>NC_133529.1:63043529-63686654 GCF_048544455.1 Silene latifolia
TCAATAGATTATAGTTCCATTACTTTCAAAAAGTAACACATTAACTATAAGACATTTTTGTGACGATCTACTCCCACTCTATCTCTTAGAAATACATCTATCTTCTTAAGAGATAGCTTTGTGAGTTACAAACATATATGGTTAAGTAATAAAAGTTTGTCTAGACTGACGTGTTAGCACATAAAGGACCAGCTCTACTATGGCAGTTTGATTCATGTAATATGCGAATCTGATCCATGTCATTTGTTGAATAGACTTGCTATTTCAGGTATCTCCTGGTTGACCTTTCAAAATTAATGTGTCCGTTTTGGATTGTTAATTCTCAAAAACGAGTTCGACAACTCAAACCGACTCATGTCCATGTTATGAACAAAGTTGAAGTCATAAGCCCTCCCATAGCTTGTATGGAGTCTTTATAAGTGGTGTAGCCAATTGGCTTATAAAATTTGCCTTTTAGAGTTCTCTTAACTCTTTTTGACTTTATAATCATTCTTTCTTATATCAAATAAGATGTGACATTAAGTCACAAAAGCATAAGTGAGAATTAAATTCATGGCTTATGAACTAATTACAATGATCCCATCGTTGTAATTCTTTTATGATTAGATTAAGTCAACACAATTTATGTTTTGATATGAAAGGTGTATAATGACAAGTTTTTAGAACGAAGAAAAATTCCATAACCGAATGACTTGGGTTGAAAGCCAAGCCATTAAAATTCATACAACAATTATTTGCATAATGGAAATAAAACAAACTTCCATGTCCAACATGGAAATCAAAAGAAGTTCTAAAAACAACAAGCCAAAATACAACAATACTTAGAAGACAGCACAAAATAAAAAGTCAAGCTGCCATAGGTCTTCTTCTATGGGCGGCTACACTAGCATCCCTTGTTGAAGATCATCCTCAAGATTGCTTATCCTTGCCTTTGTCCTTACTCACACGCCCTATATCACATTTAAAGGGGGTGAGAATCACAACTTGTATCTAAATACCAAAGTTGAGATTTATATCAATAACATAATAGATTGGAGAATTTATTAACTACTGGAGTCACATGTCCAGCTTTAACATCTCCAAGATACTTAGGGCAATTTCGCTTCCAATGGCCCGTACCACAACAATAGTGGCACTTATCTTCAGAAGATGCACCCTTTTTCGGCTTGGATGAGTTATTCCCAATAACTCTCCCTTTGCCCCTGTTGGGTTTCTTACCCTTACTAGTACTCCTCTTGAATTTCCCTTTGCTTTTATTGTTTATGGCAAGCACATCCTTGGTTGAACTAACATCAAGACCCATATCCCTCTCGGCTTGCACAAGCAATTTGTGCAATTCATGGAGAAAAGTCTTCATGTTTTGCATAATGTAGTTTACCCTAAACTGCACATATGCCTTCACTTTGTTCAAGGAATGTAGAACTCGGTCTATGACGAGTTGTTCGGGAATATTGACCCCTTGGATCTTAAGAGTCTCAACAAGCTAAATCGATTTGAGCACATGAGGGCTAACCTTTTGACCCTCTTTTATGTTGATCTCGAAAAACGCGGAGGCCGCCTCATATTGGATTATCCTAGGAGCTTGCGAAAACATGGTCACAAGCTTGGTGTAGATCTCATAGGCCGTGCTCATTTTGATAGCACTCCTTTGGAGATCGGGCTCCATAGAGAAAATCAAGACGTTCTTGATAGTGGCCGACTCTTTTAGGTAGGCCTCATAGGCTTCCCTTGCGGCGGAGGTTGACCTAGTAGTAGCTGCGGTGGGAGCGGCTTCGGTAAGGTAACGAAGCTTGTCCTCACCTTTCGCGGCCAAACGGAGTTACGCAACCCAATCGGCGAAGTTAGAACCATTCTTTTCAAGTTTACATCGATCCATAAAGGATCGGAGCCAAGATGCATTAGGGAGTGGTGGAGCGTTTGTGCTATTTGATGCGGATGTGATTGGAGTCGACATTGCAAACTAATCAAATTGATTACAAAATAGAAAATGAAGGAATTATAAACATTTATCGTTTTAAAACTCGTAAATATTTTAAAACAAGTTTTAGCATTTATATAGTGAGCTTTACCCAACTATAATAAATGATTCTGAGACCCAAAATTCATATTAACTTGGATGTGAGCCAACGGGCCCTCTTCATCTTTTACTAATATAACTTCGGTGGGTTAACCTTCTTAACCGATTCTACAATTAGAACTCTCGGTCGATGATTTTACATTAAATTCATCTTTAGCCCGAACCTTTTACGGCTACGGTCGTAAAAATACCTTCGTTGAGATCAACCAAACTTTCGAAGTGTAATAACTACTTATTACCCCATTTGTCCAATGTCAATTGAAGCACCCCGAAAAATCGTATTGTACCCCTCATGAAATTTAGACTCATGGGCTCCTACTATTTGGTAAGGCTAAGTCTCAATCTTTTAAAAGTAAAGGTATTGTCAATTTATTATCTATCAATTTTAAGTGAACTAAAAACGAATTATCGATAATTATAATTGACACGGTCGATGACTCGATATGAAATGCATGTGTTGTTATGGCGATTTGGCAATGCATGCAACATATTAAAAGAAATGCAAGGCAATTAATAAATTCCTAGCATGGCCTTCCTAAAATAGAAAATCAAATAATCTATTACATATTCGGAAACCAACTCCTTTGGTCCCTTGAATCTTCAAGTGGCACGCCTCCCTAGAACACCATCTTTGTCGGAACGCCTTTCCGAATAGCACCGTCTTGAAGAAACTACGGAATTACAAATAATAATAAAAATACAAAGCTATTCCTATTATACATTTGTAATATAAAAACTAGTAAAAATAAAAGTGATACGAGATCACATTAAATTACAACCGAATCAATATTCCCTTTCATTACGGGTAATATCGATTAAAACTAAGGTCATACTAAGATAAAATTACATAATTTAAAATTATATAAATAAAAAGACACTCAACAATTGAATAAAAAGACACTCAACAATTGAAATATGCAGCATTATAATATGTAGCTATCATGCCAAATTATGTGCCAAATCGCCCTATTTAACTTATATCGAATATATAACCCGGTTTTATGGAAATGCACGATTTTAACTTATAAAATCGCTAAATAATACTAAAATCTAATTTTAGTCCAAGTTAATTATCCTAACACTCTTAGAACTTAAAAATTAGTCATTACTCAATTTTTGACAATAATTCAACTTGATATAATTTTTATGCTCATTTTGACCTTAAAATCATAACTATTATGAAATAAATCCAAATCAAATTACAATAATTTCAAAATTTGAATTTTAAATTTCTGAACATTCTGGAATATATCCATGACACTCATAATGTCAAAAATGATGGTTAAAATTTTCGAATTTATTTCGAGAAAAATATAGTTGCGATTTATCGGTTTTATCAAATAAAACATTTAAAGTATACAAAAATAAATCAACTAAATTTTACAACTTTAGATCTGATAAGTGGGATATAAATGCAACCTAAAATAATTTTCTCATGTCATGTAATTCGTTTTAGCTATTTATGCTAAAATAGTCACTATTTATGTCATTTTTACACTAAAAATTCATAAATCATGATAAATGAATCAAGTTCATTTCAAATTTTACACACAGTGAGTAAAACATGCATGTGACAACATATTAAAATTTCATGGCCTATTTCGAAGCTTAACTATATTTAACCATTTTACCTCCATTTAATTCATTTTTATCTCATAAAATCATAAATCATGCAATATTAATCACATTAATACGAAATTTTACATACAATAAGTAAAATATGTGATGTGGCTAAAGTCGTATCACCAAACCAAAGTAAAACTATCTCAAGACTAACAAGAATAGCTAGCAGTAAGACAGGTATCGAATCCACAGGGAGGCGGTAAAAGCTAAGTCTGTAAATATTTAAATTGTCTAAGGTAACCGTTTTCTGGGGGTTGTTTTGTTTTGTTATCTAACCAACTAAATGCGAGCAATAAAAAGAGATTTAAACGATGATATTAAAGGTCTAGGATTTCCGGTTCACTAGGTCAATTACATGGGGTCTATTAATCAATTGCTAGATCTACCAAGCTGTCTAAGGTCATAAGATCGGTCGACTCTATTATGCCCTTTAGATCGATTCTAACATGCGGTCGCTATAATTAGATACAATCTATTTGATTATCGCAGCCTATATTAATTCTAACCCGGTCGGTGAAAGGATTAATTCGCTACACTAATTAACAACTCAGGCCTAAGTTAATTAACTAGAAGAAGAACAATAATCAAACGACAACTTATGCGATTTCACTAGCAATTAATCAATTTCCCCTTTTTATTAACCTAGATCCCCTTCATCCTAGATGAGGAGATTAGCTACTCATAACTAAAGCAATAACAACAATAATGATAATTGAATACATAATTGAAAGCATGAAATAAGAACAATAATCAATTAACATAAAACAATGAATGATTAATTATTGAAGAAGGATTCGTACCGTAGCAAGGAAAGATTAAAAGCTAGCAAGAGTATACAACCGTCTCAATGTAAAATAAAGCATAACCTAATGATAGAATACGAGTTTCTAATTTATAACAAAAGATAACTGTTTTAGGAAAATCCGGAAAATAATCCGCCAGAGAGGTTCCTCGATCGAGCCTGAGGTGACTCGATCGAGGATGGCTGCTCGATCGAGCCCTCCCTGAATCGATCGAGGAACCAACTTCACAGGCTGGTTCTTCGTTTCCTTCACTTCTAGCCTTCATGCTTCCTCGTTTCTCGTGCCATGCTTCGTGTATTCTACTATGCCATTTCCGCTACGCTCATTCTAGCTTGATTATCTTCTTAATGCGTCATTTCTGCATTGAAACACAAAATAGCGGCAGTATCGACAATTCAATGAAATAAGGCATATAAATGATATAAAGGCACGAAAACAGTATATAAAGTGGTATGAAAGGAGCTATAAAAGTATATATAAATGCGATACATCAATATGCATGTGAGGTCATATAAAACATTCAAGGTCAGAAACTTAGTTTAACTATTTTTAGAATTTTAATTTCCATTTTAATCATAAAAATGTAATAAAATCACTAAAAATCATTAAAATGAGCAATAAAATACCATAAATCATAAAAATGACCTAAAAACATTTTAGGACCAGAATATATAACATGCATCATGATTTAGTGACTTTATCTCATAAATCACAAATTTTTAGTTTTAATTAAGTTACTAATAACTCGAAAAAACTATAAATCGATTATGCATGCAACATCCTATGCTCTGATACCAATTGTTAGGTTTATATACCTATTATTAGACTCTTATAATAGTGAACTAATTAACAAATTAACTCTAGTTCATTAAGATCTAGTGCATACATAACTAATAAAGTAAATAAAATAAGAAAAACAATGTCCCTTCCATTGTTAAGTGGCTCGAAATAATGGGCACAAATAAGGTCACCTTCCTTATTTGTTCTTGAGCTTAAATGTGATGGATGATCCTCCAAAATCTCAAATGTAGAGATCCTCCTTTGATTGCACCCAAAACAAATCCCTCAAAATAATATACTAATTAACTAGATTAGTGTATTATTATACCTTAAAATAGATTCTAATATTATCACTATTACTACACTAGTAATCTAATATTTATGATAATATTGGATGAACAATTTAATGTATTTTCTAAAACAAGTTTAGAGAGAAGTGGGAGAGATGAGCAAGAATGCATGTAAGTGAATTATGAATGTGGAGAAGAAAAATGAGAACAAAATTCTCATCATAAAAGGAGGAAGGGGCCGGGTAGAGTAAGGCCAAAATGGCATCTCCTTTTTCCTTTTACTCTTCTCCAAATAGTAGGCTTGTAAGGCTATGTAGTGTAGGCATGATTATATGTATTTTATCTCATAAAATAATTCATCCACTAACACCTTCCACCCTTAATATTTCGGTCCATATATAAGATGGACTACAATTTTATTTTGTCAATTTTTCACTTGTCACACAATATGTCACATGTAGTATGTAACATGTTATTAATTAATTTAATGCATATTTATCAAATAAATATCATTATATACATTAATTAAATTATATATATAACAAATTGTCTAGTGATTCTTGATCATATAAATAAAATGGGTCATATAATTATAATTCACAACATATTGTAATTATAATTAACCATTCATTCTTGTCTCAATTGTTTCATAAACAATAATCAATTTTAGTAATAAAATATTTTAATTACTAAAATAAATCTTATTTAATCAAATTACAATAAGATATAAATATTCTCTCTCACAGATGAATTATTCAATTTTAAGGAATTGATTAACTTGTATCGTCATACAATTAACCAACTTGTCTTTTAAGGGAATTGCCCTATAGGTGTGACCTTAAGGGATCAACTGATCACCACCGTCAAACGACAGTAATGTCAAACTCTAGTTAGCCAATCATTACTGATTAATGTTGATCAGTTGACTATATAAATGAATCATCCCTTACGTATTCTTATTATGAGATTTAATTATGATTATAAATCATGTGATCGCACTATTGTTGAGGACACATACTCCAACAATTCTGCGATAAGCAAAAACACCATGCGGGCAAGTAAAAGTAATCTTTTCCTGATCGTCAGGATGGATTGGGATCTGAAAGAAACCTGAATACCCATCTAAATAACAGAAAAATTTATGAGAGGCTAGTCTTTCTATCATCTGATCAATAAAAGGGAGAGGAAAGTGATCTTTTTTAGTGGCGGCATTTAATTGTCTGTAGTCAATGCACATCCGCCAACCTGTTACTACTTTAGTTGGTATTAATTCATTTTTCTCATTTCTTACCACCGTAATCCCTCCTTTCTTAGGGACTACCTGAACTGGACTTACCCACTTAGAGTTGCCAACGGTGTAAATAATACGTGCATCGAGTAGTTTCATCACCTCTGCCATAACAACATCCTGCATCTTCGGGTTCAACTTTCGCTGACCCTGCTGGCAAGGTTTATTTCCTTCTTCTAGCTCAATTATGTGCATACAAATGTCAAGACTGATGCCCTTAAGGTCATCTAAACTGTATCCTAGAGCCTTCCTGTTTTTCTTAAGAACGACCAACAAAGCAGAAAGTTGGTTACCATCAAGTTTAGCATTAACAATAACAGGATATTGCTCAGAATCATCTAAGAACACATATTTAAGATGAGAAGGAAGGGGTTTAGGCTCTTATATCTTTACCTCAGCACCATGAGAGGTTTCCATAATAGCGTTTACCGTCTCACCTTTCTCAATAGTGAACTCCTTACCTTTTAGAGCAGCTTTCATCGTCTTGTAGTCAACCTGTTCATCCTCTTTAAAATCATCAAGAGCTATCAAAGCTTCTAACGGGTCCCCAAGAAGGGATCCCGTCCAATAATCAAACATAGATTCATCTACAATGTCTACAGTTTAACATGTATCCTCTATCATAAGCTTAGCCAGCGTGCTAGCCAAATTAAAAGTAACCCTATCATCCCCCACCTCGAGAGTCAAATGTCCATGTTTGACATCAATAATAGCTCCTGCAGTATGCAAAAATGGCCTACCCAAGATTATAGGAATCTGAGTATCCTCGGCTATATCTAATACAATGAAATCAACAGGGATAAAGAATTTACCTATCTTAACAGAGACATCCTCTAATACACCTAGAGGTCGCTTAACTGTCCGTCAGCCATTTGTAGGGTGACATTGGTAACTTTAAGATGCCCCATATTCACTTTCTCGCAAACCGAATAGGGCATGAAACTGACACTGGCACCCAAATCACATAAAGCTTTATCTATTACATGAGTGCCTATTGTAAAGGGAATTGAAAAACTACCAGGATCCTTCAATTTTGGTGGAGACTTGCTTTGTAGGAGTGCACTACACTCTTCTGTAAAAGCAATGGTCTCTACCTCGTTAAAGCTCCTCTTACGGGTCAAGATGTCCTTCATAAACTTAGCATAAGAGGGTACCTGGGTAATTAGTTCGGGAAAAGGTACAGTTACCTGAAGATTTTTGACGACCTCCAAGAATTTACCAAATTGCTGCTCGACTTTTCTGTTCTTTAGGCGCCCTGGAAAAGGAACCTTGATAACGATTGGCGGGTCAGCAACTTTACTCTTCCCTTTATCAGAAATAGACGCCTTATCAGCAGTAGAAGACGTTCCAATAGCAATAGATGACGGATCAACAACCCCTTCTGGTGAAAAAGTCGATCGACTAACTGAACTAGTCGATCGACCACTTGGCTCAGTCGATCGACCAATTTGCCTAGTCGATCGACTATTTTCAGTCTCGTCAGTTTTCTGTTTTGCGGTTTTAGTCGATCGACCATCAATTTCAGTCGATCGACTTTTTTCAGACGTTACAGCAGCTTCGCCAGCTGCTTTTCCATCCGCATCCACATCTAACTCCTCAATTATGACCTCTTCAACATTCTTAGGCATCACGGGTCCATCATAAGTAAGACTGCTTCGAAGATGAATCACATTTGTCGTGTCATGTGGCTTCTCAGGCTGAGACGGCAATGTACCTGGTTGTCTACTTGAAGTGGATATATAGTTGGGCAATTTGATCGTCCAACATCTTGTTATGCGCCATTAACTGAGTGATAAGTGCCTCTTGCTTTTAGGAGGCTGCCATCTGTTGCTGTAGCATGGCCTTTATGTCAGACAGGTCATTATTTTGATGTTCCTTGATTGTTCCTCTGATAACCACCCTGTGGTTGATTTCCACGATTCTGAGGAATGGTGTATGTCTGACTCGGGCCTTGTGGCGTGGTGGAGTTGGGTTTAGAACATTCTGACTCCGATAAGATAAATTAGGATGCTCCCTAGTCCTCTCATTATAGAAATTGGAGTATGGTGTACCTTGTTTGAAGGACTGAAAGGCATGGACCTGCTTCATGGGACTCATACATTCGACTGCACCATGTCCAGCAATACCACATCTCTCACAAGGGACTTCCTGTTGGATCATGGCATGAACTATCTGCTGGTTTCCCAAAGATTGGGTTGTCTTTGGTTCGGCAATCTGAGCAATTAATGTCTCTAACTGAGCTGCAACAGCTCCATCGGTTGAACTTCCCCCTCTCGTACTACCTTTGGGGTTCCCATATTTAGCAGTATGGGTAGCTATTTGGTCAATTAGTTTCCAGGCATTGTTATCATTCGTGTTGTCCTGGAATCTCCCGTTAGCTGAAGAATCAAGTAGTGCCCGATGGTCATCATATAGTCCATTATAAAACTGGTTACAGAGAAACCACTTTGCAAACCAATGGTGAGGGACTGAATGAACCAGTCTCTTAAAACGAAGCCATGCCTTATTTAAGTCCTCACCAGGACCTTGTTTGAAGCTAGTGATTTGATTTCTCAAGGCATTTGTCTTCTGGGGCAGAAAATATCTCTTATAAAAGGCAAGAGCTAAGTTGTTCCAGTCGGTAACCCCCTGATCTTCCATGTCTAAATCACGCAGCCACTCTGCAGCACCATCTCGCAGAGAGAATGGGAAGAGCACCTGTTTTACTTCGTCCTGGGTCACCCCAGCAGTCAAGGGTATGGAGCAGCAGTAAGTAACGAATCTCTCCATATGTGTAGCAGGGTCTTCCGTAGCTCCCCCTCCAAACAGATTTCTTTCTACCAAGTTAATGTAGGATGGCCTTATCTCGAAAGTCCCATTATCTGTTGTAGGGAGTTTGAATCCCTTAGGAATTGATTCAAGGGTAGGTTTTGAGTGACTTGCTAAAGTAGGCATGATTGTAGTAGTTGCAGAAGTAGAATTGTCTTCTTCAAAAGACTGATTTTCTGCAATAAAACCGGCGTAAGCGGCGTCAAGCATACTCAAGTCTTCTGCTTGGCGGACTTCCCTCCAAAAATTTCGTCTAGCTCGAAATCTCTTTTCTGGTTCAGAGTCGTATGGCACGAGCTTGGACCTGTGAGACCTGAGCATAAACGAAACACTAAAGAAAGGAATGAGAATGGTCTAAAGGAACTAATGTTCCCTTAGACAAGACAAACTAAATAAGCAAGCAGAGAATTGTTGCCTCCCCGGCAACGGCGCCGAAATTTGACTAAGTCTTTGACCCTATCTTTGACCGTTATTAGACCATGGTGAACCGACAATCCTATCTATTTTCCCTTATATTTTTATACTCGTTTTCTAAACTTTATTTCTTTACTTTTCGCTACATTAGTTTAGTAATCAAAAAAAATCAAACCCCCAGACTTGTTACATAGACAGATTAGATTTAGCAAATAGAACAAATTGTCTCCCTGTGGATACGATCCCGACTTCCTCTACTGCATTAGTTTAGGCCAGTTGGTTTATCTTTGATAGGTGTGCGATTTAGCCTGTCAGGGGGAAATGATCTTTCTTTGTGGTGACATTCAGCTGTCTGTAGTCTATACACATCCGCCAACCAGTTACTACTCTAGTGGGTATCAGTTCATTTTTGTCATTCTTAACCACAATAGTTCCTCCTTTCTTAGGAACCACCTGAACTGGACTCACCCATTTAGAATGACCAACAGAGTAGATAATACCTGCATCGAGTAGCTTCATTACTTCAGCCATCACAACATCCTGCATCTTTTGATTCAGCCTGCGCTGACCCTGTCGGCAAGGTTTGTGATCTTCCTCTAGCTCAATCATGTGCATACAAATATCAGGACTAATGCCCTTAATGTCATCCAATGAATAACCCATTGTTTTCCTGTTTTTCTTAAGAACAACTAACAAAGCGGTCAGCTGACTATCATCCAATTTGGCACTAACAATGACTGGATACTGCTCAGTATCATCTAAAAATGCATATTTGAGATGAGAAGGAAGAGACTTATGCTCAGGTACCTTTACCTCCATAGTGGAAAGAGTATTTACCAATTGTTCTACCCTCTCTCCTTCGACGTCGGTGAGTTCACGCTCATCTATCGCAACTTCTAGCATATCCAACACAGCGTCATTATTTTCCGGGTTATCTGCACACTTATTTAACAACATCAAAGCTTCTAGTAGATCCTTTATCAAGGAATTCGACCAGAACTCATTGTGGACAGCGGGCCGCCCACGGGGGCGCTTGGTGAAGGGGCTCGAAAACAAGCGTTTGCATTTTGTATGGAGTCGCCACCAATTTTTATGGGAAATTGGAACCGTTCGAATACCTCATGTCATGTCAAGACACAAAGTAGAGACATGAACACTAAGTAATCGTTACCCTTAGCATTCTATGTCTAGAATGACTCTCGTGGATGCCAATGAACACGGGTGTTCACTGGATATCCTGGAGTAAGGGGTGAGGGTACGTATTAGGAAGCTCTTTTGATCGAACACCTAATCCCGCCCGCCTCGATAGCGGCCTCTACTAATGATTAGGGAGTTTATTCATACTCGATATATCGTCGGCTATATGCATGCAATGCAACATCCAAGTTTTAATCCTAGCATGTGAAGATTAGGCTAAGTCGGTTGACAAGTAGTTTAGCATACAATCGGGTCGAAGTAGAAGTTAATATTGATTTACATATGAGAACATACAAAGAACGAAAGAAATACAATAAAGAAAATTACATTAATTACAACGGATTAGGTGATTTATGTCGAAAATACCTTTAAAACGGATAATTTGAGAAAACGAATAAAAGAATAAAATTACGAACAGGAATTAGCGTGATAATACGAATATTAGTTAGTTAATACGTAATCTAAACAAACTAGGTCAAGCAGAAACGGAATTCGGGGACAGAAATCACCCTGGAACAGCGCAATGCGAGACATCGCCCTTTGGAAGAGGCGGCGATTCTTCGCGTCTTCCAAGGGTGAGTTCAGGCCGTGAAGTTTTAAGCGCAAATCGTTAATATTAATTGGTAAATTTAATGATTGATCAGATTATTTGCTCGGATGAAAGTGATTAATGGATTATTTTACATATGAATATGTCGTAAAAAGCAATAAAACATGAATGAGACGGAATTAAGCGGATTAATTATGTGAAGGGTCGATGTTAATGAACAATTAATTAGTGACATCGGTGAATGGAACGAATTTAACATGACGAAATATCAATGAATATGGATGCAAATATATCAATGACGAATCTCAGAAACTCAATATGAACGAATCGAATTTCTAAAACCCGGAATTGAATTTATGGCGAAAACCCGCAAATATTGATTATTTGGGATTTAAGTCGAATGAACGATGAATTAAACATGTGAATGAATGATGAATAATATACATGTGAATTAATATGTTAACGTATCAAAGAATTAAAGAACAAACGAATAACAAATAAAAGAATTGACGAATGGCAGAGGACGAAGGAAGAAGAAAGGAAGCAGGAACTGCGGCAACCTCACGAAGAGGCGCAGCAGGAACTGCGCTCCTTCGAAGAGGCGCAGCAGTTGCTGCGTCCTTTCTCGACGCTCTGTCTCACCGGAAACCGTAAAAAGGTTTCTTTAAAGACGGTTTTAGAAATCGGTTTTAATAGATGCTTTCGACATAAACCTTACAATAATGATACAATAATTAAAATACAATAAATAAATAAGGATTATACACCCTCAGACTTACATGTTGACGAAACGACAAGGACTAAGATATCGATTAGCGAATGCTCGACGCGAATGCAAGGAAAAAGTGCCCTCGTAAGAGGAAAACGATTGATTAATTTAAGTTGATTGAGTGTAGTTGGTCAAATTGGTCGGTCATGCAACGGAAAGGCTGGTACCCGGAAGGATCCGAGCTTACGTGGTCGAAGGTTCAAGCACGTAGGCGCCAATTAGTAAGAACGAAGTCTAGAATGCAAAGGGAGAAGAGAAGGGCGGACACTCGCGTGAGAAATATGAGGAGCGAAGGCTCCTATTTATACTAATCACACGAAGGAATTATGGTAAGAGTTGGATACGGAAGGAAAGATCCGGAAACAACCGACTTAGGTTAAAACACGGAAACTTGGACAAAAAAAAAGCCCTGGGAAAAGGCGCAGCAGGCACTGCGTCCCTTGGAAGAGGCGCAGCACTTGCTGCGTCCTTTCCCGGGTAGGTTCCTCTGCGCGTAGAAAACGCGTTTGACAGCCTGTCGTATTTTAGGCATAACTTTCTCTACAAGACTCGGAATAAGGTGATTTCGGTGGCGTTGGAAAGCTAAGAAAGAGATATAGAACTTTCTGTGAAATAGGCCTGACCCAAAAAAGTCGTTATGACCTCGTAAAACGGGCCTAAAGGTCGGGTTGTCATTTTAACTAAATGAAATGCACATTTTGTAATGTAAACTTTAAGTTTAGCCTAATGAAGTGACATGGGACTCAAAATGAGATATAATCTCAACATTTTATGACATCCTAACCTTAGGTAGACAAGCACGTTGCTTTGACTCGGGATTTGACGGTTTTAGGAAATGAAGACGGTTTTTGACCCGGACTCCAAATGTACTCTAATTACTGCCAAAACGACCGTAATGACACCTAGATGATGACCATGAGGTAGACATTAATGTTTGAGCAATCACTTGACGATAATCTTACGAACTGTCACAAATCGTTCCGCGTATCAAACATGCGGCCCAATCATCACCGGGTGGTTTGCGAGGGGTGCAGAAACGAGGTGTCTACAGAGCCCCCACTTTGACTGAGGCTTGGACAAGGCGAAAGTCAAAGTATAGCCATCAGGTCAATCGAAGATTACAACCTGACGACTATGGCGACGCGAGGCGGCTCAAGGGGTCTGAACCAAGGGACTGTCGTCGGGAACATTTTAGAGTCTGTCGACTATCGGGGAGGGTCGTTTAAAGTCCATTAGACTACGTAAGGAAGCTCGCCAGCCATAAGAAGAGACCATACCTGAGACTTCTTCTCGAGATGCTTCCGGAGGTGCATAGGAGCTAAGGTTAAGCGTAGGAGCTAAGGGTAAGACCTAAAAGTTAAGTAAGGATTTGTGCTAGGGTGTGGGAACCCTAAAGGAAAGCATCGGCGGGAAGGAGGCCAAATATAAGTTCAATTTAAGGGGTAACCAAGGTTTGGGTGTAGGAACTCTAAGGAAGGGTGATCCTAAAAAGGTGATCCTAAAGGAATGTGATCCTAAAGGGTATAAGGTGATCCTAAAGGAATGTGATCCTAAAGGGTAAAAGTGTATGAATTCTAGGGAGTTTGGGAACCTAAAGAGCTAGATGTGTGAACCTGGGTATATGAAACTAAAAGGACGGTCGGTATGGGAACTTAAAGGCTTGTGAACCTAAGAGAATTTGGGATCCTAGGGTTAAGTTTAGGAACTACCGGGTTACTAATTCTTGTTTTAAACGTGTGAGGTATGAGAACTCCTAAAGGATTTATGGGTTTATGAACCTAAGGATATTGGTGTGGGAGCTTAAAGGCTTATGAACCTAAAGGAAGCCATTTTGGGATCTAAGAATCTAGGGGTAAGAATCCTAACTTTGGGTTTACGAACCTAAAGAAGGAGTGCTGGTTTGAGAACTTCTGGAGAACGACACCTCTGCCGAACTCCGAGGGGAAACAAGAAATATTGTGAGTAGCAGGACGTCGGTAGAAACTGCTGGGGAAGCTGGTTGGGTCGTCTTCAAACAAACTTCGGCAAAAACTTGAGGTTGAATCTGCTTGCGTCGGTTTCAAGCGAACTCTTGTTGGGGAATATATTGACGATTAGGAACATCTTGATCGCCATGGAAGAAATCTTGAGTGAGCAATATTGCTGCGCTGGGGACAAATATTTTGACGACTAGGAACATCTTGATCGTCGTGGAAGAAATCTTGAATGAGCAATACTACAAAATACTGCTGCGCTGGGGAGAATGAAGACTTGGGTGAAGCCCCCAGTCGGAGCGAGCACTTTACCTGCATGGTTAGTAGCCACACAAGAATGAAATCTAGTATATGCACGTAAGCGGTTATCACATAGACCTCGAATGAGGAAACACATAGGTTTTCAAAAGTCGTTTCTTTATAAAAGTTGTTAAAAACTTGTGTAAAGGAAATTTGTCGTTTGTAATGCGCTATGCATATTCAAATGGGCTTTAGACATAGGACTTGTCATGACACAAACCTCATACGGACGTGACGCGAAATGTAGACTTAGGTTTGACTGACGCGACACTAACTTAGATTTGACGCGACACAAGGATGACCTTGACAGACTTCGCCTAAGCATGCGCAACCCCTAGCCAAGTGTGGGTGACAATGCGTATCAGTTCCAAAGGTATAAGAATTGCAAGAATGATGAAGGCATATTAAAGGCAAGGCATGAGCCATGGATCATCTGTCTACTAGGACATATTTATCGTTTGCTGTAAAAGAGATCTTCTTGAGGCACGATAAATCGGAGAATCGATCTAAGACCTTTGTCATTGTCCGGACCGAGCACTAGCTAGACTTAGAGGAATAAAGGAAGGGTGGCATCTTGGAAGAGAAGCCCCCAGGATGAGAAGATGACTCTGGACTTTGGTAAAAAGGAGGCTGGGCGACAATAAGAAGCCCCCAGTATAAAGGTGTTGATTGTAGAAGGGATGTTAATTGAGATTGGAAGGTTGAAAATTGGGATGGTTGATAATCGAGGTGGTTGAAAGTTGTGTATTGAGGTGGTTGAAAGTTTGTTAATTGAGGTGGTTGAAAGTTGTGTATTGAGGTGGTTGATGATTGAGATTGAAAGTTGGAAGTGGGGATGGTTGTGTCCTTGAGGACTGCCTACGTATTCACGTAAAGTGAAATCAAACCGGATCGTAGTTCTGAGGTTTGGTTAATTTTATTTGGGTGTTGTGGTTGTATCCTTCTTGTGTAAGAAAGGACTGCCTACGTATCCACCTGAAAAGGTGAAATCAAACCATGCTCGTAGTTCAAGTGTGTGCCTAAGCTATGTTGTTAGGGCCTTAAAGTGCATGGGTCACAAGGGTATATTCCTTTGGTGACTCGAAGAATCGATTTGAGATAACTCCCTCTGATCATAGACCAAAGAGGTATAATTAAGTTTGTAAAATATTTCCTTGTCATGTGAGCACACCTAAAAGTGGACCCTAAGGATGAATTGGGTATGTCCCGTTCTAGATAGCAAAGTATTTGAAGACTCCGTGTATGGGTCAAAGGTGAAACTGGATTGGATATTTGGGAATGTGGAGCTCGGACATAAGAGGCTTTGATGAACAAATCTCTGGAGCTTGATTTTGTGGAGTTAAGGCTTGATGGGGTTATGGCTTGTAATGTGGCTTGGAAATGGAGTCTCTTGGCTTGATGTAGCCTGAGCACATAAAGGTAGGTTAAAATGATGTGGGTTCAAGTTTCCATGTCTTGGCCCTAAAGGATAGGTATACTTGACGAGCTTGAGAGGATCCTCAAAATTCCTAACTATCTCCCCTGTAACGGTCTCGAGAAGGACTTAGGGTGTATGATGTGTGAAAGGCTAAGTGAGGGTGCTAGCTAACCATCTTCCTAGACTTCAGCAGTATTCTGTATAGCATTTGATTCAGACTTGTTCTTGATTCAGACTCAGATTCTTGGTCTGGAATATATTTCGGCTTCTTGCTCAGATTTTTGATCCGGGTTTTTTTGAAGGATAACGTTGTCTTTGGATATTGCCATTGGCTTGCTTGATTGAGCCTTGTTCTTTTGACTCTTTTGTCTTGGATTACGGGCATAACTACGGCCTTGGATATTGATCTCAGTTTTCTCTTGATTGAGCCTTTGTCTTTGATCATGGCTCGTATTGTCTTGGATTTTCTTGCTACCATGGATTTGGGTCAGACTAGCACCTTTAGTGTGAAATGGGTTGGTTTTTTTAGTAAACAGGTTTGTTTATTGTAGGGAATGGGCTTGCCTTCCGTCATGGATTGTTAATAAGGGAGATGGTCTGGATTTGTCCTAGAATCTCTTGAGATAGGCTCGTCCTAAAATAGGGTATAGTGAGGTTTCTATTGCCAGACATGGAATAGGTAAGGAAAGAACACGGAGTTTCAGGTCCTCTACAACAGAGAATGGAACATCATATAAGTGCACTCACATCGACTGTCATGTGTTGTTTGTTTTAAAATGTCTCAAATCAATTCTTGTTGTCACAGGAAATGGTAAAGGAAGAGATATGATAGAATATGTGGAGTGAAAATTGTACTTTTATTGAAATGGATAATAAATGTATTTAACGTAGACTCGAGGAGACACGTGACTCATGGGGGATGACCCAGGTTGTCACTAGAAATGGAAATGAATAAAGACGCTAGAACAAATATGAGATAGAAAGCCTAAGACTCGGACTCGGACCCGGACTTCGACTCGATCTTAGATCTAGACTCGTAATCATCGGCCCACGCCTGAACATCTACTCTTCCAGTAATTGGCTTTGGCATATGACTTTGAGCATTTACCCATTTGAGCACCTCATCCTCATCATTGGGAACATTGGAAGGATAACAATCAAGAAGAGTTTCTTGATAAGTGGTATATCCATGAGGATTGCCTAACTTGCCATGTGAGTTAAAGGTTGAGAGGGACAACCTCCCGCTTTCAATCATATCTTGGATCACATGCTTGAGCTTATAGCACATCTCAGTATCGTGTCCTTTGCCCCTGTGATATTGGCAATAGGCATTCTCATCCCAGAACCTAGACTTCTTTTCTGGATCAGGTGTAGGACCGACAGGTTTCAACATTCGTCGCTCCATGAGTCTATGAAGGGCATCCGTGTATGTAATACCAATGTTGGTAAATTTCCTAGGAGGTGTGCCCTTACTTTCGGAAGCCTTTGTGGATGACCTTACAGGGTTGTTAGGTTTCTTTGACGAAAGATCCATGAGGATGCCTTTATTGATTTTGATTCTTGGATGAGAAGAACTAAGAATGGATTGCCCACTTGTTGCTTTCTTCTTAGGATCGTCAAGTTGAGGGTTTGTCTGGACACTTTTCATCTTAAGAGGTTGGGCATCAAGCTTCTTACCCATTTCGGCGAACTGGTTTTCAATGTTGGAAAGCCGAGAGTTTAGGCTATCAATAGCTCCCTCTATTTTGGAAAATTTGTTGTTGAAGGCAATGGAAAGCACGAGCATTCCATTTTGGATATCGTCGTCTTCAAGCATGTTGACATCTCCGTTGTCATAAGGATCGAGGAGATGAGAACAGTCTAGAGATGATTCTTCGTCATGTTTAATGATATTAGACCCAAGAGGGTCGATTTTCTTGGATTTCTTGACAGAAGGTGGCTCTGGAAGCATGCCCCCTTCGATCATATCTTGGATGGTGTGTTTCAAGAGAAAACACTCTTCAGTATCATGGCCTCTACCTTGATGATACAAGCAGTATTTGTTGCCCTTCCAGAGATTTATTTGTTTCTCTAAAGGCGGATCCGGAGTCGGTCCTATTGGATGTAGCTTGCCTTGGGCAGAGAGTCTCTTCAAAGCATCGGCATAAGACATGCCTAAATCGGTAAGCACCCTTTGATGCCTCCCAGTTTTCCTTTCAGCTATTTTCGGTTTTCTAGGACGATGGTTATTGCAAGAGATAAGCTTTGGATGACCTAGACTAGAGATTTCCCTAGTTGGCATGTTCTTTTCCACCATTCCATTTTCAAGGGTGAGGACGCGAATGCTCAAATTTTCCACTGTAGCTTGAACTCGTAGGACCATGGCATAAACGTTTTGAAGAGACATGGTGATTGTGGCTTGAACTCCTTCGTGACCTTGTTGATTGACGGAACTTGCTGGATTCCTACTCGACAGAAATGACGCGCATTACACTCGGTTCGACATGGGATCACACATACTAAGGCAACAAATAAAGGAAGGGATAAGATGACAAATCTAGACTTGACTTGTGAACTCGTGAAATGTCGTGAGCGACTTCTCGTGTTTGAATTCATGGTGCTTCACTTTAATTTTGACTCGAGTGTTGACTTTGACGGAGTGACCCTTATATGATTGACCTTATTGACGGGATTGATGACACATGTTGATTCTGGACTCGAGGTTTGCTTATAGGTGTTAAGAAGACTTGTTGTTGTTTAGACTCAAATATGAGGCCCATTGAGACTCGTGTATTGAGCCTCGGGACGTGTGACTCGAGTGTTTAGATCCTAACTGAATTGGGGTAGGGGGGTCCACAATGACGGCGTGACGCCTTAGGACTTGACTTGAATTTTGAAAAGACCCAAAATGTAAAGGAAGACGGGTTTATGACTCGACAGAGTTCCGACTAGGACATAGTTGGTTTGGACTCCGACTCTAACTTAGCCCAATTGAATTTACATATTTACATGGTTTGAAAAATATTTTGAATAAAACTTTTTTTTTTTTTTTTTTTTTTTTTTTTTTTTTGGACTTTTTTTTTTTTTTTTTTTTTTTTTTTTTTTTTTTTTGTTTGTTTTTTTTTTTGTTGTTTTGTATTTAGCTTTGAAATGGGTTTTAGGCCCGAAGTTTGACTCGACATTTGGACAGAGTTTTGACTCATTTTGCGCAATTTTGAAAATGTTTACATTTTGAAAGGGATTTTATTTTACAAAATTTCGTCATGGTTTTGTTTACAAAATGGTGATCACATAAGGTACAAACATTATAACGGGATGCTGAGTGCATTTAAAAGGGTTTTGGTTTAAAGGGTAGGTTGCCATACCGAACAATCAAACCCGAAGTCTGTGGAGAGGCTCGTGCCAAACAAGAGTAAGGCCGATTCCTAGTCCATTTCCTCAAGTAGTGAAGGCCCTTGATACAAACAAGAGTAAGCATCATGGTATGGATGACGTCAATCGCTATTCATCCTTAGGCCCAAATAAGAATTAGGACCGTTTAGACGGGACGATTGGTCGAATGGGTTGGGTTGGGCCTAGGAAGGCCGAATTAAACGGTCTAGGAAGACCGAGTTATGAAAACCGACAATTGTCTTGTACAAATTATTCCCTAACCTTGTTCGAGTTTCACCCTAGCTACACGTAAGTGTAAATCCCCAGCGGAGTCGCCAAACTGTGGACAGCGGGCCGCCCACGGGGGCGCTTGGTGAAGGGGCTCGAAAACAAGCGTTTGCATTTTGTATGGAGTCGCCACCAATTTTTATGGGAAATTGGAACCGTTCGAATACCTCATGTCATGTCAAGACACAAAGTAGAGACATGAACACTAAGTAATCGTTACCCTTAGCATTCTATGTCTAGAATGACTCTCGTGGATGCCAATGAACACGGGTGTTCACAGATATCTGGAGTAAGGGGTGAGGGTACGTATTAGGAAGCTCTTTTGATCGAACACCTAATCCCGCCCGCCTCGATAGCGGCCTCTACTAATGATTAGGGAGTTTATTCATACTCGATATATCGTCGGCTATATGCATGCAATGCAACATCCAAGTTTTAATCCTAGCATGTGAAGATTAGGCTAAGTCGGTTGACAAGTAGTTTAGCATACAATCGGGTCGAAGTAGAAGTTAATATTGATTTACATATGAGAACATACAAAGAACGAAAGAAATACAATAAAGAAAATTACATTAATTACAACGGATTAGGTGATTTATGTCGAAAATACCTTTAAAACGGATAATTTGAGAAAACGAATAAAAGAATAAAATTACGAACAGGAATTAGCGTGATAATACGAATATTAGTTAGTTAATACGTAATCTAAACAAACTAGGTCAAGGCAGAAACGGAATTCAGGGACAGAAATCACCCGAACAGCGCGCAGACACACTGCGCCCTTTGGAAGAGAGCGCGGCGATTCTTTGCGTCTGTTCAAGGGTGAGTTCGTGACAGCTGTAAGTTTTAATCGCAAATCGTTAATATTAATTGGTAAATTTAATGATTGATCAGATTATTTGCTCGGATGAAAGTGATTAATGGATTATTTTACATATGAATATGTCGTAAAAAGCAATAAAACATGAATGAGACGGAATTAAGCGGATTAATTATGTGAAGGGTCGATGTTAATGAACAATTAATTAGTGACATCGGTGAATGGAACGAATTTAACATGACGAAATATCAATGAATATGGATGCAAATATATCAATGACAAATCTCAGAAACTCAATATGAACGAATCGAATTTCTAAAACCCGGAATTGAATTTATGGCGAAAACCCGCAAATATTGATTATTTGGGATTTAAGTCGGATGAACGATGAATTAAACATGTGAATGAATGATGAATAATATACATGTGAATTAATATGTTAACGTATCAAAGAATTAAAGAACAAACGAATAACAAATAAAAGAATTGACGAATGGCAGAGGACGAAGGAAGAAGAAAGGAAGCAGGAACTGCGGCAACCTCACGAAGAGGCGCAGCAGGAACTGCGCTCCTTCGAAGAGGCGCAGCAGTTGCTGCGTCCTTTCTCGACGTCTGTCTACTGGAAATCCGTAAAAAAGGTTTCTTTAAAGACGGTTTTAGAAATCGGTTTTAATAGATGCTTTCGACATAAACCTTACAATAATGATACAATAATTAAAATACAATAAATAAATAAGGATTATACACCCTCAGACTTACATGTTGACGAAACGAGAAGGACTAAGATATCGATTAGCGAATGCTCGACGCGAATGCAAGGAAAGAGTGCCCTCGTAAGAGGAAAACGATTGATTAATTTAAGTTGATTGAGTGTAGTTGGTCAAATTGGTCGGTCATGCAACGGAAAGGCTGGTACCCGGAAGGATCCGAGCTTACGTGGTCGAAGGTTCAAGCACGTAGGCGCCAATTAGTAAGAACGAAGTCTAGAATGCAAAGGGAGAAGAGAAGGGCGGACACTCGCGTGAGAAATATGAGGAGCGAAGGCTCCTATTTATACTAATCACACGAAGGAATTATGGTAAGAGTTGGATACGGAAGGAAAGATCCGGAAACAACCGACTTAGGTTAAAACACGGAAACTTGGACAAAAAAAAAGCCCTGGGAAAAGGCGCAGCAGGCACTGCGTCCCTTGGAAGAGGCAAAGACTTGTCTGCGTCCTTTCCGGTAGGTTCCTCGCGCGTAGAAAACGCGTTTGACAGCCTGTCGTATTTTAGGCATAACTTTCTCTACAAGACTCGGAATAAGGTGATTTCGGTGGCGTTGGAAAGCTAAGAAAGAGATATAGAACTTTCTGTGAAATAGGCCTGACCCAAAAAAGTCGTTATGACCTCGTAAAACGGGCCTAAAGGTCGGGTTGTCATTTTAACTAAATGAAATGCACATTTTGTAATGTAAACTTTAAGTTTAGCCTAATGAAGTGACATGGGACTCAAAATGAGATATAATCTCAACATTTTATGACATCCTAACCTTAGGTAGACAAGCACGTTGCTTTGACTCGGGATTTGACGGTTTTAGGAAATGAAGACGGTTTTTGACCCGGACTCCAAATGTACTCTAATTACTGCCAAAACGACCGTAATGACACCTAGATGATGACCATGAGGTAGACATTAATGTTTGAGCAATCACTTGACGATAATCTTACGAACTGTCACAAATCGTTCCGCGTATCAAACATGCGGCCCAATCATCACCGGGTGGTTTGCGAGGGGTGCAGAAACGAGGTGTCTACACTCATAAACAGACTCATCAACGATATCAACTGAATAACAAGTATCCTCTATCATTGGTCTAGCAATTAAGTGTACCAGGCAAACTGAAAGTGATAGCGTCATCCCCCACTACAAGAGTCAAACGCCATGTTTGATATCAATAATAGCCTCCACTGTACACATGAATGGTCTTCCTAATATAATCGGGGTCCGGGTATCCTCAGCTGTGTCTAAGACAATGAAATCTACTGGTATAAAGAACTTGCCTACTTTGACGGGCACGTCTTCTAGGATGCCTAGGGGTCGTCTAACCGATCTATCAGCCATCTGGAGGGTGTTATTAGTCATTTTAAGATGACTCATATTAAGCTTCTTGCAGACAGAGTAAGGCATGACGCTGACACTGGCTCCTAAATTACAGAGAGCCTTATCTATCACTTCATTTCCTATGATACAGGTAATAGAGAAACTACCCGGGTCTTTCATTTTAGGTGGAGCTTTATTAAGGATTAAGTTACTAGATTCTTCCATAAATGCAACAGTCTCAAACTCGCTAAACTCTCTCTTACGCGTCAAAATATATTTCATAAATTTTGCATAAGAAGGTACCTGGGTAATTAATTCGGTAAAAGGAACGGTCATCTGAAGATTCTTGACCACGTCCACGAACTTACCATACTATCGCTCGACCTTATCATCTTTCTGATGTCCCGGGTAGGGAATTCTGGTAACAGTAAGTGGGTCTGCGACTTTCTCTTTACCTTTGTCTAAACGTGGCATCTTCGCAACAGAGGAAGATGACCCAACAGCGTGTTTAGACTTCGAAACAGCGTCCCCACTGTTGTATGTACTCGATCGAGTAACAAAATCACTTGATCGAGAACTTTCTTCATGGGAACTACTCGATCGAGAAATACAAACCTCTCGATCGAGATCATCTAATTGAGCACTCCTCGATCGAGAACCTAGATCACTCGATCGAGGACTTTTAGAGTAAAAACCACTCGATCGAGGACCAGATTCACTCGATCGAGGACTTGGACGATGTTCAGTAGCGATGTCGTCAATTTGTTCTTCCAAAACAGTCTCTGGACTTTCATCAACAAGTATATCAGCATTTTCCGGCATTATCGCTCCATCATAGGTAAGACCACTTCGGAGATTAATTGCGTTTATCGGGTCGCAAAGAGGTGATTGACTTGCTTGGTTCATTTATTCAGATGCAAGTTGTGCGACTTGATCCTGCAACTTCTTCATAGACCCCTCATTTTCTTCCGCATTTTTCTGGACTTGAAGTGCCAAAGATAGCACCAAGGATTTCAGTTCTGCCATTTCTATATTTGCGGAAGAGGATCCATCTTGTTGCGGTAATGGTTCAATAGGACTAGGCGTACTTTTTACGGCTACATCTTCATAAAATTGCGAGAAAGAGATTCCTTGCTTGTATTGTTGATAAGCACGAACTCGCTCTACCTCCGCCATACAAGTGATAGGATCATGTCCTTCTATACCACATCTACCAAAAATCACCTCTTGCTCAATCATAGCATGGACCTGCTCAGGTTCACCTGAAATTTGTAGAACCTCCGAACTGTCACACCTTTCATTAGGAATTTCCACCTCAGCTACAAGAGATTCACCATCCCTTTCGTTCACTCGTCTACCTCCTCTGAGATTTCCATACTCAGCTACATGAATGGCCATGTCTTCAATAAGATGTCATCCCTTATTATCTTCAACATTTTTCTGAAATCTCCATTTAGCCGCTTTATCCAATATGACTCTTTGATCAACATACAACCCATTATAAAATTGGGTGCATAAGAACCATCGTTGGAAACCATGATAAGGTACAGAGCGAACTAGCTTCTTGAACCTAGTCCAAGCTTCATTCAAATCTTCATTGGCCAATTGTGTGAAGGTGGTGATTTGGCCTCTTAACGCGTTAGTGCGCTGTGGTGGAAAGTACCTTCTGTAGAAGGCTAAAGCTAGGGAATTCCAGTCAGTAACACCAGCAGCTTCCCTATCCAAATCTCTCAACCATTTCCGGGCATCATCGGTCAAAGAAAAAGGAAAAATAACTCCCTTTACCCTATCCGGTGTCACCCCATAAGCTAAAGGAATGGTGGAGCAATACTCAGTAAACAACTCTATATGGTTACACGGATCCTCGCCAGCTACTCCCCTAGCTAAAAAGATTCATCTCCACCAATTGAATGTAGGATGGATGAATTTCAAAGGTGCCCGAATCTGTAGTAGGAAGCAAGAAACCCTTGGGAAGAGAATCTACAGTAGGCTTTGAGTGACTGGCGATATTCGAAATTTTAGCAGACGAAGTTGTAAGAACAGCAGATATGACAATGCCCTCTTCTAGGACAGATTTCCTGCAACACAATTAAAGCACTAGAGAAAAATATGAGATCGGTCTCTAGGAATAAATTCCTTGACACGAGGGAAAAACTTAATGTAAAGCAAACAATTATGACACCACGTTCCCGGCAACGGCGCCAAAATTTGACACGGCTGTCGCAACCCTATCAAAAATAAAATCAACCGGTCTCTATAAAATGTAGTAGAGGCAAGTCGGGTATCGTATCCATAGGGAGATGGGCAAAATGTAAGCTAAACTAAGTCCGTCTGAGTAACTGTTTCTTGGGGGTTTGAGTGTTTTGGTTCTAAACTACGAAGGTATAAGGCAGAGAGAGAGCAAAGAGAAATAAAGCAAAACTTTAACGAGATTAAATAGAGAGAAACAGCTAAGACAGTCGGTTCACCATGGTTTTCTAGGAGTCTAATCTAGGGTCATAGATCAACACAAACTCGGTCTGCAGGGTAATGAAAAGGTCCTCTTGGTCCGCTATTCGCCCTAAAACATTACTAACTTAGCTTTCACCCTCATTAGAATGCCCTAATGTTCATTGCAAGTCTTACCCCTTCCAATCTCTCTATCTAGGTCAAGGTGTACTGAATCAATTAGCTAAATGCGTCGTCTCAAGCAACTAATCGCTATTAAATGCAATGATTAACAACACAGACCTAATTTGTACCAAGCCCTAATCACCTATTCATAATTTCCCTAATCACCATGGCTCCCCTATGTCCTAACATAGAAGATTAGCTATACATAATTAGAGTTGAGAGAATAGTAACAATAACCATAACAATTAAACTAAACATGATAAATAAATTGCTAACAAAGACAAGAGAAAGAGTAAAAGAGAAAAGATGAATAGAAACAAGAAATAAATATTGCAATAATAATTAGTAAAGGAATTAAGGATCAGAAATACCGATTACAAAGGATAGATGGGAGCAATTGAGAATTTAGGTCTAAAGAGTAAAGTTCTAAGAGAAGAGAAGAGATGAGAGAGGAAGGAGAGCTCTGACTGCCGTCGTCCCCCTCTTATTTATTCTCAGTTACAAATTAAAATATCCGAAAGATGCTAAAAGATTGCGTAATAGATTAAACCTCTCGATCAAACAGAATCAAACTACTCGATCGAGGACAATAGATGGCAAACCTCTCGATCGAGTACAATGAATACTCGATCGAGGAACATAGAGAACACTCCTCTCGATCGAGCAAATAAAAGCACTCGATCGAAGGTCTTCAATAGGATAGTTACTCGATCGAACGGTTTAGACAACCAATCTTGGTCGATCGAGCATAACAGCTTTATATCAGCGTACATCAACTCAGAGCATCCTCCGAGACCACTTCACGCATCCTTAGGTAACAATTTCCGGGCTCCGATTATTCTTCCTCCAAAATGCATGCAAACGGGATAAGTTTAGGGTCGATTGTGCTCCTTCCAGCTCATTCCTACAATTAATACAAGATAGACCAAAGTAGACTATTCGGGGGCATTTGTAGCTAATCGCCACATAAATAGCATATAAATGTGTGTAAATATAGGGTAAAAACCATATATAAAATACACGCATCAAAGGGCGTGAAGCCACTCCCGCAAGTGACTCTACTCAGCCGAGGACACGCCTCGTGAACCACAGACAATAACACAACCAATTATACAACAACACCAACACCAACACAATCCAATACGATAAAGATCAACAATAAACATAACCAACACCAACAACTATGTAATCAATAACCGAGTAGGGAAACCCTACCTAGAATAACCAAATCACTAGATCGTCACAAAGCAGCTACTCAAAATTGCTCCGCTACGAAACCACCTCCTAATAATCACATAACCATACAATCACTATCTAATCCAACACCATACTCCCAAAACCCCCAATTCACCCAATTAAGGTTTTAAACAAAATCAACGAAAAGGTATAAAAACTATACAAGGATCTTACCTATGACACCACGAACTCAACGGCGTAAAGAACACGACGATCCGACAACCTTAGCCTTTGGGATTGGATAGCAACGCGAATATGAAAGTAACGTAACTTGCTTTTTCTCTTGAGAGGTTTTAGAAAAGATGAAAACTGACAAAAGAACTGACGGAAAACTTTAAATATCAAACTCGCGTTGTTAACAAAACCCGACTAAAACAACCCGCAGAACCGACTTACTTGATCGATTAAGTCACTTACTCGATCGAGTGACCCTTACTCGATCGAGTGCCACACTTACTCGATCGAGTACCCATCAGACAGTGTACTGTTTCGTAACCAAACTTACTTACTCGACAGAGTATGCCCCACTCGATAGAGTACTTAACAGTATAGAAAACCGTAGTATTACACCAACAACCTACTCTGGTTGCGACAAGAGTTCGAAGACTACTCCGTCTAAGAACTCGACACTCTAACTAGAATGTTTACAAGATCAAGTTTCCTCAATCTGATTCTTTAAAAGAATTGAGAAGGACAACTTATTAGATCAAACTATTTTAGATGAGAGAGTACAATACATTAAAGTAACAATGGTGACGACTGTGACACTTGCAAACTTAGAAGATTTTTTGCAAAAGAAATGCTTTGAGTTCTTAAAACTGACTTTGCAAAAACACTTTGATATCTCAGAAAAAACTCTTGCTTTCAAAACGAAGGGAAGTGTTCCTTTTATAGAGGGAGTAAACAAGAGGAAGCAAGCTAGGGTTTGAGATCAAGACTTTAGGTCACGTGACAAAAAGTATTGACCTTCCCAAACTAGCACCAAAAGAGGCTACCTTCTAAGAAGCAAAAAGGCAAAAGAAGACTTATAGATATCGTCAAAAGGTCTTTGAATTTTTCAGAAACTAAGTGAAGAAACAATCACAAGAGGACAACTCTTTTGATTAAAAGGAAAGAACTAAACTTTGTTTCATAAAAGCCAAAGGAAAGTTTTAGCATGAATGAGGAAAACTTTTGAAGTGCAAATTACAATATCTTTTCAAAGACCACCCCTTCATTATTGCAAAAGATTAATCTGAAAACCTTCTTTCAAAACCAAGGCAAGAAACTGCCATTTTGAATAAAAAAGTGGATTTCAAAATTGAAAGATTTCTTCAAGTGTTACAGACCAAAAGTGACAGTCAAGCTTAATATTACCAGCGAGTGTAACGGTAGGCTTGACTGTTACTATTGCAAGTATTTTACTCTTTCACCTTTACATTAGTTGACAAAAACGACTCTAAATCTTGGATAACAAATGATCGATATTTCTTGATTAAGACTTGCAAATGATCGATTATTCCTGAAAAGGGAAACTAAGAAAACACATGTTAAATGGGCATGTCATCATTCAATCAAATGAACCCAACACCCATTTTCACCAACTTTCATTTCTTTATTCCTCTAATACGACACCGTTTGATTCTCTCAACTCTGATTCCTTCTACTCTAACCATCCTCTCCTTTTTTTCCTCTTTCCCCCAGTCTCTCAAGTCTCATCCTTTACTCTTTCTCCATCAACTTTCAATCCTTTTTTTTATCCCTATGTATTTCTTACTTTTTCCTCATTTATTATTATTTACCCCCTTTTTTTAATTATTTATTTTTGATAATTTTAATATTGAAGTTTTGAGCTTGATTATGATTCTTGCAATTTAAAGTCTCTCCCTTTTTTAAGGATTGTTGTTGATTCCATTGTGTGTTTATCCTTCTTGCTCTTTTCTTTCATCTTCTCTTTCCTACTAAAAAGTATTTCTTTTTTTCTCTTAATTATAATAAGAAATATTTTTCCGGTGTCGTGTCATAATTTTATAATTTTCTGGCGACAAAAACTGACGAAAATGGTAAGGGACTCACTTGCACATTAGAAGAAACGTTTGGAGCTAATTTGCTCGTTCTAAAAGTGTTGGGGTATAATTGCACGGAGGGACAAACGTTGGGAGGGGGTTGCCACTTACCCCGTTAATTCTGTTAAAATGCATAAACGACATGAAGGCATAAATGTCCGACTACTCAAACTACTCCATATTTGCTTTATTTTTCTTTCACGGAATAAAGAAAACGGGACAGAGGGCGTAGTACGGTATATAATTACGAACCTTTTTACGCAATAAATATCATTCCACATATGAATCCACAATAATACAACAATAATAATAATATAGATAAAAACTAATACTCTCTTCTATTCAGCCTAATATTCTCCTTTTTCTAATATATGTGAAGAGTATTATAATGAAAGGGGAACAATAGGAGGGGGTAATAACTTATAGAAACCCAATTGCTTAAGATCGTAAACTCGTCAACTAATTAATACATACACCCTTATTTTACTATGCTTACACATGAATCTCCACATTCGACCCAAATTTTGGTCTTTTTTTCCTCTCTTTTTTTAATTTGTTATAACCAATTTTTGAAGTATTGATACATAAATTTGTCAAATGTTCATTATAAGTGCCCGATGTTATTTTATTTATTTTTTAATTAAAAATGTAAAAAGCAAGAAAGAAAGTGAGTTATTAATATTGGGTGATGTTCATTCATGGACGACTTTTACTCTTTTATGGATTTAAATGACCAATTTACCCTTCTCACTTCAACACACATACATTCAATTTCAACTTACCCCCATCCATCCTTAAGTCCCTAACCACTCCTTGTCGCCACCAACCCACAACTCTACCGCCACCCCTATTCCCACAGCCCCCTCCTGCGCGGCCGCTGCCCAGAGTCACCCCTACCCCACCTGCCTAAACCTTCCAAAACTCGTCCCTTCCACTACCCATCACCGCCACATTCTCCTTTCACCCGATCCCTGCTCGACCACCATGATTGATCCACCACCGTCAACCATCACCGCATTTAATTTGTTCAACAAAATCGAATGTTGACTTATTTGATGAGTGGATTAAGATTTTTCATCGGAGAATTTGGAGCAATAGAAATTTTTTTTTATTATGGAAAGGGTAATGAATGGAAAAAAAATATGGGAAAATGTCTGTGATTGAGTAAAACGCGTCCATGAAAGAGGAACTACATTAACATTAAGGGCAGAGTTGAAAAAGCATCGATGACCTGTAGTAATTTGTGTAATAATTACCTTACAAAAATAATCAATCATAAATAAAAGATTGGTCTTATTCCAGGAGTAAAATATTTTAGAGCGATCTAACATGGTCTCATACAAGTATCAAAGTATGTGTCCCTACAGTATGCACAACTTTTTTAATTTGTTTTTTGATGAGGGAATCCGCAACCACTATCTTTGGTGCACATCGAGTAAACCCTAAGTATATGTGATAGCCTGAAAATCACGTATATAAGGGAGTAAACACCACTAGAAGGACCTAAAATATCATACAACATAGCTATAAGAACCTCAATTTTAATTCTAACACCCCTGATTTTCGGCTAAATTAAAAACTTATAATTATATACAATACTGAGCCAAAATAGAGAGGTATTATAATCAATATACAAATTCTCTATTACAAAATCTCTTTTATACAAATGAAAATAAAATGGAACAAATCTTTTACAAAGTCTTTAATTAAAAACTTGACTTGAAAATCCATTTGAACCGCAGCGGAAAGACCTGAAAATAAAATCAGAAGACAAAAAGGAACTTCGTCCCCGAAATTCGAGCTTAGAAAATTAAAACAAAGTTAAAATTTTAGTGGTATTACATTCCACCCTCCTTAAAAATAAAGTTCGTCCTTGAACTTAAAAATTCAAAACAATTTGTGTCCCAAAAATTCAAGAAAAGTTTTAAAAGTGAAATCGGCAGTGTCAAGATGTGACGATCTTTAACACCTAACCAAGAAAGAAACCGCTCTGATACCAATTGTAACATCCCTTATTTTCGGCTAAATTAAAAACTTATAATTATATACAATACTGAGCCAAAATAGAGAGGTATTATAATCAATATACAAAGTCTCTATTACAAAATCTCTTTTATACAAATGAAAATAAAATGGAACAAATCTTTTACAAAGTCTTTAATTAAAAACTTGACTTGGAAATCCATTTGAACCGCAACGGAAAGACGTGAAAATAAAATCAGAAGACAAAAAGGAACTTCGTCCCCGAAGTTCGAGCTTAGAAAATTAAAACAAAGTTAAAATTTTAGTGGTATTACATTAATTATGTGGCTTTAAGGACCTCAAAATTACTTCTTGACCAAAATACCCTTGTATTTTGACATTTATACTTCGTATTTAGCGGTACTGGGTAGATTTTTGTCCGATTCAACACAATTATTAGACCGAATATAAATCAAATCGAACAAATGCGATGGATTTTTTTTTTGCTACAATATTTTTGGATTTTTCTACGGAAATTCTCTAACCAAAATATTTGGAACGGAAATTCCTTAGCAAAAATATTTGGTATTTGTGGAACATTTTGGCTTAAGTGAAAAATTGCGACTGATTTTCCGTCGCGAATTTGTCCCACATCGGCAAAGTTTGAGCGACTTGTTATGTTTATAAAATGTCTTTTCACTTGTTTGAAAAAAAATTGTTTGATTCGGAAATTTAGCAAAATACCAGTTTGTTACGGATATTACGTAGCAAACTCCTATTCACGGCGAAAATTCATGACAGATCGTTTGCAATGACTTTTCCGTTGCAAAATACCTATAGTGGAGGATATAGGTCTCTTTGCAACTGTACGATTTTTGTAGTGAATATATAATGATTATTTTCAAACTAAGTTACCAAATACTCTATAAATCACCTAACATTTTTTGTTCGAATTTGGTAAAATTATTTTATAACATACTCCCTCCATTCAACAATTATCACCCCATTTCTCCATTATATGTGAGAGATATTATATTGAAGTGGAGTGATAATTGTTGAATGGAGGGAGTAATAAATATGCTAAATATTTAATTTGACAATATACATAATTAAGTTTGGTAGATGAAAATCAGTCCAAAATACGTTGTTTAATGTCTTATTTAATCTATTTTGTGCTTCAAAGTAGGATCGTACGTAGAAATATTAGTAGATCAAAACAAATTTCGTCACTCTATTTAGTCCAAATTAACTAATAAATTAAAATCTTAGACTTTTTCAAGGTTCAACTTAAAATATACTCCCTCCAAGTCGCTATATTGTTCCTATTTGATATGGGCACAATACTTAAGGAAAAGTATTAAAATAGGAGTAAAAGAGTTGTGTGGGGTTGGTGATAGGAGAGAGGGATGAATGATTAGTAATTAAATAAAGAATTGTGGTGCCAAAACATAAAGGAAAGTAATAAAATAGGAGTAAAAGAGTTGTGTGGGGTTTGGTGATATGAGAGAGGAATGAATAAAATAAGAGTAAAAGTTTCTAAAAATAGAAAGGGGAACACTAGTTGAATAATCCGTTTCGGGAAAGAGGGAACATTATAGTGACTGGGAGGGAGTATAAGTTAATCCTTAAAAAGTAAAGCATATGGAAAGGGTAAATGTGTCAAAAACAGGTTTGAGGTCCTTAAAGCTACGAAGTAAAAATTCGGGTCCTTAAAACTACATTATGTGATAATTCGAGTTGTATTGTTTGCTCGTATTTAAGGTTGTCCTCCCCTCCTCACGAAGTGACGGGCTCGAAAACTAGACGGACTAGTTTTTTTGGTTGGTAAGGAAGCGGATCTTCTAGGCGAGAAATTGATGTTACACACGTTGCACATTTTCTCCCACATCAAATTGAAGTAACCCCCCAAAATCAAAAAAGTCATCGTCTCGTTCAAGTAACCACATCCCATTTCCCAAATCAAATCCAAAAACACACAAAAATTCAATTCTCCCAAATTATTAACTTCCACCCTCGATTTCTTCGCCTTCCTCATAATCTATCAACAACAACAAAACTACCTGCGGATTTTCCAGATTTCGATTTCACTGGATCTTTCTTTCATATAAAATAGTTTTTAAAAAAATTAAAATCGGCGCCATTATCGCGGTTTCGAGATGATCACAGGCGAGCTTCTCAACATCGAACCTCTCGAGCTCCAATTTTCATGTATTAATTCAATTCTCTCTTTTTTAAACATTATTTGTTTTGATTTTTCGATAAAGTTGTGTTTTGTGTTTGATCTACGGTTTGTTGATTTGTGATTATTTTGATTTGTTTCGTTTTTGTTGATTTAGTTGAGCTAAAGAAGCAGGCTTCGTGTTCGCTTCAATTATCAAACAAAACTGAGAATTATGTTGCATTCAAGGTAATAATTTTGTTTGATTGATTTGTTTAATTTGATGTTGTGTGATTTGAGGTAGTGTAATTGAGATTAGGTTTGTTATGTGGAAATTTAGGTTAAAACGACGAATCCGAAGAAATACTGCGTTCGTCCGAATACTGGCGTTGTTTCGCCTCGTTCGACGTGTGATGTTGTAGGTGTGTATCATTTCTGTCTTTGTGAGTGCATTTAGGTTATGATTCTTCCGTTTCATTTGATTGTATACATTTTCAAAAAAAAAAAAAGGCGAGGGAGATTGTTTATTTGAATCGATTTGGCTTAGAATTTTTCAAAAAGAACATGTGAGGGAAATTTGAATTCGTATACAATAAAAAATGAAAGTATGGAAAAGAGGAAAGTATTAATTCTCTTCATTTCATTTTGTGATGTGTTTTATTTGTTGATTTGTTGGTGGATTGATTTGCATGTGTTTGTGTATGATGGAATGTAGTAACTATGCAAGCGCAAAAGGAGGCCCCGGCTGATTTGCAATGCAAGGATAAATTTCTTCTTCAGAGTGTAATTGCGCCACATGGGGTGACCGTTAAAGATATTACTCCGGAAATGGTACTTATTTGTCGATACTGTAGTTGTTCTATGTCTCATCCTATAATTGTTGTCGTGCATCTGAATTACGGTACATGGTTAATTGAATATAGCTTTGCATCACTACGTTTTCGAATGTTTTGGATATTGATATTTTTAGTAGCAAGATTGTTTGGGAATTATTAATTGGTTATTATGTCGTGATTATTTGGTTGGTGAATTCAGTTTAGCAAGGAGGCAGGACATGTGGTCGAGGAGTGTAAATTGAAAGTTGTTTATGTTTCCCCACAACCCCCCTCACCAGTTCCAGAAGGCGAAGAGGAAGGGGGATCTCCGAGGGCCGATAATGGACATCTGAGTGGTGTTGAGTCTCTTGCTGTGAGTATTTTCCATGAGTCATCATTATCTATGGCTTCCTACTTTTTTTGGTTGTTAATGCTGATCTTATAGTGTCTGCTCTTAACGGAAATTGCAGGCATGCGATTCTCAGGATAGATCGACAGAGGTACAATTGATTTCTTAAACGATCATTGTTTGCTTATGAGCTAGCCTTCTCTTCAATTGTGTTTTCTTTTGTTCATGAATTGGTTACAATCGTGTAGGTTTTTTTTTTTTTTTAATTATTATTATTATTATTACTATTTTAATTTTTTTATAGTTCTAGAACAAAATTACATGATTAGGTCTTTTGTCTTATCATCTATAAATGGAGTATGGAAATAAATATAAAGTTTTCCATTGCGTTTTATATGAATGACTAATGATCTATGCATTATATCGGTCTTCCACGTACTCAGCTTCATTATTACTGACTCACGAAGTCACGATGGCGCCTTCATTTGTGTATTTAACGGTTTAACCTACATGAGTTAGTGATGCTAGTTATGTCAATCATTGGTAGCACAATGAGCAAGTTTCTCTATATATGACGTCCTTCGTTTTTACTGACTCTGTATGATGGCGTTCTTTTTTACTGACTACAATAATCTGCTTAGACTCGAAGCCAGAAATCTGTCAAGCATTGGTAGCACAATGAGCAAGTTCCTCTACAGTAACAGAAAGAATTTCGGTTATAACCAGATTGTTTTACAGCAAAAATTTCTGTCATTGTTCAAAATTCAAATGCGTCTGCCTTAACATTTTAACATTTTGATAATTAATTAACCAATTTTTAACCAGTGCCTGGTAGAAGGCCTGTGGTATACTCGTAGTAGTGTTCCTTTTGAGAGTGAGTGAGCTACCGTCTTTATTCTGATTTACCCTTAGCGTAAAGGGTAAGGTCTGTTTATGTGTACCTTTTTGTTTCACTTGTCATCTCATACTCTATTGGGGCTGGCCGACGGGTAAATAATGGGATCTGATGTGGCGGGTGCTGCGAGGCCCTCACTGATGCTAATCTGTTAGATATTGTCTGAAGTTGTGAATGGGCGAATTTGTATTTAAAGTAGCTTTTTTTTAACAACCTACTAGTTAATCATAATGATGTTGTCCACTTTGCTAAAAAAGTGAGATTTGTTGAGGTTTAATTGTTTGACTGTGTTGACTCCCTTACGCCTTTCTGGCTGTTTGCATCATTGCTTGTAACTGAGGTAAATGACAGAAATTGTTGTTCAAATTGCTTATAGTGGATCTAACAGACTTTAGGATTACATCGCAGCTGTGGGGTTGATATAATTCTCTGCGGGTTTTTTTGGTGTCTGAATTGTTGAGCACTGAACTTGTATATGAATAGATCACCAGTACTCAAGTTGCTAATCCAAGGCTGTTCCATGAGAATGGGAATGGTTGTTAAAAAGACACTTGGACTTGTTCTTTAATATATAGCTGCTATCTTTGTCTTGACCCTGGGTTGGGATCGTAATCTTTGAGTTTCTATCATGAAACAATTACACAGCAGATCCCTTGAGACCTATTGTTGGAATTTGACACTTAATTGTGTAACCCATAAGTGGCCCTTGTGAATTCCAACTCTTGTGGGGTTTTTTTTTTCCTTTTTTATCTGCATACATGCTTTCATTTGTGGTATATAGACCGCTAGCCAACTTAATCATTATATGTTATGTTCTCTGAGATAAATAGTCCGACTTCCGACAGCCAATGAGCTATTGTTGCTATATGTGTTTCTTAGCTATGTTACTCTTTGCCAACAATTTCAGGCAAAAGCTCTGATTGCGAAGCTGACCGAAGAGAAAAAAGCTGCAATTCAACAAAATAATAAACTGCGCCAGGAGCTGGTTAGAGCCTATTCTTGTCCCTTATAATTGTCATGATATTGTGATTTGGCTCATGAAATTGTGATTTGTGTCGTTAAGTCATCATTATATTGCATTCTTGTAATAAGGATGATTTCTGATTTGTCCACCAAATTGTCTGATTATCTGTGTCTCTGTCACTTTATGCTTGTGTTAGCCTGACTTTCTTTCTGAGCTTACTCTGAACGATGTCTCCAACTTGCGGATCTCAGCTTTTCTCCAATGTCTCCTGTATGGGAGTACCCAAACCATTGGCTTGGGGCGCCCTCTCTCTAATTGAACAACTTCTTTTACCTGTATTTACGTGCTTGTTCTTGTTGAGATGTGAACTTCTGGCATCATTTGCTCGGAAGAATTCCAGTTCCTTGGAATTTTGTAACGGATATTATCTGTGCTCCTACCTCTTCTTCAATGCTTGACACTTTTTAAATATCCTGTCCCGTCTTTCTCCTGTGTTAAGGAACATCTTACTACCCTCTATTGGTGGGCTGGGTAAGATGGAGGGGGGCATATAGTGAGTAGGGCCATGTGAAATGTCCATCAACAAGAAGATAGAATGCTCGTGTAAACATTTTGTGTCTTGATATTGTCTTCCAAGCTACTAATTTGATTTGCTATGTCTTGATATTTTCTTCTCAGTTATTGATCTGACCCGCCCTTGACTGTCAAGGGTTTTCTGCCTTGCTTGTGGGTCATACTGTGAGTACTGTTGTGTTTAAAGTGGTAACTTACCAGAAAAAATAATTGAGGTGCGGGTGAGTGGAAAAAAGTTTCATTAAAATTACCCCCTCTTTACAAGCGGTAACTTTATCAACATACAATGGTCATGTTTCTGTGCTTCGTTGAAGTTGTTCTTTTCGACAGTTATATATTTCTGATTTACATTGGTAGCTAGCTAAGTTGGACTACAGTCTTATTGTCAACACAATCTTACGATCTATGTAAAATTTTCTACTGCAGGAACTTTTGAAGCGAGAGGCTAGCAAAGGCAAAGGAGGAGTTTCCCTCATGCTTGTCATGTTAGTCGGCTTGATCGGGATAATTCTGGGCTATATCTTGAAGAAGGCATGATGTAGCGCTGGATTTCAAGTAACCCTTTTATATCTTATTATTGTTGCTCTAGCTGTATTATTTGCATTGATGATTGGAGAACTCACCGATAAGAGTGACGATACTTGGCCTTTGAACCTGTGACTGTTCTCTAAAAGAGACGGAGAAAATGTTGGATTAGGTGGTGTTCATTTGTCTGTAGTTACTTACCTGAGTCACACTACAATTACTGAAGACTAAGTTTTTCCGTGAGACCACCAATGTTTTTACGGTCAAATGTTTCTTTGCTAATGTAATACCTTCATATTTCGTTTTGGCGATTGTTTTGCGCCACAGCTTCGGCATATGAAAATAGAGATTTTCTTTTCTTTGCAGATTTATAGAGTACTATAATCGCCACCTTAGGTGTTGTTTACGAACAAATAACGAGCGTTTTAGATAATGAGGTCTGTTCATGCCAATAGTTTAGATCCCATAGAGAAGCGGCCACAAACTCTTGAGATCTGACTGATCAACCATTTGAGTTTTCTTTCTTTCCTGCTTCCGTAGTCCTGTAGTATACAATAGTAATTGTGGGGCCGCTTTTTTTTTTTATTATTATTATTTTAAAATAGATTTATTTATAAATTCAATACATACGAAAGATATGATTATTAAATTCTGAAACAATATTCTGAATGGAAGTATTTTTTTGCTATAGTCACCGATACAATTTGAATCATTGTACTCCCTCCATTCAACTCCACTTTGCATGTTTCTCTTTTGTATACTATTCACAAGCGGACATTCAACTTCAATTTTCTCTCGATACATAAGTTAAAATATATTCATGTGGGATTTTATTTGATTCGTCTTTAAGAGTACATTAAAAATATCTAACTTTTATAATTTTGTAAATAAGTAGGCTAGCTAAAGATATTTATCGCGTAAAAGTCACGTTGGCAAACGTAATAAAGCAAACATGTAAAATGGAGTTGAAGGAAGGGAGTAGTACATTTGTGCTCATCTTCATGATAGATTTCATCACTGAATAAAAAAAAAACTATCTACCGCTAATCTTTTACGACACGGGTCTCATATTTGTAATAGAAAAAAAAGAAAAAAAAAAAAACAATTTGCCAATTAGTCTCACTATAGACGGATATATCCGTTTAAAGTTAAAGACGGGTCAAATATGTTTAAAGTGAGGACATTTATGAGCCCCACCATGTAACTTGTTGCTTGTCTTATGTTTAAAGTGGGTGGATATTTAGCTCGAATATATCCGTCTATAATGAGAATTTGTGAAAAAAGAGACCAACTCAGTTGTGGAGAGTATAAAAAGTGCCCCCCGTTTTACCCGTTCAAGACTTCATGAAATCGCAAGTATGTTCCTTAAAATTCGACTTGTGAATAATCTTGTCTCTAGCAATATCTGACTATCTTCAACAAATTCCTATTTAAGATGGACATGTATTCGGCTTGGATTTCAAATTTAAAGAGAGAAAATGCAGGGTAAATTAGGGAAGGCATGTAATGCAAGTAGGAGGTGGGAAGGTAAGGGTACAATATGGTGAAAGGGACAAGCTATAAGGATTTGGTGAATCAGTGAAGTATGCCATTGGTATTTGGTACTTTGCCTTCTCTTTGGATCTCCGCGCATTTAACTGCGGCATTGATATATGATCCCCACACACCCTTTGACAGAATCAAATTTTTGGGTCTCATCGTCTTATTTTTTGAACGAATCAGATTTACGAGTATGCCAGCTATTTGCCATACTTGCAATGAATCTCTCTCGTTTAACACTTTTTTTTAATAAATCTGTTTTAAGATAGACACATTGTTTTTTCTTTGTTCTCTATTAAAAAAACGCTTAAACATAAGGAATAATTTTTATGTCGGAATAGCAGCAGCGGGAGAGTAAAATCAAAGTCGGAAACATCCTTTGAAGGATTTAATAGATACCATTTGAAGAAGTGAATTCGAGACAACTGGCAAACTTTTACACGACTAAGGCCATGTTATTTTGGGCTTAATTTCAGTTCAACCCTATTAAGCTAAATTTAGTTATGTTAAGTTCAATTCAGCTCAATTTAACTTAGATATATAGTTTAGTCCAACTCCATTAAATTCAATTTTGTTCGGTTCAATAAATTCATCAGTTTAGCTTAACTTTGCTCCATTTCAGCCTAAAAGAAAAGGGTTTCAATTATCACAACTCAAGAGTATTGTAACAGAAAAACAAGCAAGTTTTAACGCCCTCCGGCGGTTTTGATTTTGACACAATTCCTCTACAATTTCTTGAAAAGGTCTTCTAAGAACATTCGTGAGAGTGAAAATGTGATGGGAAATTTTCCCAGAACAAAGATACTGGATGACAGTGCATTATTAATCCTCCATAATATACTTCACACGAGTAGTTGGCCATGCCAAATAACCAAAGACTAGTACTGTAGTACCATATCGATCTTAGTGGTCCATTACCCCACTATTACAAGCCGATTGCGACTTATTATGTGATCTAGTATCTATTAGCCTCGTCTTAAGGTTTAAGATGGATACCTTTGTCTTGAACAAAAATTTGCCTTTTGTTTTTTTCAAAGGTTCTTTATCTATCTACATCGTCTATCAAATCTTTCTGGTGTTCTATTTTAATCCAAGCAAGTTCATCGAATTGTGACTGATTATACTAATCAACTAACCATGCATGAACGAACACGAAAGCTCGGGCTAAGCTTGGGGTGTACGAGATGTGTATTATGTTTGCTTGAGAATTGAGATGAAGTGATTGTTAAGATTCCTTTTTTTATGATCCCAAAGGTTTGAGCCATGCATGTTGATGGTACAACATCAATTTTCCAATCTGCTACAGGATTACTAGAAGTTGAATCAATAAGGCATCTAATAAAGCCTACGAGACTGTAAGTCGACATGACCGCAACACCATTGTATGTTTTTTCGTAGAAGTTATCATTTGCGCTACTCGGAATGTTCACCAATTCTTATTTCAGACCAAGGTATCCGTCTTATTAATAAGACGGATACCATATTCTCTCACAAAATACCCATTTAGGGTGAGTGGAGAAGCACATGGGGGGTCCCACCTTTGTCCCCTCTACCCATTTCCTCTCACACAACGACCCGTCTTAAAATCCGACCCGTTTTAAGCAAGACTTACTCCGGAATGTTATGTTCAACTAGTGAAAGAGTTGATCCTAAAAGGCGCTATTTTACACAACGTCCACACCTAAGTCCCTTGTTAGAAAACAATTTTTACCTCCAAATTTACATGCATAACTAACCGTAATAAATTTTGAATATAATTTCTCACTCGAATAAATTATTGAAACAAAGAGATAAAGCTAAGCTCAAACACATACGATTTGAATAAACAGTAAGAAAAAATGATTGAAGATGATACTCTATTCACCAATAATGAACTTTGAATATGGCTTAATTAATTAATTAATTAAAATGCACAAACTAAGCAGAAATGTACACTTAAAAACACATGATTAAAAAAAAAAAGAAATGGAAAAAAAATTCTATACATACACAATAGCTACAATTTGATCTTTTTACAGTCCTTTTTTTTTGTTCTAGTATCTGACTACTGACTGAGTAATTAGAGACTCATTAACTCATATTTTTACATTTTTTACCCCACCACCTAATATTTACATACATATATTCACCATTAATCCATCCACCAACCCAAACTTAACTGCAAGGATAACCTCAACTCACGTGCGGTCAATCCTCCACACCCAAGTTTTTTCAAGTGCACACCCCCGTTGACTTCATTGACTTACCATCATAAGTCAACTCCCTTAACTTAAAAGCAAAATGAGACCACCTCGCTGGGTGATACCGAATCTGAGTACCAGTGCACACTACCATATACATAGTACACTGTACATATGTGAGAGGGTAATATCGAGTTTTAATGCCTGTTAAGGTCCTCCCACAAAGAAGCACATTTCCTCCTTGCAAATCCAACCCTCATCTCTTCCAAATCATAAACCACCTCAAAACCCTGTTGTTGATAATTCCCCAACGTTAACCCGGGCCCACTACCGGTCTCACCATCATCTCCACCATTCATCATCATCAAACACCCTACCTTCTTCCCCTTCTTACCCTCATCTCCACCGTCGACAAACTCGTAAAAGTAATTTCTCCTAGGCAACACCACACTTGAATTATCACCATTCCCTCCAAAATGCAACACCATGCTTGGCACTACCAACCCTACACTCCCCTTCCTAGTATCCAGCTCGTAACACGGGCTTAAGCCGGTCCTCAACTCCGTCTCCTTCGTCCTCTTAAACACCTTTCCAACTCGCCTATCCAATTCACTTGCCACCGAGTTATAAAACCCTGTAGGCATCATTGTGTACGTAGTTCCACTATCCACCACAACCCCGCCGTCTCCATTATGATCGACTCTTTTCAAATTCTTCGGGGAATCAATCCTCCGGCTTCCTACCGAAATAGCATCTAACCCGACCGAGTAGAAATACGGATGTTTCGGATTATCCAACATTGGGGTGTAAACAAACGATGGCAATGACGTCATGACTTCATTTTGACTAAAGTCAACTTTTTGTTTGTGTTTTCCTAGGATGAGTGGACTAGGATGACGTAGCTTGTCCGAGTCGAACGAGTGAGAAACAAGACAATAAGAGAACTGGTTACCTAATTCAGGTGACATGTCAGCTAGCTGAGCTGGTAAAGAAAGCGGACCTCTACCAAATCCCGCTACACCAATTGGCTCACCTAAAGCAGTATTAGAACAACCAAACGTAAAGTTTTTTAACATTAATGGTGTTTTAGAATTTGATGGCATAGTTAAATCATGTTTATGAAGTTGCGCAATCAAGCTTCCGTCACCATACGCGTAGTAAAACGGCGGACACGCGAAGTTACGACAGTCCGAGGTTTCGATATCGGCAAGAGGACACGCGGCGATAGCACATAGGTCGGAGGAGGGAAGAGAGGAGTGTGCTGAGGAACAAGCACGTGACTTGCACGAGAGAAGGGAAGAGTTGGTGACGTGGAGAAGTTTGAGTGTGCCAGGTGGGTATTTATCGTCGCAAAGGATGCACTCGAAAGGGGAACAAGGGAACCAAACGACGTCGCTTCCGGTGTCCATGTAAACCGAAAGGGTTTGGGAGTTTAAGGTGAAGGTTAGGGTGTAGTCACTTCCTGGTGATAGAGGAAGGGAGATTTGCTGTTGCTGTTGTTGTTTTTGTTTTTGTTTTCGGAGGTGGTGGCGGGTGGCGGAGGCGACCGTGGTAGCCTTGAGGAGGTGGTGTGGAGAGGTGAAGGTGGTGGCGGAAAGTGAGTGGGTTAGTGGGAGGTGGAGGGATTGGGTTAAGGATGATATTAGTAAGAGTGGAAAAAGAAGGAAGAAGAGTTGTGTGTAAGAAGTGGAAGCCATGGATTTTTGGAAAATAACAAAGCACTCTGTTTTTGTGTGCGTTAAAGAACAGAGTGTTTGAGAGGAGAAAATGAGAGAAAATTTGGTGATTTTGAAAGTGGAGTTGGTGAGGAAGTGAAGGGGAGAAGAGGGGTTTAAGAAGGGAATGAGAGGGTGAGAGGAAGTTTCTAGTGGAAACAGGGTTAGTAATAATATTATCGAAAGGATAATGATACGGCGTTACTGAATGGTACCGAGAGTTGAGGCTTAATACCATCCGCTTACATGTGTTTATAATATACTTTCTCCGTTTCAATGAGTTGTATACATTTGCTTTTTGGGTACTATTTATAAATGAGGAGAATTTTTATTATAATTTTTAATATATAACATAAAACATAGTCATGTAAGAATTGTCTTATTGAGTATGTTATAAATATCAAATTTTTATAATTTTTAGTAATTTGTAGTCGAAGATATGAGCAAAAGAAAACGTGCATTGACGTACGTGTATAAAGCAAACGTATAAAACTTATTGGAACAGATGAAGTAGAGTTTTATTATTTTACTCTATCTGTCTCGGTCATTTGTTTACCTAGTCTTAATCATTTGTTTATCTTTCTATATTAGGTAGGTTTTTTATGAGAAATTTGCTCATACACAACTATTAATGTCCACTTGTCATGCACTAATAACTATCACAATTGGGCTCATTTTCTTTTTTTTGGTCTTTATGTTAAAACTAAAGGTAAACAAATGATAAGAACGGAAGAAATAATAAACTGTTTATATGTAATACGAGAGGGTGGTATCGAGATTACTAACTGAGGATGTCATGCATCTTAATAAACACGAGATGGGTCTGGCCTTACCCGCGGTGGAGGAGAGAAGTCTAACTCACAAGCCCAAGAATGCTCTTATCTCCCAAAACCAATTGGCAATGGGAGAAACACCCCTAGGCCTTATAAGATAGACAATCTCTCTCTTTTTCACCGATGTGGGACTCACAAGTGGATTTATACTCCAACACATCTAATGAATTACTGCTTATATGTGATACGAGAGGGTGGTATCGAGATTCTATACTAACTAAGGATGCCATCTAATGAATTAACGGGGGTATAAATAATTAGAAAGTGAGTTGGTGAATAGGTAGTAGAAGTATTCTAATATTGAACTGAGAACAGAGACATTCTGTGTAGGTGGATAACAGACAGATAGTGAGTTTGTGTCACTTTGAGAAAACTCTTAAGTAATTTGTTAAAGAAAGTAATCTGAATTTGATTGGCTTTGTAGGGAGGTGGTTAATTAGTAATTTTGTCTAATTGTGTTATATGGGATAAAGATAGTACTCCCTCTTATTCTGAATAACTGTTCTATTTGAACAATGGCACGAAAATTAAGGAATAAAGTTAAAATAATGAAAAATATTGTATAGGGGTAAGAATATAGAAGTTAAATAATGAAAAGTATTGAATATGATGGTTTAGGGGTGGTTGGGGTGGTAAATAAAGAAAAAAGTCAAGGGTAGGAAAGTCAAAAAACATGTCCAAATATGACAAATGGGATAATTATGTGAATAGACGGAAATGGCAAATGAGACAGTTATTCGGAATAGAAGGGAGTATGTAGTAAACCTCCTAATTTAACAAGAGTGATGAATATGTAAATTTAAATTATTTTGGGATATTTTCTCATGTACCCCTAAATTTTTTCGTTTTCTAAGGTTTACCCCTTATTTTTTACAAAAACAATTTTGACCAGCAATAATTCTATGTTACGAGTTGAGACGTCGATGAATTCTTTTTCAAAATGAGGACCTCTTAAAGACGGTCAATTTGAAAAAAAAAAAGTTCATCGTATTTTGAACTTGTAGCCAAGAGTTATTGACGGTCAAAATTTTTTTGCAAGAAAAGAATGGTACATCTTAGAAAATAAAAAAAGTTGATGGGTACACGGGAGAATATCCTAATTATTTTATATGTGAAATCATAATATATAAAAGATATTGTAATACCCCGTATTTTTTATATAATAAATTAAATGGATATTATTAAATATTATTATTATACATTTTATAGTACTAATTATATCGAGTAATAGTTGAGTCGATAATTACGTTAAACTATCGCAAGTTAATAAAGACGGGTTTATATGGAATTCGTTTTGCGAGCTAAACAAGTTACCCTCGACCCATTTGGGCTGGCCCAATAACATGCCCAGCCCAATTAACCCTAAACCCTAATAACCCTAACCCTAAGAGGACACTACCCTAACCCGCCTCCCTCCTTTCCATCTCCCTCAACCCGCCTCCCTTCTTCATCAACACCATTCACCTGCTTTCACGCATAGAGAGAGAGAGAGAGTGAGCCTGGGTTGTTGACGGCATGACGAGGAAGGGGTAGGGGCTATTGTCGACGATTTGTGGGTGGCCGTGGTGGTGTTGTGGCGGCGGAAAGGTAAGTACTCAACCCATTTCCTCTGTTTTAGTATTGATGTCGGGTTTTGGTTGATTGTTTCGTGTCTTATATTGGCGTCTATGGTAGTTGTTGACAGGGTATAAGGGTAGTGTGGTGAGAGACGAGTGACGTGGTGGTTGTTGGGGTGGTTTTGGGTGGTGATAGTGGTGGTGAAAGGCGGCATTGACAGGGGGTAGCAAACGGGTTTTAAATGCGGTTTCGGGGGAGTTTGAGACGGGTAGGTTTTGGGTGGCACCACCGTGGACTAGGGGAGGTCGAAACGGTGGTGCTATGGTGTCTGTGTGCGTGGTTTGGCGGTGAGTAGAATGGTGGTTGTTTGGCAGGGGGTAGTTATTGGTTGCGGTGGTGGTGAGTCGTGGAAATGGGGTGTTTGGTGAGGCGTGGTGGTGAACCAGGCCAATTAGCGGCGTTGGTTTGACTCGCCGGCTGGGAGTCGACCCAGTGGGGGTGGTTCTTTGGTGGTGGGTCGAAGTGGGGGACACGGTGGTGGTTGTCACGGTGGTTAGGTAGCGTGTGGAGTCGGGAAATGGGCTGGAAACCGTGGTTGGGGCGTGTTATTTAGCGGGTTTGATTCGTGTCCTTATTATTTAAGTTATCGTATCCTTAATTAATTAATTTGTTTCCGAGTCATTTAAATAATTAAAGACGGGTTAAGTTGGGTTGTGAGTTGTTCAAATGTTTGAATCGGGTTTTCTTAAAACGTTTAATTCGTTCAATATTTTATTTATCATATTAGTTATTTAATTTAGTTCCCGAGTCGGTTAAATAATTCAAGTCGGGTTTTGAGTGGGTGATTAAAGTGGAAAGTTACTATATCGGGAAAGTTTCTATTTTGAGAGATGTCTATATTTAGTAGTTAGTAATTATAAATATTATAATTGTTTTAGGTGACGGATTCGTGAAGGATCGATAATCAAATGCATTGCTTTGTTTTCTCGGACTTGCTTTAATCGCTTAATTGGATTTTTGGCACTTTGAGGTAGGGAAATACACTTGACCTATTATCGTTGTTGTTGAATTGTGTTGACTTGATTCGTGGTTGTTGAGTTACGTTATGATTCATATACGGGAAGGTGATTGACTGAATTGATCGTGTTGAGTTTGTTATCACAACATTCGGTAGCTGGCATGATTTCATTCATTAATATATATATTGTGTTGCATTAATTTCTATTGAGCATTTCATATGCATTGGAGTTGGAGGATGGTGTAGGAGTGACGATGTTGAGATATGATGTGAGTTGTGATAAGGCCCGGGCGGGTTCGCAGACTTGCCCTGGTGTCCTCAGTGCGAGTGCGAGATCGGCTACGGTCGATATATATAGTCTGGGGATCGGTATGGTGGGTTGTCCGGGGTATGAGATATGAGATATGAGTTGAGATGGAGATGGAGGTGACGGAGGAGCATGCATATCATATTTTATTGTTTCATTGTTTTCTCTACTCGGCTTGGTCGGTGACCTGTGTATTCGTGTACGCTGTGATGATCCAATTATTGGGAGCGGTTTGACAGTGTATTTCGAGATCGATGGGAGCTGGCGGGAAGAGAGCTTGGATGACTGACTTAGTGCCTAGCCCACCTTAGTTTATTACTAGTTTTATCAGACTTTATCTTTTGGTCATATTTTTGGAGGCTTTGTTTTAATTCCAGTTGTAATCTCACTATAAACATTTTAATAAAAGTACTGTGTTTCTTTCCTTTGTTATCTACTGCCTCGGGTTTCCGAGATGGTAACACCGTCATTTATCTGAGGAGTCCTAGTTCAGGCCCTTAAATAAATGGGGGTGTTACAGATATTTTTGCCTTTCAAGTTAAACTGTTGAGGTACAGTACTTAATAAAGTTTGACGAGAAATACTATCTGCCTTCTTCTTTGAGTCTTATCTATAACCTGCTCCTCTAATACACAATTAAAATATTTACTTTACCCACTTATTTGACATTTACCTTAGGAAAACAAATATTATTATAAGCCAATGCAAAAGAAAAGGACGGTTGCATTCCTCAATTTTGAAATATGTGAATTGAAAACAACTACGAAAAATGGCTAATGTTGGTCTTTCTTACTTGATCGTAGTTCAGTTAAACTCATCACTTTACAAATTAATTCTTAATTTGGCTTTATTTAGCTCAGCTCAGCCCAACTTCATTCAGTTCAATTTTAACTCCTTTTAACCGAAAAGAAGATGCCTTTAGTACCACCAAACTCTTAAGGAGATTTTAGGTAAGGAGTATAAGGTAATTAGTATAAGAGCCTGTCTCATTATAGACGGACAATATCCGTCTATAGCTATAAACGGATAGTGTCCCTCTCACAAATTAAAGTGGGTAGTGCAAGTTAGGCCATGGGGGTATCTTGTAAAATATTATGTGGAGAATATTTTGATATTATTGATTAATGTGTTTGGTAATTACAATATGTGCATGTATATATATACATGAGACTTGTTCACGACAATTAACGACTAGAATAAGGAAACCGACAATAAATACAGAATAAGGAAATTAACAATATTACGATATCTCTCCCCCCAGGTGGAGCGTGGGGATCAACAACGCACAACTTGGATAATAAATGCACGAACTGACGTGCTCCCAACGCCTTAGTTAAAATGTCTGCAACTTGGTCAGATGTATGAACATAAGCTGGGGAAATAAGACCCATCCTGAATCGCATCCCGCACAAAATGACAATCGAGCTCAATATGCTTAGTTCGCTCATGAAAAACGGGGTTACGCGCAAGATGCAACGCTGCAGTATTATCCCAATGAAGACGAGCGGGGGATTTGACAGAAACATGAAGGAAACGCAAAATACCTTGCAACCATTTGACCTCACACGTCGCTGCTGCCATAGCACGGTATTCAGCTTCAGCGGAAGAAAGAGAAACAGTGGGTTATTTTTTTGTTTTCCAGGAAACAGGTGCACCACCCAACAAAACAAAATATGCAGTCAGAGACCGACGTGTTAATGGACAACTAGCCCAATCAGCGTCACAGTAAACAGACATAATAAGAGGCGTCCCAGACTTAAATAACAAACCTTGGCCGAGATGACTCTTAATATATCGAACCACGCGTAATGCAGCATGCCAATGTGACTCCCGCGGTGCGTGCATAAAACAAGACAAAATGTGTACGCTGTAGGATAAATCGGGTCGGGTATTGGTCAAATAAATTAAACGACCAACCAAACGACGATACCTCTCTGGGTCCGTGACTAAAGCATGGGCAGCCTCGGCTAATTTATGATTTTGCTCAATAGGAATGTTACCCGAACGTACTCAGAGTAGACCCGTTTCACTGAGAATATCAAGAGCGTATTTTCTCTTGCTAAGAAAAATTCCATGCGAGCTCCTGGCTACCTCAAGGCGTAAGAAATATTTTAATGGACCCAAATCCTTCATATAAAAACATGTACTAAGATAATCTTTAACACGACGAATCCCCTCTGAATCATTACCTCCAATGATTAAATCGTCCACATAGACTAGAACATATACCTCAACATCAGAGGTATATGGTAACAAAACAAAGAATAGTCGGACATACACTACTGAAAACCGTAAGCAAGCAGAGAATTTGACAATTTCTCGAACCAACACCGAGAAGCTTGACGGAGGCCATATAATGACTTCTTAAGACGACATACTTTACCGGGTGTATCGACAGAATAACCAAGAGGCAATTTCATGTATACCTCTTCTTCCAGATCACCATGAAGGAAAGCATTGTGGACATCCATCTGATGCAATTCCCAATTCCGCGCCGCTGCAACTGCTAAAAAAACACGAACTGTGACCATTTTAGCAGTAGGAGCAAAGGTCTCAAAAAAATCAATCCCTGCTTCTTGGCGATTGCCAAGTACAACGAGCCGAGCTTTGAACCTCTCAACGGAACCATCAGCACGTAATTTAACTTTATAAACCCATTTATTACCAATCGCTTTCTTCCCGGCAGGTAAGTCCACGACATCCCGGGTGCCATTTCGAAGTAGAGCATCAATTTCAAGAATCATAGCTTCGCACCACCGTATGTCTTTTACTGCCTCACCAAAGGAAGTTGGCTCAACACAACTATCTACTGCAGCTACAAAAGCACGATGTCGCATAGAAAATTTATCACAAGTAATAACGTGTGCTAAAGGATATGGCATACCTGAAGAAGGCGATTTGACGGGCTCACTAGAGGGAAGGCTATAATCTTCAATATCGTTAAGGACTCGAGCTCCTCCTGTCACATACTCATCTTCACTGTACTTGGACCAAGGTATATGAGGACGTTTTCCTTTCCCTAATTCCGTGTCATGAGAACCAGACGGATGAGAAGGTCCAAGTTCTGAAATATTATCACTATTACCTACACCATCAGTACCTGCACCTTCTATACCAGGTTCGACAATATCCACGAGATCACCAGGCTCTTCCATGACACCTAACTCCTCTTCGCCATTTTCTTCTGTCATACCACTCGGCACATCTCCTAAAATAATCTCTCCATCCACAAAGTCACCAAGAGGAATAAGAGCACCTCCTCTGTCCGTATGAACAGGACTAGTTCCGTCACGAGAAGCGTCGAGATATGGGAATACAAATTCATCAAATACCACATAACGAGATATAAAAAAATCTTTAGACTCCAAATCGTAAACTTCTCATCCCTTTTTACCAAATGGGTAACCAACAAAGATACATCGCCGACTACGTGACGCAAATTTGTCTCCATCTTTTCGAGTGTGTTTAGCGTAACACAAGCAACCAAAAATACGCAAATTATCATATGCAAGTTGTTTATTAAATAAAACTTCTTACGGTGACTTGCCTTGAAGTAAAAAAGATGGGGTCCTATTAATCAAGTAACTGGCCGTTAGTGCACACTCTCCCCAAAATTCGACCGGTAAACCCGCCTGAAAACGCAATGCCCTTGCGACATTAAGGATGTGACGGTGTTTTCTCTCCACCCGTCCATTCTGTTGTAAAGTACCAACACAAGTGGTTTGATGTATAATACCATGAGTGTCGAAATAATTACGCAGGCATGTGAATTCCGTCCCATTATCAGAACGAACAATCTTAACATCAACATTAAATTGTCGTTTTACCATAATTACAAAATTTTGTAATAGTTGAGAAACTTCATCCTTTGTTTTAATTAAATAGACCCATACAGCACGAGAAAAATCATCAACCACAGTGAGAAAATATCGACTACCACAAGAAGACGCCACACGATAATCGCCCCATAAGTCACAATAAATGAGTTCAAAAATCGACTTGGCTTTATTTTCACTAATAATAAACTTTTCCCTCGTCTGTTTAGCACGCAAGCAAATATCACAAAGTTCCGTATCTTGTCTATTATTACTAGTACTATTAATAAACGGTAAAAGACTAACTACTCTCTTCGAAGGGTGCCCTAATCTACGATGTCAAACCTCCATATTATCCGATCCTTTGGATGCTGCGTGAACATCAGAGCTTGATTCCCCTTCCATAAGATATAGCCTTCCCCGCTGCTCACCCGTGCCAATCGTCTTCTTCGACATGCGGTCCTGTATGACACAAGTATTATTTGTGAAGTTAATCTCACAATCAATATCCTTAGACAATTGATAAATAGAAATGAGATTAAAATTGAAATCAGAAATAAAAAGAACATTTTGTAAAACCAATTTGCTTCCAAGAACAACACGTCCTTCTTTAGAGGCCTTGGAATGTTTCCCATTAGGAAGAGCCACCATACAAGGATTAATATCCTGTACATCCTTTAATATGTGAAAACATCCTGTCATATGGTGTGTTGCACCCGAATCGAGTAACCATAAATCATTATTATCCGCCTTACCATTCATTCACACTTTAGAAGACGATGCTTTAGCATGATTGACATAAGCATCCCATTGCTCCGTGGGAACGCTGACGAACTGTTCTTTATTATCGACTACTTCATCACCGACTCGTGATGCACTGGCAGCGCCCCTACCATGGGCTTGCATACTGCTGCTTCCTCCACGTCCACGACCATAAGCACCTTCATTCCCTCTGCCTTTATCACGTCTAGCCAATGATGTCGAAGCGTGACTTACGATAATGTCCCCATTTGTTGCAGTGATCACATTTGGGACGACCTTCATTCTCTTTGTCATCTCCCTCTTGTGGTCGCGCAGTATTGACGCTGGGTACAGAACAAGCAACGAATCCACCAACCGGAGCAGCCCTATTATCACCTCTTCTGGCCCCCGTGACTTGGACAACCTTTCCTTTGACTCCTTCTTCTTGGATGAGCGTAGAATAGGCTCGATTCAGAGAAGGTAGAGGCTCTTGTAATAGCAAATTTGATGCCACAGTGGAATAAGAAGTATCGATGCCCAGTAAAAAGTCATGAAGTTTATCTTCATCTCGTTTCTTGTCAAGTTGTTTATTTAAACCACACTTACAACCACCACAGGTACAAGTCGGTTGTCGATCAAACTTGTCAAGTTCATCCCAAAGCTTCTTAAGACGACCATAATATTCAGTGATTGTCTCCTTTTCGCCTTGCTTACAAGCCATGATCCCTTCGTCCTATGCAACTTCGGACCATTACCAACGCTGAAACGTTGCTCAATATCATCTCATAATTCCTTAGCTTCATCGACATAAGAAATTGTTGAACCGAGATCAGGTTCGATGGTGTTAAAAATCCAATTGACAACCATGGCATTAACATGTACCAATCGTCTATCTCGTCTGAATCATCAGCGGGTTTCTCAATCGTCCCGTCAATGAAACCTGTCTTCTTCTTTGCGCGCAAGGCACCACGCATCTTGAGCGCCCATTCATCGTAATTGTCTCCCTTCAATGTGACAAGAATTAATTTGTCTCCGGCCTTGTCAGATGTTGAGAGGAAATACGGACTGACTTTTGGCTTTAAATCCTTCGCCATGTCCTCTATTTCGGAATCAGAGGAATCGGAATCAGAGGAATTGACTAGAGAACCGACTGGGAATTGTGAATACTGTGCCCAGGCAAAACGTCTTCACCGTCTCCGTTATTACTCACACGACGCTAGAAAAACCTAGCTCTGATACCATGTAAAATATTATGTGGAGAATATTTTGATATTATTGATTAATTTGTTTGGTAATTACAATATGTGCATGTATATATATATATATATATATACATGAGACTTGCACGACAATTAACGACTAGAATAAGGAAATCGACAATAAATACAGAATAAGGAAATTAACAATATTACGATATCTCAACATATCCATTTCCCACCCACTTGTACTACCCACTTTAATTTGTGAGAGAGAGACTATCCGTCTATAACTATAGACGGATAGTGTCCGTCTATAATGAGAATTTGTGTTAGGAGTCGTTTGGTTGATCAAGGAACTTAATTTTCCTAGGAAATTCAATTTCATGGGAATTAAGTTCCTGCATCCAATTCGGGTGAATTTGGCAAAAGTGTTTGGTTGCTCATGTAGGAATTAAATTTCATGGGAACTTCCAATGACCAAGGAGGAGTAGGTAAGTCAATTCCTACATCATATAGGTATTGAAAGTTCCTAGGAACTTCTAATTCCTCCATTTTCCAAAAAATATGGCAACCAAACAACTCATGTTTTTGCAATTCATGGGATTTTTCAATTCCTATGTTTTTCAAGTGTCAATCAAACAACCCCTTAGTATAATTAGTGGTCGAGGAGAAAGGGAAAATAATTTTGGCGGTATGTAAATCTTATAACAAATCAACCATGTAATGAGATTACCAACAAATCAACCATGTAATGCTATTGTTCAACCCAATTCATGCAAGCATAAAGCACTGTTAGGCCATTAGATGTAATTAATTACAAGCTATTTCCCTCTAATCATAATTGAGCGGCCTTAACTCGATATTTAAGGGACCATAGTGTAAAGATAAAACTATTTTCCAATTTGAAAAACACAAGATGGAATGGTTGTTGCTAATATAACTTTATAATTCTAATATACACTGATCCGATAAACCCTGAATTTGATAGAGGCAACCCATTGTAAATTTGTAATCATGCCAGTAGTTAATAAACGATTCGATAACTCATTCGATTTATCTAAAAAGCAAAACTTGAGCAATCACAATTCACAATACTGACAAAGCCAAGAAAAAAATGTTTAGGGAGAACGATAAAGTTTGAGTTTAAAGGAAGAAAATGTCAAAAATACGAGATTTTTTTTGATTTTTTTTAGATTCTCAATTAGTCATAAGATGTATTCCATAATTATATAGAGTCGAGAGAAAATGACTATCCTCATTAATCCCGTGCTCTATCAAAAACTCGAAGTCTACCATGTTTGACAATCGAACCCGTTAAACAACACGGAATAGACCAGGAAACTCCAAACTCAAAAGTAAAGAAGCATCAACATCAAAATTGTAATGACAAAGACATAAATTCCACGAGTACTAAATAACACATGAATTTGGAACCAGAGTGATATGAATACAATGCACAGCATCTAGCTTGTTAATAATGTAGAGTAATTAAATGAAGTCTTAATCAGGCAAATATGGTTACCACTTTTCTTTCATTTTTATAAAAACGGTCCCATCTCACTAAATACATTGTAGTACTTTGTATATTTAGCCCCTTGAATTGTATCAACTAAACTACTACTGTCATATGCATGTCAACCAACCAAAGATCGTAAATGTTGGTGCAGTAGTTATTTAAGTTTTGCAGACACAAATTCAAGTCTCTTAAATTTTAAGACTACTTAGATTAGACATGTATACAAGGGATCTTCTAGCCAATATTTCCACCACCACTCCAACTCGGCTCAGTTAGATAACCCTTCTAGTTCAGAATAATCTTGTACCCCGAATTAATCTGATCCAATATCCTTAATGTAGCCAAAACTAAACCCAAAAGAACCAGGTAATCTAGAAAACAGGTGCTCTACAACCCACATATCCGTTTTAAAGCGTTCAATACGGATGCATCTAAGTTGTTTAACTCCAATACATGAATTTAAATTCCTCGTGTTTTTTACGCAAAATAAAGTGTCAAAATATTATACTCCGTGTGGATGTAGTAATCTCAGCTGATTGGAATGTGTCTTGAAACTATTGAAACCCTTCTCAAAGTATAGCGATATTATCGGTACCTAACACAAAGTTAATGAACCACCTTAAAAGTGATTGTGTTGAATAAATCTTTCGTACAACTCATATTCAACTAAAAATGTAGGATATTTGTAAGCAAGTGGTGAAATGCCTCGCCCTTTCCATTAATCCATTATTGGGAACAATGTCCGTTTAGAAGCAACACATGCAAATTAAATGGTTCAACGTAATTAATTAAGCTATCTAATAATTAATCAAAATTTCAAACCTTAAATAAAGATATAAAATTTTCAAGTATCGAAAGCAACCTAAAAGAATAGAAGCATCATGGTAATTGGTAATTGCAAGCTGTATGCATGGACTTATTCCTAAACTGGTCCAAAATGAGTAAGCCAAGTGTCTTACAGTCACACGTAATACACATAATACCTCCACCAATTCAAACCATTTTAATAGAAGTATACTCCGTACGTCTTATTCAACTCTCAACGTAGCCGCCTATATAGATTATAGAGTCACTTCATTATTTGGTCTTCAGGTTTAAGCTTTTAAGGGAAGATATATCTTGCCTCACAAAGTCAATTAGTGTCTATCCATTACCTTAATCATCACTGAAACCTACTTCTATATCCGTCTATAGTAAGACTAATTGAATATAATATTAGCTTTAAACTCTTCCATTAGCTAAGTGAACTACCCGCCCTCGAGGATTTGTAACATTATACTTCTTTATTACGGTTCATAATCGAGAATTTACCGACATAATCTCCCGTAATGGCAGAGAGTTCACGTCATCACGTGTAAAATTATCTCATACAAATTCTTCAGCATATTAACAAGGAAAGAAAACAAGTCGGAAAAAACAGCTAGTAAGTAGTACGGACTACGGAGTAGTATTAGTAAAGCGCTACAAAAATCTTTATAAAACAATCTCATCGTAAAACAGTCTCTTACAATAGAGAGTCGATAGTTAGTCTTACTGAGACGCCTTAATAGAGGATGAGAAAATATCTAAAGTTATGAAGTAACTAAGATAGGAATATAGGATGGTCTTACATTTCACGGAGTACATGTACAACTGGATAATGGTTAGGAAGTAGTAAACCCATAAAGGATACCGCACGGGCGAGGCAGGTTGCAACTTGCAACAAGTATAGAGTTAATTTTGAGATTTCTAAGTATTTTGCGGCTAAAATACCTTGGCAAATTCCTAAGTTAATTGTGGAGAGTGATAATTTATGTGTTATTAACTCACTTCGTATTACTTGAGAAATCTCTAGTATTATCAAGGATGTGAAATTAGACCTTCATTTCTTTGATGAAGTAATTATTAAACATTACTTTCGTAAAGCCAACAAGGTTGCTGACTTCATGGTTTCTATTGGACATTCATGTTCAACTCTTTCGAGGTGGTTTGAAAGTCGTTGGCTTCAACTTACCTCTCTCATTCGAAAGGATGAGATAGGTTGGTCCTACCTAGAGAATCAACCTAGTTTTCTTACCTTATCAAAAAAAAAAAAGTATAGAGTTAACTAATTGAACATGAGTATCCGATTTGTGAAACACAAATTATTATTTGTGACGACGGGTTAAATAAAACCCACTTGGGAAAATAAAGACAAGCCTTTTGTGATTATCTAACCACTTCTACTTTTGTTTTATCTACCATATGGATGATACTTGACCCGTCACAAGCTTGTGACTAGACCTGGCAAAAAAAAAAAAAAATTGTAAACGTTTTTTTTTTTACTCAATTCCACTAGTCTACGCTATTATCTTTCATTTCTCTTTTTGTTGGCACTTCCACGACCACCAAACTCTATTGCTACTATATATTCTGTGGAACCAAGGACGTCCGGATGCGACATTAATGCAAGTATATCTGATAAATAATGATCACAAAAAAGATAAAGGCAAAGGATAACGTGAGCGCAAAGAAAAAGCATCTTAAATGAAACTTTTATTGAAAATTCTTAGAGAAGATAATAACATTTGGGTTACGTTGGTTAAAAAAATATATTTAAAGAATAAGTCTCTGTTTGAGCATTCGCCTCCACGAAGGAGTAGGGATAGAGTTGGCATAAAGGGCCGCGGGCCGGTGGGCGGCACGGCCAGGCACGGCCCACAACACGGCACGGCACGGCCCGACGAGAAAATCGAGGAAGCACGGGCACGGCACGAATGGGCTTTGGACGGGCTCCGACGCGATTTTCATCAAAAATCCGTCTTTCAGCACGGCACGGCTAAAAGACGGGCACGGTGGAGCAAGACGCACGCACCACGACGACGGGCTTGGCACGCCCGCACGAAGAATGGCCCGTTTATTATTATTTATTAAATAAAAAGTACAGTAACATTTAACAAAATATATATTTAAGTCATTAATCATCATTTATGAAACTAAAAGTACACTAATATTTAATAAAATATATATTTAAACCATTAATCATCATTTATTAAACAAAAAGTACTAAAAATATATCAATTATATAACGTTTTTATTTAAATAAAAAAAATATTAAAGCACATGGGCCGGCCCACGGACAAGGCACGGAAAGCCCATGGGCCAGGCACGGCCGAAAAGCACGAAAATGGCCGTGCCTTGAGCGGGGCCGTGGCGTAGGTTTGATCGGTGGGCACTGAAGACACGCCCGAGGAGCCCAATATCCGTGCCTGGGTCGGGCCAATTTTTGGGGAAGGCACGGTGGGCCGGCACGCGGGCCGGTCCAGCACGGCCCATTGCCTACTCTAAGTAGGGATGTCAATTTCACCCGCATCCATCAAAACCCGATCCACCCGATCCTAAAAGATGGATGAAAACCCGATTTAAATGGATGGTGGATGGATGACGGATAAAACGGATGTGGATGACGGATGGGTTGGATGAAGAAATTCCACCCGCCATCCATCCATCACCCGATTTTATTATTTTTTATTTAATTTTTTTTACATATAACACACTATTAAGATATAAAATATTTAAATTTTCATATTTTTCTACTCTCAATATAAATATTTTGTAAGCCTACCCACTAGAAAGTTAAACTAAATTAATTATCTAACTTTATTTTTGTAGAGAAAAAAAAATCATCATTTTTTTAAACTTGAAATTATAAATGCACAACACCCGTTTATCACCCGATCCACCCGTTTCATCCATGGATGATGGATGGATGGATGACGGATGATATGTTTCACGGATGACGGACGGGTTGGATGAGATTTTAAAAAGACGGATGGATGACGGATGAGGCTTCACCCGACCCGAACCCGATCCATTGACATCCCTACGAAGGAGTTCTTGGCAGTGGCTTAAACTTATGTCTTTCGAGAGATTTTTAGAAAAGGTCTTAAATGGCAGGTTGGTAACGGAAAAAATATTAAATTTTGGATAGATAATTGGGTTTTCCCAAAACCTCTTAGCTCTCATATTACTAATACAAGTTTTGTTCAAGAAAACTTACTGGTTAGTGATTTTATCACACCTGATTAACAATGGAATTGTACTAAATTAAAATTTATTCTTGATTTGGGTATTGTTCAACAAATTCTGGATATCCCTATCTTTCGGAATGATATTCCGTGTAAAATGGAATGGGGTTTCTCTCCCGATGGATCATTTTCTATTAAGTCAGCTACTTGGCTAGTTGAAGGGGTCTTTAATCACAATCCTAATGAATGTAAATTTACTTGGATTTGGAAATGTGACCTTCCCCCTAAGATTAAGTTATTTTTATGGAAAATTTATGGATGGACTTCTTACGAGGAAGCGACTCCAGCGGTCTCATGTTTCTGTACCTATACATTGTACCCTTTGTAATTATCACACAAAAGATCGAGATCACCTTCTCTTTAATTGCCCTGTTTTACATATTATTTCTCAATCTGTTGCTATGGGTGATGTTAGTTTCTATCACAGTCACAATAGTGATCAATTCTCAAACTTTGTGGAAAAATTTAACGCTTTTAAGAACTCTATTTTCCTTAAGTCTTTTCTAAAGACCACTTTTATTTGGTGGAATTTGTGGTTTAACAAAAATAAATTTATCTTTGACAACATTATAATAGATGTAAATAAAATTACACAAGCCATATCGAGTTCACTTTTCGTATGGTTTACTCTTAAGCATAAAGATTTGGATAACAAAGACATGAATCCATTGCATGAACACTTAGTAATTGTAATAATAATATTGTTTGGCAGAAGCCACCAAATAATTTTATTAAGATCAACTTCGATGGCTCTAAACGAGATGATACAAATGCAGTTGTAGGGTTCAGTATTAGAGATCATGATGGTAAACTATTGTTATTAGGTGCTAAATCTTGCAGTCAAGTTTGTGTTCTTTTAGCTGAAACCCTAGCTCTTAGAGAAAGTATAATTGCAGCTAAAACTTTGGGTTTTAATATTTTAGCTATTGAAGGACTTGTGTTATTAACTTTATTCGTGGAACGTGGAAGGTACATTGGGAAATTTCTTCTCTAATCGCCGATATTAGGGTCGAACTTTCTTTTTTCACGGAAGTTAAGTACACTCATTGTTTTCGTGAGGCCAATAAAGTAGCAGACTTTATGGCTAATTTAGGACATTCTTGTCCTTCTTCTTCGAGGTGGGTTGAAAGTCGTTGGCTTTCACTCTCCCCCCTCATTCGAAAGAATGAAATAGGTTGGTCCTACTCGGTAGGATCAACTTAGTTTCTTTTCCTAATAATAAAAAAAAATTATCTAGATCATTGTTGTAATATTTCGCATTTTTTTGACAATTATTTGAAAGAAATTTGGTTGCTTATTGAACCACTTCCAAATAGTAATCCTGTCGTTGAATAATTCTACTTCCAAATCCTTGTTTCTTCGTCTTTGTATCAAAAATAAATATAAATAATAACCTAAACGGAGAGAGTATCAATTTACCCCTACAATTCACAATCATATGTTAAAACATGCTCTAACAAAGTCATGATTCATCTTAATTTCAACTTGAGTTATGATAATACCTAGCAATTGTAGATAGGGATGTTCATTCAATAGTCCGGATCAAGGACCGGATTGGACCATGCAATTTGGTTTGGACCAGACTTTATTTAGTTCGGTTTATGGTCCACTTATTTACATAAGTTTGGTTTTGGTTTGGTCTGGTCGTGTGTAGCAAACCGAACGGACCGCAGACCGAACCATAGACCAAACTATTGTAATAAAGATCTTTAAAATTGTATAACTTACAAATATTTCTCCTAATTTGATAATATTACTTTCTTATATATTATTTTCACATATTCTACTACCCTACAATAATAAACCTAAGTCATTAATATAAATTAAAGTAATCGTACAAATAATACAATAACATGCAATATATTATTTGGTTTATATGGTCCAGTACAGTCCCATACATTTCTATGGTCCGTACCAGTATAACTACGGTTCAACTTTTTACCCTTGTTTAGTCTTCGGTCCAGTAAGTTTAATCCGGTCCCGGACCAATGAACAACCCCTAATTTTAGATGAGTATTTAAAACATGCCCTAATTTCAAACTTGGAAACTCATTTCCCACACCAATAACAATATCCTTGACTCATTTGCTGATAATAATCATAATATATACGGAAAATTCACATGGTACCCTCGAAGTTTGCCACTTTTCCTGTGGCATCCAACTTTTTAAGTTTGTGTACAACATGCCCCTAAGCTTCAAAACTTTGCCTAATATGCCCAATTGACTAACTTCCGTTAACTTTTTAACGGAAAAGTTGATGTATTATCACAAATTAACTATAAATCCATAATTTGTGTCTTTGAGGAAGAAAATGAACAATGTTAATTATATTTTATACGAGTAAGTCTTGCTTAAAACGGGTCGGATTTTAAGACGGGTCGTTGTGTGAGAGGAAATGGGTAGAGGGGACAAAGGTGGGACCCCCCATGTGCTTCTCCACTCACCCTAAATGGGTATTTTGTGAGAGAATATGGTATCCGTCTTATTAATAAGACGGATACCTTGGTCTGAAATAAGAATTGGTGATTTTATACACCCCTCCACCTAGCTTAAAGCCCTTAACCCACCAATAATTAGACCACCAGCCAAACCCATTCCACATTTACCATCTACGACCATCAGTGATCAGTGATCACCACAGATACACCAGCGTAAAAACTCTCACCACCCTAAACATAACTTATAAATTTCTCCACCCACCCACAAAACCTCTTTGATCTATTCCTATATATACCCATATAAGTCAACCTCCCTTGAAAATCTAATTCCATTTACACCCACCGTCCCACCCTACCTAGTAAAACCTAACCCTTCCCCTAAAACCCCAATTAATTCCCATCTGTACTATTTTCGATAGAAACCCCAATTCTCATTGCCGGCCTCTCTGACTCTACTACCCATGTTGTTTGATATTCAAATCGTTTTTGGTAATTGAACAAAATGACACTTGTTATTGCTTTGATTTATGCACTTTTGTAGAACAACATTTACTACTCCTATTTGCATTCTATTTGCCCTTGATTGAAGGTATTCGATTTTAATTATGGGTGGTGGTGAGAATTTCAAGAGTTGATTCACAACTATATTTTCAGTTGTTGTTAGGATTAGGTTGGTGGAGTAGGATGTAATTGAACGGGTGACGATGTTTGGTTTGGTGGGGCTGGAGTACAGTGTTGATTATTGATGTGGGTCTGCGTATTAGAGGTGTTGAGTGCGGTGAGTAGGGACAGAAAGGCGTGCTTACTTGATGGTGGTGGCCTGGTTAATTAAGGTTATCTATGTACAGTGGGTTGAGGATGATAGAATGAGTTTGGTGGAAGGATGGGTGTAATTAAGGTTTTGGTTTTTAAAGTTATAGTATTGAAATTAGTACTAAATAAATTGGTAAAGGGATATTGTTAACGTCGTTATAAGAAGATTATAAAAAGTCAGACTTTTGGGCAATTTGGGCACAAAATGTAAATCTTAAGGGTATTATGATTACAAACCTAAAAAGTTGGATACCACGTGAAAAGTGGTAAACTTTAAGGGTACCATGTCAATTTTCCGTAATATATATATAAATAAGTGTCTAATAAATAGAAACTACGGAGTAGTATTATAAGTACGCAATTGCTAAATCCCGCACACCCTTTTACTAAATCCCACACACTTTGACCTTATATGCCATAATTACCCTTCATCATAGAAAAACCTAAAATGAGTTATCTCCTTCCCTCTCACAGCCCTAATCAATTCATTAGCAAATTGATAATTATGGATCGTAATTTGCACATATTACACGTAATTTCTCCGTCTTATCAACGATTTTATTAATACAGTCTTTAAATTGATGTAATTACTTTTTCTTTTTTTTTAGAAAAGGTTTTTTTTTACAATTAAGGTCGATTTAATTGAAATGACAAATGCTTTTTTACCAAATAAATCATGTGCGATTGTAGTTGCTGCAGCCAGCAAGTATGAAACACTTTCGATTCCGATTTCGATTAAATTGATGCTCGAGCAATCAGGTGACAGTGAAGCAAAGCAAAGCAAAGCAGACAAAAGCAAACACTTCCGATTTCGATTTCGATTTCGATTAAAGAACATGGGTGCTGCCAATATTCATCATCGTCGACCACCATTGCAGAGTATAGTGTTTGACTGTTGGCGTGGTATTCGTCTGTTCGGTTGTTGGAAGGCGTGGCCGGTAGAGGTAGGGGGTGAGGGATGGTGGCCGGTGCAGGGAGGGGGTGGGGGAGAGGGGTTGGCGATTGGGACGAGAATGGTGATAATTTTTGGGGTTTTTTTCCTCTCGGTGGAGTATGAGAAATGAAGGGGGTATATTTGGTAAAAGGGAAATAATTGTGCGGGATTTAGTAAAATGTTGTGCGGGATTTAGCATGTCCCTATAAGTAGGGGTGTTCAGAATAAACCGAACCGCAATAACCGAACCGCAAAACCGAAAAACCGTCCATTTTTAAGGTTCGATTAACCGAACCGTTTCGACAAAGCGGTTCTTTGAACCGAACCGTTAACTTTATTATGGAAAAGGTTCGGTTAAGGTTCGCAATTTTAGATAACCGGTTAACCGCGAACCGAACCGTTTCACAAAAAATTAAACAAAAAATTAAAATATTATATAAAAAACTGTTCGTTCGTTTAATGTTCTTAGTGAATCCAAATTTAAAATTTCTTAAATTGATTAATGCTAAAGTTTAGCTTATTAACTTTATTGTTGGGTATAATATATAATGAAAATTAAATTAAACTATTAGAAAAAATTCCCAAAAATTAACGAAAACTGAAAAAAAAAAATATAGAACGATTATCGGTTAACCGGTAATCGAACCGCTAATAACCGTTTAAAGTGGTTAACCGAACCGTTTATAACCGTTTCTAACGGTGCGGTTTAGGTTGATTTTTTGAAGCCAAGGCAGGTGTCTTGACAAGAATTAAATTAGAGGTTCGGTGAACCGAACCGCGAATGAACACCCCTAATTATAAGGCTCTTATTCTATAACTTTTATAATAAGAAGAAAATAAGGGAGTCCTAGCTAGCTAGCCAACCATGATTGACTTGGGAAAGTATAGTGATAAAAAAAGGGCAAAGCCGTCCAAAAGTGGTAGATGGTAGATAGTGGGGCCTAACAAATGATTACTAGACTCCAACAAGCGTAAAGCCCACGTACTCTTACTCTTGGCGTGTAGCGGCATCGTCGGCCCAACTTCTCTGCCTCATCATCGTCTGGTACGGCCACCAGGGCATTATTACCAAATACGGACACTAATTACACTTGCTTCAGACTTCTTATTTCCAACGTCAATGACTTAGTTACTACACCTTTACTACAAACTCAATTACTCCTGAATCATACAGCACCAAAGGAATGCCTCAATTTTGCACTTGCCTACTTGAACTATAGTTCTTTCTATACACGCATTTTTGCGTGTGTCTCTCTCAATGCTTCTCTTATCAGACAAGTCCAGCTATCTCAGCTCATGAGTCATACAACATTTCCTAGTAACGGCACTAACTCAATGGTTCACGCAAATTATGGGGTAAAAGATTAAAAGGGGTTTGATTAAAAGGGATTTGGAACTGGGAAAATGGAGGACAAGTTTCATTGTTTGTTTAGTATGTTGGCTTAAAGAGAAATGGAAAGCTCAATTTCCTGGCTTTTGAGTTGCACAAAAAATGTTTTTAACTTAAGAAAGATTTGGTTAGAAATTTGTCACTGCTCTTCACTTCTTAACTGGCATCGAACCAAAGGGGAAATGTTCAAATCTAATATGACAAGGATGAACCGAGGTCCGTGGAGGAGGACATGGTCTAGAAAACCCAAATATGAAACAGGTAAAACGATAAAAGACTGATACAATTTCTTGAAAACTAAACAACTTCAGTATCCCATGTACATCAGTAGTACAACTGTACAAGTGAGATAGCATAAGGTCCATCCCGATAACCAGATGATCAACCCACTCAGCAGTCAGCTCACATTTAAAATGGGACTTAAGATTACAAATGAACATAGAATTAGCGACCGCATGGTCGCATTGGTCAGTCTGGGGTTCTCACCATATGGTCACACTCCTATCTTCTATTCACCCATATATTCTGGTGTGTTGCTGTGGAGCACTGTGTTCGACTAAGGATCCAGTAAATTTCAGTGTCACTGTGGAGCACTGTGCTCGACCAAGGACCCTTCTAGGCCTATACTACTAAACAAAAGGTCATAAAAACACTTGAAAACAACATTAGCTTCAATACAAAAGGTTATTTTCATTATAACTGGACACCACAATCTAGAATATGTTTCCATAACAATGCTCCTTCACCACAAACATTTTAAGGGACTCTCCTTTACCTAAGGAATATGCTCCAAAAGTGTATTAGCTATGTTGGGCACAGTTTTGAAAATCGGTCGCGACACCAATAGTCCAATACGCGACCGAGTTCTAAAGGGTATAGAGTTTAGCGCGACCACGTTTTACCGCACTTCAAAGCGAAATTGGCTGCATTTAGCTAGAGTAGGCCGTGATAACCGATACCGCGGTAACGACCGAAACTGAGATTTAATACTATAATGTTAGATCACTCGAAAGCTCTAGGAGTGCCTTATGGCATATTCCTCCACCCACACCTCTTTGGCTCTTTGGTTCTAATTCAGTAAACATCACTGTTTTTAATCATACAGGAAAACCCCAGCTGTACCTGACGTTTGACACCCAAGAATGAAGAATAAGATATTACTGTACAATGAAAAAGACACGTTTTAAAATACTTGACGCATGGATTATGGACTTGTGGTACGGTATGGAAATGTCAATAGCAGACAAATTTACCAGAAAACAAATCACTAATCCCCATAACTATAGCAAGAAAAAAGAAACTCCCATGGTATCCTCTACTTGTCTTGTCACTTTCAAGGTTTACTGTATTTCAGCTATGGCAGCTTCCAAACAAAAACAGCTGCTATAGGGCTCACCAAACACCTATCAACTTGTCCATAATGTACTTTAAAAGAATTTCCATTTTTTACTACCTAACATAGCAAAAAGACGGAACATTGTTATTAAATGGTGAGGTGAGTGAAACAAATTATTGAAAATGGTCCATGTAGGATAGAAAGAAAGTCACTCGGCCGCACAGCGACTTCAGAGCCCAGTTGCTTAGCGAGAGACTTGAGCCTTGTTACAAAAAAAATTTCCAGTTGTGATTTACGGCCAAGTCGCCCTTTGGCTAAGCGACAGGTTTCTGAAGTCGCATAAGCGACTTTCTTTCTGTCCTACGTGGACCCATTTTTCATAATCACCTCAAAAAGATGATTATAAATTGTTTAGATTAAGCTTTAAGGGGTGAAGACTATAGTAGTTGCTGGATTATTTAAAACTTCGCGGGTCGGAAGTATAGGCGAGTATTTTAAGCAAAAGTCGCGCTATAAACCGTAAAGTTTTAATTTATTTGATTAATAGATGGGACGGAGGCGCAGAATCATATCTCAAGTAATTTAAAAGGGGGGTGTTTGGCTCGTTTTGTGCTATAAAACTCAAAATAGACAATAGTGCTCTAATCCTTATATTTAATTATACAAAAAACAAAGAAAAAGAAACAAGTTTGGTAGAAAATATAGATATTTTGATTCGAGTGGGTGGATGTTTTGATATTATCAATCAAGGCTAAGATAAAGATAAGAATGGGTAGGGAGCAGGTTCTATATAGTAGCCATATATCAGGCCCAGCTAAAGGTCATGAAGTGATGGAACAGTAACAACAAATAATTGGAAGCTTCTGCAGGCTTTTTAAAATGTCGACACCCGTTTATTTTTCCGATTAAAACTCCGTAGCCCATACAACGCAGGGGTAACATGAAAATGCACAAGTAAACCCCGAATCAGTTTGGTAACCTAGCAATTAAGAAATAGAAAAAACACTCCTTCAAGCTGAAGGTCACAAATGTTCCTGACTAACCAATCTTGCTATCAATTATAGTAATGTTCTTGGTTATATAAATAATTATGAAGGGTGTGCACACTATGTATATCAGCAGTAAATTACAGCAATGAGGACCTTCATACCTAGAATTAGTTGGTTGAAGAGTAATGTTGTAGTTGTAGCACATCAAGCCAACGCAATCCCTGCACAACAGAAAATATGAACAATCTCACATGTTGCTTAAATAATACTTCGTACCAAACATAGCGTTCTACATTGCTTTTCAAACAATAGATGTAGCATCATAGGTTCAATGAGGTTAAAACACTGCGAATCCTCCCAAACAAAGATGTTTGTGCTCAAAATAAGATGCAAGAAGTAGAATATTTAGCCTTAGAGCATCCACAACATCATTCTCCCATAATAGGCGAAGGTTACTGCCAAGCCTTTTGGATATGATTCCACAACATTAATTTTTCGGTAGTTTACTACAGAAAAACAGTCCGGGTACCCAGTAGAACCGATAATCTCTACTATTGTAGTAGAAACTAGAAAGGATATAACTTCCAAACGATAAAAGAGTTTCTCAATCTGATCTAAAGATGTAAAATGGATTGATGAAATATGCAATTCAAAACACCTTAGACTCAAATTTCAAATCCAAATTTACTTTCAATAGCGCGTCCTATCCTGTCAAAAACATTTTATCGCAATCCAAATAATAACTTAAATCACTAACCTGGAATGACAATATATATACACATAATATGATAACTCTAATGCAATACATGCTCTAATTATCAGCTTGGCATTACAAAAGATACAAGTATTAGGCCTTGGCTTCAAAAGATGAAATTAATTCGTAAGATAACAGTTTCACTTAAATCAGATTTGGATTGAAATATATTGTTCAAATTCCAAAAATCCAGTCCGAAATTAGTAATTAGATGCAACTGGAATCTGGGATCAAGTTTACACCCCTAGCCTGGCTCATGCAGACATTTTTAAAACCAACTAGGCTTTCTATGAAATATGCTTCGATTACCAAATCCAATGCAAAAAAGTAACCAAAGCAGGTATATGAACTTGATCTTAAGTACAATAGAACAAAGTCAACTTACCAAATCAGCTAAAAAAACTCTCCAAACAACAAGATTCGATCAGTTTATACCATATGGTGAAACCCTAAAGTAGGAAAGATACTAACATAATAGTTTCAGTTGAACATGCATCACAAAGTTCACAACACATGAAGTGGGGAATATACATAGATTACTGATAGAGTCAAAAGTGTCGAGTCAATAAGGCCTTCTTAGGCCTAGTTTGGTTTCATTTAAGGGTCTTTTGTCGGAATAATGAGTCCCATTGGTTGTTATGATTAACGTGTTTTAATGCATATATGGAGCGTGGTTTTGAGAGGAGAGTTCGGAATCCCGAGCAAGTGCCTCTAACCACACCCCGAAGCAAGCAATCAAGTGAAGACGGACTCCAAACGAGCTAGCATAGAAGTTGTCATCCCTTGGTGAACAAGCATGAAGGCCAAAATGGTGAAAGAAGCTTTACAAGATGAAGAATTTGGAGCGGAGATCAGTCCAGGACGCAGCCTGTTTCTGTTGACGCAGCCTGCGCCGTTTAACACAGGCCTGCGGTGGATGACGCAGCCTGCGTTCTCCTCAGCCTGGAGTTGATCATCCATCTTAAACCATTTCGTGGAAGCCCAAATCAGGTTTAACCTAGAGGGGAGTGCAGCCATATATATAGTTCATGGTTTGAAGACCTAGTTTATCACATCATTATTGAATAATCTCAAAACTTGTATGTTAAGGAAGAATTTGGTATTTTGGAGAAAATTTGTAATCTTTGGTTGGATTTTGATGTCAATCTTTCCATTAATCTTAGATTCATCTATGGTTATGGAAGGCTAGACCTTTTGCTTGGTGTAATTTGGTAGACACTACTTTCCTTAAGCCTTGTAAGAATCTCTTAATCTTTCCTCAATAATTATTGCATATTCCTTGATATTCATGTTTATGTTGGATGTTATTGTGTTAGGTATGATCAACCTTGCATGTTAATCATCTTACTATTGCAATCCTTGTAGCAAGCTTGCATCTTTATAAATTTGGTTTAAAGTTTGTATCTTTCTGAGTGGAATTTGCATGTTGATCCTTGGGTTAGTTGGATTAAGCCTCCTAAAGGATTAATCTTGACTTCTTTTGTTTGGAATTGATCTTAATGCTCGTGTGTGTAAGCCCTTTTGTAGTTTTCAATTGGGTGATCATATAGGTAGGATTAACTACTTTAGCTTAGGAGCAAGTAATCACCATCTTATGAAAGTTGTTGAGTGATTGTTGAGGGAAGAAAAGAGAGGATCTTTAAGGTTAGGAAGTAGTTGTTGAGCCTTGTTACACCAAGTTTCTCCCTTATATTGATTCTTGCATACTAGTTGTTTGTTGAATTGTCTCAATAGAAAAATCTCCATTTTTACTCTTTTTCATGTTGTTTCCAACCAAATGCTTTTTCCATCTATGTTTCCTACAAGTTGAACATTGTGAATACCCATTGTTTGTAATTAGTTTAAATTGTTGAGTCTAAATTGTCATTAGTGTCTTAATTAGTAAAGAGGAGTCTTAGTCAGTGATTGTTGGTCAATAGTGATGTAAAACTGTATGGAAAAACGAGATTGAACAGGTCGTGGAACTGTTCGTTCGAGTTTGCTAGTTCTGTGAATGTGTATGTCGATGTAATAAGTAAAATTGCAGCGGAAATTGAATTGTTTGGACTGTTTATGTCGTGATTATTGAAGTAACCGGATAGTATGGTGAATTCCTAGTCCTAACCTCGCAAGGTATCAAACGCAGATTCACGCAATCAACCTCGCAAGGAAGACCTAAAGATTAAGCTCGCAAACCTAATTCAACGATGCTCACAATTGTAAACAATCTTATTTCTGAAAGTTCGATGTGTGTTTCTGATTACACACGGTCCTACTTATACTCCTAATCGAGGTCACAATTCGACCCGAGTTCTAATTCCTCAGCTTGCAAACCAAGCTATCTTCCCTTTTCCTAAACTAACTAGGAAAGTTATTCCCCTTTCCTAAACTAACTAGGAAAGTTATTAAAATACTAATATTTAGAATACAATCAGATTTTAGGGTATTCTAATTAAACTAGGATTAGGAAAATCTAGCTTTCCTAACTTTATTTGGAAATAGTAACTAAACTTAATTAATTATTCCTACTTGATCTAGGAAACCGTGTATCCTAGCCGTCCTAGGAGCCGTGATATGTAGCTCCGGAGCCGTGATATGCAGCTCCAACGCCTTCCCATTTTAGCATTTAACACATTACTCGATCCAAGCTCAAACCCTTTTACAAACCCTTTTACTAGTTGAGTCACATTTCGACTAATAAGAATTTCATTTGCTTGTTCCGAGCATGCTCCTGCATCATTCTCTCCTTCTTTTTGAGAATTTGCCCTCAAATCCTCGTCTTCTAAATACGGTGACAGGTCGCCTACATTGAACGTCGCGCTCACCCCACCATATTCACTCGCCAATTCCAGCTTGTATGCATTAGAGCCATAACATTCGAGGATCTTGAATGGACCATCTGCTCGTGGCATCAACTTGTTCTTCCTTTTGGACGGAAATCGTTCCTTCCTTAAATGTAACCACACAAGATCACCTTCCTTGAAAACAGGCTGCTTACGATGTTTATTAGCCTTCTCCTTGTATTTAGCATTTGCCTTTTCAATTTGAGCTCGAACTTGTTCACATACTCGGAGAAATCCGTCTTGCCTCTCCTTCGCTTCAAAACTCAACACATCTTTCTTTGGAATGGGCACTAAATCGATGGCGGATATGGATTCACGCCATAGACAATCTCGAATGGAGCTCGTCTGTCGTCATCGATGGTGTACGATTATAAGCGAATTCAAAGATGCGCTAGTTTGATATCCCAATCCTTCGTGCTTTTACTAACCAATCCCCGCAATAGACTCCCCAGAGTACGGTTGGTTACCTCGGTCCGACCATCTGTTTGTGGATGGTGTGATGTCTTGAAAAGAAGCTTAGTTCCCATCAAACGCCATAACGTTTTCCATAAGTAACTAAGAAACTTCACATCTCGATCTGAAACAATAGTAAGAGGTATTCCATGTAACCGAACGATCTCTCCGTAGTACAAATCGGCCACTTTACTTGCATCATCGGTCTTGTGACACGGAATAAAATGCGCCATCTTCGAGAATCGATCAACTACCACCATAATGGAGTCCTTACCCCTCCGAGTTCTCAAAGAAACCAAGGATAAAATCCATGCTTACCTCGTTCACGGCTGCAGTGCACGGGCAGAGGTGTATACAAGCCTTTGTTGAACGTGCTTTTAGCCTTTTGACATACCACGCACTTCGCCACGATTTCTTGCACGTCCTTATTCATTTTCGCCGTAGAAGTGTTCACTTAGGATGTCACTCGTCTTATTAACTCCAAAGTGTCCAGCAATAGCCCCGCCATGAGCTTCACGTACCAACAGCTCCCTAATCGACCCATGTGGAATGCATAGCCGATTACCTTTGAAAAGATAGCCATCTTGAACAGTATACAAACCTGTCGGATCAATAATCTCCTTCGAGAATTCTGGATCAGATTTGTACAGTTCCTTGATATGTTCGAAACCAAGAATTCTTGCATCCATCTCAATTAACAATGAATGTCTTCGTGATAATGCATCAGCCACGATATTAGAACTTCCCGTCTTGTATTTTGAAGAAAATGTGAAGGATTGTAAAAATTCAACCCATTTAGCATGTCTTTGATTTAACTTTTGCTGCCCATGAATGTGTTTAAGAGCCTCGTGATCAGAATGTAAAATAAACGGCTTCGGACGCAGATAATGACTCCAATGGTCCAATGCTCTCACGATTGCATAAAACTCCTTGTCGTAGGTTGAATAGGTCAGCCTTGCACCGTTTCATTTCTCGCTAAAGTATGCAATAGGTCTCTTCTCTTGTACTAACACGGCACCAATTCCAACACCACTTGCATCCCACTCGACTTCAAACAATTTATTAAAATCGGGTAGTGCTAAAACAGGTCCGGAACACAGCTTGCGCTTCACATCTTCAAACGCCTTTTGGGCACTGTTAGTCCACATGAACTCTCCTTTCTTGGTTAGCTCTGTAATTGGAGCCATAATCGAGCTAAATCCCTGGATGAATCGTCTATAAAATGATGCTAAACCATGAAAGCTTCGCACTTCTGTAGTTGATTTCGGAACTGGCCAGGCTTGAATAGCATCGACCTTGGATGGGTCCATACTTACTCCGTCTTCACCCACAATATAACCAAGAAAAACAACACTTGACACCATAAAAGTACATTTTTCTAGCTTACCATAGAGCTTCTGATTTCGCAAAACTTCAAACACAGCTCGCAAATGTCGTTTGTGCGACTCTTCATCTTTGCTATAAATTAGGATGTCGTCAAGATAGACCACCACAAATTTGTTAAGGAAAGGCCTTAACACTTCATTCATCAGCCTCATAAACGAACTAGGAGCGTTGCAAAGACCAAATGGCATTACGAGCCATTCATATAACCCCTGCTTCGTTTTAAACGCGGTCTTCCACTCATCCCCTTCTCGAATCCTCATTTGATGGTAACCACTCCTCAAATCCAGTTTAGAAAAGACACTTGAACCAGAAAGTTCGTCAAGCATATCATCAAGTCTTGGCATAGGAAAGCGATATTTGATTGTAATGTTGTTTACCGCTCTACTATCAATGCACATTCGCCAAGTCCCTTCCTTCTTTGGCACTAATAATGCAGGCACCGCACACGGACTTAAGCTCTCTTGAACATATCCCCTATCTATCAATTCTTGGACTTGTCTCTGTAACTCCTTTGCTTCCTCCGGATTACAACGATAGGCCGGCTTATTAGGCAATGCCGCCCCTGGAATCAGATCTATTTGGTGTTCAATACCACGTAAAGGAGGCAACCTCTGGTAATTCATCCGGAAACACATCCCAAAACTCTTCTAACAGCCCCTGTACTCCACGGTTATCACTCACACCAACGGACCCCAATTCACGAACCACCAGTACATAGGTTCGTTCTCCACGAGCTAAAACTTCCTCAACCTCCCGAGCTTCCATAAACATACTCCCTTTCGTTATTTTAGACTCTTTAATCTTATTAGGTGACATAGGTTTCAGATTATATTTCACATTACCCTTCGTCACGCTATACACATTGGATCTCCCGTCATGTTCAACCCTTCTATCGAATTGCCAAGGTCTACCCAACAGAATGTGGCATGCATTCATAGGAATTATATCGCACCACACCTCATCAGTATAGGGTCCTAAACTTAACGAAATTAAGGCCTGCTTCTTTACTTGAATCCCATTCTCCCCATTCAGCCAATGTAATTTATATGGTTTAACTCGGTCTCTAGTTTGCAATTTCAGTTCATCAACAAGGTCCCTTGCTACTACATTAGCACATGATCCACTATCAATAATAAGATTGCAAATTTTACGGTTTACCTTGCACCGAGTGTGGAAGATTTGTTCTCGTTGCTCATTCTCAGCTGAACCCGTTTCCATATGCAAATTACGCAGCACTAAACACTCCTCTTCACTCAACGGATCCAAATCATAGACTATTCCTTCACCATCAGCTTCAACGTTCTCTTGAACCGTTTCTTCCTCCGGCGTGACAAATACAGGAATCATATCATACAATTCTTGAGCTGTTAGGGCTCGTTTTTGAGGACACTCGTTTGCTATATGACCATAGCCTTGACACTTGAAACAACGCCTCAAAGAATTCCCTTTTGGCTCGGCAACACCCTTTCCTTTGTCTTTAGGTTCTTCTTTCGGGGTTTCTTTAGGCTTGCTGGGAGCTGGCCTGGAATAAGAGCTTGTTCCCGAACTTTGTCCCTTGGAGTAAGCATAAGGTTTTCGTGCCTTATCATGTTTTTCAAATTTTAATGCCAATCTGCAAACGTCGCTAAACCCGTCATAATTCTGGATTTCTACCTTCGTTGCAATTGCGGGTGTTAGGCCCTTGATGAATCTCGCCACTCTTAGCTCTTCTTTCTCCTCAAGATCGCACACGATTGACATCTTTTCGAATTCTTTGATATAATCAGTCACGGACATGCTTCCTTGCTCTAAAGATTGGAGCTTTAAGTAGTTATCTTGTTCATAATCCCTTGGCAGGAATCGTCTCATCAGGTGCTTCTTTAATTTGATCCAAGATTCGATCTTGTCTTTGCCTTCTCTTTTTCTCTGTTTTTTCAGATTCTCGTACCATAAAGATGCATACTTTGTAAGCTCAAGATTGCAACTTTAAATTGCTTCTTGTCATCATACTCTTTATACTCGAAAACCCTCTCGGCTTGTCTTACCCAATCCAGAAACTTTTCCGGATCCATCTCGCCATCAAAGTCTGGAATATCGAGTTTTAAACCCCGATCATCATCGTTCTTATTTCTCGACTTTCTCTTTGGCTGCTCGTCTTCTTCTTCAGATTCGGATGGAGTGTCCGATTCCTTTTTCTTCTCCTTAGCCTTCAACATGCTTGCTATGTTTTTTAACACATAAGCCATCTGAGCCATCTCTATCTTCAGCTCGTTATGACCATCTTCCCATGTTTTCGGACCCTCATCACCGTCTTTAACCATGATTAGCAACGTCCCAAGACAGATCTATTAAGGAATAAATCTGAACTTAGCTCTGGTAACCAATTTGATGTAAAACTGTATGGAAAAACGAGATTGAACAGGTCGTGGAACTGTTCGTTCGAGTTTGCTAGTTCTGTGAATGTGTATGTCGATGTAATAAGTAAAATTGCAGCGGAAATTGAATTGTTTGGACTGTTTATGTCGTGATTATTGAAGTAACCGGATAGTATGGTGAATTCCTAGTCCTAACCTCGCAAGGTATCAAACGCAGATTCACGCAATCAACCTCGCAAGGAAGACCTAAAGATTAAGCTCGCAAACCTAATCAAACGATGCTCACAATTGTAAACAATCTTATTTCTGAAAGTTCGATGTGTGTTTCTGATTACACACGGTCCTACTTATACTCCTAATCGAGGTCACAATTCGACCCGAGTTCTAATTCCTCAGCTTGCAAAACCAAGCTATCTTCCCTTTTCCTAAACTAACTAGGAAAGTTATTCCCCTTTCCTAAATTAACTAGGAAAGTTATTAAAATACTAATATTTAGAATACAATCAGATTTTAGGGTATTCTAATTAAACTAGGATTAGGAAAATCTAGCTTTCCTAACTTTATTTGGAAATAGTAACTAAACTTAATTAATTATTCCTACTTGATCTAGGAAACCGTGTATCCTAGCCGTCCTAGGAGCCGTGATATGCAGCTCCGGAGCCGTGATATGCAGCTCCAACGCCTTCCCATTTTAGCATTAACACATTACTCGATCCAAGCTCAAACCCTTTTACTAGTTGAGTCACATTTCGACTAATAAGAATTTCATTTGCTTGTTCCGAGCATGCTCCTGCATCAAATAGTTTACAATTCGAGTCTTAGTTAAAGGTCCTTCCCTTGGGTTCGACCCTAGCTTGCCATTTTACTACCATTATTGTTAGTAGTTAGTAGAGTCTAGTTAGGTCTATAAATTGTTAATTTGATAGTTAATTCTAGTATTTAACGACGACCGGCAATTTATATATCAATTACAGAACATAAATAAGGCAAAAACATCAAACAAACCAAGTAGATACACAATATCACATGGGAACCCTCTCCAAGACTAGTGGAACTGTTAGTGAACTTTATTTTTTGCCTCAGAAAGTCTGACAAATTTTATATCAGAAGCACATACAATGGACCATGTCCTACATATTTCGTACACAATTCAGCCGATTTCTTCTGGCATTTGATAGATCATAATTCTCAATATGACTATTTGTGAAAATATAAGCATACCTATATATGAGATGTTTGTACAGGATTGAGTTTTGCCAATAGTTTCTCTGCCTCAATGAAGGCACCAAGTGGCCCCAAGGACATGTACTTGAGATGTTTCCATCTGCAAAAAACCGATTCCACATTTGTTACATATTCCTAAGTTGAGAGGTAACTGAAAAGCAACCAAAAAAGACGTAACGATTCTATTTTTTTAATGAGCAAGAAATTATCTGGTCTACCTTGGAATAAAGGGAAGCGCTAAGCAATGAAGGTGAAGATGGTCAACACTGTTAAATGGAGGTTGGTGAAAGCCAAACCTGCCACATTAAGGGTCACCCCTGAAGCATCATTTAGTGTGAAGAACGCATAAGCAAAAGAATATAAGATAACAAAAACTGAAGGATGATCACAGAGACTGTAAACTGGCTTGTGATAGTTTAAAAAACAAATTTACTTCACACTTGCAGAGAATAGATTTCATGTGTAACAACAAATCAACCTTTAGATTCGCATTCTAGATTTCTAGGGTCATCTGAATATTTAGAAGCCTACCAGAGAATGATTGCCATTAATATGATCTAGACGAGAGGGTTTAAAGAAGCATCCAACACAGTGGCAGACTGACAGCTATACTCACAAGCACTGAAACAAAAATAACGGGATGCAGGGTATCAATTTCCCAAAAGAGAAAGTGAGATTACATGGCAGATGGAAACCTTAATTGCCTCATGCTTAATAATTCCTTATGCATTTAATTTGAAGGTAATTTTCCGTGCTGTTAGAGACTTCCAGGAAATCTCTTAGATCAAACACCAAGTTAAGATACAAAAACAAACCCTACCTCTGGTTTGGCAAGTAAAATAAGAATGCTTTATATTCCTATGTTATATCTATAAGATCATGCATGTGAGTAGATTTTCATAATAGACTTTTCGTTATGTTAATCTGCCATTTGAAACTCTTCTTTTAACTTTCCAATATTTTGATTTAATTTTCGCTGGATATTTCTTTCACACTTATTAGCCCCATTTAAATATTTAAATCTCAACTTAACCTCTTGAAATAGCTTTCTATTTCCATTTCCTTTGGAGTCAAATAGTTACTCCTATTATTCTTTGACATCAAAAATATGATGTGATAAACTAAAATGACACTAAAGTGTTTGCTTCTTATTGTGAAGTATCAATCATTTCATGCAAATCTCAACACATTTTTCATTATAGGCCATTCAAAAACTGTCAAAAAATTGTCTCTAGGGAAAGGTGCACATCCACCCCCCCCCCCCCGGCTTCACTTGCCTTAGGCGGGAGTCAACATTTTTTTTCTTTGTTCAAGCAACAGTTTATGTTAATGGGATGCAAACTGATTACAGACTACGGTTTTGGTTGGTGTTGTTGCTCTCTCAACTTCTTATTGTTAAAATAAACTCTGTTATAAGTTCAGACTGGCTGCAAATATTTCATTTGATGGCAAGCTGCATGAAAACTATGTGCAAAAAACGTTATTGTATACGGTTGATTCAGTACACCAATTATCATTGTTCCATGTCGCAACACTTTTCGTATTTGTAAGTAAACTTTATGGTGTCTGTTGTTCTTACTAATCTTCTCATCTTAAATGTAGCACACGAAACTGTTTTACAAATTTTACGAAAAAAACATGAGATTGCTTCAGCACACACTTATTTTCTATATACAGAGTATGTTTTTAGAGACTTCAAAGAAGCAGAAACTATGTAAATGCAAACAATACAAATCTTCCTCTCACTTGACAGTTCATGAATGTAGAATAATGCTACATAACTAAAGCATAAAACAGTTGCTAATGCTATGCAATACATATGTTCTTCCGTTGTCGAAGAACAATTAAGGCTTTTTTTGGGTGGGGTAGGGGAAGAAGCGGAATTCAAAATTTCAATCAAGGGAGCTAAACCGTTGTATGCAAGGAGCAATACCTATAATCAGTAGACTGAGGGGCATCTCGTTGTAACAGCATTTTACCTACATCGAGCATGTGACTCACTGTAGAAAATAAAAATACTTGTTAGATCACTTAAATCTAGGTTTGAAGCTCAGTACAATGCATTGTCAGTATCAACACTACCCTTACCTAAAGCAGAGTCCTCATGTACTCTTTGGAGTTCTTTCACAGTTGGTATGTGTTTGATCGGGATGACCAGATAGTGTCTGCAAAACCATCCATCCAAAAGTAGATATAAATGACATGAAACAATCAGAATACTGTAGTCTAGTTCATATAATTGGGAAATAAAAGGCAATAGCTACCTCGCTCCATACTAGACGTCCGCATAATAAGCTAACAAATTGATTGTGCTGCATCTTACTTCATAAAACTAAAAATATTGTATTGCGTGTTTACGTGTTAAATAATGTGTTGACGTCAAGGTCAGGGTTTATTTAGAGTACTGAGGACTACTATTCTCCTTTGTTGTATAGAGAATAATAATGAACCTCTAATTTTGAAATGTGACATGTTAATATCCAAATAGTAATTGCAACAACTCAGCAGAGCGAAGCGTAGGAACTAGTACTCCGGTTGGATAGCAAACGAGGAAGGAAAGGGATGAAAGAAGAAGAAAGGGAGGGGAAGGAGAGGGAAGAGAAGAGAAGAAAATGCATTTTACTTCCCAAATCTTTACGACCATATATATTCAAGGAGGAGGAAAACGAATCACTCCATTTTTGTTCCTTACCATTCCCTCAACATCAAGTCCAAACAATGGGAAATGTTGCCATATTCTCTCTTTCCAAAGCCTCCTATTTAGGCCCTCTAGACGTGTAGGGGATGTCAAGTTACGGAGCATTCAGCAGTCACTAGAACAATCATCATCATCATCAAAAACACAAATTGGAATCCGGAAGCTCAATTAGATTTTTCTTCGACTAGTCTCGTGACTATATGATAGTAATGTTTTGTGTCGGTCTAAGAGGGTGATTTTATCACCCTCGTGTCTTTTAATATGGGTCGTTAAGTATGCTTTTCCTAGTATTTGTTAATCGGGTATGATGTGATAACTTGTGTGTTTTACCTCGGTTTTACAATTGATCTTGATGCACGGAACCCGAGGGTCAAAGAGGACCTTTCAAAGATCAAGACAAGGCACAAGCGGCTCACATGTAGCCTAAGATCCAGCTGGGAGAAGTAGGAGTGAAGATTAGAAGAAATGAGAACATTTGAAGAGGTCTAGCTCTTGGAATTTAGAAGTCCACAAATGCGAGCCCAGGCGCAAGCTGCGCAAACAGGGTGCGCAGCTTGCGCAGGCAAGAACGTTTTTGGCGCAGGCTGCACAGCCTGCGCAGCTCTGTTTTACGGGGCCTTCTAATCTTCTTTTGGGCTTCTTAAGTGGAAATCTTTTTAGGTTTTCGTGAAGCCCTATATATACCCAAGAGTACCCAAGAGTAGACCTGAGAACATGATACAACCTAATATCATCTCATCTAATCTCATCATTTAGGGTTTTAATCTTGTAATAATTTAGAGGATTTTCTCATCCAAGTTGTAAGCTTTCCTTATTATTTTGGGTTTTGAAGACTATGGAAGGCTAAATCCTTCCTTACTTGGTGTAATTCATCCAAAGTTTCCAACTTTGGTATTGTAAGACTCTTTTAATCTCTTTTTATTTATCCATTGATCTTTCCTTATGCTTAATGTCTTATGTTGAATGAGTTTATGTTTAGGTTGGCCATCCATGCTTGTTATTTGTTCAACTATTGCAAATTCTAGAGAAATGGTTTAATCTATCTAGGATTGTTTGGAGCAAGCTTGTTGTATGTTGATTTGGTTTAAAGGATTCATGCAATAAGTAGGAAATTTCATGTCTTTTCTCATTTGTATGGTTTAATCTTGTGAGAATTGATCCTAGCTTCTTATCTTGGCACAACTCTTAATGCTCATGTTTGATTTACACTCATGGTTTAATGAATTGTTGATTAAACTTGAAGGATATACATGGATGGTTTAATTTGTGTATGTTAACATCTTGATTTGAGAGTATTGGGTGGATAATGAGAAGAGAGTAACAAAAGAGTCAAACTTTATCATTGTTGGTTACTAAGGAAGGATTACATCAAGTCCTCTTTAATATTGAATTTCTTACTCACCAAGTGTTTGTTATATTGTTTGTTAGAAAAGATTGCAACTTTACTTGGTTTTCATGTTGCCAATCAACTCAAAACCCCTCCTTTATCTATGTTCACCTATTGTTTGTCATTGTTGATAACCATTATTTGTTTATACACTTGTCATTAGTATTCAATAGTTTACAATTCAAGTATTTAGCTTAAAAGACCTTCTCTTGGGATTGACCCTTACTTGCACTATATTGCTTTATCAATTGGAGTAATCTAGAGTATAGTTTGGCTTATAAATTGTTAATTTGGTAGTTTAATTCTAGTATTTAGCGACCTAGTATTTACGTTATCACTATAGCTCATTTAATTGCAAATAAAACGACCACAACTTTTCCAATTAGCTCACTCTAACAAATAAGTTCTCATCCTTACTAGTCATAATGTCTATAACCATAACATCTTCCCTAATCCTAATAGCACTCCAAATTGATCAAACATACAACACATACATGTGAATTAGCTCAAGAACAAACCTCGTGAAACACGAGACATACAACACATTCCGAATTGCTACTCAATCAAGCCAAACATATTCCTAATCCTATGCATAACAGCGTTGCCAAAGGTTATCAACAGTCACCGTTGTTACATCAACTAGTCAGTTACATTAAACTGAATCATGCCGCAATTAACATTCCCTCCCATTCAATAGATTATTTACCTTCGATTAAAATACTCCTCACAAAAGAATCTGCTAAGAACAATGCTAAATTGCTTAATCAATTAATTAACAATAGCATTGACGAATTAATGATGTATAAACCTGAAGGCTGAAGGTTTAATGTCCCGAAAAGCAACGACCTTATCATCCTGATTAAAATAATAATAACAAAAAAATAAATTACAAATTTAAAAAATAGAGAAAATGCGAAACCGTGGAGGTAGAAAGGACGAGAAGAGAGAGGAGAAGAAGCGTACAACGTGGAGGAGGTGAGTGGAGGTATCTGATCGAGCAATTTGGCAGAATATACATGGCGTCGCCACCATTGACGCGTTTCTCTCAGCTGAAACCTGCGCTACCGGAGATGATCGTTCAATGCTCAGCGAGACAAGTTTAGTAAGGCGAAGGCGGTTGTAAATGCGAAACGGATTAAACGTGTTTTTATCACTAATTAAATTACCTTGACAAATTCTCATCTAAGGTATATACTCCCTCCTATTCACCATTTTATTCCCTATTTCCTTTTACGGATTATTCACGTTTTCTTCCCTATTTCCTTTTTTGGGTTGATTTGCGTGGTCCAAATTCAATAGCATGTGGGGTAGTGTGTTTTATGTGGTCCAAATTCAATTTCTTATTTCTTGTGCAAAAAGGAAAGAGGAAGAAAATGGTGAATAGGAGAGAGTATTTCTTTTAAGGTTAAGACAGGTCAAATATCATACCATTTATATAAATAAGACAAAATTAAAATGTTTAGATAACAAAAAAAAATTTCTTATCTATGTAAGTTGTATGGTATTTGACCCGTTTTAAACTTAAGATATAGCTATCTTAAGAGATACTTATTTTTAACTTTCACGGCTAATGATAGAAATTGGATTGCCAAAGTATCGTCTCATGTTTACCACCACTAGTCGTTGCTCCGCGCCCTACCGGGCGAGGTGCCCAATTTGGCTAATCGTGTAGGCGATCTCATTAGAAAGAATCGCACTAAAAATGAATATTGCCTTTCATCTTACCCAAAATTTGTATAGAGCACACATTGAGCACTACTCCCCGTCCTAGTCAATAGTTTACACTTACTTTATTTCCCCTTACAAAATAGAGTAGTGTAAACCATTTAACGGAATGGGGAATATACTACATACAAGATACGGGCGTGAAAAAAAAATAGGATTGTAAAATACTTATAGAGCATTAAGGCATTTTTTTTCCTTGAAAAAGATACATTATGCAAACGAAAGCAAGAGACGGGGTAACAATTGCAAAGGTTTACTCAGAACTGGTAAAGTCTTAGTTGTTGAGAAGAAAAAGAGAGGATGGGGTAATGAAGAAGGTCTAAACAGATTCTAAATCATATTACTTCTCCTTCTAATCACACTTTATTTATCATTACTTTCCCATTCCTTAACTTTTCCATTCAAAACAAAAACATTATTCGAAGTTTGTAAACAAAATTATTACGAGGTATTACACTTATGTTTCATGTTTTCTTTTTAGCATTTTTAAATCTTATTTTAACATGTCGTATTGTCGTCCACTTTCAACTCTATCTCCGTTAAGTTGACCCGATTGTCACCATTAATCATTTTCGGACTTCTCGTTTAAAAATAATGGCAAATATTCTAGAGTTCTAGTGTGATTTATTTATTTACTTTTTTAGAATCCCACATGATTATGAATCTCCAGTACCCGAAACAAGCACCAAGAGTACAATTTACAGTTTATAAATAGAGGATTTGTGGCCCATCATTGAATTAATGTTAAAGATAGAAAGTCTAGTTACATGCTAAATAGATATGGATGGCTAGACTCAATTACATCAACCTGCATCACTCGATCCCGCTTATTGCTTTCAAGTCATTAAAGGCATGTTGGCTAGCTACATAGAGGCCGTTGAGAATCTGAGATCCACTATGATAAGTCCGATAAAACCTCTTGGCGAATTCCCCAAGTTTAACAATTTGAATCCTACAAATCAAGAAAAGAAAGATGCTAATGTACCAAAACACAACTCATTATACCACCGACATGACATGTAAATTGAGACAAACTCAACCGAGACTTTCAAGAATCACACCTATTTAATACTCTGACATATATACTACTACCTTATGCTACATGTAAAATATGAGTCCCCCTCCCCTGAAAAGATATGAAGACATAAATCTAGAGAAGAAAGCACCAAGCTAAAAAATAGTTTGCATCAATATACACAAAGATGCTTGTTAAATCGTTTTTTCAGGAAACACCAACTCAAAGACAAATACACTATTTTCTTTCAAAGACAATACATTGCAACAAGGTCTAAAAATAACAACAAAAGACACCTCAAGCACACGTGCTTTGGTACCAAGGCTCAACTACTGGAGGTACAATCTCAAGGATGCCAATATCCCAAAAGAAATTTCCTTTGTGAGAGAGTGATCACTTGTTGCCTAAACCAGTTTCACTTGATAGACACTTGTTCAGTGTTTGGAATGAGAGAATTGAGATTAATTATTTCTACAAAGAAACTTATTGACTTCGACAGATAAACTCCACATAACTACACATGCTTTGTGCTTAAACTTTCAGTCATCTTACATCAAAGCTCCATGGTTTGTTTTGTTAAAAACACAACGTAAAATGGCAATTAGACTTGAGTCAATGCATCACCCATGCTAATAAGACCTCAAGCACTTGTAATCTATGCATAATTAACTGACATACGTATTCTCCACGTGTACTAACATCTCAACCATAATGAACCGTGTCACGGGGATTATCTGGTTAGTATTGATGAGTCATGTTTATATACATTTATATGCCTCCCTTTAGTTACTTTTGATACGGTTTTCGTGCTATTTTATATTAATTATATGCCTTTTATGCTAGAATGTTGTTACTTCCGCTATTTGGTGTTTAATGCAGGAAAGATGTATTTATGGAGTAAATGAGCACCGCGGAGTGGGCATGAAGGAATACACGGAGCATGGCACGGCAATCTAGAAGATTAAAGGAAGAGAAGTGAAGAAGACAACACGAAGAAAAGTGTAACACCCCGTTATATTTAGTTATTGATATGGAGTTACATCCTCACTCTTTATTAAATTTGGCTTTCGAGTTGGAAATAATAATAATTATTCTTACCTTTATGGAACAAATCATTTTGAGCTTTGCGAAATAAAATTTGTTTGGCTTGTTTCGAAAGTGAAATTATTTTTAAAAGCCCTGTTTCGGTTGTTTCGGTTTTGAACTCGACTTTGACTCAATTTTTAAGTCAAGAAAAAAATAAATAAATTAACATACAAACCTACAATTCTACAAACCCTATTAATCAAACAAATACACGACTCTTTCATATTCATTGTACACTTTTCCTTAATTTGGTCTTCCTCATCCTCACATATAAACCTTCTGTTTTGCCTTTGCTTTCTTGCTCGACAATCGGTCTTGCCCGTGAAGAGTAAGGCTTATCGACCTCATATCTCACCATCAGATTTTTGTCTTCCCTCTTTCATACATGTAAGTGTTTCATACAAATTCGTTTGGCTGATTTTATAATCTAATTTCGTTTTAAAAGTTACATATCGTCTACCCCTATTACCTAAATATTGATCGGGGTTGTAAGAGTGGAGTGTTTGTTGGTTTTGGGGTACATGTGCTGATTTTATTAAAGGTTGTGCTAGTCTTTATGGAAGTAATTATATATATTTTCGTTGGTATGTCCGTTTTCTCCTTTGAAACGGGTCGTTTAGCAGGGGGTCACAAGGGTCAGAGTATGGTGTTAGTCATAAAAGAATTCAGTGTTCATTGGTGAGTGACTATATAATTCACTATGGAAAGTTACACACAAACTACTAGGCTGACATGCTAATGAAATTGCTAATGCACTTGGTTAATCAAGAAAAGTCTATGGGTTAATATATCTTGTTTCGGCTGGTGACTATCAAGTTGCGTAATGGGAAATTGATAATTGATATTAATCAAGAGATAATGGTGGTTATTAAGTCATAGTAGTTTACATTGGGTTTGGTTAAGACTAGAGGCAAAATGACTTGGCTGGAATTTAATAATTATTGTGTTACCTTGATTTCGAGATGGGCTGTCTACACTATGAGTGTTTTGAGCTAGTTTACAGAATAGTGAGTCTATGTAGAAAGTTGGGGTTATTTTCATATTGAATGGAGTAGAAATTAAGCTAGGCTGGATTGACCGTCTCAAGAGGTAAGGACTTTTACCCTTTTTAAAATTAAGAGCATGTTCGGATTAACTTTTAAGCTGTTTCTATAATATTTTAACATCCATGAATTTCTACTTGCACTTCTAAATTTTGAATATTACACATTGGAATGGTTTCGGCTCAGGCTGCTTTTGAAAATTTGGTTTTCTTGGTCTAGAAGGTTTAAGGTCGTCTTTGACGCTCCCGGGATTGTCCGAAAATTTAACTCTTGGCCCGAGTTCATCGGGTGGGTATTGTCAGGCCCCACTCGCTAGGTAGTTAGACTTTCTCCTTTGGCGGTTCCATCCTACTGACTGTCCAAATGTGAGAGGTGCACACTTTTATGAGTCTAACAAAGCACATGTGGTGCCTCTAGACCGTGTCAAGGGTAGGACCTTGGCACACAGGTGGTGAAAGTTATGGATTTCAAACGATTTAATAATTGTTATTGGATTTACGATAATGTTGGTTTTGGAAATATAATTCTTTCTTACTGGTTTTTGGAGCTTGTAAAGTTTATAATAATATTGTTCTATGAATTTATCATTTCTCCTTATTTTCTCAAAACTCAGCTTTTGCTGACGTCCTTATGTTTTGGGTCGTTCCCCTTTGGAACCTGTACCTATTTATGTTTTGGGTGGTGATAGGTACAATTGAAATGCTTGAGATCTTTGCATGGGTGCATCTTTGGATCCGGGATTAGTACGAGCGTGGAAGGATTTTGAATAAAGACCCCGTCTTAATATATTTATAACTTTATAATATCGTTGGATTTGAATTTTATTTATTGTTTTAGATTTTGTAAGACTTAAGTCTTCCGCTGCAACGTTTTAATTATTTGATAAAGTTTTGAGACATTTACTTTTTTTTTTAAAGGTTGACTCTGTATTTATCTTGCACTTGGCATTTTCAGCTAAGTGTGGAGTGACAGTCGTGAATTTTCCATCTCTGGTATCATCGTTTTGGTTATGAAAATTCAGGGCTGTTACAATTGGTATCAAAGCCAAGATTTCCCACAATAAGTTTTACAAAATTTGAAACGAGTAAAAAAAAAAGAATCTCTTTTTAAATTTTCAAAAAAAAAAAAAATTAAACTAAATGTATGAGCGAGGGTAGGATGGGTAGCATTGCATATGCATGAATTTGTTTTATATATGAATTCGGTTCACTATTGTATTATTACTGCTAGCTAGCTAAGTAAAATTACATGATACCTATTCCATCGAATCAGGCTAGTTGTCTTTCAGAATTGTTGTTACCATTGGTTGGTTTTGAAAGAACAAGTGGTTAGAAGGATTTGTGGGAAATAATCTGTATACTTCCCTTAAACTAGAAGGATTATAACGAATTTAACAATGATGATTAAAGGTCATAAACAAAATACATAAACAAAGTATAAGGATTTAGAATTAACCTTCGGTCCTAGCAAAACGGCCTAAGAACAATATCAAAATTGATATTCGCCTATTAGTTGCACCCAAGACGATCTGAGATATGCCCCTTGATTATGCTAGAAATCGATCTAAAATTTTCTGTAAAATTTAGTTGTTTTTGTGTTCTTGTGATGAGAGAGAGAGAGGCAAGGTCAAGAAAAAGCATTAGGGTAGAAATAATTCTCTACTTTTCTTTTTATACAGACCGAAACTTGGAGTCAATTAGGAAAGAAAAAACTCTCCTAATTTTCGGCCAAGTAAACCGAAATAAGGAGTGTATTATCCTTATTTTTGGTCTTTCCAAAAATATATAATATGTGTTGAATTGTCATCTAGTGAGGATCGAACCCATGACCTCTTGGTATGTGTACCCTCACTATTACCACTATGACACATTTATCTTGTTGATATTAAATACAACTGATTATATTTAATTACGAATTAACAGATTAATTCGTCCAAGCTAACATTGTATATATTTAATTAAATATAACTTATTATATTTAATTTACGAATTGACAGTTAATTCGTCTCAACTAATATTATTTAATTTTCTTTAAATAATTATCTCATCAACACATCGACTAACTTTTTAGTCATTTTGGGCATCAATGTGATTATATTTCTATAACCACATTTCTCAAACACATCCTATAGGTGTGACCTTTAGGGACCAGTTGATCACCGCCATCTGTATGATAATAACGTCAAACTTTCTAGCAAGCCAACCGTTATTAGGTAAACGTTAATCAACTGATTAAATATACGAAGTATACCCTTGTGAACCTGTAAGAGATTTACAAATGTTATCACACTAATTTGTGGAGGACACAAGCTCCAACAAACTCCCACTTGTCCTCACAAGTGTATGTGCGATAACCGATTCTCATATCCTATAAAATTTCTCCCACTCAATGTAAAACAATTTGCAAATCCGAATTCACAAAGGTCGTATTTTACAAGCGATCAGTATCAAGAGTGGTTTTCCCGACTAGAGAGTAACTTAACCGATAAACGAATCAACATTCGAGCATGGCCATGCATTTCGATTCAACTCCTCGAGTGGCCCCGAGAAATAACTATACCGATAAGGGTTGGATATTTTCCTCAACTCGAATCCTGCAGATATAAGCACAATATGAAATGACCGAGAAAAAATCTACTTAGCCCCGATTCACGGTGAGACCGTGAGAAAGAAACCAAAGTCACCCAAAAGCGCCTTAATCTCAAGAGAGAAGTCGATAGTCAAAAGAATCGACTCTAGGAACACAATGGATGTCCTATCCACGACGTGGCACCGAATGTTTTTAAACATTTAGGACTCCATTACGTTGTCACAAAAAGTTGTCCTACGAGGTATCGTCATAATCTCGTATCTCGTGATCGATCGATCAACCGTTTGACTTATGGCTCGTTGAACCCACCATCAATCGACGCACAATATAATAGCCGGAGTTATCAGCTCACATTGGCGATTACGGACCAAAAAAAATATAATGTAATTCAGTTCACTTTGTGGCGTTCAATGTTGTCAGTACAATCCACATGAAAAACAAAATATAATATATATAAAATGATGAAGTTATAAATAATATATGAAAAAGATAATGTATCAAATCCATAATCAAGTACTACAACTCAGGAACATATTTAATTCCCATGGAATTAACATGCCCTACATGCTTATCATAATTCAACGGTTTGGTGAGAGGATCCGCGATGTTATCATCCGTCGCAATCTTGTCAATCACTATCTCTTCTTGCTCCACGTAATCACGGATCAGGTGAGCTTTCCGAAGTACATGTCTAGATTTGTTGCTAGACTTTGGCTCCTTAGCCTGGAAGATGGCACCTCTATTGTCACAATAGATGGTGATCGGGTCATTCGAACTAGGAACTACCGAAAGCCCTTGTAAGAATTGACGCATCCATATCGCTTCCTTTCTTTGCCTCCGAGCGGCATAGTACTCGGATTCGGTAGTAGAATGCGCTCAACACTCTGTTTGGAACTCTTCCGGTGACCGCAAGCACCATTAAGAGTGAAGACGAACCCGGACCGAGATTTTGAATCATCTCGATCCGTTTGGAAGCTAGCATCTGCGTAACCGGTTCGCGATAGTTTAGTATCGCCTCGATAAGTCAATACCCAATCCTTAGTCCTCCGTAGGTACTTGAGGATATTTTTGATCGTTATCCGAGTGTGTTTCACCGGAGTCTTTTGGTACCGACTCGTCATACTCAATGCATATGCCACGCCGGGCGTGTGCATATCATGGCATACATGATCGATCCTATTGCAAATGCATAAGGAACACGACTCATGCGCTCTATCCCTTCAGCGTCGTGGGGGGCGAGACTTGCTCAACCGCATCCCGGTCGTCATAGGAAGGCTCCCCTTCTTGGAGTTGGTCATCTTTGAACCTCTCAAGAACCTTATCCAAATAAGACTCGACTAAGTGATAACGTCCGTCGTGATCTATCTCGGTAGATACGGATTCCCAATATACGCTGTGCCTCACCCAGATCTTTCATCTGGAAATGGTTCTTCAACCATTCTTTAACCGAAGAAAGGAGAGGAATGTCATTCCCAATCAAGAGTATGCCATCGACATACAATATCAAGAATGCAATCTTGCTCCCACTCGACTTGATATATAAGCATGGTTCCTCGACTGATCGAGTGAAACCATACTCTTTTATCACTTGGTCGAAACGATGATTCCAACTCCGAGAAGCTTGCTTAAGTCCATAAATGGAACGCTTAAGCTTGCATACTTTCTTAGGATGCTCAGGATCTATGAAACCTTCGGGTTGCACCCTGTACAACTCTTCCTCCAAATAACCGTTTAAGAAGGCGGTTTTCACATCCATTTGCCAATTCTCATAATCATGAAATGCGGCAATCGCTAAGATTATCCGAATGGAACGTAGCATAACTACAGGTGCAAAAATCTCATCATAATGCAATCCTTGCACTTGAGTGAAACCTTTTGCCACAAGTCGTGTCTTATAGATATCTGGTTGCGCGTCTACAGAACGCTTTATTTTGTAAAGCCATTTGCACTGTAGAGGTTTTACCTTATTAGGTAAATCAACTAGATCCCATACGTTATTCTCATACATGGAGTCCATCTCGGATTGTATGGCTTCGAGCCATAGCTTTGAGTCGGAACAGGCCATAGCACCTTTATAGGTTGCGGGTTCATTACTTTTTAGAAGTAAAACGTCATTCTCCTCGACCATACCAATCTATCTGTCCGGAGGATGAGAGACTCTACCCGACCTCCTAGGTTCCTCAGGAATATTAACCGTATCATCAGTTGGAGGTACAACTTCCTCCATCTGTTCCTCGGTTGTTGGTTCTGGAATCTCCGACAGCTCGAAGGTTCTATTACTCGTCTTGTTCTCGAGAAATTCTTTCTCTAAGAACATCGCACTAGCCGCAACAAAAACTCGATGTTCGGTAGGCGAATAGAAGTAATGACCAAATGTTCCTTTTGGATAACCTATAAAGTATGTCTTGACCGATCGCGGGCCGAGTTTATCCTCGTGTCTCCACTTGACATAAGCCTCGCAGCCCTAAACCCGAATAAAGGACAAGTTAGGGACCGTTCCCTTCCACATGTCATATGGAGTCTTGTCGCTTGACTTTAGACGGACTTCGGTTAAGTATAAGAGCGGCGACAAAAGAGCATAACCCCATAATGAATCGGGCACTACCATGTGACTCATCATGGATCGAACCATATCAAGTAAGGTTCGATTTCTCCGTTCGGACACACCATTCAATTGAGGTGTTCGGTGGAGTTAAGCTGCAAAACGATTCCACGATCTTTCGGTGTTGATCAAACTCATTTGAAAGATATTCGCCACCCCGATCTGAACGGAGTGCTTTAATCTTTCTACCCAGTTGGTTCTGTACCCTATTCTGGTATTCCTTGAATTTCTCAAAGGACTCACTTTTATGCTTCATTAAGTAGACATATCCGTATCTACTCAAATCGTCCGTGAAAGTGATAAAATATCTATAGCCATCTCTAGCGGTAATTGACATAGGTCCACATACGTCCGTATGTATGAGTCCTAATAGGTCACTAGCGCGCATTCCAACACCTTTGAAGGAAATTCGAGTCATCTTGCCAATGAGACATGATTCACACGTGCCATATGTAGAAAATCCGAATGTGGGGATAGTCCCATTATCGACGAGTTTCTTCACGCGTTTCTCATTTATGTGTCCCATTCGACAATGCCATAGATAGGTTTGATCTTTGTCACCAACCTTTAATTTCTTATTATTCATGTGTAATACTTCCGTGGTTTGATCTAAGATATAAATTCCATTCATGGAAACTACTTTGCCATAAATCATTTCATTAAAAGAGAAAATACAACTATTATCCTTTATTGAAAATGTAAAACCGTCTTTAGCAAGTACGGAAACAGAAATAATATTCTTTAGATAAACTGGGTACATAGTAATGTGATTATTTAAAGATAACTCAAAACCACTAGGGAGTTGGATTACATATGTTCCCTTCGAGGCAGCAGCAACTCGTGCTCCATTCCGACTCGCAGTCCACATCACCTTTTTCGAGAGGTATGATGTTCTTTAGGCCTATGCAAATGATTACATGAGATGAGAACCACAACCGGTATCTAGTACCCAAGTTCAAACTTGCATGGTTAATCTCAATCATATGAATATAAGATGACATACCAACAGAACGACGCGGCTGCCTTGATGTCCTCACGGTAGCGGGACATTTCCTCCTCCAATGTCGATCTTGTGACAATGATGGCACTCTATGTCACCGCCCTTGCTCTTTGTCTTGCCCCGTGAGCCACTAGTCTCACGGGCGCACTCTTACCGTTTCTCGGCTTCTTAAACTTTGGCTTACCTACGGCTAGGTCGCCATGAGCCTTGCCCTTACCTTTACCTTTGTTGTAAATCGTGAGAACATCCAGCTTCATGCTCCCACTCAATTTCATATCTTTCTCGGTCGTACGAGAAGGAGTGTAGCTCATGAGGACTCTTTTTCAAGTCATTCATGTAGTAGTTCGCCCGAAAAGGGCAAAACCATCGTGAAGAGAATGAAGCATTCGGTCAATGACAATGCTCTCACCGATTTTACAATTCGGTGCCTCCGACTTCTCGACATTCTCAATCATGTGAAGAATGTGTGGGGCTAACGGTTGGCCCTTCGGAGTTTCGCATCAAAGAAGCGACGGTATGCTCATATGTAACGATTCTCGGTGCCTTTGAGAACTCGTTAGTGAGCGTGGTGAAAATCTTGTTTGCACCTTGGGCAATGAAGCGTCTCTGCAAATTGGTTTCCATTGCAAAGATGAGTACGTTCTTTATCGCACCCGCTTCCATAACGAAGTCACTATAAGCGAATGACTCGTCGACTCCTGCATTTGGGCACTGGGTTGGCCGGTATTGGCTCGATTAAATACCCGAGCTTACCGTCGGCGAGTGACAACATTCCGTAGTGCCGCCTCCCGATCCGCAAAATTGGACCCATCATTCTTGATCGAGTGGGTGATTCATTTGGTCCATAAACATTTTTAGCCAGACGAACGATCTAGTGTGGCACTAGGCATTGGGATTGCGTTATTTCCAGCCATTTGTTGTAACAGTATTATTGATAATAAACGTGTTCTACACTGCGAAAGAAGAATAAAATAATAAGCATGTGCATCGTTTTTATTTTAAGTCTAATGAACTAATGTCATAACGCGAAGACTCAAAAACATTTATACAATTGACCTCCCTCAAGAATTATATAAATGACCCCAAGACTCAATTATCTGTAAATTGATAAGCTAACCTTTTAGCTAATTCTACCGTTAGAATTCTTGGTCGATAAATTTCTGTAAATTCTATCTATAGTCCATCATAATCACGAGAAACTCTTCGGACTATGATGTTGAGCTAAACTAAGTCAACACAAATACTTACCCAACGTAGAAGGGGTCATATTAGGCCTACCGACGAAGAAGGGATTCATAGATGTTTGCCCTTATAAAGACTAATCTCAATTTCCGTTTTAGAGGAAGATCCCATCAACTTAATTTTAATTCATTTTAAGTGAACTATAATCTAGCATGCGAGAATGATTAAACTAAGGTGATGGCTTAAAGATCGTGACATCGCATGTCCATGAAAACTAACATACAACCTATATGAGTCAATTTTCATGCATTTTAGTAGTAGGTGGTTTGGTTTTAGGCGGAATATGATGCAATTACTAACATGTGAATGAAAAGCAATAAGAATGAAAAAACGTAAAAACAGTAAAAATCCTAGTGTGGCCTATCCTATCAAAATGAACAATAAATACAAGTTTGGAATCCATCCTTGGACCCGAGAAGCTTGTCTTGATGTTCCATCTTGATCCATGTAGCGAGAGTGAGCTTGAATCTTCATCTTTAGTCTTCTTTGAAATTACAATAAATAAAATTACATAATTGACCTATTAATTACATTCTAATTTCAAAAACCCAAAACTAAAATAAAGGAGATTCGAGATCTCATAATTACATAAAAAATCATGTTTCCTTCATTACGAAAACATAATTTGACTAAGGCCACACTAAGTATTACATATTACAACCGATTGCAAAAATAAATACGTAAATAAAATTCATTCATTCGATTCATTCAATTCATTCAACAAAATTAAAAGCATCAACTAAAAATAAATTAAACATGCATTACACAATTCATTAATTATGTTGATTAATTTATCCAAACCACCTATTTAAATTAAATTAAGTGACAATTCCGCAATTTAATCACATTAATTTCATTCTCAATCCATATTAAACTTGTAATATGAATTCTATCCGTCAAAATTTTAAACTGCTTTAAAATAACTCGGTATCTTTAAATTGTGAACCGATTCACAATAACTAATTGGCCAAAATAAAAAAACAAAAACCAATTTTATTTAAATTGGTCTCGGCTGAATTTTTTTTTTTTTTTATTTTATTTCAGCTGTCACGACTGAATTTTAAAAAAAAAAACAGCCCCCTTCCTTTTTTTTTTATTCGGTAAATAAGAAAAACAAGGAAAAACTTTCCATAAAATTTTTTTTCTCTTTCTTTTTCGGCAAAAAAGGCAATAAAAAAAAACTTTCCTATTTTTTTTCTTTTCTCGGTTTACCAAAAAAAACAAAACCAATTTTTTTTTTTATGCGGCAAACCCTAAATCGTCATCCCCCTTTTTTTCTTTTGCGGCAATATGCCCTAAAACAAGATTTGATGACTAAATTGTTTACCTTTGCTATTAGAACATGATTAGCATATGAAATAATAAACATGATCAATTTATATGCCAAAAACTATATAGCAAAAACAATCTTTTTATCATAAATATGACGATTCCATTTAATTTTAACTTAATCTGCATTAAATCAAAAACTACCAATTCTTCATATGATAATTTTAACCGATTATAAACTATAATATGAAAAATAGAATGGAAAAAAAAAATCATCAAACTGAAAGAAAAAAACGGCAGAAAAAACGGCACAAAAATTTTCGAACCATAAAAAAAAATTCGAAACCCTATTTTTTTTTTTTTTGAAAATCCTATTGTTCACATACAAATTTTATGAAAATCATCAAGATTAAAATCGTAGCCTAGTGCTCTGATACCACTTGTGGGAAATAATCTGTATACTTCCCTTAAACTAGAAGGATTATAACGAATTTAACAATGATGATTAAAGGTCATAAACAAAATACATAAACAAAGTATAAGGATTTAGAATTAACCTTCGGTCCTAGCAAAACGGCCTAAGAACAATATCAAAATTTATATTCGCCTATTAGTTGCACCAAAGACGATCTGAGATATGCCCCTTGATTATGCTAGAAATCGATCTAAAATTTTCTGTAAAATTTAGTTGTTTTTGTGTTCTTGTGATGAGAGAGAGAGGCAAGGTCAAGAAAAAGCATTAGGGTAGAAATAATTCTCTACCTTTCTTTTTATACAGACCGAAACTTGGAGTCAATTAGGAAAGAAAAAACTCTCCTAATTTTCGGCCAAGTAAACCGAAATAAGGAGTGTATTATCCTTATTTTTGGTCTTTCCAAAAATATATAATATGTGTTGAATTGTCATCTAGTGAGGATCGAACCCATGACCTCTTGGTATGTGTACCCTCACTATTACCACTATGACACATTCATCTTGTTGATATTAAATACAACTGATTATATTTAATTACGAATTAACAGATTAATTCGTCCAAGCTAACATTGTATATATTTAATTAAATATAACTTATTATATTTAATTATGACAGTTAATTCGTCTCAACTAATATTATTTAATTTTCATTAAATAATTATCTCATCAACACATCGACTAACTTTTTAGTCATTTTGGGCATCAATGTGATTATATTTCTATAACCACATTTCTCAAACACATCCTATAGGTGTGACCTTTAGGGACCAGTTGATCACCGCCATCTGTATGATAATAACGTCAAACTTTCTAGCAAGCCAACCGTTATTAGGTAAACGTTAATCAACTGATTAAATATACGAAGTATACCCTTGTGAACCTGTAAGAGATTTACAAATGTTATCACACTAATTTGTGGAGGACACAAGCTCCAACAGGATTGTCTTGTATATAAAGACTAATTGAGTGTACTTTTTTTTTTCCCTTTCATAAAGGTGAGATATATTAATTGTGGTGGAGTTTATATACCCAAGACTTTTTATACCAAGTTACATTGAGGTTTTATAGATATTCTGATTTAGGGGGAATTTGAAAATTTGGGTTATAAAAGACCCCTGAGGTAAATGCTTTAGTTTGGGTATATAAGTCTATATATAGTCAATCATTACGGAGATTACGAAGGTGAAATACGTGTTGATTTCCTACCTACCCGCTTGGAATGTTATTAGAAATGATATGATTATGTACGGAGAAATAATATCATATATGAGGTGAGTAAGTGAGCTTATGATTAACTAATCTTACATATTACATTTACTTAGGGTTCTCGAACCTTGTTATGTGTGGTAAGGAGTGGTTAGGTTGTGAAACCACCTTAATCGCACCCTTCAATTAAATGCATCTGATAGTGGAGATAATTACACAACTTGGGATTACCTTAGAGTATTTAAATAAAGAATGAAATGGGAGTTAAGACCCTTAGTGTTCTGTATAATGAAGAGTAAGATCGAAAAAAAAGGGTGTAGATGTATACGGGAGCTGTAATTATTTTGGACCTTATGGAGGCAATAAACAAGTTATAAGAGCTTTTCCTATATTTTACTTTGAATACTCAACTTGAGTATAGGTTTTAGCCGAGCTTGATGGAAAATAGAATGAGATAAGCGATGTGGAGTATAAGTTAGTGATGTGGAGCACGAGAACATACATGCGATAAGAATGATATACAACAATGTATGGTGACTAAACTAAACTAAAAGATTATGGTACTTTGATGTCGTTTGGGTTGTCTCATGAGTGTCAGCTATTTCGTTGATCGTTCCATCTGGTATGTTTGATAAGATACTATATAAAAAAAATGTTATATATTGATGAATCATGGTAAAGAATTTTTTGAATTTTTTTTTTTTTTTGGTTGATCAATATAGGTTCAGTTTGTTTTTCAATAAATTGGCATTGAATTTGGATTGTAATCCTGATGTTGTCATGTAAGGTATAAATAATTTGTTTTTAGTATGCACCTATATGGTTCATGCTCTCTGAAAGTGGGTTGATCAGCTTGCTTTACTATTTAAGTGTTCAGCTATTGTTAAGACGAAGTCTTACAAGTTATATTTTTGCCACTGAATGACCCCATCCACACGAGATAGTGAATATGACTCGTTTTGTCTACTCTTTTGATGAGTAATTGGATTATGAATTATTTTATGCATTGCACTGTGACATTGTGGTGAGGCTTATTGTAATGTAACAATGGCTGGAAAATCATGTTAGTTGTGGTATGAGTAAAAGATGGGGTACGAATGAGTTTGCTTATACAATTAGGGCAATGATAAATCATGGTTGTGAAGCTGATAGGATAGCACTATGCTAGATTGGTTGTTAGTTATAAAAGAAATTGATTGTTGGTGATACTTGAGAGTACATGGGGTGTTCATTGAATTACGCCAACATAAAACGACAAGTGAGATGATACGGGTAGTGTTATGGTGGAAAAAAAAGGGATTGCATTCATTAGGTTGATATCATCATGGTTGACAGTTGGAAATTGTGGTGTAAAAATGAGAGATGTAACGTAGAAAATAGAATCACGTTTTACGCATTGACATTGCTTGTGTTATTTACTTTGAAAGTTGGTTAGTATTGTTATCGAATACTCTTTCCCTTCGACCTGGGTAAGTGGGTGAGTAGTTTAGAGCCAGTCTTGTACTCCAAGCATTAAGTAGTTCTTTAAAGAACATTTGACAATATGATATTGATATTGAGGTGGATATTGGTGTGCCAAGTTATCTTAGTACGGTTCAGAGTGGCCAAGGTTATTGAGTTATATATTATGAGTTTAGAAATGATATTGAGATAGAAATATTGGGACAAGAATAGTTTTAGGGACCATAAACCAGTGAATGCTAGAATGATTTTGTGGAAAAACCTTTAGGAAAAAAAAAAACAGAAAAAAAGGGATGTATCATACTTGACTGATGACAACGAGTTATAAAAAGGATTAGGCACATTGGGACAAGACTATAAAATTTATAGTATAATGTTAGATGAAGTGAGTTGATATTGGACACCTCTTAAAATCATCGCAATGGATATGGTATCATATCTAGAGTCGGATACCTAGGGACTTCTAATTCAACTGAGCCAGGAAGCTCAAACGCTTATTTCAATTAAATTAGAGTAAGTGAGAAGTAATGAAGTATCTTCAAGGTATTTAAGGAGTTCAATTCTCTCAAGAGTGCATAATGTATACATCAAGCTACAAGACTTTAGTGTATAGATGAACCTAACATACACTTTTGGGGTTATAAGAGAAATGTGGTAAAGAATAACCTTGAGATACGTGAAATAAGGGAACATTTGATGAGTTAGAGCGAGCAATATAAGACCAAACACACATACTGCGCATTTTATGATTAGAGATGAGGCCAAAGTTGGAAAGTCCGAAAATACTTAAAATACTGATGATAACAATAACAATAGTGTTGGTTAGGTCTATCATACATTTTAATCCCATTTATGCTGGGTGGAACATTAGAACACACTACTAACTGTTGGATGTGATTCTATATTAAGTGAGAAAAGTTATGGTATTACATTAGCCAATTTAGGGGTCCTTAGTGAATGAGGAATGTAGTTTTTGAGCTAGTACAAGTTATATGTGTTTGTGGTACGCATCCCCACTTGGAATGGAATGTGACAAAAAAAATATATAATGTTTGGACCTTAATATGATAAGGGGATGAGGCTATTAAGTGATATATTCTAGATGTGTACATATTAAAAAGAGTTTACGGGTCATTAAAGCTTATATGGGAGTGGTTATGCAAATTGCAAGCACACTCTTTTTAATCCAGGGATAATAAATTTGATGTATAATCTGATGGACTAACATCCGATCTTATTTCTGAACCGGAGGAATACAATATGAGTACAATTAAGAATCCGTTAGGCATTCGTAAGGGTTCAGATATTAAAACGGACAATAAATATAAGTTAGAACAGAAGAGTGGAATGAAACAAGTATTATCTTCAGGCGTACTTGGAGAGTAGTATAGAGATATGGGACTACTGACTAAAAGAAATGTTAGGACGTACTCAAGGTGAGATCATAAGTTGAAAATGGAAATATGAGTAAGAACTAATATCGATATCGTAGGACACTAAATCTCTGTAAATCCAAAGTTTAGCAATTGGTAACATTTGATTATTAAGGTTTTTCAAGGAAGGTGTGACGGAGTTCGTTTGTGACGATATTGATTATACAAAGATATAAAAGGCTAGGTAACGGGACACCTGTGCATTATTTTACTAAATAGAAGCATCATCAACTTTTTGTTACCCGTGAACTGTGGTTTTAGGTGTGAGTTATGGTTGTTTCGGGAGATACTATATTAAGGGTCAAGGATTTAATTCGTTGCTATGTAGTATAAGAAAATGATACTATGCTTCAGGTATATATTGGTATATTGGGTGACAAGTTTTGAAATTTTTGTACTAGTATAGATGTACATGATAACTTTAGGTTTTTCCAAAGTATAGAGAATTGGGAGAAATTAACGCAAACTTTAGGTTGTAAGGACCACTTGTGGTGGAGAGTTATGTGGAATTATTTCGGAGATAGTGGTCAAAAGGGTATTGTGATAAGGAGAGTGAGGATGTGAAACTTTCAAAGGGAAGAAGTGTATAAAATGACAACGGTTATAGCAAAGCTCTCAAGGTATAATGTTAAAGTGTGAGATTCGGACATGTCTTTCATAGGAACAACTTGTGGAATTCGATTAGCGGTGGGTTAATAAGAGGTAAAAGGAGTAAGTATAAGTTTTAAACTATTGTTTTCATGAAGAGCATGGTTGTCAAATGAATTGTGGGTTAAGAATGCACAGAATAAAAGAGAACAAGTATAAATATTAGTGTATGTGTGGAGGTGAAGGTTGACTATAAGTAAGCACGATCCTAAGGTAAATCGCTCAGGTTCATGGTTCATGTTTAATGTTGCGTGGAAGTTAAGTGCATCATGTAGTGAAATGTTTATATAAAAGTATTTTATTGATGATATAAGGGTTGGGTGAATAAAAAAAAATAGTGACTGCTTTTAATGGTTCAAAGCAATTGTTTCAATTAAACAGGAATACAAGGATTTGATGCCGATACGATCATAGCAAGGATACATGGGTATACATGACATAAATTATCTACACAATATATACTATCAACTATCTATAAATCATGTGTTAAATAAGGATAAATCATGTGTTAAATAAGGATGTGAGTACCTAATTGATGAAATGTTGTAGTGCACTAAAAAAAAATTATTAGATAATGATTGAAGCATCATTCCTCCCTTGAGTTTGGTCGAGCTTTTGTTTGCGAAGGTTCGAGGACGAACCTTGTTTCTTTTAGAGGTAGACAAGATTGCACTTTTACTATCTATTATGTGTTATTGACCCCTTTTGTATCTTCCTGTCTTCTCTAATCACATGCTATTGGTAAATTCTTGGTTATACTTATGAATGGATATACTTATTTTTAATATCTTGGTTTTCATTACATATATGGTCGTAACGCACAAGTATTGGTGATTGGTTGGTTATTGGCTTACTTTTGTGCATGATGAACACTTACGCATGGAGTTGTGGTTGGTTTACTCGTGCTTGTTGCAAACGTGAAAATCACAATTTAAACACGTGTTTTGAAATTAAAAATAAAAATGATACTTCTCCAACTTCATTTATAAACTTGGTTTTTCCAACAATTTGACATGCTCATAGCTTTCTTAGTGACAATTTCCACTTTTGAGAGAAGAGGAGAGTTCATAGAGATATTGTTGCATCATGATTGTAAAATTGGTATAAGTAAAGTAAGTGAGATGGTCCGTTTTTAGTGAAACTTGGTGAAATCCTGAGATTGTGAAATAAGTGAATTTGGAGTCATTTTGTTTTATTGAAGGGTTTAAGCTTCGAGGACGAAGCTTTGTTTTAAGGAGGAAAGTCTGTAACACCCCGTTATATTTAGAGTTATTGATATGGAGTTACTTCCTCACTCTTTATTAAATTTGGCTTTCGAGTTGGAAATAATAATTATTATTCTTACCTTTATGGAACAAATCATTTTGAGCTTTGCGAAATAAAATTTGTTTGGCTAGTTTCGAAAGTGAAATTATTTTTAAAAGCCCTGTTTCGGTTGTTTCGATTTTGAACTCGACTTTGACTCAATTTTTAAGTCAAGAAAAAAATAAATAAATTAACATACAAACCTAAAATTCTACAAACCCTATTAATCAAACAAATACACGACTCTTTCATATTCATTGTACACTTTTCCTTAATTTGGTCTTCCTCATCCTCACATATAAACCTCCTGTTTTGCCTTTGCTTTCTTGCTCGACAATCGGTCTTGCCCGTGAAGAGTAAGGCTTATCGACCTCATATCTCACCATCGGACTTCTGTCTTCCCTCTTTCATACATGTAAATGTTTCATAAAAATTCGTTTGGCTGATTTTATAACCTAATTTCGTTTTAAAAGTTACATATCGTCTACCCCTATTACCTAAATATTGATCGGGGTTGTAAGAGTGGAGTGTTTGTTGGTTTTGGGGTACATGTGCTGATTTTATTAAAGGCTGTGCTAGTCTTTATGGAAGTAATTATATATATTTTCGTTTGTATGTCCGTTTTCTCCTTTGAAACGGGTCGTTTAGCAGGGGGTCACAACGGTCAGAGTATGGTGTTAGTCATAAAAGAATTCAGTGATCATTGGTGAGTGACTATATAATTCACTATGGAAAGTTACACACAAACTACTAGGCTGGCATGCTAATGAAATTGCTAATGCACTTGGTTAATCAAGAAAAGTCTATGGGTTAATATATCTTGTTTCGGCTGGTGAGTATCAAGTTGCGTAATGGGAAATTGATAATTGATATTAATCAAGAGATAATGGTGGTCATTAAGTCATAGTAGTTTACATTGGGTTTGGTTGAGACTAGAGGCAAAATGACTTGGCTGGAATTTAATAATTATTGTGTTACCTTGATTTCGAGATGGGCTGTCTACATTATGAGTGTTTAAGCTAGTTTACAGAATAGTGAGTCTATGTAGAAAGTTGGGGTTATTTTCATATTGAATGGAGTAGTAATCGGATAATTTCTATACTTGTAGCTTGTGGTTTCGAGGTAAAGAATTTTTGGATTAAGCTAGGCTGGATTGACCGTCTCAAGAGGTAAGGACTTTTACCCTTTTTAAAATTAAGAGCATGTTCGGATTAACTTTTAAGCTGTATCTATAATATTTTAACATCCATGAATTTCTACTTGCACTTCTAAATTTTGAATATTACACATTGGAATGGTTTCGATTCAGGCCGCTTTTGAAAATTTGGTTTTCTTCTGGTCTAGAAGGTTTAAGGTCGTCTTTGACGCTCCTGGCATTCTGTCCCGAAAATTTAACTCTTGGCCCGAGTTCATTTGGGTGGGGATTGTCCGGCCCCCACTCGCTAGGTAGTTAGACTTTCTCTTTTGGCGGTTCCATCCTACTGACTGTCCAAATGTGAGAGGTGCGCACTTTTATGAGTCTAACGAAGCATAGGTGGTGCCTCTAGACCGTGTCAAGGGTAGGAACTTGGCACACAGGTTGTGAAAGTTATGGATTTCGAACGATTTAATAATTGTTATTAGATTTACGATAATGTTGGTTTTGGAAATATAATTCTTTCTTACTGGTTTTTGGAGCTTGTAAAGTTTATAATAATATTGTTCTATGAATTTATCATTTCTCCTTATTTTCTCAAAACTCAGCTTTTGCTGACGTCCTTATGTTTTGGGTCGTTCCCCCCTTTGGAACTGTACCTATTTATGTTTTGGGTACAGTTGATAGGTACAATTGAAATGCTTGAGATGCTGCATGGGTGCATACTGGATCCGGGGATTAGTACGAGCGTGGAAGGATTTTCGATAAAGACTCCGTCTTAATATATTTATAACTTTATAATATCGTTGGATTTGAATTTTATTTATTGTTTTAGATTTTGTAAGATTTAAGTCTTCCGCTGCAACGTTTTAATTATTTGATAAAGTTTTGAGACATGTACTTTGTTTTTAAAGGTTGACTCTGTATTTATCTTGCACTTGGCATTTTCAGCTAAGTGTGGAGTGACAGTCGTGAATTTTTCATCTCTGGTATCATCGTTTTGGTTATGAAATTTCAAGGCTGTTACAAAAAGAGCTGAAATAGGAGAATACTCGATCAAGTCTGAGTACACTCGATCGAGTGGGTGTGTACTCGATCGAGTGCACTTGGACTCGATGAAGTATACATCGATTTGGCAGTTTCCGGGGAATTTCCTAAAGTCGGTTTATGTTTACTATAAATACCTAATTAGTGCCCTATTATAATTTACGCTTTATTTACTTCTAAAAAACCCTAGAAAACTCTTAGTTTTTTTTTGGTAACATGTGAGCTTTCATTAATATTATAAAAAGTTACATCAAGGAATACATATTGTTTTGTATGGATTTTGCGCAAGGCGAAATCGGGTCAGGGTAGGTCTAGGCAGGGTTAACTAGCTCGAATCAATCTGTGGGTAAGTATGACAGGGCATAAAACTTGAAGAATAAAGTACGATGAAAGAATAACAATAAGACAAGGAATTTTGTACGTGGAAAACCCTTAAATGGGAAAAAACCACGGGTACCAAGCCAGGAGAGGATTTCACTATAATATTGAATATTCAGCACAATTGATCGTTATTAGCTTGAGTATTGTAAGAGAGTGTCGTATGCTTGTATATGGCTTGTTCTACTTCAAATGATTTCCAAGTGTTCCTTATATAGCAATGCTGAACGGCTGAATAATCTCGTCATTAATACCAAATATTCTGTCTTAATTACCCGGACTAATGCTCTTTATTTCGCCCTTAATTGTTGTCTTTAATGGCAGAATCTTTCCAGTTAATGCTCCTAATTATTGTGCGTATATTCTTCTATAATATGACTTCTTGGTCAAATATCGTCCTGATATTTTGACCGTTGTCCTCTCCATGGCCTGGCGCCTGTCTTTATGTGTCCTGGTAGCTTGACGTCTTGACACCCTGATGGTCAGGTCGAGGTAGTATATCTTCCAGGGATGTCAGCGGATTTCCAGGCCTAACAATTGCCCCTTATCTCCTTATCTTGCCGGGTCGGGCAGAAATAAGGAGATAACTTCTAATTTTTGTAAAGCGCTCAACGGTTGAATTATGGTGATTGGCTTCAGAATCGGCTAGTAATTTGTTTAATGACGCGTGTTGCAATTACTGCAACTCCCTTAATATTTATCTTTGCAAGTTGCGGTTGAAACCCTAATTTAACCGAATATAAATACTCTTTCACTTCATTGATTTGATCTTCACCAAAATCCACTTCCTTCTAATTTAATCTTCTTTTTCGAGTTCTCTTAATTCCTTGATTTAATTTTTAATAATTCTTCAATAATCTTCCAACAATGGCCGCAAAAAAGAAATCTTCCAGAGGAGTGATGTCTCCTGGAACTCCATTCGTTAAGAACCCTAAAGAAACCACCTCTGAAAATCTCCCTTCATCTTCTGCTGCTCAACCTCTTGTGGTTGAAAAAGCGATTGATTCTCCTCTCGAGATGATTTCAATTTTCCATGGTGAATTTGAATTCAAACCCACAAAAGCTTTGAAAGAAGATCAGTCTCTTTCAAATCGTCTGAAACCTGAATTTGAAAAGGTGTTGAAAGATAAGGGAATTATTCCTGTTGATTCTGAAGTTTGGATTCCTGAAAACTCTCCTATCAGGGCTGACTGGGCATGTCCTGGTTGGTTATGTATTCAGACTGGGCCTTCAGGGCTGGTTGCAAGCTTCCTTTCTCTCCACTTATGGTGGACGTCATCAAAGAAATTGGTGTGCCTTCTTATCAGCTGATGCCTATGGTGTGGAAAGTAGTCTGCTCTGTTGAATATCTCTGCAAAAAACATAATATCTCCTTTTCTCTTGAAGACTTGAAAGCACCTTTCATTTGTCAAGACCAATAGTCCTGGCCGCATAAGTTTCAAGGTCAGGCCTTCTACTACTCCTCTTCTCAGCAATCTGGATAGTGGCCATGACAAGAACTGGGCTGCTGGGTACATGTTTATGTAGATACCTCATTTCTGCACATCCCGCAAACCACCCGGTGATGATTGGGCCGCATGTTTGGTACGCGGAACGATTTGTGGCAGTTCGTAAGTTTATCGTCAAGTGATCGCTCAAACACTTGTGTCTACCTCTTAATTGTCATCTACGCGCCAATACGGTCGTTTTGACAGTAATTAGAGTACATTTGGAGTCCGGGTCAAAAAACCGTCTTCATTTTCTAAAACCGAGTCAGAATGTTCTGGAATGTTCCGTATATTTATATTCCATATTTTGCAATCTTTTAATCTTTGGTAAATAATTTCCCGTAATATTCACACAAAATATTAAGGAAAACAAGATTAATCCGTTATTCCATAACCAAAACACGGAAATCTTTCTTCCGCAGGAGGAAACCACTTGGGAAAGGACGCGGCCCAGTCTGCGCCTCTTCCAAGAGACGCAGTGCCTGCTGCGCCTCTTCCCAAGTCCTTTTTTGCGTATTTTTCGTATCTTTTCATATCTTTTCGAGATTCACTTCCAAAGTTTCTCCGAAAACTCTAATTTCCTCCACGTGATTAGTATAAATAGAGACCTTCGGTCTCACATATTTCTCACGCGAGTGTCCGCCCTTCTCTTCTCCCTTTGCATTCTAAGACCACGTTCTTACTTTTTGGCGTCTACGTGCTTGAACTTTCGACCACGTAAGCTCGGATCCTTCTGAGTACCAACCTCGTTTTGCATGACTGACCAATTTGACCAACTCCACCATAATCAACTTTAATCAATCTTATTCGTTTTCCTTTTACGAGGGCACTTTCGTCTACATTCGAGTCGAGCATCACTAAACGTTAACTTAGTTCATCTCGTTTCGTCAAACATGTAAGTCTGAGGGTGTTTAATCCCTATTTTATTTATTGTTCTTTATTTTTGTAATCATAATGTAAGGTTTATGTCGAAAGTATTTCTAAAACCGATTTATAAAACCATGCTTTAAATCCTTTTTGCGAACTACCAGAAGATGACCGTCGAGAAAGGACGCAGCAACTGCTGCGCCTCTTCGTGAGGCTGCCGCAGTTCCTGCTTCCTTTCTTCTTCCTTCGTCTTTTGTCAATTCGTTTCTTTTAATTCGTTCGTTCTTCGGTTCTTTGATATAATAGCATAATAATTCTAACATGTAATATGCTATTCATAATCCATTGCTAATTAATTCGGCTTAAATCCCTTATAACCAATATTTGCGGGTTTTCGTCATTAAAGTCAATCCGGGATTTAGAGATTCGATTCATTGATATTGAGTCTCTGGAATTTGATCTTTGACATAGTTGCATCTGTTATTCATCGTCACCATCGTTCATTCGTCGCTAATAATCTGTTTAACCTAAATAATATAATTTAGTTTGTTTAATTTATTAATAATCCATTAATCTTGTATATAATCCGTTCTAATTCGTTTTCATCCATGTTTATTGCTTTTATGACCATTAATCGCATGTAAATAATCTGTTAATCACTTTCATCCGAGTCAAATAATATTAATTGATCATTAAATTCACCAACGAATATTAACGGTTCGCAATTAAACTTCACGGATTTAATCGAGCCAAGGAATGGACGCGACAAGTCTTGCGCCTCTTCAAAGGGGACTTGACTCTGCTGCTTTGTTCTGATCGATTTCTGTCTCTGAATTCCGTTGTTGCTTTGACCTAGTTTATTAATTACGTATTTAATTAACTATTATTCGTATTATCACCTTAATTCCTGTTCGTTAATTTATTTGTTTATTCTTTCTCAAATTATCCGTTTTAAATGTATTTTCGACATAATTCATTAATCCAATGTAATTGTTGTATTTTCTTTATTGTAATTTCATTATTGTATTTCTTGTATCACTTGTATGCCTTCACATGTAATCGATCTTAAATTTCCACTTCGACCCAATTGTATGTTAAATTACTTGTTCACCGACTTAGTCTAATTCTCACATGCTAGGATCAATCTAATGGATGTTGCATTGCATGCATATAATCGACAATATATCGAGTATAAACGATTTTCCCTAATAATTAGTAGAGGCCGCTATCGAGGCGGGCGGGATTAGGTGTTCGATCAAAAGAGCTTCCTAATACGTACCCTCACCCCTTACTCCATATCTCTGTGAACATCCATGTTTATTGGCATCCACGAGAGTCATTCTAGACATAGAATGCTAAGGGTAACGAGTTCTTGGTGTTCATGTCACTACTTTGTGTCTTGACATGACACGAGGTATTCGAACGGTTTCCAATTTTCCACAATAAATTGGTGGCGACTCCACAAATGCAAACGCTTGTTCCCAAGCGCCCCCGTGGCCCATGTCTACAGTTTGGCGACTCTGCTGGGGATAATACACTTATGTGTAGCCAAAAGGGTGAAACTTGAACAAGGTTAGGGAATAGTTTGTACAAGACAATTGTCGGTTTTCATAACTCGGTCTTCCTAGATCGTTTTATTCGGCCTTCCTAGGCCCAACCCAACCCATTCGACCAATCCTCCCTTCTAAACGGTCCTAATTCTTATTTGGGCCTAAGGATGGATAGCGATTGACGTCATCCATACCATGGTACTTACTCTTGTTTGTATCAAGGACTTTCACTACTTGAGGAAATGGACTAGGAATCGGACTTACTCTTGTTTGGTACGAACCTCTCCACAGACTTCGGGTTTGATTGTTCGGTATGGCAACCCACCCTTTAAACCAAAACCCATTTAAATGCACTCAGCATCCCGTTATAATGCTTATAATTGTTTGTACCATACGTGATCACCATTTCTAAAACAAACCATGGCGATTTTTTGTAAAATCAAAATCCTTCTTCAAAGTGTAAAATTTCGAAATTTGGGCCTAATATTAGCGCAAAGTCAGTCGAAACTTTGTCCAATTGTCGAGTCAAAATTCGGGCTTTAAAACCCATTTCAACACCTCACTTCGAGTCCACTCCTACAACTGCACTAAAGTTGACTAGGACCAACATTTTTCAAACTTTGTCATTTCTTCAAAACTCACTTGACACAAGTGGCACACTCCCACTTCACGAGTCAAAACATTTCTTTTCGAGTAAGTGTGCTAGAATGGTCGATCGTGTTTTGATTCGTCGTCGATCTCTTATCCAGTTTCCAAGATGCCTGAAATAAGCGACACGAACTTCAACCAACTCCAGAATGGTAATGATCAAATCCTAACCGCGCTAGCTCGTCTCCAAGTTACTCAAGACCAAGTGTATGATCGCCTTGACACCATTGAGGGCCGAATATATGCCGTGGAAACAAGGATGCCTCCTCGAGAAAGCGAAGTGGCTGATGGATTTGTGAACAACTTCGAGGACGAAAACCCTCCCATAGGTATATGATGCGGTGAGAACGACTCCAATACTTGGAGGAGCAATTGATGTATCTCAAAGGGGATGACATTTATAGGGAGAACAATCGCAAATATGAGGCCGTGAGTTCCAAGTTGCCAACCAACTTCAACAAGACGGATATCCCTAAATTCAAGGGGCATGAAAACCCTTTGAACCATATCCGTGCTTTCAAGGATTACATGTCTATCAAAGGCATTAAACCCGAGATGTTCTTAAGGATCTTTCCTTCATCTCTTGACACCATCCCAAAACAATGGTTCTATTCGCTAGAGCACAAGAAAATCGCTACCTGGAATGATGCCGCAATCGAGTTTGCTAAACAATATGCGGATAATGCTGAAATCCAGGTCAATATGCGCACTTTAGAGATTCTTACTCAAAATGACAAAGAAGGTTTCACCGACTTCCTAAGTCGGTGGAGGAAGACTAGTACTCAACTTGTTTAACGTCCGGATGAGGCTACCCTTGTGGAGAAATTCGTGGACAACCTAAAACCCATCTATGCAAATCATTTGAGGTATCAAAACATCAAGACCTTCAAAGATTTAACCGTACTAGGGACGAGGATCGAAGATGACATTCGTAAAGGGCTCTTGTCCAAAACAATAGGTCGTGGATATCAAGGCTCAACAAGTCGTTCTTACGGCTCTACTAGCAAAACTGATGAAGTTAACCTCCTCGAGCCATCTAAGAAGAGTACCCCTCCAAGGAAATTCACAAATCTAGGGGACACGTATTCCAACGCTCTGAAAAGATTGATGAAACTGGGTAACTTCAACCCATAGGCCCTACACCCGAACCAGAAAAGAAATCCAAGTTCTGGGATGAGAATTCGTACTGCGAATACCATAGAGGTAAGGGTCATGATACAGAGAAATGCTACAAACTGAAAAATGTACTTCAGGATATGATTGAAGACGGTCGCCTACCAATACCACCTGGAGGTAAGCCTAACAACACTCAGAGTCCTCTGGGAGTTCTGATGATTACAAGTGATGAATCTACCTTAGATTGCTCACATCCTATCTCCCCAAAAGAAGAGGTGATCAATGGGATATGGACAGGTAGCGAGGAAGATGTCTACCTCCAAGATCTTCCCTTAATCAAGAGCGCCGAAGGCATAATAGATGAGATCATTACCACACTGGACACAGAAACCAACACCAATCAGCAGAAAGGATGGAGAAAATCAATCAAGTGGACAAACAATCAAGGAAGACTCTTCAAGCTCACTACTGGAGAAGGAGAAATGTTCAAAGGAGAACCAGAAGACGATGAATTCGAGTCGAGTCGAGTCGGAGTCGAGTCGGAGTCTAGAGAAGTTCTAGAGAGTCTCCTCTGTCGTCATTCCCACTCCCCTTGTTTCTCCTAGCTTAGTGTCAAGTAGCAACAGTAGTTCGGGAAATGTCCCAACATTTGTCCCTTTACCGCCACCGACGACTACGGATCGGATGGCTTCTTTGTTTTCAACTTTTCTCAAATCTTAATATGAATAAATCGGGTTCTACTTACTCTTCGTGTTATCTTGAATGCAATTCTATTTACGATGATAATGAGGATGACCAGAGACCGGACTCAATCGAAATACCTCCCTACATAGCCAAAGAAATACTACAAGAGGGGGAAGGGGGACCAGTGATAGAGAATACTGAACCCATCAACGTAGGAACTGAATTAGAACCCCAAGAACTTAGGATATGGACAACCTTGAGCCCCACCGAAAGGGCCAATTTCATAGACCTCCTACACGAGTTCAAAGACGTTTTTTCTTGGTCCTACAAAGATATGCCAGGGATCGACAGGGACATCGCAGAGCATAGAATCCCAATCAAACCAGGTTTCAAACCCGTGAAACAGAAGTTTCGTCGAATGAGGACAGAATGGGCTCTCAAGATCAAAGAAGAAGTCGATAAACAATTCAAAGCCGGGTTCATCAAAGTTTCCGAGTACTCAGACTGGGTAGCTAACATAGTACCCGTACCCAAAAAGGATGGGAGAATCCGTGTTTGTGTTGACTTTAGAGACTTAAACAAACCAAGTCCTAAGGATGACTTTCCTCTACCACATATCGAATTATTGGTGGATAACACAGCAGATCACGCGTTACTGTCCTTCATGGATGGGTACGCAGGATATAACCAGATCAAAATGGCCTTAGAAGACATGCATAAGACCGATTTTGTCACTCAATGGGGAACCTATTGCTACACGGTTATACCGTTTGGGTTAATCAACGCCGGAGCTACATACCAACGCACCGCAACTACGCTCTTACATGACATGATGCATATGGAAGTTGAGGTATACGTAGACGACATGATTGTCAAGTCCAAGGAAAGAGAGGGACACATTGCGAACCTTCGCAAATTCTTCTCAAGGCTACGGAAGTATAACATGAGGCTCAATCCTCAGAAATGCGCATTCGGGGTAACATCTGGCAAACTCCTGGGATTTTTTGTTAGCCAACGAGGTATATAAATAGACCCTTCAAAGATCAAAGCTCTAATCGAAATGCCGCAACCTCAAACAGAGAAGGAGGTTAGAGGATTCCTAGGCAAGGTGCAATACATAAGTCGATTCATATCGAAACTCACCATGATCTGCGAACCTATCTTCAAAAAGTTAAAGAAAACAGATCACACCATGTGGGATGATGACTGTCAGAAGGCTTTCGATCGAATCAAAGAAATACTAGCCAAACCGCCAGTGCTCATGCCACCTCAATGAGATCAACCTCTTGGTTTATATCTCACGGTAACTGAAACGGCCATGGGCGCCATGCTAGCTCAAACCGTAGGAATAGAAGAAAGAGCTATCTACTACCTCAGTAAGAAGTTCTTGGAGTACGAGTGCAAATACACACCACTCGAGAAGACATGCCTCGCTCTTGTGTGGGCAACGAAGAAGCTACGCCATTACATGCTTAGCTACTCCGTCAAAATATTCTCCAAAATGGATCCTGTCAAATACCTCTTCGAGAAACCCGTCCTAAATGGACGTCTAGCAAGATGGACTTTGATGCTCTCAGAGTTCGATCTCAAGTATGTGCCTCTGAAAGTTATAAAGAGGCGCGCCGTTGCCGAATTCTTCGCATAAAATCCCATCAATGATACACAAACGATAGACACCTAGTCGTTTCCGGATGAGGATATACTCCAAATGGATGTAGACTCCTGGGACCTCTATTTTGATGGAGCATCGAATTTAAGAGAATTTGGAATAGAAGTATTGCTCATTTCTCCTGAAGGCGAGCATACACCAATCTCTGTCAAACTCGACTTCGAGGTGACAAATAACGTGCGAGAATCTGGCTTTGTCTCATTGGATTGCAAGCGGCAGTAAGTTTAGGCATCAAGAATCTTCGAGTACATGGGGATTCATCTTTGATCATCAACCAAATTACGGGATCTTGGAAAATCCGAAGCGAAAGCTTGGCACCTTATCAAGCCAGGATAGACCAAGTTGCCCGATTCTTCGATCAAGTGATCTACCTACATCTACCTCGAGAAGAAAATCAATTTGCAGATGCTATTGCAAAACTCGCATCTTTGATTAATATGCCGGATAGCATGGTAGAAATGCCTTTATGTATCGAACGACGATCAGAACCAGCTTATGTGCACCAAATCACCGATGAAGAGGAAATTGCGGAGGAACCTTGGTTCCAAGCAATCTTAAACTTCAAACTCAATGGCACCTATCCACCAGAAATGGACAAAAGGGGACAACGCGCTATCCGCTTGCTAGCTTCCCAATACGTTCTCATGCAAGGGGAGCTATACAAAAGAACATCTCTTGGTGTAATCCTACGTTGTCTTGATCATTCACAGGCACGAAAAGTGATGGAAGAAGTCCATGATGGAGAATGTGGCCCTCACATGAGTGGACCCATGATGGCAAAGAAAATCACACGTTTAGGGTATTATTGGACCACGATGGAATCTGATTGCATCAAATATGTAAGACATTGCCACAACTGCCAAATCTTCGGGAACATGCAACATGTTCCTCCTTCGTTGCTTTACACCATGACATCTCCCTAGCCATTTTCTGCACGGGGAATCGAAATCATCGGCAAGATCACTCCTGCCGAAACAGGAGGTCACTGTTTTATCCTGGTAGCAATCGACTATTTCACCAAGTGGGTAGAAGCGGCTTTCTACACCAGTCTTACAGCCAAGAACGTGGCAAAGTTCATACAAACCAACATTATCTGTCGATATGGTTGCCCACATGAGATTATCAGTGACAATGGGTCACATTTCCAAGCTGAGACTGAACAATTGCTAGCCAAGTACAAAATCAAGCATCACCACTCCTCGCCATATAGACCACAAACCAATGGTGCGGTAGAGGCAGCAAACAAAAATGTTGTCACGATTCTCAAGAAAATGATTGACAACTATAGAGATTGGCCAAGCAAGATACCCTTTGCTTTATGGGGATACCGTACGTCTGTTAGGACGCCCACTGGGGCCACTCCTTTCTATTTGACCTACGACATGGAGGCCGTACAACCAGTCGAGCTAGAAATACCATCCTTGCGTATTTTACTCGAAAGCCAAATCCCAGAAGCCGAGTGGAAGAGGGATAGATATGAAGAACTCATCCTCCTGGATGAACGAAGGTTACGTGCATTACATAATGTGCAAACGTATCAGGCGCGTATCAAACGAGCCTTCAACAAAAGGGTTAAGCCAAGAAACATCAAAGAAGGAGACTTGGTCCTCAAATCAATTAGGGCTTTTTTACCTGTCGATCCACGAGGAAAATTCAAACCCAATTGGGCCGGGCCATTCCTAGTCAAGTCCATACTTCCAGGGGGTGCGGTTAGAATAACAGACCTAGATGGGAACGAATTCGCCAACCCAACAAACCTTGACCAACTGAAACGTTAATATGCCTAGAATAGGAGCAAAAAAACGCGCCTCGCGTAACCTCACGTGTCGCTCTTGTGGCACGAAATAAACGGCCCCTGGCCAAACTGAATTAAGCTAATGTCATCTTGCTCTTGCATTTTGACAATTTGTCATTCTCATATCATCAAATAAACTAAATTGCATTTTAGGAGTAAGTAAAGCTCATACTTATTTTCTAAGTTCATTACAAGCTCTTGCTTAGAACAATTATTCTTTTACATTTACTCGAACTACGCGCAAGGGTTTGATTTCATTTTTTTTAAATGAATACGTAGGCAATCCCTCACGGGATACAACCCATTTAATTGTCTTAAATGTAAATAGAAGGACATTTGCGAATGCATTTGAAATTCGACAAGAATAATGAAAAGAAAATCGTAACGGTTTCATAACCAATTAACCTTTTTATTTTATTTCTAATAATAGTACGTTACATAACATAATCGTAATAAAAAGTAAATAGGCTAGGATTATAAAAACCCCACCTTCTTATTACAACAATAATAATAGATAATAATAAAGACTTAGGCTACTCTTCCATTTTCCCTTTGCCTTTGTCATTTCTATCATACTTCTTGTCCTGACCTCGAGCAGGACGCTCTTGCGCCACTTCTGACCTAATCACCAATGGTCTCTCTCGTGGTCTTGCTTTGCCATTTTTGCCAACCACCATCTCGACGGCAGGAGAAGTCTTCGGTTTCTTCGAAGGATGAACGACTCGAAACCCGGTTCTTCCTCTCCCTTAGTCAGATGCTTCTCCTTCTCCTTTTCCACCTCGCGAATCTTGTAGTCAACAGGCTCACGCTTCCTCAATCTCTCACGCTCCTCCGGAGTAGCAGCTTTCCTCTACCGCAGATAGGAATCTGACACCCATAGAGCACTGACAGAAGAATTCAAGAACCAAATGTTCCTCCGGGCCCATTTGATGGCCCATTCTCTTCGACTCTCAGTAGTAAGCGCCGCAACAGTCTGCGGGACAGTGTCAAGCTTTGGGATCATCTGCTTCAATCCGATCTGCCTCATCAACCTCTCCGGGAAGATGCATATCATAAACTCCAGGCCGGGAATGCGAACAGACCGGGTAGGATCCAAGGAAGAAACTCCAGTGACAGATTTGAGATGCCACCATGGTACGATCCATCTAATTAAGGGGCCATCTTCTGTAATACTACGGTTTTATGAGTCTCTGGGTACTCTATCGAGTAGGCCTTACTCTGTCGAGTAAGGGTGAGTTGCAGTTTAAAATAGTTTCTGACCTGTTGGGTACTCGATCGAGTAACGTAGATACTCGATCGAGTAAGGGGGCACTCGATCGAGTACCTCAGCTACTCGATCGAGTAGCCGGTTTACGGGGAGTGATTTCTCGGGTTTTGTTAATAATGCGATTAAGGTATATATTACTTCCGTCACTTTTCCCTAAACACTTTTGAAACCTATTTACTGAGAAAAGAGAAATCATATTACGTTCTTCGCATCAATCGCATTGTTAGAAAATCCCGGAGCTTGGAAGGTCGGATTCTACCTTTCTTTATATCTTTGTGATCCTTGCGTCGAGGGTAAGATCTATGTACCGTTTTTATAGTTTTTCCTTAAAGTTGGTTAAACCCTAATATGGGGATTTGGGGGTTTTGTTGTAGATAATGATTGGTAGTAATTATGTGTATGTATGATAGGAGGAGGATTTGTAGAAGAGGCATTTTGATACAATTTGTTGAGACCGTCGATTGTTGTGCTTTCCGGGTAGGGTTTCCTACTCGGTATTAGTCCCATAATGAGATGATTGTTGATGTGTTGAGATTGATTGTTTAATATCGTAATTGTATTGTGACGGCTGTGATTGTGATTGTTTGTCTCTGGTTCTCGAGATGCGTTCTCGGCTGAGTGGAGTCACTTGCGGGAGTGGCTCCACGCCCTAGTTTCGCCCTTCGTGGAACCCGCCACGGAAGGGGATGCGCACATTAATGGACAGGGTTATCGCTCAATATGAGGAGCGGGGATTTGGTGGGTACATTTGCGGTTCCCCCAGCGGGCAAGGTGGTCGAGTGGACGATCGGTGATTGAGATTGATGGGATTTGGTGTGATTGTGTGTGTGACGGTGTGAATATCATTTATCGTATTGTTGATATAAATATATAGATTGTGTGATTAGTCGACCCCGTGTTGTTGTTTGTAAAACCTGCGGTGATCCATTCGGGGATGGTGAGCAGGAATTGAGCAGGTTTGAGTTGAGTCACATGGGATTTCTACTGTCTTATGATAGAAGTCTTCCGCTGTAGCTTAGTCGTTTAATAAACTTTACATTTAGTTGATTAGACAGTTGGTTTGAGAACTTGTACCCGTATTTTGGGATTTGGCTTGGTTTGTACTTTTCACTAAAGTTATACTATTAAATGTTGTTTCGTTATTGTCTTATGATTATCATGCCTCGGGTAACTGAGATGGTAGCATCCTTATACCTGAGTGGTCCTGGTAAGGCACTTGGAGTATGGGGGTGTTACAAATGGTATCAGAGCGACGATCCTGAAACCTGTAACCAATGAACCTAATGAATATAGGGAGTCAAATTAAAATGAACCCGGGGTAAAAGTATTAGGAGCTAATGCAAAGGCTTGGGAGACGTCCTAAAGTCGCGAACTCGCCCTACAATTTTGAACTGGTCACCATGGGATATGAGTCGGGATCGCTATGTGTTTATCTTGTGAACTGTGTATCTATATAGTGATGTGTGGTATCAATCATTGGATGTATGTATGTGGAGAATGGGGAATGTGTAGAAAAGATGGTGATGATGTGATTTCGTATGTTGTTGATTGAAAGCATGTTGCATGATAGTTGGTTTACAATGTTGGTTGGAATTGTTAGAAAAGTGTATGAGAATGATGAGTAATGTGGTGGAAAAAGGGAGTAGTTCATATGTGATATGATTATACGTAATTTTGTTTGTGTAATTTTATGTAATGATTTCATATACATGCCTACTATTGTTCATATGTACATGTTGTATGAAGAATGTGGTTGAAATGGATGAATTGATTGGAAAAGATGGAGTGGCAATAGCATGAGAATACGAATTTTGTGATTATGAATATGTTTAGGTGATGAAGTGTATTTGTAATGTTGATGTATTAGTAACATGGAATAGGATTTGTAATGTATGAGTATGATTTGTCTTACGAAAGGCTATAGAATAAAAGCATGTGGGTAGTGCATGATGAATGTTGTTGCTTTGCTTTCGAAAATAGTAATATGTGATTGGGGCTACTGGTTTCATGAGTATTTGGTTGTTTTTGTTTACCTTGTTGTCGTTTAAGTTGTTTGGAAGTAAAATCAAGTAGTTATGTTTTTTCGATTATAAAGAGGTTGTCTTTAAACTGTTATAACTTGAGATGCATAAATGATTTTAATGTGATTCCAATTGAAGGTGATAGCTTGTTCTTTTACGATTCTAACGATAGGTCACACGCCCAAAACGACCAAGAAATGAGTGAGTTATGGCTGTTTTACGAAAACTGGACAGTGCTGAGAAATGCGTAGGTACTCGATCGAGTAGCCTTGGTACTCTATCGAGTAGGGGGGAACTCGATCGAGTACGTCAGTTACTCGATCGAGTGGCCCTGGTAATTTATTTTACGTGCGTCTGATCTTCACCTACTCGATCGAGTAAGTCACTTACTCGATCGAGTGGCCTGTACTCGATCTAGTGACCCCTGTTTTGGGTCATATGCTTATCTTTTGACATTCGTTGCATATTATGTTTAATTCAAAGGTATTATTTTGCTTCTTTATGCACCGTTTTACATGTATGTTGATCCTGATGCCTAAGTTACCCAATCTTATGGTGTAGTGAGTGGCACCTGTGGTGAGTATGAGTTCGGTGGGAGGACATGAGTTCTATGTGTTGTGATAGATAGTGGAAAAATAAAAGGGAGATTGGTATGGCTTAATTGAGGCATATAGCATGTTTTGTGAGACGGGATGAGTGATATGATTGTGTGTTGAGTAATGTAAGAGTAAGTGAATGTGGGCAAAGAGTGATGTAAGTTTAAGGAACGTGAGAATGAAAAGATTGAAAGAAAGGATGTGGATAGTAGCAACCTGAGATGTATAACGAATTATGGAGGGAGATGGTTAGAAATAGTGTTGAGTAAGAATATATGTAATGAAAGGCCGTTTTAGAGGAATTGAGAAGAGTGGTATATAGTGAACTTAATGGAGACATGTCGCGACGTGGATTTGCAGATAGTGACTGAGTTTGGAAATTTGTGTTATCGAGAGACGAAACTAATGTGTGATTTCTTTGGGCATTTAACGGGATGAAATGAATTTTGATTTCTAGATATGTACGAAGGAGATGCATTGTTTGAACAGTGAACGTCGATTTTTATGGATAGATTAGTGGCAAGTGTGAGTGATAGCATAATAAGAGAAGATCCATGGTAATAAAGAGTGAGGTGATATCGATATAAAATAATGAGATTTGAGTTTTGGAGCGATGAGAAGGTAATTGGAGCACTAAGGAGTTAGGTAGAAATAATAAGGAGTTGAGATATTAAATGGAATTGTTGAGTATAAAGAGAAAAGAAGGATAAAAGTAAGCTGAGAAAAATGTTCACCGGAGTTATGTGATATAAAAGTAAGGAATCATCGGGATGTATGATACTACAAAGAGTAATTGAGTTAATGGTTATACAGAAGTTTCAGGACAACATGATTAATCATGAGCTTTGAGGAATTAAGGGAGCAAGAGGTTGATTTAGTATCTGCACTCTATGAGATTTTGGTGGAGAGTTAGATGATTATACAATTAAGGATATAATTGGGAATAATGTTGAGGTAATTTTGTTGATGGATTTGATGCTCGTTATTGGGGATGATAACCAAAGATAGGGAAGAAACGGTGATGTTTAGAGATGAGTATAAGAGGTTTGATGTCCGGACAGTGGTAGTGTCATGGTTTGTGACTAGTGGTTAAGGGTGGTGGTATATTAGAAAGGTAGCAATTCTAAAGAGGTTGATTTTGTAGAGACCAGATTGATAAATATGGTTATGAAAGAGTATAAGATGTGGTTATATGAGGCGGTTGTTAGTAGTTGAGTATTAATGGTGTGGCTACATTCGGCAGAGGGTGATGGATATGCGAATGGGAGAACATGTTATGAGATGTATATGAGTTAAGCTCGGGCGACAGGTAACCTTTGTTGAGTGGTAACTTACGTGATCAGGATTGACTAGTTGGATGTGATTATGGGTCTAAGATGTATATAAATGTTTGTGTGAGGTTGTGACCTCACGAGAAGCGGTATGGTGTGATAGTTATAATGTGGTTATCTGAATGTTCTGTAATATATGTTGGATACGGTAACTAAATGGAAAGATGATCAAAAGTGATAGTTTGGGTGGTCGACATGATTTGGTTATACTTGCATGTGTATTCATGATATATGTTTATTCCGTAAAAAGGTATGGATGGTATGCATGAGATTCTTGTACATTATTCAAGTATGATACATGGTGTTGTGATCTAGTAAAGCAGTCTTGAGTAAGTTTCTTGTCCGAGATGTTATACTGAGTCAGTGTTTATGAGATTGTGTATGTTGTGATGTCTATCGATGTGGTTGTGGGGCCTCGGGTGGTGATCCGGGCACGGTACTTAGTATTGTGATGCGGGTATTTTCGCACTGCGGTGTGGCTGTTGGTGGCGGTGTTGCGATGCCATCACCGGTTGTGGTGGAGTAGGCGAGATGGTTATGATACGAGTTTTCGAAAGTACATACCAGTTAAACATAGATTGTTGTCTTGTTTGCTGCTGTTCCTTGTGAGTGTTGGTTGAACATGTAGACTGTTGTTTGGTTTGTTGATGTTTTCTTTACCAGGTTAAGTTGGGAATGAGGGTAGAGTATGATATGAAATAGAGTTGTATATGTTTTCGTTGTTGTTATGGTATAGTGATATTCTGTTGATGGGACACAGTTGTGAGAAGTTGTTACAGTAATTTTGATCTTGTTTTAAGATGAGGCATCAGTAGTCATAGTCATGGCAAGTGATTTGTGGAACATGTGTTGTAATGATCTGAAAGCGGCAGGTGGTTCATAATCTTTTGTTGAGATAGTGAGTGCAGGGTATTGGGAGTTGGTGTTATGTTAAGTCATATATGAGTTTTGCGGTAATGAAAGAAAAGAACTTGAGGATCTAGTGTGAGTGTACGTAACAAGTGTGGATCGTGAGTTATGCTTTTGGCGATAGGAGTCTTATATAGTATATATAGAGAGGTGTGTCATGTTGCGGTAATGTGGAGGAGTTGAAGTTTCGGGTTAAGCTAAAGATTTTGAGGTATAGGTTAGGTGGTGTGACGAGTGAATTGAAGTATGAGAATTGTTTAAGTAAGAGAGCCTTAGATTTATGCATGGCGAGTGCTCAGATTATAGGTGGTTATCTTTGACATGCGGTGGTGATGGGGATAATGAGAAGATATAGCTAGGATTTAGTATTAGTGAGTTACGAGGACGTAACATTTACCTTAAGAGGAGTAGGATGCGATAAAAGAGATTTTGATGGTTGTACATATGGTAGTATAATTGGAAGTAGAGTGTTGGTGTAGCATAAAGGACGGATATTTGGAAGTAGAGTGTTGGTGTAGCATAAAGGACGGATATTTGTTTTGATTTTATTAAAGGTCATGACTGTGCTTGTAGTAGTTCGATGTTTAGGAATGTGAGAATATTTCGATAGTGTTGACAGTTGGATGATGATGATTATGAGTTCGATAGTCTTGGCAGTTGGATGATGATGTTTATGAGTGTGAGTAAACTTCGAGGACGAAGTTCCTTTTAAGGGTGGTAGAATGTAACATCCCGTTTGATGTTATGAGTATTTTTATATTGGATTTGCTAGTGGATGATATATTACGGAGCTAGCAGCGTTAGTGGATGGTAATTGGTAGTGTATGAAGTTAGTGTTGAGAGAGATATAAGGGAGTTGATACGATATCGTGAGCCATGTTGTGGAGGTAGGAATAGTTAGTGGAGTTGGTGTTACGAGTTCACGTTTGGTTGGAGTCTTGCTTTGAGTTCTTAGTTACGTTGTTGTATCTTGATCGAGTTAGTATGTTTGTTTTTGAGTATGGGTTGAACTTCGGGGACGAAGTTCTTTTTAAGGAGGGAAGACTGTAATACTACGGTTTTATGAGTCTCTGGGTACTCTATCGAGTAGGCCTTACTCTATCGAGTAAGGGTGAGTTGCAGTTTAAAATAGTTTCTGACCTGTTGGGTACTCGATCGAGTAACGTAGATACTCGATCGAGTAAGGAGGCACTCGATCGAGTACCTCAGCTACTCGATCGAGTAGCCGGTTTACGGGGAGTGATTTCTCGGGTTTTGTTAATAATGCGATTAAGGTATATATTACTTCCGTCACTTTTCCCTAAACACTTTTGAAACCTATTTACTGAGAAAAGAGAAATCATATTACGTTCTTCGCATCAATTGCATTGTTAGCAAATCCCGGAGCTTGGAAGGTCGGATTCTACCTTTCTTTATATCTTTGTGATCCTTGCGTCGAGGGTAAGATCTATGTACCGTTTTTATAGTTTTTCCTTAAAGTTGGTTAAACCCTAATATGGGGATTTGGGGGTTTTGTTGTAGATAATGATTGGTAGTAATTATGTGTATGTATGATAGGAGGAGGATTTGTAGAAGAGGCATTTTGATACACAATTGTTGAGGTATCGATTGTTGTGCTTTCCGGGTAGGGTTTCCTACTCGTATTAGTCCCATAATGAGATGATTGTTGATGTGTTGAGATTGATTGTTTAATATCGTAATTGTATTGTGACTTTGTGATTGTGATTGTTTGTCTCTGGTTCTCGAGATGCGTTCTCGGCTGAGTGGAGTCACTTGCGGGAGTGGCTTCACGCCCTAGTTTCGCCCTTCGTGGAACCCGCCACGGAAGGGGATGTGCACATTAATGGACAGGGTTATCGCTCAATATGAGGAGCGGGGATTTGGTGGGTACGGCTGCGGTCCCCCACTGGCAGAGCTGGTCGAGTGGACAGTCGGTGATTGAGATTGATGGGACTGGTGTGATTGTGTGTGTGACGGTGTGAATATCTGTTTATCGTATTGTTGATATAAATATATAGATTGTGTGATTAGTACTGACCCCGTGTTGTTGTTTGTAAAACCTGCGGTGATCCATTCGGGGATGGTGAGCAGTAATTGAGCAGGTTTGAGTTGAGTCACATGGGATTCTTTGGGATTGCCACCTGTGTCGATGATAGAAGTCTTCATTTTGTAGCTTAGTCGTTTAATAAACTTTACATTTAGTTGATTAGACAGTTGGTTTGAGAACTTGTACCCGTATTTTGGGATTTGGCTTGGTTTGTACTTTTCACTAAAGTTATACTATTAAATGTTGTTTCGTTATTGTCTTATGATTATCATGCCTCGGGTAACCGAGATGGTAGCATCCTTATACCTGAGTGGTCCTGGTAAGGCACTTGGAGTATGGGGGTGTTACATCTTCACTCTTCAATTTGTTCTCCCAGTAATTACAAACTCGAGTGAAGTCCACCATATAAAGCCTGGTCCTCATTGCAATTGAGCGAGCATGATAAGCAGGAACATTAACTGGGGGCACGATCAATCGAAGACGCTCCATAAGCCAGACCTACCAAAAGCAGGTATTAAAAAAAAAAAAACGAAAAAAAAAGAAAAAAAAAAGAAAAGAAAAAAAAAAGAACAAAAAAGAAAGAAAAAAAAAGTTCTTTTACCTGCAATATAATGGGACTTCCCAAATAAGGTAGGTCACGATTGGCTTTCCTGTTATCCAAGCCCAATAGGATCTCTCCTAAGCACAGACAAGCTGGGCTCCTGCGCAGCTCCATTTGCTCAATCAAGCTCAAGAGACGAGGGTCGCCTCTCATATCCTCATCAACATGCCCTTGAAAAACATATACGTGTAATAGGCAAAATCCGAATGCCCTTCGCCTCGCAACATAAGAGACAGTGGGATCAGCCCTATTGATGAATCGATCGATGAAGTCCAACATTCGCACTCCTTTAGGAGTCACAAGACGGTCAACATCAACTCTTGCCAATCCAAGCAAGTCTCTAAACTTGTTCTTATACCCTTGAGAAGTGGAGGGAATAGCAGACAAATGTTCCGGGTCCCAACCACCAATCGGAGCAATTTCCTCGGGAAATGGGCAAATGTCGCCTCCAGGGAAGGCAAACACGTGATAATTCGGGTCCCAATAGTCAAGACAAGCATCTAGAAATGGTTTGACTACCTTGATCAACTTCAAGCTCAAAAGCGATCCAAAATTATAAGCACCCATGTCGTGTTTCTCCACATTAGAGAATTCATTTGTCCATTCTTTTAGACGAATTTCAAGAGTATTCATGATGTATCCTTATTTTGGGGAGCTTTGTGTAATAAGACGAATAAAGACGGAAGAATTATGTGAATAAAACCTCCCTTGACGTCTCTATTTATACTAAAAGCTGTTTCCTAAAATCCGTCAGATCGGATGCATCAGAACAGCGGCCAGTGTCTTGCGCCTCTTGAAAAGGACGCAGCTCTTGCTGCGCCTCTTCCTCAGCCTTCTTTCTGTGATTTTCCGCGTTGGATCTTTCCTAAATTCCTCAATGAATAATTTCCTCTTCATACGGGTTATTATTTTGGTAAATACGTCAGGTTGCCATATTTCATGTTTCCTAATTGCACGGGCACGCATTTCGAGACGATATCGACATTTTCGTCATTTTAGCACACTTATGCATTCTTTTTTTAATTTTCTTTTTTGGGGAATCATTTCACCAATTTAATTTAATTTATTTTCAAACTTATACATTTCTTTTAAAATTTTCTTTTCGGGGAATCATTTCACTCTCCTTCCACATTACATTTCACACTTATATGTTCTTATTTTTTCTTTTTTTATGGGGTAAACCTCCCTACCGTCCGGTCATTTCCGACCCAAATTTTTGAAATGTTCATTTCTGGCCAAATTTTTGCATTTTCGAGTCATTTGTTTTGTGCTAATTTAGGCCAGGTGTATAAATGCATGTTCTATGTGATTTCTCTATGTGATTTCTATGTAAATTTCGGCAGCATGACGGCGCAAACCGTCATCTACCAAACCTGTTCAAAGCTAACCTGCAGGTACAAGCAAAACAACCCAGCAGCAAAGGCACTCAGGCCATCATATATACAACCAAGAAAGTATATGTACACCAAACTGGGGGCTCGAGCCCCAAAATGAGGTCCAAATGTCCAAAATGTGGGTCCTAAAATGTACAAATATACAAGAATACAGCCAAAAACAAGAAACGAAAAGCTACTGCTGGTCGCCGTCTAGCTCAGCAACTCTCGCCTCGAGAGCAGCAACCTTGGCGTCTCGAACCTCGAGCTCTCGCTCCAGCTCACGCTCCCTCTGCAAACAACAAGAATAGGCTCATGTCAAATCATTTCAAGCATAAGGAAGATTAGAAAATTCAAAAATGAAGTAAACGGAAGGTTCATACCTGACGTCCTCAGCCGCCAGCAAGTGCCTCGACGGCAGTAGCCCGCAGCCGGTTGGCTACCCTCCATAAAGCCACGAACCGGGATGGCGCAACCTGTATTTCAAAAGGAAAACTCTTAGCGATTGGACAAATTCAAGCAAATGTGTTCTTACACAAAACTATACAAGTTAGGAGACTCACCCTCCGAATCAGATGCTGCCACTCGTCTAAGCCAGCATCTCTCACCGCCACGTCAAAGTCACGTAGCTCGGAGATCGTAGTCATCCCCGTCGTGTCAGTGTACTCAAGGTCTCGGGGTACTCTAGGGGCTCGATGCCCGCCGCCTCGACCTCCTGCAAGGACAAGTGATTTCCATTAACCGATGATCATTCATCGTATTCTCAGATAATCAAAAATAAAAGAGGGTAAAGCACTTACCAAAACCGGCCAGTACGCCAACCTCCTGTAGAGGAACGCCGAGTAGTCCTCGCCCGGAAGAAGGAGGGCGTCGCCACCGACGCCAGCCAGGCCAGCCCCCTCTCAGCCTCAGAAGGCTTCCTAAACATCGTCCGAGGAGGATCGATGGGAACCGTCAAGACGTCCCGAGAGCACTGACGAGCCAAGCGCTCACCCAAGTACCACACAGGGCCCATCGATGTCCTCAGCAGCAGCCGACTCGAGCTCCTAGGTCGAAGGACCTCAGCCACAAAAGGAGGAGCGCCAGCGTACTCCTCCCAAGGCCTGGGCACCCACTAGAAAAGCAAACGAAGGTCATTCTTGTGATCAGTTCTAAAGTAAAGAAGGGAGACAAACAAATGCAAGTTGAAATACTCACGCCGTCCAGCTGAAGAGCGTTCACCTCCCGCCGACAGACGTCGTGGAAGGAACGCCGACTCCTCGTGCGACACATCATCCAATCCCTCACAACGGGATAAGCCTTCTCCACCGACTCCGTCCTCTTGGGCGCGAGGCCCGGAAAGTAGGAGTACACCCACGCCTGTAAAATGAGATAATCAACAACGATCTTTCGTGATTCGATGATAAAAGGAAATGATCTTGCATGAAATGAAGTGAAGGTTCATACCTCCAACAGTAGTCCAGGGCCGACACCAGCAGGAGAAGTCCCCTTCTCCATCAACTCCGGACGAACCATGGCCCTCATGAAGCGGATGAGGACCACAAAACCAGCAGTGACCCAGTCCCAACGGCCTAGGGAGCTCAGGTCAGAAAGAAAGGGAAGAAGCTTCTTCGAAAGCCTCTCTCCCTTGTCTCCGAGATAGATCGAAGACAAGAACCACCAGAGCCACAAACGGACTCTTTGCTCTACAGTGCAGGGAGGAGGAGCCGTCTCCCTCCCCTCGATCACCACCGACGCCGGGGTCTTCCCCGCGAAGTAGTCCTGAACGTAAGAACTAGGCACCAAACCAGGTACTGCAGCCGCCTTTGGTGCCAAGTTCTAGCCGATCAACCTCCTAGCCTCAGCCGAGTCAACTCTCATGGCTGTCTCCGGCCACTCCACCACCTCAGTCCCACACGGCAGACCAGAAATCATGCCGTAGTCCTCTAACGTAACCCCACCTCACCAAAAGGCATGTGAAACATGGAGGTCGTGTCCCAAAACTGGTCCAAGAAAGCTCGGACGAGACTGAGGTTAGCCCAAAGCTTCCTCCTCGCGATATCCCTCCAAGCCTGCACCGAACGCTCCCCGCTCGATCATGGCTCGCTCCTCAGCCGACAGCCTCTCGTAGCACCCCATCATCGTCGTATAGCCCGAGAACGATCTGATGTTCCCGGCCTCCTATGTTGATTTGGAACAAAAGCTATCTTTAGCTCAAATGAAGAAGAAAAGGAATGAAAAACAGAAATGAAAAAAAGATGAAGGAAGAGTGATGAATTCGATTTACCAAGCTCTTCACCGTCCTGTAGGACAGGTGACCCTTCGCAGCCCAAAGCAAGTGCCTACTGTCCCAAGTCTCAGCCCACGCAGGTGCTCCCCTCAGCTGGCGACCGCCCCGTCCTACGTTGGCCTGCCTCGGGGCCTCCTCCTCCTCAACAACCTCCTCCTCTAGGACCTCGTCCTCAGCAGCCGTCACCGCAGCGGTGAAAGCCTCCTCCAACGCCTCCTCAAGCACCTGAGAAGGGTCAACGACAGTGTCCACGTCCATGGGATCTCTCCCAGATATAGAAGCCTCGTCACCTGCAACATTAAAGTAAATTTAGGCCGCGTTAAACGACGACAAGCCTTGATTAGGGGATTTTCGAAGTTTTCGGAGCTCCGAAATCGCTCTTTTCTCGCCATCTTTGGCAATTTTTCCCACAAACCCGTCCGCTCATGTGGTAATTTTGGTCAAGTCAAGCCTAAGTTGAAGCCTAGTCATGGGTTCGAGTCGGAATTTCGACAGCATTTCGTTATAACGACGATTATGCCCTAAAAAGTGTCCTGAAAAAGCCGTCACTAATCAAAATTCCGAGATGGTAGGAAGTTTACCCATCACGCAAGGATTCCAAATATTAAGTTTCGTCACAAATGGGCAATCCTAAGGCTATTTTCGGAGCAATTTACGGTTTAGCTGTGAAACCGTCTCAATTTCACTCAAATGCTCAAAACTCAACGAAAATTCTAAACAAACACATGGTTATGATCCCTATTTTACCAGTAAGCTATTTACAAAGCCAATGTTGCAAGGCAAAATCGTTTGGGGGAAAAGCCCCAAATTTTCGACTAATTAGGGTCGAAAACCTTAATTTTGTCGCTCTCATTTGATCAAATACGGAAGATAAATGCAAGATTGATACACGTACCTCGATTAGTCATGGCAAATGCAAGCTTTTGGATCAAATTTTGACGGAAATGGTTGGAATTTGAGAGATAAATTGAGAATTTGTGTTTCGAATAAATGAAATAAACCCTCTATTTCATCGGGTTTTTACGCAGGAAAGACACGCCCAGGAATAGACGCAGCAAGTGCTGCGCCTCTTCCAAGGGACGCATCTCTTGCTGCGTCTTTTTACCTCAGCTTCCCTTCATACGAATTTTACAAAATTCGTTATGAGTTCGTTATTTCGTGGGCCCATCTTTGGTGCGCCTCTTCCTCGATGTCATATCGCATATTTCGTCCGTTTGACGTATATTCTTCGCCCGAACTCGCATTTTCAAGACAACTGCAGATTGCCGTACATTATTATTTTATCCAAGACATAGCTTGTCACAACGAGCGTTCCTTCTTTGACATGTGTTTCGACACACCTCTATTCTGTTCCCCCAGCGAGAGTACACAGATAGACATTCCCTCTCGAGACATGGAGATCAGTTCCCTATTATGTTCCCCCAGCGAGAGTACAAGGATAGACATTCCCTCTCGAGACATGGAGATCAGTTCCTGATTATGTTCCCCCAGCGAGAGTTCATGACCGACAATCATTTCCTCTCGAGACATGGAGATCAACATCGACCCCAAGCTCTTCCGAAGTTTGTTTGAAGCTGACTACAAGCAGATTTCTCCCAGCAGTTCTAGACTATGTCCTGTTGTCTTCTCCCAATATCGCGTTTTGTTTCCCCTGGATTTTCAAGGAATTTCAGGTATAGTCTCTTCTTATGGCTGGCGAGATTCCTTACGTAGTCTAATGGACTTTAAACGACCCTCCCCGATAGTCGACAGACTCAAAAATTTTCCCGACGATAGGTCCTTGGCTCAGACCCCTTGAGCCGCCTCGCGTCGCCATAGTCGTCAGGTTGTAATCTTCGATTGACCTGATGGATATACTTTGACTTTTGCCTTGTCCAAGCCTCAGTCAAAGTGGGGGCTCTGTAGATACCTCATTTCTGCACCTCCCGCAAACCACCCGGTGATGATTGGGCCGCATGTTTGGTACGCGGAACGATTTGTGACAGTTCGTAAGTTTATCGTCAAGTGATCACTCAAACACTTGTGTCTACCTCTTAATTGTCATCTACGCGCCAATACGGTCGTTTGACAGTAATTAGAGTACATTTGGAGTCCGGGTCAAAAAACCGTCTTCATTTTCTAAAACCGAGTCAGAATGTTCTGGAATGTTCCGGATATTTCTATTCCATATTTTGCAATCTTTTAATCTTTGGTAAAGAATTTCCCGTAATATTCACACAAAATATTAAGGAAAACAAGATTAATCCGTTATTCTATAACCAAAACACGGAAATCTTTCTTCCGCAGGAGGAAACCACTTGGGAAAGGATGCAACAGGTGCTGCGCCTCTTCCAAGAGACGCAGTGCCTGCTGCGCCTCTTCCCAAGTCCTTTTATGCGTATTTTTCGTATCTTTTCATATCTTTTCGAGATTCACTTCCAAAGTTTCTCCGAAAACCCTAATTTCCTACACGTGATTAGTATAAATAGAGACCTTCGGTCTCACATATTTCTCACGCGAGTGTCCGCCCTTCTCTTCTCCCTTTGCATTCTAAGACCACGTTCTTACTTTTTGGCGTCTACGTGCTTGAACTTTCGACCACGTAAGCTCGGATCCTTCTGAGTACCAACCTCGTTTTGCATGACTGACCAATTTGACCAACTCCACCATAATCAACTTTAATCAATCTTATTCGTTTTCCTCTTACGAGGGCACTTTCGTCTACATTTGAGTCGAGCATCACTAAACGTTAACTTAGTTCATCTCGTTTCGTCAAACATGTAAGTCTGAGGGTGTTTAATCCCTATTTTATTTATTGTTCTTTATTTTTGTAATCATAATGTAAGGTTTATGTCAAAAGTATTTCTAAAACCGATTTATAAAACCATGCTTTAAATCCTTTTTGCGAACTACCAGAAGATGACCGTAGAGAAAGGACGCAGCAACTGCTGCGCCTCTTCGAAGGGACGCAACACCTGCTGCGCCTCTTCGTGAGGCTGCCGCAGTTCCTGCTTCCTTTCTTCTTCCTTCGTCTTTTGTCAATTCGTTTCTTTTAATTCGTTTGTTCTTCGGTTCTTTGATATAATAGCATAATAATTCTAACATGTAATATACTATTCATAATCCATTGCTAATTAATTCGGCTTAAATCCCTTATAACCAATATTTGCGGGTTTTCATCATTAAAGTCAATCCGGGTTTTAGAGATTCGATTCATTGATATTGAGTCTCTGGAATTTGATCTTTGACATAGTTGTATCTGTTATTCATCGTCACCATCGTTCATTCATCGCTAATAATCTGTTTAACCTAAATAATATAATTTAGTTTGTTTAATTTATTAATAATCCATTAATCTTTTATATAATCCGTTCTAATTCGTTTTCATCCATGTTTATTGCTTTTATGACCATTAATCGCATGTAAATAATATGTTAATCAGTTTCATCCGAGTCAAATAATATTAATTGATCATTAAATTCACCAACGAATATTAACGGTTCGCAATTCCGGCTTCACAGCCAGAACTGAGCCAAGGAATGGACGCAGCACGTGCTGCGCCTCTTCCAAGGGACGCAGCTCTGCTGCGCCTGTTCCTGGTTGATTTCTGTCTCTGAATTCCGTTGTTGCTTTGACCTAGTTTATTAATTACGTATTTAATTAACTATTATTCGTATTATCACCTTAATTCCTGTTCGTTAATTTATTTGTTTATTCTTTCTCAAATTATCCGTTTTAAATGTATTTTCGACATAAATCATTAATCCAATGTAATTGTTGTATTTTCTTTATTGTAATTTCATTATTGTATTTCTTGTATCACTTGTATGCCTTCACATGTAATCGATCTTAAATTTCCACTTCGACCCAATTGTATGTTAAATTACTTGTTCACCGACTTAGTCTAATTCTCACATGCTAGGATCAATCTAATGGATGTTGCATTGCATGCATATAATCGACAATATATCGAGTATAAACGATTTTCCCTAATCATTAGTAGAGGCCGCTATCGAGGCGGGCGGGATTAGGTGTTCGATCAAAAGAGCTTCCTAATACGTACCCTCACCCCTTACTCCATATCTCTGTGAACATCCATGTTTATTGGCATCCACGAGAGTCATTCTAGACATAGAATGCTAAGGGTAACGAGTTCTTGGTGTTCATGTCACTACTTTGTGTCTTGACATGACACGAGGTATTCGAACGGTTTCCAATTTTCCACAATAAATTGGTGGCGACTCCACAAATGCAAACGCTTGTTCCCAAGCGCCCCCGTGGCCCATGTCCACAGTTTATCAGGACCAATTCTGTGGGCCCTGATTTGGCGTATTTGAATTATGATGCTTGTGTTGCTGATAAGTACCCTGACTTTTCCTTTTATCCTGTATGTTTATTCGTTATTTTTTTAAAATAAATAAATTAAATTGAATTATACCTTCTTTGTGCGCAGTTGATGATTGGGTTACTGAAATTGAGTACCCTACTGCAAATATTTCTGCTTTTCTTGCTATTCCTCAGTTGGAGAGGGGTTGGCCTCTTTGTTGTGGGGCTGGTCATCTCCCTCGTTGCCTGAAGACTGACGGCGCTGCCAGGGTACCAAAGCCTTCCAAGGTCGCCAGTGCTTCTACCTCAGGCAGTGAGTCAATTTTTTTTTTCTTTTTTTTTTTTTTTTTTTATATTCTGGCTTTTTCATGATAGTCTGTCTTTATTGCTAATATAGTGTTTCGTGTTATAGCTACTAGGTTATCCACTCGCCTTGCCAGGTTTGGTATGGCTGACCTTTCAGCCAGGCTGGCTAAGATTAAGGAGGAAGGTTCCCAGGGAGGCGATGATGCTGAGCCTGTTATTGATTTAACCGAGTTGCCTGATGCTTCCAAGGTTTCTACTTCTCCTGCTACCTCTGCTGAAACAAGTTCAGCAACTCAGAAGAGAAAAATAGAGGAGGTTGGTTTTATGCTTTGATCGGGGAAGTGCGAGCCGAGGGGTAGATAATGTGGAGGCGCCAAGGTGAAGATCAGGGACTATGCTGCTTCCAAGTCAGATGTTATGCTCCCCCTTGATCCTATTGAGACTGCTACCCAGGCAGTTGCTTCAGTAGATCACTCTGTCAGCCTTTTGGCAAGTGCCTTGGTTTCTGTAAGGGAGGTATGCTATTTTTATTATTATGTATATTTCGTAATATGTGTATTTTATTTAGAGGTTTTTGTTATTATGACATAATATTTATACTATTCTTGTTTTTGTTCAGGGTGATGCGGCCTGTCTCCACAACGCTTATCAGGCTACTTCTCTGGTAGCTAGTATTGACCTTATGAGATCTGACTATGATAAGCTGAAGTCTGAACTGGATTTTGCTCGGGCTGACCTGACTGCAAGGGCTGCTGATTTGGCGAAGGTGCAGGCTGAAAGGGATGCTACCAAGGCTGAGGCAAGCTCAAACAAACAACTTCTGCAGGAGGCGCTGGACATGAACGAGGAGCTTACCCTGGAGAGGGATGATTTGGAGGTCAAACTTGATGATTTCTCCCTGTATTTTTATATTAAGAGGAGAGCGGCTGCCATGTCGGAGTCTGTTGAGGCCAGGGCAAGTTGGAACCCTGAAGCTGAGATGGCCTTTGCTGCCTCTAAGTATCCTGACCTGCATAATATGGGCAATGAACAGGAGGTCGATTCTTGATAGGCTTATCGCGTACCTATGCAAAGATAAATTCCCTAAACACAATTAAATGTAGTAATAGGGGTCGAACCACAAGGAAACGGGAATTACGTTGTGAATTGCTATGGGTAGATTTTTATCAAGGTCGACTTCAATTTTGGTTTGGTTGGTTTGTTTGATGATTAATGAAAATTGTAATGTAAATTATATGATAAAAGAGAGTCTAAGGGGTTCGAGTCACACATGCAAGGGTAAATATACGATCATGATAAATTCGGTACTAATAACGTTGTCAATTGCTTAGGCTTAGAGACACCCACCTTACGATATTAGTGTCAACCATAGACCGGGTCCTAGAGAAACTCTCGTCCATGACTAGGTCGTCCTACTATACATGCTTTGTCTAATTCAATTCCGTGCCTCTCGACTTATAGAACGAATGAACAAACTTAATCAATTGAATAAGGCCTTAAACAAAGATTAAAACGTTATGGCACAAGCATGTGATAGAAGCAATTTAGACAATATTATTATTAACCTATTTTATCATGTTATATATTTGATTATCGCATGGCTCCCCTAGCCCTTAGACTAAGAGAATTAGCTACTCATGTTAAGGTGTGAAATGTAAACTATAAAAAGAGAAATGATAAACATGATTGAGTGATTTATATGAACTAAATGTTTTAACATGTGAAAGAAATAGAACTAAAGTAATCTAAAAGGAGTGCTTAATTATAAATTAAATATAAACTAAATAGAAATGTAAACTATAAATAGAAATACCTTAAAGAGATGAACTTGTATGGAAGAACAAATAATAACCAAATGCTTGAATAAAAAAAAAATGCTTGAACAATAACTTGTAGAACAAAATGTTGAAGGATTGAACTAAGGAAAGCTCAACAACTTGTAAACTAAAATGAGAAAACTAATGAGAGAAATATAAAGTTTAAGGCTATTGTAAAGTGGAAATGAGACGTAAAATTCGATGCCTAAAGCCTTGGAATACCTCTCCTATTTATAGGAGAGGAGAGTGAAACGTAAATCACCAAGAGGCATGCAACCCGATCGGGGGCCACCCCCACCCGATCGGGGTCGTGTGTTTCCGGGTTAATTCCTTAATTTCTTGATTAATTGCTTGAGGAATCTCTATGCTCGTGCTTTAATGCTCCTTAATCACCCGGTAATCCTCTAAATTCTTAGCATCCTAAGCTTCTTGGTATCCAATGCTTGTACCTTATTATGGACCTTTATTTTGGGCTTGATTTTTGCATTAGGCTTCAAATGTAATTCTCACTTTAATCCAACAAATCTTCATGCAAACACCCATTCAAACACTTCCATCTCAAGCCAAAAGTGGAAGTGCTGATGCTGTCTCCAAAGGGGAGCAGTAATTTTAAAATTTCTTTGATGGTATTGGCCCATCCAGGGGGGATGTCCCTGGACAAACAATTTTATTTTCTTTATTTCTGCGTAGGTCAGGGAGGCTATCCCTGACCTTAATGAATATTTTGGTGCCTTTGCCCCAGGGGGTAAGGGCTTTATTAATATGATAGTAATGACCTTCCTTGGCTTATTTTGCTTATTTCCTGATGTTTTGTTTGCTTTTGAATTTCTTTTGAACCTGTGGACTTTGTTTTTCCAATCCTGTAAACCTGTCAAAATCTTTACTTTGTTAATCTTGTTAGAATTTTTTGAACCTGTCTTTGTGATTCAAACCATCGTAAGTAATTCAACCATGTATGATTTTTGCCATAGTGGTTGAAGGGGTGGGAAAACCGGCCTGACAGGAGGGCTTATGTCCCCTGCCTGACTGGAGGGCTTGGTACTCGGCCTGACAGGAGGGCTTTTTAGACTGATGGCCAGGATAAAATACCCTTGCACCGTCTTGCTGCGTCCAGCCGGTTGTAAATGTGTGCAGTAAATCTAGTCAGGTCAGGCAATTATTTCATGCCTGATTGGTCCTGACATTTACTGTATCCGGTGATGGTTACCAACTCGTTAGGCACAGTTAAGTGCAAAATTTTGTTTTAAAAACTAATGTATAGTAGAGTAGCCCTCAATCCTGAATATTTATGCATATAAACATTTATCATGTATAATTGTTTAGGATCCAAAAATAAGAGAAATTGGGTTTGTTACATATATAGACATGGATTGAACATAGAGCATATGAAACACGTAATTAGCACGTCAGATTGAATTATTGATATTAAAGGTATACTGTTTTACCCGATTTGGGCCTGACATAGATTTTATACATGGAATAATTTCAAATGTGTTACATTCCAAGATCTTGGGATCATTTCTCCTTCTAATGTTTGGAGCCTATATGCTCCTTGTCCGACGATTGAGTCAATTAAGTAAGGGCCTTCCTGTTGGATTAAGTGTCCTCCGACAATAATGCGATCACAACTGTTGATTATGATGATCACATGTTTAAATCTCATTTTAAGAATACATGTGGGATGTAATATTTTACAGTCAACTGGTCCACACATATCGGTAATGATTGGCTGACTAGAGTTTGACATTACTGTCGTGCGACGGTGGTGATCAGTTGATCCCCTTAGGTCATACCTATAGGGAAATACTCTTAATTGATTATTTAATTAATCGTATGCCGATACAAGTTAATTAAATTGCTTAAAATTGACGGATGATTTTGTGAGTAAAATTAACGTGTCTTATTGTAATTCGATTATATTAGATACGGTCTAAGTAATTGAATTGTTTTATTACTTAGATAAAATTATTGTTTACGAAACAATTTGGAATTGAAATTGAATGAATAATTTATTATAAATACAAGACGTTGTAATTTATAATTTGATAAACCGTTTTGGTACAAGTAATTACGAATTACTAGTCGATTTTGTAAATGACATATTTTATGAGTATGTTGATTTTTAATATGTTAAAAATACATTACAAATTCACATGTCAAGTAACATGTCACATATGTCACAATTGACAAATGACAAAATAAAATGGACCTTCCATTTTATTTTGTATGTACCGAAAATTGGAGGGAGTATTGTGGAAAAATTATGTTGATTATTTTAATAAGAGAAAACATCATTATTAAAGCCTAATCTCTAGCCATGCAACCCTACAAGCTTTTGTGAAGAGCATCTTTTGCATGCATTGACTCCCCAATAACCCTCCCTCTATAACCAGTTTTTCCACTAGGAAATTATAATGTTTTTCCTCTACAATTTTTCATTCACAACTTCAACAATATTTTTCTAGTGTAAGAAAATTATTCTCTACAATTTGTGAAAATTCTAGAGAAATAAACTCACTAATCTCTTCTCTCTCAACCGAAAAAACAAGAGAGAACAAAAATATTTTGTGTCAAAATGTTAAGTAAGACTAACCCTAATACTAGATCATATTATTTTAGTCTTTAAGAGTATTCCTTGGGTATTCATCTTTGGGAGGGATTCTATCCTTGAATCCTTGTTCATCCATTGTTGGAAAGCTCAAGAACTAACAAGAAGGAGATCTTGTTGGTGCCCATAAAACCGAAATCACATAGTAAGGAAAACGATTTCTTCTTTACTTCTATTTATCTTTGCATGCATAAGATCTAAATTAATTTTATGACTAAATTAATTTGTAACATATAAGAATATGTTGTATAATAAGATATAGATTTCCAACAAGCGGTATCATGAGCCTTAGGTTGTTTGCATACAAATCGGTTATAGTTTTTCCGAGTTATACGATTAACAAATAAAACTTATAAATTTGTGTTTATTATGATATATCACGAAATCAATTATGCATGTTAAAGTTTCTGATCCGAAAATGTATTTAGGATATTTTGGTTCATTTATGGATTTTTATTGTTCATTTTATATAATAATGGCATTAAAATGTTATTTTATGATAAAAAAGTCATTTTTGGACTAAAATTAGCTAAACTTCGATTTTTTTAGTGGTTTTTGGATATGTTTTCACATATATTATATTTTGATGACCTGTAAATTTTCATAATTTTATGAGTTTTTATGCTCGAAATATGGATTTTTCATGATAAAATCGAATTTAAATGATAAAATAGGTTAATATGAGTAATATTTCGAATCTGGTCATAGAAATTTAGTATGTTGTCACATACAATTTTACAAGATGTGTGTAAAATAATTGGCTATAATGAAGTCTTTATGCATGATTTATGAATTTTTTGATGAAAAATAACATAAATAGTGACTTTAATTAGTGAAAATTTGCTAAAACATACTTCATAACTAAGGAAAAACGCCACATATTGCATTTTATCACCTATTTCAGATCTAAAAGTGAAAAGTTAATAAATATAATTTTTTCTCATATTTTTATGGTTATTATTGATAAATCCGATAAACCCCAACATAGTTTTTCCTTGATAATTTTCGAAATTTTTAACCTAAGTTTTTGAACATTATGAGTGTCATGGTATTTTTCCAGAATGTTCATGAGTTTAAAATTTCAAATTTTGAATTTATTTGAAATTTTTATGATTTATTTGAAGTTTATGGCATTATATTGTAATTTTAAGTCCTTTCATGAACAATATTAAGAAATATATAAGTTAATTATTGTCAATGTTATTGGAGACTAATTTTGAGTCCTAAGATGGTTAGGGTAATTAACTAGTACATAAATATGATTTTATGTAATTATTGTGATTTTTAAAAGGTTAAATCACGCAAATCCGTAAAAACCGATTAATATACGATATTGGCTCCTTAAAGCCGATTTAGCATAAAATTGGGCATGTTCATACATATTATAATGCTGCATTTTATTTATGATTTTCATAATTTTATTTTATGTAATTTTGAAATTATGTAATTTTACTTAGTATGGCCTTAGTTTTTAATTGGTATTACCCGAAATGTATGGAAATATCGATTCGGTTGTAATTTATTGTGATCTCGTATCACCGTTTTGTAATTTAATAGATTTATTTTATTTTAAATACAAATGTATAATAGGAAATTATGTAATTTGTTATGTAATTTATTTATTCCGGAGATCCTTGAAGACGGTACCACTTAAGAAGGCGATCCATTAAAGACGGTGTTACCTCGAGATGCGTGCCAAAACCGAAGTTCAAGGGACCAATGGAGTTGGTTTCCGAATATGTAATAGTTTATTAGATTTACTATTTTTAGGAAGGCCATACTAGGATTTAATTTATGCTTTGCATTTTATTTATATGTCGCATGCATCGCTAAATCGCCATAACTAAAACATGCATTTTCATTTTAAATCGAGTTTATCGACCGTGTCAATTACAATTATCGTAGTTCACCGCTTTAGTTCACTTAAAACGTGATAGATAATAAATTGACATGACCTCTCGCTAAAATAAACAATTGAGACTTAGCCTTACCAAAAAGTAAAAACCATGAAAACCTATTTCATGAGGGAGTGCGCTCGGCCCTACCGGGGTACAAACCTTGTTACGTAGGGGAAGTGGATGATAAATGTCTATCCACCGAATTCATGTTGATAAGGGATGAATTGGCCCTACCGTGCCCAAGTTGATGTGGATTTGGATCATGGACACATTTATTCGAAATTTGGATTGAGCTCAACGGAAGTATTCGTGACCGTAGTCGCATGTGTTCCGGGCTAAAGATAAATATTAATGTAATTTTATCGACCAAGAGTTCTAAAAGTAGAATCGATTAAAGAGTTAATCCACCGAGTTATATTGATAAGGGATGAATCGGCCCTACCGTGCCCAAGTTAATATGAATTTGGATCTTGGAATCATTTATAATAGTTGGGTAGAGGTCACTATATAAATGCTTTACTTTTTAAATTATTTACAAGTATTATTATAACGACAAATGTTTTTGTTTTCCACTATTCCGTTATCATATTTTTCTATTTCCTTACCACAATTCATATACGATATCATTTCGATTTTTATTCAAATCTCCATTAAAACATCGTAACTAAAGACAAAATTTGAATTTTTCTTCTAAAAACCTCGTATTATCCATTGTAAGGATCTCTTGTGAAGAGTATAGATGAAAGTTATTCGTGATCAAAAGGGTTTTTGATTCTTGACTAACATATCTACTTACAATGAATTGTTTCTCATATGCTTAATTAATTGAGTTAAGTACTTTGAAACGTTACATCATTTTGGTAACTAGATTTGTTTGAAATCAAAATTGACCAAAATACTGCAACCACTTCAATGAAAGTTTTAAGACTAAACAAAAGAATGAAGAGTAGTCTTCATGAAATTAAATTTTGCTTCTCTAAGCAAAGACTCATTGAAATGAGTGGGAGCATTCTCTTAAACCGTTAAGAAAAGGATAAGGTTTTAAAGAAGTAAAATTAGAATGGAATTGATACAAGGTAATGTTAAAAGTAAAGTTATTGAGAATAATGATACTAAACCTATCAATCCCGACCGATAAAGTTTCCACTGTCTTAAATGTTGGACACTAGAAAGGAAACTACCCCAAATTATTGAAGAATCAACAAGTTAGTTGTGGGACATCTAATGGGACCTTCTTCTTTAAATGTTTATTTGATTGACATAAGTTTTGCTAGTACCATTTCGTAAATATTAGAAACCGATGGTGGTTTTCATCATTGTATGCGATACATAGGATGATTAGAATATGACGACTAGCATCAAATGATGTTGAGAGATAGAGTCATTGTGTAATCAATCTAGTTTTGGGTTTATAGTTGTACTTAATTATGACTATTAAGTGCATAAACTCTAAATAAGAATATAAACTTGTTAAGATACAAAAGAGGTTTCACTTTTGTGACCCTATACACCACGATTTGATGTATGGCTAGCCCATTATCAAGGTGAATATATTCTAAACCAAACTAGAATGATACATCATGTAGATGATGCAAGACTCAAATTGGTATCCCAAGATTAAACCTTAAATTCTGGAATAATAAACGCAAAGAGTTATCGAGTACTCTTGAAACCATTAGATTGTTAATCTTATGGTATATGCATATCTTGTATTCAAAGCAAGATGTCTTGTGCCTTTTGGTTGAAAAGGAGATCGAGCTTGTAAATCATTGATCCAAAATAGGTTGATCATTTTCTTTTACCAACGATTTAAGTTGACGCTAATGTGTTCACCTAATAAGGTAAATAGAGAAATCTTTGAAGAAGTTCAAATAGTTCAAATAATCACGATTTAGTCGTGATGGGATTATCAAAGTAAAGACTTTGATATAAGCCAAAGGAAATGTGATATAGTATCACAAATTAATTTCTCTTAGCACGTATTATGGGATAATGTGTGGTTGGATAAGAATTCAAACGCTATTCGATATGGTTTGGACTTCAATCAAGTTACTTTGAGTTACTTGATCCTTTTGGGGATTTTATCATTTTGTCTAAATTATTTTTCCAACTAAATCTAAAACGAATCATATGAGATATGAAATGGTAGGGTACCATGTTTGTAAGCTTACACAAGAAACAAATGCTCATTTTTTCCTTTTCAATTATCACGAGTACAACGCGTTTGTGGCTGGTGAAGCTGTCTTCCTAAAATACAAGTTTATTTCTAGAAGACAGAGTGGGAGAAATTATTCAAAGAGCCACAAAGAATGTTATGTCGCAAGAAACTGGTCTTTCTTGGCTACATGAGACGTTTTGTGTAAGACGTTGTTTCTTCAAAACCTAGGAGGTTAAAGTCGTCACTTGTTGAAGATGATGAATTCATGTTACTTTTAAGAAAGTAAAGAGCTTACAACTTACAAAGAAATTGTTTGATTCAAGTTGATTACTTCTGGAAAGTAATAAACATATGACTTACATGAGAGTGTTAAGTCACAACTCAATACAAGGCTTAGAGCCATGAAAATCCGAAATAAAAGGCTTGATTAGTGACAAAGGGTTTTGCACTAATAAAGAGAGATTTCAAAGCTTGATTGGTGGCAAAGGGTTTTGCACTGGTTGAAATGCTTAAGTCTATTTGGATCTTCTTAGGGATTGTATTTCATTATAATGATATACATATAGCAAGTGAATCTAAAACCCACTTCTTCAATTAGAAGGAATGTATTCAATACATGTCTTGAGTTTTGTAGATTCTTGCAATCCTAAGATATTGTGAAACTTAAGAGAGGGTTTTAAGTAGGACATCAATGAGTTGGAATCAATGTTTTGATTATGTTATAAAACTTTTCTCGATAAGTCGAGAAGTTGTGTTTATACATGGAGTTTAGTGGGAGTTACGAAAATTTTAATTAGTCTTATATGTGGATGACATATTGATCATTGGGAATGATTTAAGACTGGGAGAAATATAATACATCTTTAATATCCAGATTTATGGAGATAAATCCACATGATATTAGCGTCAAATAAGAAGTCTTATGTTGATAAGATTCATGACTAGTTCAATCAAGTTGAACATATTTGATTGATTCCATTTGCTTCCGCTGCCGGATCAATTAAATGAGTAATGATGTGTAACACTTCATATACTTTGAGTAAATTGAATTGTTTCGAAATCGAATTTAAGTAATCTTTACCAAGTAAACCATAAAGATTACCCTTAAGTGCTTGCAGAAGCATTAAGGAAGTAAAGCAAAGTGTTTATGATGCAATTTTGTGTAAGGGTGTTACACAAATGACAATTGACAATTGAGATTGCGCATGGTTTCCGACAAAACCATCATCAAAACACATCAGGATGGTTAAGATACCATTGTGGCTATGTTATTTAAGAAATAGATTTTCTAGAATCGTTCTAGGCAATAAAGAACAATGAGGAATATTTACAACGGAAATTGAGTACACTTGCAATCATGAGATGTACAAGAAGGATGAGTCCCGCACACTGTGAAAACAGTGGGAGCTATTCTAAGGCTAGAGGGCCTATGTCTTGATTGGATCTCGACACGTACTCAGAAAGTTTTGTAATGCAAATGTATACATTACAAAGGAAAATGAGTATGTAGTAAGGTTGAGTAAGGTACAAGAAGTTGATAAAACCTACTAACCAAAGCCTTCTCATAGGCTTAACATGATGAGTCATGTCATTTCAATTGAATTGAGATGAATAACTACATACAAGATTTAAATTGGATATGAAGTAGTAATCAAGTATTGACTACTCATATGATAATACACATTTGTCGTACGAGTTTTTAAAATCTGAAAAACTCCTTTTATACTTTGTTACATCCAAACGGGTTGTAGAGACAATATTGAACCCCGTTAAAATGAACCCGGATTAACATGGTATTCGCCCATAGTCACTTGTATGAAGTGACGTCTCGAAGTGACTAGAGTGTGATGCGATTGATGGCAAGTTCAATTGTCATAGAGTCATATGAGATGACTAGTCGATCACATAGGCAGACTGTTAAGAACACTTTGTCGGGCCTTATGACCGCTTATAGAGTTCTGGCAAATTTATATAGCCTGGTCGTGGCGAGAGCTACTATAGTATTCTAATGAGTCGATTCTTTTGACTAAAGAGACTGTTCACCTAAGGTGGCACAGTTTCAGATTAACTTTGATTTGTGTTACTACGACCTTCGTAAATGGGGTCAAATGGGCATATTTTGGGTTATGATGGCTGTGGCTAGTCGAAGGGAATGAGTGCGATAGGAATTGTCCACCCCCTTGTCAGGGTTAAAACAATATCTCAGGGCCACTCGAGGAGTAATGAACTGGAAATGCGTGGCCACGCTCGGAAGGTATCTATGGTAGATAACTCCGGTCAATCAGTTATTCTCCAGATCGAGGAAACCACTCTCGATATGATCACTTGCAAGTACGACCTGAAAGACACCTTGCATTGAGTGGGAGATAGTAATAGGACAAGAGAATTGGTGACGCACACTTGTCGAGGACAAGTGGGAGATTGTTGGATTAAGTGTCCTTCGACAATAATACGATCACAACTGTTGATTATGATGATCACATATTTAAATCTCATTTTAAGAATACATGTGGGATGTAATATTTTACAGTCAACTGGTCCACACATATCGGTAATGATTGGCTGACTAGAGTTTGACATTACTGTCGTGCGACGGTGGTGATCAGTTGATCCCCTTAGGTCATACCTATAGGGAAATACTCTTAATTGATTATTTAATTAATCGTATGCCGATACAAGTTAATTAAATTGCTTAAAATTGACGGATGATTTTGTGAGTAAAATTAACGTGTCTTATTGTAATTGGATTATATTAGATACGGTCTAAGTAATTGAATTGTTTTATTACTTAGATAAAATTATTGTTTACGAAACAATTTGGAATTGAAATTGAATGAATAATTTATTATAAATACAAGACGTTGTAATTTATAATTTGATAAACCGTTTTGGTACAAGTAATTACGAATTACTAGTCGATTTTGTAAATGACATATTTTATGAGTATGTTGATTTTTAATATGTTAAAAATACATTACAAATTCACATGTCAAGTAACATGTCACATATGTCACAATTGACAAATGACAAAATAAAATGGACCTTCCATTTTATTTTGTATGTACCGAAATTGGAGGGAGTATTAGTGGAAAAATTATGTTGATTATTTTAATAAGAGAAAACATAATTATTAAAGCCTAATCTCTAGCCATGCAACCCTCCAAGCTTTTGTGAAGAGCATCTTTTGCATGCATTGACTCCCCAATAACCCTCCCTCTATAACCGGTTTTTCCACTAGGAAATTATAATGTTTTTCCTCTACAATTTTTCATTCACAACTTCAACAATATTTTTCTAGTGTAAGAAAATTATTCTCTACAATTTGTGAAAATTCTAGAGAAATAAACTCACTAATCTCTTCTCTCTCAACCGAAAAAACAAGAGAGAACAAAAATATTTTGTGTCAAAATTTTAAGTAAGACTAATCCTAATACTAGATCATATTATTTTAGTCTTTAAGAGTATTCCTTGGGTATTCATCTTTAGGAGGGATTCTATCCTTGAATCCTTGTTCATCCATTGTTGGAAAGCTCAAGAACTAACAAGAAGGAGATCTTGTTGGTGCCCATAAAACCGAAATCACATAGTAAGGAAAACGATTTCTTCTTTACTTCTATTTATGTTTGCATGCATAAGATCTAAATTAATTTTATGACTAAATTAATTTGTAACATATAAGAATATGTTGTATAATGAGATATAGATTTCTAACACTTCCCACGTAGGGGCAAGCTTGCCTGCTGATTTTTCTTTTTTGTTTGGAAAAACTTTTCGTAAGACAAGGTCTCCTTCCCTAAAGACTCTAATTCTGACATTTTTGTTGTAAGTTCTGGCTACTGCTTGTTGGTATGATGCCATCCTGATTTTAGCAGCGTCTCTCAGTTCTTCTGTTAGGACCAGATTGTCTTGCATCAGGTCTCTGTTTGCTTCAACGTTGTTCAGGTTATATCTTGATGTTGGTAACCGAACTTCTGCAGGGATGACAGCTTCACAGCCATATACCAAGGAATAGGGTGTTTGGCCTGTCGATGTCTTTGGAGTTGTCCTATCTGCCCATAGCACTAATGGAAGTTCTTCAGCCCATCTGCCTCGTCTTCGCTTCAGTTTCTTTTTTAAGCAGCTTATGACTACCTTGTTACTAGATTCAGCTTGGCCATTAGCTTTCGGATATCCAGGGGTTGATGTTACCAGGTTAATATTCCACTCTTGGCAAAATGCTTGTCTTTTTCCCCACAAATTGGGTTCTGTTGTCACATACTATCTCTGATGGGACTCCATATCTGCAAATAATATTCGTCCTGATGAAGGATATTACTTCTTTTTCGGTTACCTGCCTGAAAGAGTCAGCTTCGATCCATTTGGAGAAGTAATCAGTCATGGCCAACATGAATACTTTCTGTCCTGGAGCTACGGGCAGCTTCCCTACAATATCCATTCCCCACTTCATGAATGGCCAGGGTGCAGAAATAGAGTGAAGAAGTTCAGATGGCTGATGTATTATTGGTGTATGAACTTGACAGGCTTCGCATTTTGAACAGTATTCCAAGCAATCAGCCCTCGGTGTTGGCGATGTAGTTTCGTCCGAGTACTTTACTTGCCAGGCTCTTTCCTCATTTATGGTTACCACAGTGTCCGTCGTGTATCTCCTGGAGTACTTGTTTAGCTTCATCAGGCTCTAAACATCTCAAGTATGGTCCAGCCTGTGATCTCTTAAATAAAGTGTTATTGATAATATCATAGGTTGAAGCTCTAATTTTAAAAGCCCTTGCTTCATGTCTTCCCTGAGGTAGTATTCCTCGGAGGAACCAATCATAATAGGGTTTGGTCCAAGAATTACCATCCTGATCGACAGGGTTGACTTGTTCAGTCTTGCTGATAGCCGGCTCTAGTAAATGAACAATTGGTATTTTATCGAAAACTGCATGGGTAAAATTTCAACCTAGGTTGGCCAAAGCATCAGCCTGCGTGTTTAGGTCTCTTGGTATTTGGTCTATATCAAATAAAGTAAATTTAACGGTAAGGTTTTTTGCATATTCTAAATACGAAATCATTTTTGCATCCTTGGCCGTATAAATTCTCTTTATTTGATTAGCAATTAAAAGTGAATCAGTTTTTACCTTAAGGTTTTGAACACCGAGGTCTAGACATACCTTTAAGCCTGCTATCAGAGATTCATATTCTGCTTCATTGTTGGTAGCTTTGAACTCACAGCTTATAGCCTGAGCTATCACGTCTCCCTGTGGCGATTTAAGCACTAATCCTAACCCTGTCCCTCTGGCATTGGATGCCCCATCTATGAACAAAGTCCATTCTTAGTCTGGGGTTTTATTTTCTAATTAATTAACCTCATTTTCAGGTCAGGTTCTAGGTTAGGGCTGAAATCAGCCACAAAGTCTGCTAAGGCCTGCGATTTAATCGTTGTCCTGGGTTCAAAGGAAATATCATATGTACTAAGCGGAACCGACCACTTGGCCATCCTACCTGACAATTCAGGCTTGCGTAGAACAGATTTTATGGGTAAGTTGGTCATGACTATGATGGGGTGACATTCAAAGTAAGGACGTAACTTAGCACATGACGTAATTAAAGCTAAGACATATTTTTCAAGTAATCCATACCTCATTTCAGCATCCAGCAGGCTTTTACTTACATAATAGACAGGATGTTGTTGGCCTTCCTATTCTTTTACCAGGGCACTGATCGTTGTGTCGTGACGGATAAGTATATCGACAGAGGTTCCCCTTTCTGGTTTAGCCTTGATAAGGGTGGAGATGATAGATACGATTTTAAGTCTTGAAAGGCTGCTTCATGCTCATCTGTCCAATGGAACTGCTTGTTTTTTCGGAGTAGGTTGTAAAATGTTTTACACCTTTCAGAAGATCTTGATATGAATCGGTTCAGGGCAGCTACCCGGCCTGTCAATTTCTGAATATCTTTGACAGATTTGGGTGACTGAAGTTCCAGGATAGCTTTTATCTGTTCCGGACTGGCTTCTATGCCTCTTTTTGTAACCATGTAGCTAAGGAACTTACCTGCGGAGACTCCAAAGTGGCATTTTGCAGGGTTGAGCTTCATGTTGTATTTTTCCAATATTTGGAATGCTACTTCCAAATGCTTCACATGATATTCTGCGTTCTTGGATTTTACTACCATGTCGTCTATGTAGACTTCCATGATATCACCTATTTGATCCTTGAACATCATGTTGACCAGGCGCTGGTACGTTGCCCCTGCATTCTTCAGACCGAAGGGCATGGCTGTGTAACAGTATATGCCTCGTTCTGTAATGAATGTAGTACTTTCCTGGGCAGCAGGGTGCATTTTTATTTGATTGAATCCACTGGAGGCATCCATGAATGTCATCATTTGATGCCCTGCTGTGGTGTCTACCATGGCATCAATATGTGGCAAGGGAAATGGATCCTTAGGGCAGGCTTTGTTCAGGTCAGTGTAATCTACACAAACTCTCCATTTTCCATTCTTTTTCTGCACAACAACCATGTTAGCCAGCCACTCAGGGTACATTACTTCCCTGATCATTCCCATATCCAGAAGTTTTTCCACTTCCTCATTGATTATTGCATTTCTTTTAGGTGCAAATTTTCGTCTCTTCTGTTGCACAGGCTTAAAAGATTGATCAATATTAAGTTTGTGTGTAATTATATCAGCACTAATTTCAGTCATATCAAAATGAGACCAAGCAAACCAAGATGATTTATTTTTAAGGAATTTTACCAGTTTTGGCCTGACACAGTCTGCGGCGTCAGATCCTACTAAAACATACTTGTCAGGGTACTCAGGGTCTAGGATTACCTGATCTGCCTCCATTCTGGGAGGTGCTACATAAGTACTCCTGACAAGGTACGGTAATTGCTATGCGAGGGACTTACCTGCCTTGGAAGGTTTCAAGGCTGTTGTATAGCATTCTTGGGCTGTCTTGTGATCTCCTTTGATTGTGGCTATGCCCCAATCCGCTGGTATCTTGATACACTGGTGATAGGTTGATGGCACAGCCTTGACATTATGAATCCAGGGTCTACCCAGAATTGCGTTGTAGGATGATAAGCAATCCAGGACTCCAAATTTCTCATAGGATGAAACTCCTTCAACGTAGGTTGGAAGATGGATTTCTCCTACTGTGCTCCTGGTTTCTCCACTGAAGCCTACCAAAACGCTGGATTTCTTGGTGATTTGATCTTCACCAATATTCATGGCTTTCAGTACGTCAAGCATGATTAGGTTCACTGAGCTGCCTCCATCTACTAGGATCCTCCTTACTGTAGCGGTTCCAATCAGCATGGAAATTACCAGGCCATCATGATGAACATCAGGAATCCCTACCAGGTCGCAATCGCTGAAACTGATTGTCGTGACATGATCCGCTTTACAAGGTGATGTGGTTCTTGGCGTCCTAGCTATCTTCTTTGCTGCTGAAATGGTCAGGCCACAAATTTCTGATCCACCAGATATGAATTTTACTTCATAAATTGGTGGTGGTGGAGGAAGGTTGTGGTCCTGCTTTTGTTCCTGGTTCTCCTTGCCCTGGTCTGCATTTCTGCCTTTCGTCATGATCAAGTCTTTTAGATATCCGGATTTCAACAGATAAGCTACTTCTTTCCTCAGGGTGAAGCAATCTTCCGTCGTATGTCCAATGTCCATGTGGAATTCTCACCATTTGGAGTTGTCCCTCCTAGGGTTGGGATTTTCCACCTTCCTGGGCCATCTGACTATTGATCCCATATTGTCAAGTCTCTGGATCAATCCTGCAATATCAATGCTGAAGTTATGTTCAGAAATAGGTGGGAAAACTTTAGCCTTACCTTGATACTCTTGTGCCAGGTTGACTTCTGAATGGTCTGGCCTGGAATATGGAGTATGTTGAGCCTGATATTTTACACTACCGTCAGGCTAGAATTCAGCCTCAGCATTACCGTTCAGGCGAGTTCAACGTCGCGGTCCAGGCAAGGAGACAGGCTAGAAGACTATATCAGGCGGACATGGCATCATACTGAAAATACTGATCAAGGTACAACTCAGGTCAGGCATTATTATAAGTCAAGACAAGATCAAAGAAGACAAAGCAGGCATTGTTAGGGTACAGCAGTACAACAGGCATTCTCAGGGTACAACAGACACAGTCAGGCTTGCGTACAAAACAGTTTAGCCTGACAGGCATTGATACAGGCCAGGAGAGGTATCTAGGGATGAAGTGGATGACCAACATATAATATGGAGAAGATATTTACAAATATTGGAGGCTAAGCAATTAAGCACATGTTGAAATAAACTAAGTCAAAGGTAGTTCCTATAATCAAGGGAGACTAAGTCCACATCTTTATAAGCATGAGGTGAAGATCAAAACTCTAGAAGAATGAGCATAAGGTAGCAGCAACTAATAAGGAAAAGTCAACTATATTTAAGGAGTCTTACCTACAAACTAGCAACAACCACCACATCTTAAGGAAGGGGTTGTTGCTCTCCAACGGTCACTATAAATAAGAAGGGATGAAGCTCATTCAAGGGACATCTTATCCCACTCTCATCTACTCTACCTTAAGCAAATACTACAATTATTTAGCAATTACAACATTGTTCTTATATTACGCAAAATACATAGTGAAATCCTGGCCTGGCTTGGTGCCCGTGGTTTTTTCCCATTCAAGAGTTTTTCCACGTATAAATCATTGTGTCATGTCTCTTTTTATTATTCTTTACTTTTAATTTATCTCTTTTTACTTTATAATCAACCCTGCAAAGGTACAACCATAATACCATCATAATAGGATGATACTAGTTAACCTCACCATAATCTACCCTGGCCGGAATACCCTAGAATGCCTGGCCGGATTCAGTGCGTAAAATCCGGTCAAAACAATTGGCGCCCACCGTGGGGCAACTAGTTTATCATTCCTATACATTATTCGCAATATCTTTTCTTCTCCACAACAAGTTTTGAGAGCTTTAAGAAAGATCGATACAAAAATTTCCATCTCTACACTACAAACGTTGAATCCAAGAGAAATATTGTTAAGACAAGCTAGAAGCCCTTCCAATAACAACAAGTATAACATTGCTTAGGAGAATGCGGAGTTCAAGTGAAAATTTCTTTCTAAAGAAATTCAAAGATAAGTCTTTCTCATATCCAATACAAGTTTCGCAAACTCTAAACAATATATCTTAAAATTTTGGTACTTTGATCTTACTTCTACATTTAAATTTTAGATTTTGTTAATTCTAATAATTTTATGTTCTTAGGAAATTCAAAGCCTTGAACATCAAAATACAAGTCTGGCTGGACAACTTAGCCCTGACCGAAACAGCTTAAAAGTCACCGAACAAAAGAGTGATGTGCACAGAGATATTATCGGGGACAGGAATGCTTACCAACATTATATAACGCAGTAGCCCAGGAACAAATCATAAGGGCTGTTCTAGGAAAATTTCATGCAGGGGAGAAAGTTCTACCAAGAATTATTGTGCAGGGCTACTATGATAGGTCAGTTTCTTCATTCCCCCTCATGGTGATGCCTGGTCGTCATCTCGCTAGGTGGCTAGAATGCCCCTGACCAAATGTTTCCAAGTCGCACAAAGTCCGGTCGAATATAATTTATCTGGCCCAACATAGGTGTTCAAATATTTCTACACAGATAAGTCCTTATCCTTTATATAACATTTAAATATATATGTCAACTAAGGATCAAATATTTTTTTTAAAAAAAAAAAAAAAAATATAACCATCTTACATATGATATTTTTAATCTATCCTGATACACTAGTGTTAGTCAAGCCTGACATGACTGATTTTGGATAGAAAATCAGCTTGGCCTGACTGTTTTGGAAAGATAAATTGGCCTGGCCTGACCAGTCAGTCCCGATATGCTTAGATCTATCATCACACTACCTTAATGAATTCTCACATTATTACTCATTAACTTTTCCTTATTATGTTTCAAACTTTTGTAGCATAAAACTAAAAACTTTGAACCAATAGAATTGTTACCTTTAATGGTTGATAATGCCTGGACAATTAAAGACACAATCTATCCTGACCAGCTAGTCAACATAGTTGTAATTGAATAATTTATGTGAATCATTAAGAAACTACTTGTGACTATTTTGGAAGATATGATATAATTTCAGTCCTATCAAATACAAAACATTGTGTGCCATGTGATAAGTTTATAAGTTACAAGGAAACCAAAAGAGGCATAGAAGCCTGTCCTGAACAGATTAAAGCAAACTGGAGCTCCAATCACCAAAGTCAGTCAGGGGTATCAAAAAGCTCTCGCCTGGCAGGAAAAGTTACAGCCCTGGACAAATTCTTATCGAGGCCCTCGAAAACATACAAAGCTTTCTATAACCTCCCTGAAAGGAAAACACAACTATTCGTGTGGACTCCTGTTCATGAGATGACACTACAAACTATCTTTCCACTCCTCTGTTACTGGCCTGGCCAGGCAAAAGGCAACCACTATCAGTTTACACATTCTTGTGACTGAAACAACCGTCAGTAGAGTCCTGGTCAGGAAAGATAATGATCAGCAACACCCAGCCTATTCAGTAAGTAAAAATCTACTAGGTACGGACATGAGGTATGACTTTCTTGACAAATATGTTTTAGATATAATTATTTCATGTACTAAACTTCGTTCCTACTATGAATGTCGCCCTATTATAGTCAGAACTAACCTCCCCATTAAACCTGTCGTGAGGAAGCCTACACTGTCAGGTAGTAAGATGACCAAGTAGTCTGTCCAGCTAAGCACATATGATATCACCTTTAACCCATGATAATAATCAAATCCCATGCCCTAACAAACTTTGTGGCTGATTTCAGTCCTAACTTAGAATCAAACTTTAAACCAATTAGACACCTAGACCTCCGGTCAGGGATGAACCATGTTTACATATGGTGCAACCAACATGCAAGGGACATGATTAGGTTTAGTACTATAATCACCACAAGGGGACATAATAGCACATGTTGTAAGTTGTTTATTTAAAATTGTCAACAATGAAGCTCGATACAAAGCTCTCATAGCAAGGCTCAGGGCTGAACCATACTTGAGATGTCTTGAACCACACAAAACTAACCAAGATCTTCAGGACAGACATGATGGATGTTTTGTCAACCACAAAGAGGAAGAAGCCTGGCCAGCAAAGTGCTCTGGGCTGACTATTATTGGCTAACACTGAGGGCCAATTGCCTGGCCTACAACACAAAATGTGAAGCTTGACACAAACATGCTCCAATAATCTAACACGATTACTTGTCTCCTTTTTTCTCTATCAGCAGGACGTCAGGTTATCCAAAAACAAAATGCTAGGCAGAATCTAGCAACAAAGTAATAATCAGTTGCCTAAAGAAGAAGCTAGAAAGAAAGAAAGGAAGATGGGCTGAAGAACTTCCCTTGGTCCTTTGGGCTGACCGAACCATGACTAAAACATCCAGAGGCCAAACCCCCTGCTCCTCGGTCTATGGATGTGAAGCAGTAATCCAAGCTGAGGTCGACATTCCATCAGCCAGATGCAGCCTGAATACAATAACGAGCAATATACCTCTAATGGAGGACAACCTGGACTTGACGGAAGAGCTAAGAGATGCAACAAGATTAGAATGGCAAAGATATCGGCAAAGAGTTGCAAAAAGCTACAACAAGACTCATCAAAGCTAGAGTATTCAGGGTAGGAGACCTTGTTCTCAGAAAAGTGTTTCAAAACACAAAAGAGAAGAATGCTGGCAAATTGGCCCCAACCTGGGAAGGTCCCTACCTGATTGACTCAATAGTCGGCCAGGGAGCTTATAGACTACAAACCCTGGACGGCGAAATGATCCCAAGAGCTTGGAATATTGCACACTTAAAACTATTTCACATATAAAATATATCTCCTAGTCCAGGTATAATCTTCATCTTACCATTTCTGCGCCGACCGATATGAAACTAAATGTATGATATTTGCCATTATATGAATAAATGCCTTATATGATTTCTTCCATTATGTGCCCAAGTACTTGTCAATATTCTCGTATTTCCCTTTACCGAGTAGAATCTTCAATATTTGTTTTACATACTGTACTTTACTTAAAACAAATTTTAAAGATTGGGGGCCACCCCACTGATATCCAACTGATATCCAACTTTCAGTTGCAAAAACAGGCCTTAAAATATTGAGCTCAATTCAATATACAAACCTGGAAAACCTTTTCCTGGCTTGTATAACATAGATGGGTCATAAGCCCTCCAGACAGGCAGGGGACATAAGCCCTCCAGACAGGCAATAACCCCACCCATAACACAAAGAACTGGCCAGATCCAGCAAAAAAAAACTGGCCCGATCCAGTCGAATAACTGGCCATATCCAGTACACATCCAAAATGGCCAGATCCAGATGAAAAGTTATATTCACGAGCCCTCCAGACAGGCATAATCAAAGCCCTCCAGTCAGACTAAGGATAATAAGCCCTCCAGCCAGGCAAAAATCATTTTATACGGGGACGAAGGTGAAAGATCCTGACAACTCGTACAAAGCCCTCTAATCAGGCTGAGGATCATAAGCCCTCCAGACAGGCAAATATCCTTTCAAAAGTACAACTACCGAAAAACAAACAAAACAGGATCAAATACTATCACTAGTCAGAAATTGTTTCTCGCCTGACCGAGCACCATAATTCTTCTTTTCTCATGAAGGACATCAACCTCCATCAGCTTACGATCCCAGGATTATTCCAGAACTAATGCCTTCACTCAAAATGTGTCCTGAAAAGTTATAACATTATTTATCTTCATCAGCATTGGGGCATCCTACATAACATATTGTTCAAAGGTTGTCTTATACTCATCATCATGTCCTTAAGGAGGAAACTTCACCTCAACTTCATCGTCAGGCTTCTAATGAAAGTCGAGGTATATATCATCAAAGCTATATCTTTCCTGACTTGGCAAAAGCTTCATGAGTGATTCCAATACACTTACAAAAAACAATATATCAGCGATTGCTTGATTATTGCCACCAGGTTTACTCTTTCCTATATTTCATATTTCACTCTCCTGTTTTTCTTTATATTTTCCACCTATCAGGAGCTATCATTCACGTGCAGGACACAGAGCGCATGACTAATCTAATTTTGTTTACGACTATCTAAATGCTAGTACAAAAAATATTGCAGAGATATTAATTCATACACACTTGGTAAATACACTTGATCAAGTTACTAACATTGTCGATCTGCACTTTACTCTAATTTTATCTATCATATAAGTGGGGCAAAAACAAGCCCTACCAACTGTATGCAGGTTAGAAAGAATCCTTAGACACGTAAGAAAGCGGTTATTTTTTCATATATGGCACGACCCAGTATGAGTGAAGAAACATTAAGTCGAATATGTACAACTGCATGATCAAGCTTTGTCTATGATTGGAATGAAGTTATCTCCTCATTATTAGCTTGAACCACAAATAAATAAGGAGATAAGGGGCAATTGTTGAGCCTGATATTTTACACTACCGTCAGGCTAGAATTCAGCCTCAGCATTACCGTTCAGGCGAGTTCAACGTAGCGGTCCAGGCAAGGATATAGGCTAGAAGACTATATCAGGCGGACATGGCATCATACTGAAAATACTGATCAAGGTACAACTCAGGTCAGGCATTATTATAAGTCAAGACAAGATAAAGAAGTACAGCGAGACATTGTCGTGGTACAAAGAAGACAAACGGGCATTATCGTGGTACAACAGACACACGGTAAAGCTTGCGTACAAAGCGGATTTAGCCTGACAAGCATTGATACAGGCCAGGAGAGGTATCCAGGGATGAAGTGGACGACCAACATATAATATGGAGAAGATATTTACAAATATTGGGGGCTAAGCAATTAAGCACATGTTGAAATAAACTAAGTCAAAGGTAGTTCCTATAATCAAGGGAGACTAAGTCCACATCTTTATAAGCATGAGGTGAAGATCAAAACCCTAGAAGAATGAGCATAAGGTAGCAGCAACTAATAAGGAGAAGTCAACTATATTTAAGGAGTCTTACCTACAAACTAGCAACAACCACCACATCTTAAGGAAGGGGTTGTTGCTCTCCAACGGTCACTATAAATAAGAAGGGATGAAGCTCATTCAAGGGACATCTTATCCCACTCTCATCTACTCTACCTTAAGCAAATACTACAATTATTTAGCAATTACAACATTGTTCTTATATTACGCAAAATACATAGTGAAATCTTCTCCTGGCTTGGTGCCCGTGGCTTTTTCCCATTCAAGGGTTTTTCCACGTATAAATCATTGTGTCATGTCTCTTTTTATTATTCTTTACTTTTAATTTATCTCTTTTTACTTTATAATCAACCCTGCAAAGGTACAACCATAATACCATCATAATAGGATGATACAAGTTAACCTCACCATAATCTACCCTGGCCGGAATACCCTAGAATGCCTGGCCGGATTCCAGGCTGCGTAAAATCCGGTCAAAACAGAGTAGATCTGTAATTGTTTCCTTTGTTGCTCTTCCTATTGCTCTTTTCATAATCTTTTGGTCCACTGGATGATCCGACTTTGTATCTCTTGTCTTCTTCCAACCTGATATATGCAAGAGTCTTGGCCTGGACATCTTCGAAGGTATGGCAGGGATACTTAGTGAGCTCATTATACAGGTCACTATGAGGTAGTAACCCCTGCCTGAATGCCTCCACTGCTGTTCCAACGTCACACCTGGGAATGGACACTTTCTCTTTATTGAACCTGGCAAGGAACCCTGAGAGTCTCCTCTGGCTTTTGTGTAATCCTATAAAGATCACTAGACCGCTTCTCCAACTCCCTGCTGCTTGCAAACTGCTGGTTGAAGTTGTTGATCAAGTTGGCAAATGAGTGGATGCTCCCAGTTGGCAGGTTGATGTACCATTGTAAAGCAGGTCCGGTCAGGGTCGTTCCAAATCCTTTATACATGCAAACCTGCCTGAACTCGGTGGGAATGGATGCAACTAACATTTTCTGTTTATAGAGAGCCACATGATTCTGTGGATCCGTAGTTCCATCATAGATCTTCATAGACGGAATCACAAACTTTTTGGGCAAATCCACTTTTGCTATTTCGTCTATAAAAGGCGAATCAGCATAGCTATCAGGGGCAACTTCTTCTAAACTGGTAGGGACTCACTGCTAAAGGTAAAGAGAAAGTCGCGGGTCCACTCATTGCTACCAGAGTACCCTTTCCAGGTCGTCTGAAGGACGCGAAGATCGAGCGACAGTACGGTAAGTTTGTGGACATTGTGAAGAACCTCCAGGTAACTGTCCCTTTTACCGAACTTGTTACCCAGGTACCTACTTACGCTAAATTTATGAAAGATATTGTGACGCGTAAGAGAGAGTTAAGTGAATTTGAGACGGTTTCATTTATGGAAGAGTCTAGTAATTTACTTTTAAATAAGGCTCCACCTAAAATGAAAGACCCGGGTAGCTTCTCTATTACCTGTGTTATAGGCAATGTGGTTATTGATAAGGCTCTTTGTGATTTAGGAGCCAGCGTCAGTGTCATGCCCCTATCTGTCTGCAAGAAATTGAATATGAGTCATCTTAAAGTGACTAACATTACCCTACAGATGGCTGATAGATCTGATAGGAGACCTTTAGGTGTCTTAGAGGACGTGCCTGTGAAAATAGGCAAGCTCTTTATACCAGTTGATTTCATTGTTTTAGATATAGCTGAGGACACCCGGACCCCAATTATCTTAGGAAGACCATTCCTTTGTACAGCTGGGGCCGTTATTGATGTCAAACAAGGGCGTTTGACTCTTGCAGTAGGGGATGACGTGATCACTTTCGATCGCCTAGTACTTTGGCTCGGCCAATGATAGAGGATACTTGTTATTCGGTTGATATTATTGACGAGTCTATTTATGAGTTCTGGTCGGGTTCTTTCATGAAGGACCCACTAGAAGCTCTTATGCTTTTGGATGAGTGTGCAGATAGCCCAAATGATGATGACACTTTGATGGATTTGCTTATAGATGATTTAGATGAGCGTGGACTCACCGACGCTGAGGGAGAGCAAGTGGAACAGATGATTAGCACTCTTTGTTCCATTGAGGTAAAGGTACCGGAGCGTAAGCCTCTTCCTTCTCATCTAAAATATGTTTTCTTAGACGATACTGAGCAATATCCAGTCATTGTTAGTGTTAAGCTTGATAATGATCAGCTGACTTCCTTGTTAGCTGTGCTTAAGAAAAACAGAAAGCATTGGGTTATTCATTGACGATATCAGGGATTAGTCCCGATATTTGTATGCACAGGATAGAGTGGAGGAAGATCACAAACTCGCGCAGACAGGTCGCAGATGAACCGAGAAGATGCAAGATGTTGTGATGGCCGAGGTAATGAAGTTGCTCGACGCGGTATTATCTATTCTGTTGGTCATTCTAAATGGGTGAGTCCAGTGCAGGTAGTCCCGAAGAAAGGAGGGACTACCGTGGTTAAGAATGACAAAAATGAGTTAATACCTACTCGAGTAGTGACTGGTTGGCGGATGTGTATAGATTACAGACAGCTTAATGCCGCCACCAAGAAAGATCACTTTCCCCTTCCTTTTATTGATCAAATGGTAGAAAGGTTAGCTTCTCATAAGTTTTTCTGCTATTTAGACGGGTATTCAGGGTTCTTTCAGAGCCCTATCCACCCAGACGATCAAGCTAAGACTACATTTACTTGTCCTCAGGGCGTGTTTGCTTATCGCGGGATGCCTTTTGGTTTATGTAATGCCCCTGCCACCTTCCAAAGGTGCATGATGGGGATATTTTCAGAGTATATTGAGTCTATTATGGAAGTTTTCATGGACGATTTCAGTGTTTATGGAAGTGATTTTTCTAACTATCTGTCTAACCTTGATAAAGTGTTCAGCATCACCGCATTGAGGTTAATCTTGTGCTTAACTGGGAGAAGTGCCATTTCATGGTCAACGAGGGAGTTGTCTTAGGGCACTTAGTTTCTGATAGGGGAATAGAGGTTGATAAAGCAAAGGTGGAAGTGATTCAGCAATTACCACCTCCTGTTAATGTTAAGGGGGTGAGAAGTTTCCTTGACCACACCGGCTTTTATCGCCGGTTTATCAAGGACTTCTCAAAAATTGCTAAACCACTTACACAGCTGCTACTTAAGGATGCCCCTTTTGTGTTTACTGATGAGTGTCTTTCTGCTTTTCACAGGTTAAAGCAGGCTTTAGTCTCTGCGCCGATCATACAGCCTCCCGACTGGGACTTGCCGTTTGAGATAATGTGTGATGCCAGTGACTATGCACTAGGAGCGGTGCTAGGTCAAAGAAAAGACAAAGCTTTGAATTCAATCTACTATACGAGCCGAACTCTGGATGAGGCTCAAGTGAAGTACACTACCACTGAAAAAGAGCTGCTAGCTGTAGTTTATGCCTTAGAGAAATTTCGTTCTTATTTGATTGGGTCAGAAGTTACTGTTTTTACTGACCATGCAGCTTCGAGGCATCTTCTTGCTAAGAAGGAGGCTAAACCACGGCTATTGAGATGGATACTCCTCCTTCAGGAGTTTGATTTGCAGATTAAAGATAAGAAGGGAGCTGAGAACGTTGTAGCTGATCATTTGTCGCGACTGTCGCGACAAGAAGGGGAAGATTCTCTACCTATTGATGACTCTTTTCCTGACGATACTTTATTTGATGTATTATCGTCTATTGTTAACCAAGAGCCTTGGTATGCAGATATAGCTAACTTCGTTGTCAGTGGCAAGTTGCCGCCTAACCTTTCTCATCAGCAGAGGAAGCGTTTTCTGTATAACGCTAAGTAGTATTTCTGGGATGATCCTTATTTGTTTAAGAAATGTGCAGACGGTCTCTACAGATGGTGTATTCCGCAGTAGGAGGCCAAAGTAGTCCTGGAAGGCTATCACTCCTCTCCCTGTGGTGGTCACCACGGTCCATCGCGCACCGTGGCTAAGGTACTTCAGTCTGGTTTTTACTGGCCTTCTTTGTTTGCTGATGCTAAGTCTTTTGTTTCAGCTTGTGATGCTTGCCAACGATCAGGGAACATTTCAAAGAGACATGAGATGCCACAAAATGGTATCTTAGAGGTTGAGGTTTTCGATATCTGGGGCATTGATTTCCAAGGACCGTTCCCGTCTAGTAAAGGTAACAGGTATATTTTAGTGGCTGTAGATTATGTGTCGAAATGGGTTGAGGCAATTGCCTCCCCTCATTGTGATGCCAAGACCGTGATAAAAATGTTTAAAAAGGTCATATTTCCCCGATTTGGTGTCCCTAGGGTCGTCATTAGTGATGGGGGAATTCACTTTAAAGAAAAGAAACTAACTTCCATTCTGTCTAAAGTTGGTGTCCAACACCGGCGTGGTTTGGGGTATCATCCCCAGACTAGTGGTCAGGTTGAGGTCTCTAATCGCGAGCTAAAAGAGATCTTGTCTAAGGTAGTTTCTAAATCACGGAAGGACTGGAGTCTTAAATTAGAAGACACATTATGGGCCTACAGAACTGCCTTTAAGACACCAATTGGTGCATCACCTTATAGGTTAGTTTATGGGAAATCATGTCACTTACCTGTTGAATTGGAATGTAAGGTTGGTGGGCAATTCGTGAGCTTAACGTTGATCCTAAGTTGTGTGGTCAGAATCGTCTTTTGCAGCTAGATGAGTTGGAAGAATTTAGGCTTAATGCCTATGATAGCTCGCGCATTTATAAAGAAAAGACGAAGATATGACATGACAAGAGAATTCTACCTCGGGAGTTTCATGTTGGGCAAAAGGTGCTGCTGTTTAATGCCCGATTGTGATTATTTCCTGGCAAGCTGAAGTCCAGGTGGAGTGGTCCTTATACGGTGACGGCTGTTACCAAATTTGGATCCGTGGAGCTCGAAGATTCCGAAGGTAGTAGGTTCAAGGTGAATGGGCAATATGTGAAGCATTATCACGAGGCAAATGAAGCAGACAATCGTGTTGAAGTCTTGTACTTCGACGAGCTTGACGCGCCAGTTAATTGATGCCAGAAAGGTCGTGCGGGACCTCTTAAACCTGCGCTCTCCGGGAGGCAGCCCTGACTGTTTTATTGTATTTTTGTTGAACTTTTTATTTTTCTTTAGCTTTTTTGTTGATTTTAGACGCTATTTTTATGTGCTCTATATACTCTCCTTGTCTTTCATGCGTGTTCTGCAGGTTACAGCACTCGATCGAGTAGTTTTCTTACTCGATCGAGCACTTTTGAAGTAATATTCACTCGATCGAGTGATATATATACTCGATCGACCAGCTGCATAATCACGTTTACTCGATCGAGTGATTCTTTTACTCGATTGAGTCCTTCCAGACACCAGATCACTCGATCGAGCTATTCCAACCTACTCGATCGAGTAGTTACGTCTTCCAGCTGCTATTTTTCGTCTATGGAGCTACTGCTTGACTTTCTTTGACCTCCCATGTTCATGATCGGTTTGGGGAGGTCCCTCTTCACGACGTTTTGTAAGTATTCCGGCTCCACTTCTCCTTTTCTCTTCAGTTTGCATTCCTTTCCCTATTTTTGGTACAATGAGGGCATTGTACGGTTTGGTTTGGGGAGGTATGCATCCATATCTGCGTCTGCATGTTTTCTTGCATTTTCGCTTGCACGTTTTTTTATTTTCGCATGCATTGTTGTCTTTAATTTTAAAAAAACCACATAAAATTCAAAAATAATTCAAAAAATTTCACGTTTAATTTGAGCCGGAACGTTTGAACTTTGACGCTACATTGAATCCTTACCTTAGCCTTGCATATTCTTGACATTTAGTTGGCATGATCTACGAGTTTTTGTTTCTCTCTTATCTGAACGAATAGACTTGATTCATATATCGACAAGCTACATTACATTCTGAGGTTAGAGCCTTATAAACTGGTGACATTCATGACCAGTTTCATTTAGGATGTGAGTAGTACTCTCTTTAAGGCATGTAACATCAATTTGCATAAGCATGAGTCTAGTCTTCTTAATACCTGTATGCATTCGGTCTGTGGATTGTGACACATGTTAGGAGAGGCAGTTCCCTTTTATTTCATTCTACCCATGAGCCCCACATAGCCAAATTGCCTTTTTGTCCTATTAGCTACTATCTATAATTTTTCCTACCCTAGAGTGATGAGTAGCTGTTTGGAATGTTTTACTGCAGTTTGGTTATTTTTATTTGATTTCAGAAGATGGTGGAAGAATTGAAGGGAATGAAAAGAAAAAAATGATGGATGAAAAAGAAAAAAAAAAAGAATGAAAAAAATGGAAATGAAAAAGAAAAAAAAAGAAAGAAAAATCACGTGAGAAAAAGAAAAAAAGAAAGAGAAATCATGTGCAGAGAATTGAGAAATTGTATAATGATTTTCACTCCCATGTTTTACTTATATCTTATGGGGAGTTGACGAGTTTTTGGTGTTTCGTGAGTAGAGTGCATGGAATTTGCACCGTTTTATTTTGTTATATTGAGTACGAAGTTGGGATGCAGTTCAAAATTTGGATTCGTTGTTGCTAGCCTGGCTATTAACTCCACATATCCAAATTCATCTTAGCCCCTTCTTACCCATTACCTCACTTACCCAAATATAAGTCCTCGGCATGTGTCTTGGTCATTAGTATGGTTGGAATGCGTATGTACGGTTGTAGAGACTTTATTCATGTTAACTGAATGCATGTTCTTATAGGTCGAGTTAGGTGAGTGTCTTTACTTCTTTCTATCTTTCACATATATACTCACCTTGTGCCTAATTTTGAGTGACGAGCGACCCGTGAGAGTCCGATATCTTTTGAGTCTTGCAAGGTCGACGGTTCAGTAAGTTTGAAACATTGATTTAATTCGTTTGCACTTCTCATTAGCCACTTTGTTAGTTGTTGCATTAAACTGGTTTTGGTGGGTGATTTGTAGCTGATGCATTGGTCCCGTTCCACTGTTTATTCTTAGTTGCATTCATAATTTGCTTGGGGACAAGCAAAGGTTTGGTTTGGGGAGATTTGATGTGTGTATTTTATATAAGGTTTTTACCTCATTTTTACACGCATTTCTGTACTATTTATGTAGCATCTGGCTACAAATACCTCCGAATATTCTACTTTGGTTCGTTTTATGTAAATTGCAGGAATAAACCAAAGAGGAGTTAAATCGAGCCTAAATTCGTCCCATTTGCATGCATTTATGGAGATCAAGGAGCCGGAGCTTGGAATCCAACACTTGGAAGACGCGTGAGCTGGTTTCAGAAGGTGTTATAATGTCTAACGTGCCAAAATAGCACGATCGACTACTTTTCTAGTCGATCGAATGCTTTATATACTGAAGGTTACTCGATCGAGCAGTTCGAGTATTCAAACGAGAAGACATTTCAAGGAGTTACTCGATCGAGTGGTTTATATCCACTCGATCGAGGGGTTTGATGTTTAGTTGCTCGATCGAGTTGTTTATTTCCACTCGATCGAGTGACTTAGCCTATATTAGAGTTTTTCCGCCTATTTTCGTATGGGCTTTTGTAATTAGTCCATAGATTAGGTTTAGGAGAGGATTTTCGTATGCAAAAAAGGGTACACTACTGCGTAACTCCTCTCATTCACTTTTACTCTAGAATTTCCTACTGTTGTTCCCTTTCTCCTTTCCTCTACACTTTGCTACTCGGATTAGGATTGACGATTGGTATTATTATTCTTCTTTAATTCCTTAATCATATTTTACTGTTACTTTGCTATCTCTCTTTTATTGTTTCATCATTACTTTATTTCAATCCTCATTAGTTTTGTTATCATGTTTAATCTTATTATCTTTATCTTGTTGTTGTTAATTCAATAATGATGCATAACTAATTCCCTTTTGCTAAGACTAAAGGGGATCCATGATTATGAAGGGATAGTAATCGATTTATTAGGTTAATGCTGGTGTAGTCCTTGTTGTTAAGCACTTTGCATTTATCTCAGATCTGTTTAATTGAGTCGACGCAATTAGGCATTTATATCACAGTAAACCTTGACCTGGACCGAAAGGTTGGAAAGGGTGAGACTCGTAGCGAACAATAGGGCACCATAGTGAGGGCGAAAGCTAAGCTATTCGTGCTTTAGGGCGAATTGAGACCGAAAGGAGATATTCACCGCTCCTTAGACCATACCTGCATTGACCTGAGACCTAGATTACTTGACCGAATGATCATGGTGAACCGTCTGTCTTAGCTGCTTTCTCTACTTGGTTAATCCTTATTCTCTTGTTCTTTCTTCTCTATCCTTATCATTAGTTTAGAACAATACAATTAAAACCCCCCAATTTGGTTACCGTGACGAACTTAGACAAAGCTGACATTTTCCCATCTTTCAGTGGAGATCGACCCGACTTCCCTAGCTATATTAGTTAGAGCCAGTTGGTTATTTTTGATAGGTATACGACTGCCCTGTCACCAACAATTATGGACAAATTCGCCTCCAATCAATGATTACAGTGTATATATAAATCGAACCCAACTGTACTCAAAACAAGGACGTCAACTTACATTTTGGGCAAAGGTCCGAGTCTGTGACAAATCCAGTAAGTGGCCAGTAAGATGGTTGTCATTCAGTTTCTATAAATCATGATTTTTTGAAGATTATAAGAGAAAAAAAAGGATGGCATTTACAAGGGTATATAAATAAAAAGAGAGAAATAAAAGCTTACAATGTGATGAGATTGGTAAGTGAAGAGCTACTATCGAGGATGCTTCCTGTAAAATTGTTACCTGAAAGAAAACCGATGTGGTGAAGGTGACCGTATGTTTTAAGTTTATGTACACAGGTCTTGAGGGACAGTACATAAAAGGTAAAAAAAGAACGTTTTTTCTAAGCGCTACGCTAGACGTTTTTGAACTGGTTTCCATAGACTTTTTCATGAAAAAATAGAACACATCATGATACATGAAACCAACTCTCTCACATTCCAATGATGATTATCTAATTTGTGAAAGCAACACACGTCCAACCACCAACCAGTGTAATGACTTTAAAGCATAGAATGAAAAATTAATGCACAAAGAAGTTATTGATTATGGAAAGGGTCCAAACACCATTTCCCTTCGTTTTCTCAATTTTTTGCGAAAGAGACAAACTGAACAAAATTTACTTTGTAACATCCAACATCAATTATAATTTAGATTTACCTCCTCATTGGTAATAGTTGTTGAAATTGAATATAGGTACATGATTTACTGGTTCTCCGTCCTGAAAGAGAAACATGCCCCTACTGAAATTCTCCCCATAGCTGTATAAACAATAGACTGCTTTCAAAGACAGAGAGGAACTTATTAATAACTCTTGAAAATCATATAGATCCATATAATATTAATATTCACATCCCGCAGAATGGGGAGTGTAAAGGGAGCACAAATTCAAAAGAAGCAAACCTGTTGCTAATAACTAAATAAATGAAGCACCTTACGTCTAGATAACTAAGGACATCAAAAGGGCACACATGAAGCTCATCAAAATTAACACTGAATATGTCAATAGTATTATAATTATCAGTGGCAAAAAAGAAAATAGTTTTATAAAATTTCTGCTTAACCCATGAGAAAATAGAGACTGAAAGCTAAAGTTTAATGGGGGAGTGTAAAAGGAGCACCAATTCAAAAGAAGCGGACCTGTTGCTGATAACTAAATAAATGAAGCACCTTACATCCAGATAATTAATGACATCAAAAAGCCACACACAATGCTCATCAAAATTATAACTGAATAAGTCAATAGTATCATAGTTATCAGTGGTAAAAATGAAAATAGATTTACAAAATTTTGGCTTAACCATGAGAAAATAGAGACTAAAGGCTAAAGTTTATAAACATTCCCATAAATGAGTATGCATATATAATTCACTTAGTAACCATGGATTTGGGAGGGAAAAAACACGGGCTAAAGCACCAAACTTAGACTATTACATACTATGCAGATTAAGGGGAAACAACAAATTCATACAAAACCTGTATATTATGACTGACAGCTAAAGATTCACCAATTAACAGAGTCTCAAAGCTTAAAAGAGTCAAACTTTCGAATAACCAATCGAAACATCCATCACATACCCAAAATCTAAACTAACTTCTTCAATCCTCTCAAACCCTAAACAGTTTGACAAAGAATGACATCATACTCTTTATCCATCATGCCCCAACCACCCTAAACTACGGCCAGCCCGATCTCCACCAACGACTGAGCATAGAACAATCGCCTACTATAACCACCATCAATGAAGCGACCAGAGTGCAGCTAGCTTTGTAAAACAATAATTAAGTAGAGAAGATGGAGAGTTGATGGGTAGTAGTTGAGGTTAGCTATGGAGGTGCTGTTCTGATAAGAGATTAGAGATTAGAGTGGATGACATGGGACAATGTGTGGTAAGGGGGGAGGAGGAGCAATACATACAACGCAAAGTAAGACCAAAGCAACCCATTATAAAGTACAATTAAAACACCCAGCTGACAATACCAATAATACGCAAATACCTATAGTTAGAGAAGACGATACATCTTAGAAATCACTACGGCTCACTGCATAGAACACTAGGTCAACAATAAAAAATTGAAGCAGGAGCGACATGGTAGGGATTGTAAGACGTAAGTACTGAGGTGAGGGCTTTACTGGGCGAGGAAGATAGGAGAAGGAAATATTTTGGAATCATAGGTAACAGAGCAATGAAAGGAGAAAAATATCAAGTAATTACACATGAATGATGGTATATACATGAACACCATGGCTCATAGCCTCATACACCAACAAATTTCACAGTAATTAAAAAAGAAAGGCTATACACAAAAAAATCAAACTAAAAACCTTAAAATTCAACAGGACACGTGATGATTGACCGATCGACCTTAAAATTCGATAGGGCACGTGATGATATGAATCACAAGTAACAGAGTAAATGAAAAGAGGTAAAAGTAATGTAATAAAAGTAATGAACACCATCCTTCATCGACGACGAAAAGAAGGGTGTCAACATCGACAACAAAATGAAAGGGTTACCTCACAAGTCCGAGAGATTTTGGAACCACAGGCCACTCGAGGACATAGAAAAAGAGAAGCCGTGGCATGTGGCCATTAAAAATTACTAAACAAAGATGATTTTTTTTTCAGTCACCAATAAAGCAGAACAAACATTTTTGCTATCCACACCATACTAGCAACATAAACAAACTTCCATATGAAGAAAACGAATACAAAAACCGTTTCGGTACCTGCCTACCAACAAAGTAAACTTGCTCGAGAGCAAGATCTGATCTCCATCTGCTGATATATCGAGTACAAGAATGCTGCCACTGTAGTTCAAAAAGAAGCAAGGCGCAACTTTGCTCAAGATACTTGTACAGTTGTACCCATTGGAGTGCATCATCACTGAGACAAACATACTTTACATCAACAAAGAAAGTGAAAACTATCGAAATAGGCAATGTCATTTGTGTGACTTATTTTAGTTAAATAAAGAGCACTAAATATCAATAATCCTGAAGTAGAGTTACAAACAAGCGAAACATGGTTCTATTCCACGAAAGGACGATCCACCAGCCACTCTTATTTAAACATTTGCTTTAGTTAAATAAAGAACACTATATGTCCGACAAACCCAACTGCCACATCGCTAAAACAAATTTGAGGTCAAATTGCAAAGTCCTCGCCTTTGAAGATGCCGCATAATAGCCCAGTGCAAAGGTGAGTATGCATCAACAACGCACCAGGCTACATGCCTCGTTCACCCGACCTAAAGATCTGATAAATAATAGCTGTCTGAAACGTAATAGCACGAAATCAAAAGCAATCAATGCTTGGTAGATGGACAACTTACATGTTCTCCAAAGTTATACGTTTTGCAGACTTAAGGTCATACGAATTACCGACCTCTGGGAATATCTTATATTCTCAACTAATCATACCAGTAAGTAATAAATAGTCAAGGAAAAACACGTACAGTTACACATTGAACAAACAACAGCAATGAAAACTGAACAAAAAATAACAGCGAGAAGGATATGCCTTGGGCCACTTTGGAGATAATTCATCCCATGTAGTTTTTGACAACATCCACCCAAGCCCAGGAAAGAGATCAGGCCGGTAAAGCACATCCACAAGAAAAAGAGTGTGCGCTGACTATATATTCTGGACACAGTATAATGGGATAGAAGATAATATAATAGTATTAAAGCCTTGATGATAAAATAGTTTGGGTCTTTTCACATGAACCATCCGTGTGATGCGGCAAAATAAAATATAATAGAACAGGGAGAAGATGAGACTAACCACAACAAAATGAGAAAGTGAAAAACATGAACAATCAGTGTGATGTGGTAAAACAAACTATAATAGAACAAGGAGAAGAAGAGAGTAACCGCATAAAAATTTAAAAGTGGAACAAATGGAGGTTGGGGGAGCCAAAAGAGGAGGATGAAAGGGGAAACAGAAGTTCGAAGAAATAACATTAAAAACTGATAAACCTTGTAAAAGAGAGCTAAGAACAGATGGAAATGACAGAAATAAGTGTGAAGAAAAACCAAAAGACATTACATCATTCAAACCTTAGAGTGAAGAAGAAGAGCACCATGACTTACAACGGTCATGCACAAACTGCTTCTTCCCATTGTCATTCTAAGAGGAAACCGCCATTATTGACCTACCCATGGTCACCTAAAAGAATTAGACCATGATACACGAGTTTGAAAACAATTACAGCAGTTAAAACTATACTAATTATGAAGGTTGTTTCACGTATGAGACCGGAAATTAAATTTCCACGTAAAAAGGGTGAGTATCTTCAAATTTATAATGAACTGATGATGATGAGAGAATGAGAGGCATGCCTGTCTTTGTCTAGTAGATTTGCAGCAGCCTCAAAATACTTCAAAAAATCTAGAGCAATCTCCATATCATCCGAGTAAAACTTTAAGGGTCATTCCAACAACCACTATTCAAAAAAAAAAAAAATAAGGTAAAGGTCTACGATCGCTTTTGAGACCAAGTAGTAACCAACTTCAAGAATTAGGACCTTGCTGAAACTGTGTTTGTACAGTAATTCATCCAAATGTCCACTTATAATGATCTGGGATAGCAAACTCTGTCAAGTTGATGAAAGAGTATTATCAATAACCACTAAAAGAAAAAAGAAAAAACCAACGTGCAATTTTATAGTATGCAATCAACTCCCCATACCTTTCTGTATGAATAGTTTCATGATCCAAATAATGTAATAATTTAAGATTGAATTCATGATAGACATCGCAATTGGACAATACAATGGAAATGAAATTTTAGTATTACAAAATTCAAGCAAAAACATCACTAAGCATAGTTTCCTACCTACATGTAAGTTATCTGGTTAAAAGTAAGTGCCTTGTCTTTGACATTTGGGTTTGGTCCATCCTGCAGCATCAGTAAACCTTAAATATTCTACAAATCATTATTTAACACTTCAATGTTCCCAGAGATCATTTCATTAAAAATTATACGTGGGATATGAATAATGGATATGTTGACGCAACATTTGTAATACTACGTATCTTGGCAGTTGGGTACTCGGTTAAGTAGGGGGCACTCGACCAAGTACGTTAGTTGAGTGTTATGATCAGGCTACTGATCTAGTGGCACTCGACCGAGTAGTGGTGGTACTCGGTCGAGTACGGCGTACTCGGTTGAGTACGGTTGGGTACTCGGCCGAGTATCCGGTCTATTACAGATACTTTTCCGCGATTTCGATTAAATGATTGAGGATATAAAGATAAATTCATCAGTTTCTAAAATCATTTTTACAAAATCCCTAACTACGTTCCAAGCCTCTCAATCATCCTAATCGATTCCTAAGGGAGATCAAGCTCTTGTGAGTTTCGGGTTTGTCAGCTTCGCATCCATCGTGATAGCAGAGACTTCGTAGAGGAGCCATTCTAGATCATTGATTTCAGTTACTTGGATTTCGAACAAGGTAGGGTTTTCCTACTCAGTATGATATTGTGTGATTATTTCTAAGATTGTGATTATTATGGAATGTGATTGCGATAATGTGCTGGTGATATGGTGATTGGATTGTGATATTGTGATGGTGATATTGTGATTGGATTGTGAGCCATATCGAGAGATGGTCTCACCCCCATTGTTCGCCTCTCATGTCTCTCAACGCAAGGGGGATGTGCACATTAATAGACTTGGGTTCACTCATTGCGATGAGCGGGGCTTAGGTAGTACGGCTGCGGTCCCCACTGACGGTGTGGATTACCTGTTACGATGGGTAACCTGGCAGGGCTACTCACCTTAGTGTGTAGTCAGTTACTTGTTCTTGGAGTTGGAGATGGATGCTTGATTGTATGTTTGGTTACTTTGGCATGAGATTTTGATATTCGAATATTTGCTGACGTGTGTTTGGTTGTGTGTTGTTTTCTTATGTGCTCTACTGTGATCCATTTAATATTGCCGGCAAATGGTGAGCAGTGATATTGACAGGTGTGGATATTTGAGCTAGCAGGCGGGTTTGGATTGGACAGCGATGATTCGTCATTTTTCATAGCTTCCGCTGCGTTTAGACAGTTTTACTTTTAGATTAGTTTGTAATCGTGTTGGTTTTCGGAGACATGTAATCAGATTAATCTTTTCATCTATTTAAATGTTTCATTATGGTCTATTTGATATACTTTACCCCGGGCAACCGAGATGGTAATGCTTCCATTGCTAAGGTAGACCTTGGTAAGGCTCTTTGGTAAATGGGGGTGTTATAAAGTAGTATCAAAGCGATGATTTCTGAACCTAAAACCAATGAACTAATGAACGTAGGGTGTCTAAATAAAATGAACCCGGGCAGGAGTTGTTTGGAGCTACCGCAAAGGTTTGGGAGACGTCCTAAGACCGCAATATGACCCTTACCACTATGAGCTGGTCACTACGGGGTGTGTCGAGGGGATCGTTGCGTATGTGTGTTTGTACGTGCATGAATAGAGTGGTGTATGTGTATATTGGATTTGAAGTGTTGTGATGTGGATTGGTTCGAAGTGATGTGAAAGTTGTATAATGTGGTCATGTGCATTAATACGGGTATGTCGAGTAATGTGGTGATTTTGATGAGTAATATGATTGGCATGAGTAAGTGGAGGAACTATGTGAATAGTACCGAATTGCGATATGTTTGGTTTGAATTTCATTTTTGATGAGATGCAATGCGTGTTATTCGGTAGGGAAGTATGAGCATGAATGTGGTAAGAAAGGATGAACATGACTTCTAGCATGTGTAGTATATGATGTTGTGTTTAATTTACATGTTGGTATGATAAAAGCTCACCTATATACTGGTTTTAGAAGCATTGAGTTTCTATTGTTTGCCTTCTTGATGTTAAGTTGTTTTGTTAAGAAAATTCGATTTGTATGAAGACCGATTATACAAGGGCTGCCTTAAAACTGTCATAAGTCAAGTTTTGGGAATGATATTGCTCTGATTCTAACTTGAGGTGATAGCTTGTTCACTTACGATTCTAACGGTAGGTCACACGCCCAAAATAACCAAGAAACGAGTGAGATATGGCTGTTTTACGAAAACTGGACGTTGTTGAGAACTGCGTAGGGTACTCAATCGAGTACACCTTTGTACTCGACCGAGTACACCTGGTACTCGACCGAGTGCGAGTGTTTGTGATTTTGCAGTAGCTTCTGGAATGTGGCCACTCGACCGAGTAGAGTCAGTACTCGACCGAGTTCCTGTTATGTGACCGAATCCTATGACCAATTGTAATGTGTGGTGACAAGTATGTTGTGTAGTAAATAAATGGTGACATGGTTTGAGTAGTATGTGAACTGTATGGTGTGACTATCTCGTGGACCAGAATAGAATATGTGGTATAATGTGAGCCTTCATAATACTTTAAATGCGATGTCAAGTTGTTTAATTTGGATATGTTAAATGCTTGGGAAAGAACTTAGGGGAAAACAAGTACGGTAATATAAGGGAATGCTAGAATAGGAGCTGCAAATTTATTTCTGTCTCAGATTCTGCCTCTTAATTGTGTTGCCTGCCATCTCGTACCTGATTAAGATATGTGTATGAAATCTTTTATACGTGATAGCCCTGTGAGTTAGCTTGGATTTGCCATTGGTTTCAAGCTAATACGAATTACGGTTTAAGAGAAACAAATATTTTAGTGAACAATGGTCAGAATGTTGCTGCACAGTGTTAATTTCGACCCACAATTTTGTAAAAATAAATTTTCATTTGAAATGTGTGCAAGCTTTCTGGGTAATTCCAACTCTCTTGTTTAATAGACTCGTAGATGTTTCCGAATTTGTAAACCACATTTGATATTGTTGTATCATTGTTTGATTATGATTTTTGCAAGTTGACCTTGGATTGCGACAAAATGCTAATAAAATTCTGGTAGGACCCATTAGTTTGCGAAAATCCTTGTAGATTGATTATTTACATTTGGACTTAATTCCAACTCTTCCTTTTCAATGACTCTCTGTATCCTCTAAAAGGTATAACAGCTCATAATGTGGTTGAATGGCTATTTATTCGTGATTTTTCGAAGTGGCCGCATGTTTTGTAGTATTTGCGAATGTGTGTTTTGATTAATTAGACAGTGATTTGTTAATGCAAGAATTAGCTAGTTAACATGGCGATGCGGATGAATCTGATTTGAAAATGTATATAATGGATATGAGACTATAAATGACTTGACCATTGCATGAATTAGAATTTGCATGATAAAGAATATGTAACGGTTAATGAGGAAGACAAAAACATGGATGATAATTGAATGATTTGTACAGGTTGAATTGTCGAGCATGTTGTTAACTATGACAAAAATAATAATAATTATGCTAGAATGGAATGTAGTATTGTTTGATAATATGTATGCTTGTTTCAAGTACATTTTGTGATGCACTAATAATGTAATCGCCATGATAATGGAAGAACTGAATGAGTATGACGTGGAGTATATATATATATATATATATATATATATATATATATATATATATATATATATATATATATATATATATATATATATATATATATATATAGAGATAGAGAGAGAGAGAGAGAGAGAGAGAGAGAGAGAGAGAGAGAGAGAGAGAGAGAGAGAGAGAGAGTTTTGGGATCTGGTGAGAACTCCTAAATATTTGCGGATTGCGGAATCAATACAATATCACGCTTTATTCAATACAATATCAGAGGTTCTTCAATAAAATGTCACAAAAATAGCCAAAAAACACAAAAGAAATCCGCGCGGGTCGCGGGAAATCTTCGCGGGTCGCCCGTGTTTTTTTTCCCACCCTTCCCCTTTCTTGGCTACGTGGCGTGATCTAGGCCCTCCATTTTTGGATCCAAAATTGAGATTGATCCGCAATCCTCAAATATATGAGGTATTATATATATATATATATATATATATATATATATATATATATATATATATATATATATATATAGCAGGTACGAACTAAAGTTCCGTATGAACTTACGAACTAAGCAATTAAACTAATTATCAAGCGTGCTTTCTTATTTCTCTACCCTGCTGAAACCCTCCCACCACAAACACTGAACTTAAATCGCCTCCCACCACCTCCACCGCTAGCCGTCACTACCACCGTTGGCCATCACCTCTACTGTCGGTCGCCACACCCACCGCCGCTTCTACCACCTATATTTTCATCAACGACCCTTCCCACGAACGGAGTTCAGTGTATTGTAGCAAGAAGGTTAGATTCAATTCTTAATTAATCTTTGAAGATTTGTTTAGTATTTTGAATCTATTCAATTGTGAAGATTTAAGAAGTAATTTAATGCAAAAACATAAGATTATAATAAAAAAAATTGATCTTTAGGGGTGAATTTAAATTAAAAATTAGAGTTTATAAAAAATTGGTCATTACAAATTTCGTTTTTTCAATTGTTTTAGGGTTATAATGTGGTGTAGTTCTTCAAAGATGGTAACGCATTCTTAATCTTTGGGCATGAATCCTTCCTTTAGTTTTACAAGATTCATAGAATGAATATGTTGATTGCTGTAAGTTCATAAGTTTGAAGTTTATCGGCACCGAATATTTTGTAAATCGTGTTTTTGATTACGGAAATCGAGGTTGTATGTGATTTAAATTTAGATTACAGGATTATGTATGCTTTAGCTTATTTGATTAAGGTCAATTGGTTAATTAGAAACATTCAATTCAATATTTTAGTGTAATTGAATTGATATTTGGACTGTATGATGGTAGGTACGGAGTACTGATATGAATAATATCGAACTTATGTGTTGAAATTGATCTACAGGGGGAAATTTATCAACTTTTGATCAATATATCTGAGAAATTATGCCAATTCTTTTTCAGCTGATCACCCTTCTTGATTGATTTGTACTGGAATTTTTGTTGTATAATGTTGGTTGATATTTTGAATTTCGTCAGTCTGGATCGTCATTGAAAAAACTTACTCCCTTTGTCCAATTATTTGTTTACCTTTGATTAAAATGTCCTTCACAAAGAACAAAAAAGGTAAATAAAGGATCTGCAAGGAAGGGATATGATGCTTGTATCGAAGCTCAGCTGCTTGGTTATTGGGAAGATTGTTCAACTTGAGTGAGGCAAAAACTTTATTAGGGAGAAAAAGGAAAGCTTAAAGAGCTAATAGTTTTGAAATTACGTGCCTTATGTTCAATTTGGGTAGCAGTATTGAATTTTATAGGTGTAGTGTAGTTTTTTTCAAACTGGCGAAGTCCCATGGTTTAGTGCTTCAGAATTACAGTCTGGCATACATGAGTTATGTTACTACCTTTCTTGCTGTTGTCACTCCGGCAGGTCACCACCTCCGTCGTCGTTCACCACCCCTCAAAGTAATACTTTCATAGGTAATTCTCTTATTATTCATCAATCATCATCTTCCTCTTGAAATTAGTAAACTATTAATGTTAATTATGCTATTAGGACTCTCTTGAATGTCTAGTTCTGGATAAATCTTTTGGTTTTGATGATTTTAAGAAATGCTAAGTTAAGTCTTTCTCTCTTAATTTCTTGTATCGAATATCATAATTATTGATTAAGTTATTAGGGCACTTCTATAATATTGAAAATATGAATGATTAAACCATTAAAGTAAGGGGAAGAGAGTGTAGACGGTCCAAATTAAGTACGAGAATGCAGTTGATAAGTGAATTGTTTTTCACGAACGTGGATAAAGTGATGATAAAGGTTCTTAATTTCCGTTCTACTGGAGAGTTCTTGTGCTGAAGAAAGCCATATATTTCATGATCCAGTTCAACTTAAATATGTTGACATCGCTGATATATCATGTTCTTTTAATGACGAGTACAAAATTCTTGTGCTGATTTGTACTTGCAGTTACAATTTCCAGCTGCGTATAGAGGACATCGCGAAACCGCTGTTAGAATATCGGAAGAAGCTTCTTGGTGATTGATGCTACTCTAATGCGACTATGTACATTTATGTTGTAGTATTGACTAATAACCTTTGAACTTGAAAGTTGTTGTCTTTTTGACCCGACACACAAGTCTTTACATATGTTGCCATTTACTATTGTCACATACACTCCTTTCCCTAGCTAGATACGATTCTTTAAGTTGGTAGATAATTTAAAGGAGTGTATCTATCTTACCAAAGATGTGTATCTAATAAGGTAAAGAAGTGTATTTTGCTAGCAAGTTAAATGAATGTATCTAGCTTGCAAAAGATGTGTATCTGGTAAGATAATTGAGTGTATCTAGCAATTTAAATGAGTGTATTTAGCATTCAAGAGATGTGTATCCAGCAAGGTAAAGTAATGTATCTAGATTACCACATATGTGTATCTAGCAATCTAAACGATTCTAGCAAAGTCAATTCAAGTACGTCACCACGAACTGTTTTGATTAAATGATTCAGTAACTAATCATAATGTATATAAAACCACTAACATATAGTCCAAATTCAGTTTTTTTTTTATTTTAGATATACCTTTTCATTGAATTTTAGATACACATTTTAATCTACTCCGTACATGATACATCTTGTTGTCATTGTAGATACACTAATTTACATATTTAATAAATCAAAATTTATACTCTGTACACAGTAATACTACTTACAAAATACACATGGTAATACTACTACATACACACGGTCTTGCTACCGGATACACCAATCGATTTGTGTATCCGTCAATAATACTGTGTGTATCCAGGCTGATATTTTGTGTATCCAATACTCCACCATGATCCACCAAGCCCATCTATGATACATAGTCCAAAAGGTGCGGTGGTTTGACTTATTAGCCTTATTAGTCATACCAGAAGTTGAAGACCCATTTGTCTGAGGAACATTCTTATTTAATTTGGAATTAGATGCAGTTTTCGCAAAGTTGTATAGACCATTAGGTACCAAACAGCATGGATGAACCCTCTGAGGGGTTTCTAGCCCAAACATTCTTTTTTGCAGCATAGATGCAGTCTTCTTGTTTTTAACTAAGTAATGTACTAGACAGTCCAAAAGGTGCGTAATGAAAGATATTTGGATGGTTTATAGTAGGAGTATAACATACAAATGAGAGTCAAAAGATTGTATAGGAATAAATGCTTGTTCACTTGGTGAAGTAACATTTTTGCTAAAATGAGGTTATAGAACAAGAACAAAGCTTCAGTCCTAAAACAATTATTGTACGATTATTATATTTTGTATATAACATAATATATCTAGTACTCCCTCCGACTCACAAGTAGTTTTCAAAATACAAAAATTGTATGATTTAATGAGTATAAATATAAATAATAAGGACCACGTATAATGATATGTATCTAGCAAGGTAAAGGAGTGTATCTATCAAGGTAAAGAAATGTATCTAGCTTGCTAGAGATGTGTATCTAGTAAGGTAAAAGAGTGTATCTAGCAAGGTAAAGGAGTGTATCTAGCTTGCTAGAGATTGTATCTAGCAAGGTAAATGAATGTATCTAGCAAGATAAAAAAGTGTATCTAGCAAGGTAAATGTGTAACACCCGCGAATTTCCCTTTTTGACATTTAAAATTTATTAAACTGTTTGAATTACTTTATTAAATATTTTTGAATTATTCAATTTAATTAATTTTATGTCAAACACGATTTTTATAAAAGTAATATATAAAAGCTCTTTTATATAAAAATACGTATTATTAAATTATATTCTTGAGGCGTAAATTATATAAGAATATATGTATACGTATTTTAGTCGAACAGTAATAATAGTGACAATAATAATAATAATAATGCCCGTCTTAATTTCCGTCTAACATTAGACCGTCACATTTTCACATGTGAGGCAAAGTTACTCTCGCCCTATCCCGTGTCAACAACTCAGTTCTCAAATTCATCACTCAACCAATATCATCAATTATTTAATTCTCTCTCTCACCTTTTGTTTTGGTTGATGACCAATCCCAACCCTTCTTTGACTCCCCTTCCTTTTCCATTTATCTGAAAACAACAAAAAAAGAGGGAAACAACTGAAACGTCTGTCGCGTACCTGTCAAAAATACCACAACTGGCTCTAACTAATATAGCTAGGGAAGTCGGGTCGAATCCACAGAGAGGTAGGAAATTGTCAGCTTAATCTAAGTTCGTCAAGGTAACCAAATGGGGGTTTTTTTTTAAATGTGATATTCTAAACTAATAAGAATAAGAAAGAGGAAAATAAGAGGAAGGAATCAAGCAGATAAAGAGAAACGGCTAAGACAGACGGTTCACCATAATCATTCAGTCAAGTAATCTAAGTCTCAGGTCAATGCAAATACGGTCTAAGGAGCAGTGAATATCTCCTTTCGGTCTCAATTCGCCCTAAAGCGTAAATAGCTTAGCTTTCGCCCTCACTACAATACCCTATTGTTCGCTACTAGTCTCGCCTTTTCCAACCTTTCGGTTCAGGTCAAGGATCACTAAGAAATAAATGCCTACTTGCGTCAACTCAATTAGACGGATACAGTTAATTGTAGCATTTAACCAACAAATACTATACTAGCATTAACCCAATAAATCGATTACTATTCCCTCATGATTATGGATCCCCTATAGTCTTAGCATAAGGGAATTAGCCACTCATTACCATCGAATTAACAATGATGACAAATAGATAATTGGAATTAAACATTATAACAAACTAATAAAGATAGAATTAAAGCAATTATTACGATAACAATAAAGAGAGAAGAATTCAAAGCAGTAAATATGATTAAGGATAAAGGAATAATAATAATACCAATCGCAAATCCGAATCCGAGTAGCAAAATATAGAAGAAAGACAAAAATCCAAGTAACAGTAGCAAGAACTAGAGTAAAAAATGAATGTCACCGTGCAAGAGAAGGGCGAAGTAACGTAGTCCCTCTGCTCTATCTTATACCAAAAAATCCATCCTAAAACCTAATCTATGGACTAATTACAAAAGCCCATAAAATGATTAGGCGAAAATTAACTAAGGCAGGAAAAACCACTCGATCGAGTAGAAATAAACTACTCGATCGAGCAAACCAATACCAAACCACTCGATCGAGTGGAAATAAACCACTCAATCGAGCACTTCTTGCAAAATCTCCTCGATTGACTCCTTAAACTGCTCGATCGATCAATCTTGAGTATATAAAGCATTCGATCGAGTAGAAAACTACTCGATCGAGCTATATAGGCACGCTAGACTTTGCAGTACCCTTCCGAAACCAGCTCACGCGTCTCCAAAATGTTAGACTCCAAGCTCCGGCTCCTTATTCTCAATGAATGCATGCAATTGGGACAAATTAGGCTCGATTTAACTCCTCTTCGGTTAATTCCTGCAAATTAAATAAAACGAACCAAAGTAGGATATTCGGGGGCATTTGTAGCTAGATGCTACATAAATAGTACAGAAATGCGTGTAAAAATGAGGTAAAACCTTATATAAAAGACACGCATCAAATCTCCCCAAACCAAACCTTTGCTTGTCCCCAAGCAAATTATGAATGCAACTAAGAAATAACAGTGGAACGGGACCAACGCATCAGCTACAAATTATCCACTAAAACCAATTTAATGCAATAACTGACAAAGTGGCAAATGAGAAGTGCAAACGAGTTAAATCAATATTTCAAACTTACTGAACCGTCGACCTTGCAAGATTCAAAAGATATTGGACTCTCACGGGTCGCTCGTCACTCAAAATTAGGCACAAGGTAAGTATATATGTGAAAGATAGAAAGAAGTAGAGACACTCACCTAACTCGACCTATAAGAACATGCATGCAGTTAACATGAATAAAGTCTCTACAACCGTACATATGCATTCCAACCATACTAATGACCAAGACACATGCCGAGGACTTACATTTGGGTAAGTGAGGTAATGGGTAAGAAGGGGCTAAGATGAATTTGGATATGTGGAGTTAATAGCCAGGCTAGCAACAACGGATCCAAATATAAACTGCATCCCAACTTCGTACTCAATATAGCAAGATGAAACGGTACACAAATTATGCACTAAACTCTCAAAACACCAAGAATTCGTCAACTCCCCATAAGATATAAATAAGACATGGGAGTGAAAATCATTATCCAATTCTCATTTTTTTCTCATATATGATTTTTCTTTCTTTCTTTTTTTTTTTTTCGTTTTTTTTTCGTTCTTTTTTTTTTTTTCAACAATTCAACATTCTTTTTTTCTTTCCCTTCAATTCTTCCACCATCTTCTGAAATCAGATAAAATAACCATATTGCAATAAAACTGTTGGAATATGTGTCCTCCGACAATAATGCGATCACGACTGTTGATCATGATGATCACATGTTTAAATCTCATTATAAAGAATACAATTGGGAAGTAATTTTTACTGTCAACTGGTCAACATATATCGGTAATGATTGGTGACTAGAGTTTGACATTATTGTCGTGCGACGGTGGTGATCGATTGATCCCCAGGTCATACCTATAGGGCAACACTCTTAATTGATCATTTAATTAATCGTATAATGTTACGAGTTAATTAAATTACTTGAAAATTGACGGACGATTTTGGAAGTAAAATTTACGTATCACATTGAAATGCGATTAAATGAGATACGGTCTGAGTAATTGAATCGTATCATTACTCGGATGAAATTATTGTTTAAAGTAACAATTGAATTGAATGAATTATTATAAATACAAATTGTTGTGATTTATAAATTGGTAAATTATTTTGGTACAAGTAATTATGAATTACTAAGTCGATTTTTGTATATGACGTATTTTTATTAATACGTTGATTTTTAATATGTTAAAAATACATAACAAATTTATGTGACATATGACATGTGACATAAGACAAATTGACAAAAATAAAATGGATCCCATATTATCCAATGTGCCAAAAATTGGAGGTGGTTTAAGCAAATATTGTGTTTGTTTAAATTAGTGGTAAACATAATGATTGTTTGCTTTAGTAGCCATGCAACCCTATTATGCATTGTGAAGACAAATAATTGCATGCATTGGCTCCCTCCAACCCCTTAGCCCACCCGGTTTTGAGAAGAGGAAAACCACTTGGTTTTTCCTCTTAATTTTACCTAATATACAATAATTGTATTGTATTATTCATTTATACTTTCACTCATCTAAAATAAGAATTCTAGAGAGATAATAAGCTTCCTTCTTCCTCTCCTATAAACCGAAAATATTAAGTGTTATATAATATTTTTGGGTCATTTTCTACAAGATTAATATTGTACTAGTTCTTATAATATTAATTTTAATTAAGAGTAAGCCTTGGGTATTAAGCTTTGGGAGAGATCCTACACTTGGATCTTAGTTCTTCCATTAAAGAAAAGCACAAGAACAAGAGAGAAAGGTGATCTCTCTTGTGCCCTTAAAACCGAAAATACAATGTAAGAATAATGTTTCTTCCTTATTTTGTTTTAATGTTTGCATGCATAAGATCAATCATTAATTTTATGACAAATTAAATTAAAACATATATGAATATGTAAGTATATAGATCTACTTTTCCTTCAATCGGTATCAAGAGCCATGGTTGTTTGCATGCAAATCGGTTAAAAGTTTTTCCGAGTTATAAAGATTAACATATAAAACTTGTAAATTTTGTGTTATTATGATATATCACGAAATTAATTCATGCATGTTAAAATTTCTGGTCCTAAAATGTTTTAGGATATTTTGGTTATATTTACGGATTTTTATTGTTTATTTTATACAATAATGACATTTAAATATGATTTTATGAGTAAAAATGTCATTTTCGGTCTAGAATTAGCTATACTTCGAATTTTCCAGTGATTTTTGGATATGTTGTCACATATATTAGTTTGAGATAACCTGTAAATTTTCATAATTTTTGAACTTGTTATGCTCGAAAAATGGATTTTTCATTATTAAATTCGGATTTAGGTGAAAAATAGGTTAATATGAGTTAAATTTCGAATCTGGTCGTAGAAATTTAATATGTTGTCACATGCAATTTTACAAGATGTGTGTAAAATAATGGGCTATAGTGAAGTCTTTTTGCATGATTTATGGATTTTTGAAGAAAAATAGCATAAATGGTGACATTATTTGTGAAAAATTAATAAAACATAATCTATGACTAAGGAAAAACGTCCAATGTTGCATTTTATTATATTTTTCAGATCTAATATTGAAAAGTTAATGTATATAATTTTTCACATGTTTTTATGATTATTTTAGTTAAAACCGATAAACCGCAACATTGTTTTTTCCGGAAAATTTTCGAAATTTTTTGACCTAAGGTTTTGAACATTATGAGTGTCATGGTATTTTTCAAGAATGTTCATGAGTTTAAATTTTGAATTTTGAATTTATTTGAAATTTTATGATTTATTTGAAGTTTATAGCTTATTTTTGTAATTTTTAGTCCATTAATGAACAATTTTAATAAATATGAGTTAATTATGGTCAAATTATTAGCGAAGACTAAATTTTGAGTCCTAAGAGGTTAGAGTAATTAACTTATGCATAAATATGAATTTATGTAATTTTTGTGATTATAAAATGTTGAAATCACGCAAATCCGTAAAAACCGAGTAATATATGATATTGGCTAATTAAAGGCGATTTAGCATAAAATTGGGCATGTTCTTACATATTATAATGCTGCATTTTCTTTATGATTGTCATAATTTTAATTTATGTAATTTTTGAATTATGTAATTTTACTTAGGCCTTAGATTTTAATTGGTATTTCCCGAAATGTATGGGAATATCGATCCGGTTGTAATTTTTTGTGATCTCGTATCACCGTTTTGTAATTTAATAGATTTATTTTATTTTAGTTACAAATGTATAATAGGAAATTATGTAATTTATTATGTAATTTTATTCATTTCGGAGTTCCCAAAGACGGATTTCTTCAAGAATGGCGATACATAAAGACGGTGTTACCTCGAGATGCGTGCCACAACCGAAGTTCAAGGGACCAATGGAGTTGGTTTCCGAATATGTAATAGTTAAATAGTTTTTCTATTTTAGGAAAGGCCATACTAGGATTTATTTATTTTTATGCTTGCATTTTATTTTATGTCACATGCATCGCTAAATCGCCATAACTAAAACATGCATCTTCTTTCATCGAGTTAATCGACCGTGTCAATTAAAATTATCGTAGTTCACCGCTTTAGTTCACTTAAAACGTGATAGATAATGAATTGCCATGACCTCTCGCTAAAACAATCAATTGAGACATAGCCTTACCAAATAGTAGAAACCATGAAAACCTATTTCGCGAGGGAGTGCACTCGGCTACCCCGGGGTACAAACCTTGTTACGTAGGGGAAGTGGGTGATAAATGTCTATCCACCGAATTCATATTGATGAGGGTTTTATCGGCTACCCCGTGCCTAAGTTAATGTGGGTTTGGATAATGGACACATTTATTCGAAATTTGGATTGAACTCAACAAAAGTTATTGATAAGGGTTTCATCGGCTACCCCGTGCCCTTGTTGATGTGTTTTGGGCTATAGATAAACATTAGAGTAATTTTATCGACCAAGAGTTCTAAAAGTAGAATCGATTAAAAAGTTAATCCACCGAGTTATATTGATAAAGGTTTCATCGGCTACCCCGTGCCTAAGTTGATATGAATTTGGGTCTTGGAATCATTTATCTAGTTGGGTAGAGGTCACTAGAAAAATGCATAAAACTTGTTTAAATCATACATTTTTACGAGTATTATTATTAAAACGACATTTGTTTTACTCCTTATATTTTGTTTTGTAGACCACTTCTTTTTCTCATAACAAATGGCAACACCAACTCCAAACGCCACACCTCTCGCTAGTTCATCTTGGCTCCGATCCTTTATGGATCGATGTAAACTTGAAAAGAATGGGTCAAATTTCTCCGATTGGGATGCCCAACTCAAATTGGCCGCCCAAGGTGACGACAAGCTTCGTTACCTTACCGAGGCCTCTCCACCCGAACCTACTACTAGGTCGACCGCCGCCACTAGGGAAGCATATGAGGCTTACCAAAAGGAGTCCGCCGCAATGAAAAATGTCTTGATATTTGCGATGGAGGCGGACCTCCAAAGGAGAGCCTTTAAAATGGGCAATGCTAATGAGATTTACTCCAAACTTGTGACAATGTTTTCACAAACTCCGCGGATCGTCCAATATGAGGCGGCCGCGACATTCTTTGATCTCGACTTTAAAGAGGGCCAAAAGGTTAGCCCTCATGTGCTCAAACTCATGGAGCTTGTCGAGACCTTGAAAATTCAAAAGGTTGAAATCCCCAAAGAACTCATTGTAGATAGGATTCTACACTCCTTGTCCAAAGTCAAAGCATATGTCCAATTACGGGTGAATTTTAACATGCAAGACAAGGATGTGTCTCTTGAAGAATTGCACAAGTTACTTGTGCAAGCCGAGAGGGACATGGGGTTAAATGTGAACCCACCAAAAGATGTGCTTAACATAAGCACTAAGAGTAAGGGGAAGTTCAAGAAGAATGGGAGGAAGGGTAAGAAGCAAACTCCCACATTCACCAAAGCTAAGACTTGTGAAGCTAGCACTTCAAAAATTAAGAAGGGTCCTCTTGATAAATGCCATTATTGTAATGGTATGGGACATTGGAAAAGAAATTGTTCCAAATACCTTGGTGATATTAAGGCTGGAAAGATTACTCCAGTAGGTAAATGACTATCCTTCTTTTATGTTTCTAATTCAACTATGGTATTATGATGCAAAGTTGTGATAATGTATCTCCCTTTTTATTTGTAAATAGGGCCTCCACCAAGCAAAGATAAGGGAAAGGAAAAGCAAGCATGAGAAACCATCAAGAAGCTAGGGATAGCTTTCATGGAGCTTTGCTTTTCATTGTCTTATTTTAAATTATGTTTTGGATTTTAGAACCTTAAGTTTCCGTGTTCGACATGGAAAGGTATTTTGGATAATGGGTTGTATTTGGATAATGGTGACTTGGTTTGCAACCCAAGTCACCCGTTTTATCGTTTTATCCGTTTGTTCTAAAATTCATGTTTAAATGCTTGCTCTTAGAAACATAAGATTATTCACTTAAAGTGATCTAATAGACAAATATAATGACGGGATTCATTATATGTCCACATGCTTAAAGCTTGTGTATGATCATTTATAAAGTGGTGTTGAGTCTATGAACTCTCTTAAAGGTATGTCAATCACCAAGTACACATACGAAATCAATAACTATTAGTCTATCTATGAGATAGTTCTCCTTATACTTCAACATCATTATTTGTGTCTCATATGCTATCTTTGAATCTATAGTGTATTTATTCTAAAGATAGAGTGGGAGAAAAATGAGGACACAACACACGAGACAAGATAAAAATTGTGTACTTGTGTAAATGAAGATCTACGCAAGAAAGAATGATTTGAATGAAGGTATATCTATTTACATAGTATACCAAATAGATGAGATCTATGGTCTCAAGTAAGTTCTATATGACAAAAGAGACCAAGTGAAGTAATCGAAAGAACATATTCTTATGATAACTACACGAGGAGACCAAAAGAAAGTTTTGGAACAAAATGACTAATGTAAAGTCTTAACTAGAGTTTTGACTAAGTTTATGATAAATTTTGACCAATAGTTTCAACCTTGAGATTTACTTAAGAGCCTAAATGAATCAATGTAACATCCTAGTAATAAGCGATATTCATGACTAGAGGTTGCAAGGATTGATATACCGATATCTTCAATAGCCAAAGTTTTAACCACGCAAATGTCATTGCTTAACCTCATTATGAAAATGAATTGGTTAAACCTCCTTCTAAAAGGGATATTTTGAAGGATGTGTATTAGATATTATTTATATTTAATAAATGACATTGCCACACATCATTATGACATGAGTGTGTTAGAGATTTAAAATCTCTTTCCATAAGGTTAAAATGAGACCTCTTCGAAATAGGTATTTTGAAGGGATATGATGGGAACATATATGGTTTTATCTTAATAACTTGGCAATGCAATTTATATTTCAATTCTTGAAAAGTTTCGACTGAGAAGTCAATTTCGAAATATGTGGAATTGAGTGGGAGTTAGGAAATTATCATGTGAAGACATGGAATTTAGTGGGAGCTATCATCCTTTGAATGTTTACAACTCACCACTCGTTAAAGAATGACGAGCGAACACCTTCCTTCTTAGAGGAAGTTTTGAGTTTTCAATTCTGGATGAAAATGGACTATGATGAATCCAATTACATCAAGGGATGTTGGATTAGTATTAAGAGATACACATCGTATCAACATACACATAGGTTATTCTTATAGATGAAAATGGAATTGCCATTAGCAGTCATGGTCGTTCATTGAACCTATGAATGGTTGATCTCATGATTATTAATAGCTAATGTTTCCGCCATTAGAATGATCATGCACATGTCCAATGATGAATCATATGCATAAGAGCATGATGATTCATTGGTAAGCCACAATAGAAACGTCATGAATTCTCGAGTAGAATCCGATGAGCGATTTCGGTGTTTGTCAGAATGCTCTTATATGTGTCAAGAGGTTATGCATATTAATGAAAATCCGAGCACATGTAAGGATTTATGAGAATCCTAAATCTTTCAAGCCTAGAAATAGAAATAAGTTGAATAAGAAGTTACTCAAAACTAATCTTTCCTAACTATGCTAGGACTTGTGAGAAGTGCTAGGCTAATCATCTTGTCAAATTGTTGCAAGATTCTGCAAAACATATACCTAGTGCATTGTGTGTGGATGGAGTACTTGATAAGTACAAGTTATATCATTCATCACAAATTCGTTCGTTATGTGATAATCGATAAGGAAGTTCTTTCAAGTTAAAGAACAGAAACCGAGGTCGGGAACCTTGATGTGTACTTGGTAAGGTTCATGCTATGAGAGAGAACATGAATGTAAAGGAAAATGCAAGTGTAAGAAGTTTGAACACATGGACACATGGCATGTTAAACTTCTATTGCAATCAATAAGTGTTTACACTTACGATATACATCACAAGGTTGTAATATGATATTGACTACCCGAGTGTGATGTCGACATTTGTCGTTTGAGTTATTATTAACTCACCTTGTACATTGTTATATCCAAACGGGTTGTGGAGACAATTGAACCCCGTTAAAGTGAACACGGATTAACATTGTATTTGCCCATAGTTACTTGTATGAGGTGACGTCTCGAAGTGACTAGAGTGTGATGCGATTGATGGCAAGTTCAAGTGCCATAGAGTCATGTGAGATGACTAGTCGATCACATAGGCAGATGTTAGGAACATTTTGTCGGGCCTTATGACCGCTTATAGAGTTCTGGCAAATTTATATAGCCTGGTCGTGGCGAGAGCTACTATAGTATTCAAATGAGTCGATTCTTTTGACTAAAGACTATTCGCCTAAGATGGCACAGTTTCAGATTAACTTTGATTTGTGTTACTACGACCTTCGTAAATGGGGTCAAATGGGCATATTTTGGGTTATGATGGCTGTGGCTAGTCGAAGGGAATAAGTGCGATAGGAATTGTCCACCCCTAGTCAGGGTTATAACAATATCTCAGGGCCACTCGAGGAGTAATGAACTGGAAATGCGTGGCCACGCTCGGAAAGTATCTATGATAGATAAGTCCGGTCAATCAGTTATTCTCCAGATCGAGGAAACCACTCTCGATATGATCACTTGCAAGTACGACCTGAAAGACACCTTGCATTGAGTGGGAGATAGTAATAGGACAAGAGAATTGGTGACGCACACTTGTCGAGGACAAGTGGGAGATTGTTGGAATATGTGTCCTCCGATAATAATGCGATCACGACTGTTGATCATGATGATCACATGTTTAAATCTCATTATAAAGAATACAATTGGGAAGTAATTTTTACTGTCAACTGATCAACATATATCGGTAATGATTGGCTGACTAGAGTTTGACATTACTGTCGTGCGACGGTGGTGATCAGTTGATCCCCTAGGTCATACCTATAGGGCAACACTCTTAATTGATCATTTAATTAATCGTATAATGTTACGAGTTAATTAAATTACTTGAAAATTGACGGACGATTTTGGAAGTAAAATTTACGTATCACATTGAAATGCGATTAAATGAGATACGGTCTGAGTAATTGAATCGTATCATTACTCGGATGAAATTATTGTTTAAAGTAACAATTGAATTGAATGAATTATTATAAATACAAATTGTTGTGATTTATAAATTGGTAAATTATTTTGGTACATGTAATTATGAATTACTAAGTCGATTTTTGTATATGACGTATTTTTATTAATACGTTGATTTTTAATATGTTAAAAATACATAACAAATTTATGTGACATATGACATGTGACATAAGACAAATTGACAAAAATAAAATGGATCCCATATTATCCAATGTGCCGAAAATTGGAGGTGGTTTAAGCAAATATTGTGTTTGTTTAAATTAGTGGTAAACATAATGATTGTTTGCTTTAGTAGCCATGCAATCCTATTATGCATTGTGAAGACAAATAATTGCATGCATTGGCTCCCTCCAACCCCTTAGCCCACCCGGTTTTGAGAAGAGGAAAACCACTTGGTTTTTCCTCTTAATTTTACCTAATATACAATAATGGTATTGTATTATTCATTTATACTTTCACTCATCTAAAATAAGAATTCTAGAGAGATAATAAACTTCCTTCTTCCTCTCCTATAAACCGAAAATATTAAGTGTTATATAATATTTTTGGGTCATTTTCTACAAGATTAATATTGTACTAGTTCTTATAATATTAATTTTAATTAAGAGTAAGCCTTGGGTATTAAGCTTTGGGAGAGATCCTACACTTGAATCTTAGTTCTTCCATTAAAGGAAAGCACAAGAACAAGAGAGAAAGGTGATCTCTCTTGTGCCCTTAAAACCGAAAATAAAATTTAAGAATAATGTTTCTTCCTGATTTTGTTTTAATGTTTGCATGCATAAGATCAATCATTAATTTTATGACAAATTAAATTTAAACATATATGAATATGTAAGTTGTGGACAAGGCCCTCGGGAACTGCGTCCGCGGGATCCACACTAGGCATAATCGACTCGAGGTTCTTTCGAATCGAATTAAGACAAATTAGAGTCGCCACCAAGTTTTTTGGGAACTTGGAACCGTTCAAGTCAACTTTACACCTTTCATCGAAAAGCATAAAGCCAATCGACTACGAGTGATTAAAGATAAAGACTTGTACCCTATATCACTCGATTTGAATGACTCTCGTAATCCAATGGTATTTAGACGGATCCACAAACCATAGATCTTGAGTAAGGGGTGAGGGTACGTGTTGGGAAGCCCATAAGGACACCCAACCCCGCCCGTCAATGACGGCCTCTACTAAGTCAAGTGTCGAATTTCAAACAAGGTCATAGCTACTGCGATGTATGATATGCAAACGTTGTTTTAACCCTAACATGTGACAACAATTTCTATGTCGTTTTAGATGCAACTAAACTAACTTTGTCAAAGTTGTAATTTAGCATGCGGGTTGATTACTCTAACAACATACAAAATAAAGCAAACAAGGCTTAAGGGGGAACGGGGGAGCTGTTGGGATCTACCTATTACAAACCAGGCATTTCATGCCGACACAACAACAAATTAAAGATACAACTCGATCTAAATACAATTGCTACATACAACACTATACACGACAACCCACACGGCCAATCGGCCTAGAAAAGCGTGCACAAGAGGGGTGACTCACGGCCTACATGACACACGGCCTTGGGTCACTCCTCGTAATGCGTGCTTTCACTTAATCTCATCGAATTAGACATAGGGCTATGCACCAAAGCATGCATTAGCATAAACCGGGCCATGTTGCTTTAGACAACATGCGGTTTACTACGCTCCTACAAGCATTGGGGAACAACCGTCTAACCAAACAAGACTAAGGTTTTTTGAAAAGGTTTTGACTCAATAAAAGAAAACTAACTCGAAGATTACAACTCGATAAACAAACTATAAATTACAAGCTACAAAACAACAAAGAACAAATGATAAATAAGGAAAGAAAAACGAAATGAGAAAGACGGGAGACACGACCCAATCACGGCCCAAACCAACGGCCACCCTCACGGCCAAGACAAGGCCAACCTAGTTCCTAAGTTAGTTTCATTGGTTAGATCGAATGATTGCGAAACGGATTAGAAAACGAGTTAGAAAACAAGTTGATCGATTGAGAAGAAACGCGCGAGTGTGTTATTCTACACGGCCTAAAGGGTCCAATTAGGTCAGATATCATAAGATTAATGCTTACTCGTCGAGTGTTAATAGGAAGGTGCTAATCACGCACTCCCATGCTAGCGAGAAAATTAGTGAAAGGGAAGATGGATTCAATTAAGTTACAGAATTGTTAATCGGTTTTTAAAGCTATGTCGATGTATCCTAATGTGTCTAATTAGGTTATCAAATTGATCTAGTGTCATCTAAACGAGTTGTGTGTTAACAATCAGAGGTCGTATTAACATGTGAATGGTCCTAAGGTGGGTCGAATCACGCGAAACAAACAAAGGGTCAAAAGCGAGGAGCGAAGTTAGAAATTCGTTTTATTAATGCCCTACCTTGAACACGAGGATATGTAAATGAGACGGGGGTGTACGACCGACTGATGTAGCGGTTTCTTTTCCCATCTCAAGTCAACGCGGGTGTTCATGGTGGTACTTTAACTCATACTCGGACTAAACTAGTTTCATAGTTAATTTAAACGATAAATAAAAAGCGATAAACAAACAAAAACAAACTATAAGAAAAACAAACATAAAAACGAAATAAAAAAGGAGAAAGAGGAGGATTTGATGCACCCTCAACCTACATGTATCGTTGACACCGTCTTGGGTCGTAATCGATGGTAGATTTTATCTCGAGAGGCCGTCGTCGACGAAGAAACAAAGCAAACACGCGTTTTTGGCAAATCTGGACAGCAACTTTCAAACAATGATTTCTCCCTCGTTTCACGATGAAAATTCGATTTAAAAGATGTTTTGAAAACTAGAAAGAGAGGATAACAGAGATCTTAAAGAAACTCCCGCTCTTTTTGAGTTATTGGGCACGAAAAACGAGCACAAACAGAACTGGACAGACAGGAACAAACCGCGAAAACAGAGTGTATAACACTCTGTTTTTCGAGGGATTTCGTGTACTCTCAATGGCAATTTGGCTCGTAAATATTTGTCTAATGTGTAGATGGATGTTATATGGTTAATTAGGAACAAGAAACTCGAGTTTTTATGGAGGTTTGAGGGAGGAACGAATTGTTTTTCGAGGAGGACACACATACAGTTTCAGTTTGTATGTCGGTTTTGTGGAGGGTTTTTGAGAGGCAATTAGGGTTTGTTTCTGAGGTTTAAAGCTTGTGAGTGATGGTAGGATGTGGGGAGAACTTAGAGGAATGAATGTATGGTGAAGGGTGGGTATTTATAAGGAGTTAAAGTAGGGTAAAAGAGGGGGAGAGGCAGACGGGCTCGGCTGAGCATAGCTGCTGTCCAGCAGCTTTTGAGGGGTTTTCTAGGGTTTGTTTGGGGGGTTTTTCTTGGTGATTAAGGTAAGGTAATATGGGTAGGATATTAGGGTATGGGTTAAGGTTAATGGGCACGGGTTTTGGTGGTGTTTGGAGCGGGTTTTGGGCTCGGGATTCATCACGCAAAACAGGGGGCTGCTTGGTGTTTTGCGCGGGCTCGTTGGGGGTGATTTGGGATGGGATTTGGGCCGTGGTTAAGGGGGTTCGAACTGGGTTGGATGGGTAGAGGCTTAGGTTGGTTAGTGTACTCGAGATTCGTGCCAACTCGTAAAGAAAACGGGCTCAAAAACCGAGCTAAAATCGAGCTCAAAAACGCATGTTCAAAACGAGTTCTTTTCGATTTTCAAATCGATTTTTCAAATCCATTAACACATTAAAATAAATGATTTTTCAAACCAAATATACTCATAAAATAATTTTTCAAATCAATTATTTATTTTATTTTCAATAAAATAAACTTGGGAAAATAAATTCAAAATAAAATAAAATAAATTGAATTCACCTACAAAAACCATAATTTAAATATCATTTTAAATTAATAAAATACTTCATCGATGACGCCCATTCTACATCGTAAAACGAGCTCCAAATAATGACAATGACAACTAAAGAATACATGTGTCCTATCATCATCGGGTGTTTGTCGGGTTCTCTATAAATTCCAATATCGACGGATACGGGTATCTCTGAGCCCCCACTTTGACCGAGGCTTGGACAAGGCGAAAGTCAAAGTAAACCCCAGTCCCTTTCGACCCGAGGATTCTTGGTCGTTTATAGTCCATTAGACTTGCGTATATAAGCTCGCTTGACCATAAGAAGAGATCATACCGAAACTCGTTGGGGATTGACTCTTGCTTCTGTTGTGTCAAATTATCGTCATTGGTCGTCGACCCATAAATTGCATATATGGTGGATTGAGCCTTATCCTTAGGCGCCTACGTATCCGTTTCAGACGGAATCAAACCCGCGTCGTAGTTCGGAAGCTGCCGACACATGCCCAAAGTTTATCATCTTGTCACTTGTCCGAAATTCATCATCTCTGACATTTGCCCAAAATTTATCATCCATTGGCGGTGTCCAAATGGGACGGGACTTTCCGAGGAGGTTGCCGCCGCTTTCATCATTTGCTTTCAGCTAAGGAATTCCTCCATTTCATACTCTTGTATTGAATTGAATTCTTGGTGGATGTCATCCTTTACATCTTGATAATGGTCTCTCGAAGCCAACGACTTGAGCCCCGATTTTAATGGCTCTAAAGTCGAAGACTTTAGAGCCCCCAGTTGAAGCATATCCTGCTATATTTGAAACACAAAAACGTACTAGCAATAATCATCACATAAGCACATTTGGATCATCGATCCTAAAATTAGATCATTTGAAAGATTGGGTCATCGACCCGAAAATTGAATTTGAAAATTTTGAATGATTGGGTCATCGACCCGAAGTTTGAATTTTGAATGATTGGGCCATCGACCCGCAAATATTCTACTACTTGGATCATCTATCCACAATTCGCAAAAAGTTTTTGAAATTAGGAATTCAAATCTTTGGCATTTTGAAATCGAACCTTGACGGGTGAGCAAGAAATACGACTCAGACACTCTGTATGACCCGTAAAAAAACGTGGGCGTAGCCCGCTACCGTAAAACAAAAAAGGAAAATAAAACCGTAAGTGTGCACGGGTTTTAATTCAATTATTGACTTGTTGGGGGTAGAAATGTAAATTGGCCATTCTGGCGCCAAAAGATGGCAAATGGGAATCACAAGGTTGTCGACTTGGGATGTAGATATCGTATGGCATGGGCGTGCTCCCGAGGGCACATGGGAATCAAGATCACTTGGCATTGACAAGGTGGATTAAACTCACAGAGCAACAACGTTGGCTTCGCCCACACACTAAACACAGACTGATTTTATGAAAGCACTTAGACATCACACATCACTCTTGTTGAGAACATTCTATCACTCTTCTCCTCGCCTCCTTTCTTTTCAGCGAGTTTTCATCATTTCTTGCCACCGCCTTCTTTCTTTTTAGCGGGCTTTTACTATTTTTCTTCCACGCCTTCTTTCTTTTCAGCGGGTTTTTCATATTTTCTGTTCCCAACACAAACCTACATCTATATGACTCGGCATCTTTGCCTAAACCGTTCGATAAAGCTCATTCTGAGACTTGATACTATTCATCTGAATCTATATCCTTATCCTAGCCTACATCGAGTGCTAAGACCGACTCAAACAAAGGTGGCTTCATTTGGACTTGGTTAAGACTCGTAAAAAACCGACAAGATGACAACTTGGTTGATGAGTGGATTGAATCCCTTATTCTGAAGGACTGCCTACGTATTCGCGTGGAGCGAAATCAAATCCGACGTAGTTCGATCATGGTGCATAAACATGGCATTTTGATTGTGTGTACACACTCGAAGGTTTCACCTAAGGTATCATGTCGTATCCCATTCTAGCCTGTAAGGTATCGTTAAATCCCGTGTCTGGGGTTAGGTGTAAAAGGCTTGGATCTTTTGGGATGTGGAGCTTGGTAATAACAAGTTGGAATGGTTAACCATCATTCTGAAGGTTTGTTTTGTGGTGCTAAGGCCAAGGGCTATGGCTGCTGATGTGGTTGGAATGGGTGTCTCGGGTTTGATGAACCACGAGTGCAAATGGGTTGAAAAAATGATGTGGGTTCAAATTTCCATGTCTGGACCCTAAAGTCTAGGTATAACAACACAAGCGGAATGATTCTCAAAATTCCCGACTATCCCCTTGTAACTGTCTCAGGAAGGACTTAGGGATAAAGAGGTTACTACTTAAACTTTTGGGCTTCGCCCATTGAACCTCAACTAATGGGTACTTGACTTGAATTCTGGCTTCCGTAACTTCGACATTCAACCAAAAAGCATTCCGCAATAACTTCAACATCTTTTTTCTTTTTTCTTTTTCTTTCATCTTTTTTCATTTTTTTTTCTTTTGCTTTTTTTTCTTTTGCTTTTTTTTCATCTTTTCATTCTTTTTCACCTTTTTTCTCTCTTTGAAAATGATCTTCTATTCATTCTCTTAGTCATAAACGGATACACCTTAAAAACTGGGCTTCGCCAACAAAATTGGGTTAGAATTATCAATTCCTTCTTAGAACGGGTTGATATCTTCTCTCTTCGAGAGGGGATGATTCTATGGGGAAAAGGCTTGCCTTCCGTCATTGATAGGGAAAACAAGGAGCTAGTTCGGGTTCGTCAAAAGCACTGGTTCTGATGGAGGTTTTCTACCGCCAGACATGAAATAGGTAAAGGAATCAAACACGGGATCCTAGTGTACCTTACATTTTGAAACGGGACATATTTCTATCCCAGGGATGCCCTTGAGTGTGTTGTGCATTTTATCATGCTTTCAGAATGATTGAAGATTGGAAACAAGACATATTTGGAAACGAAACTGCGACTTTTATTGGGATGACAAATGCTTAACAGACTCGAAGGAACGATTCCTAGGACACACCCTAGGTCATCGCGGAACAAACGACTCAAATTCAGGAAAAGAAAGTCCTAGACTCGACTCGACTAAGATAAGAAAACAGATCCCGACTCATAATTTTCAAATCTAGTTTTGAGCTTTCCCTTGTTTAGCTGTCAACTTAGATGCCCGGCTCTGGTCCTTGATCCCTTTGATGGTCTGCCTCCATCCTGAGGTAGTCCTCTGAGGATCTACGCTAGTGATGGAGGTTGGTGAATCGAATTGTCTTTTATTAACTTCGTTAATGAGAGGAGTACATTCTAGAGCAAGACTCCCGACTTGAATTTCATTCTTCGGGTTTGGCAAGAATTCAAAGCAATCCACAAATATTTTCCCCATAAACACCCCTTTCAAGTGACATGGGCGGATAAGATGGGAATAATCGACATTGTCTTCGACAGAAACAAAATTGGCGTGATCGCTAAATGGATTGGTGATGTTATTAGGTTTAACAGCTGGGATCGGTAGCGTTCCGTTCTCAATCATGTCTTGAATTTCGTGCTTCAGTCGATAGCACCTTTCGATATCATGGCCTTTCCCTTGATGAAAGGCACGGTGAGGCATTTGGTTTATACCATTTACCTTGTTGATCGGCGAGAGGGTCCGGAGTTGGACCAATAGGCTTCACTTTCCTTGGGCTATGAGCCTTTGGAGAGCATATGTATAAGTGCATCCGATATCGGTGAATGCCCTAGGTGTTTGACGCTGCGACTTCTTCGATTGCCCTTCTAAGAGATTGATGGCTTCATCCAAATGGGTCGTTCTTTGGGGCCTTGCCCTTAGACGATGAGGCCCCTTGGTACCCTTTCGGCTTTTCGGCCCGCCCTTATGACATCATCTTCTACCTTTATTCCAATTCTTATCATTTCTTTGAAAGAGCCAAAATTCTGGTATTTCAGAGCATTGCGGTAAAGAGGTCGTAGATTCTTTACGAACTTATCTACCATTTCAACTTCATCAGGCTTCTTGGCTAATTTCACGCTTTCAGCGCGCCATCTTGCAAGGAATTCAGTAAAGCCTTCTTTATCTTTCTGTGTCATCACCTCCAATGTTCTTATGTTGGTTTGAATCTCGACATTGTCAAAGCATAGTGCTTACTGAGAACTCCACCGTAATATCTTGAAAGTGGGGAAGTTCTTAAGGTCAAGATTATAGAACCACGCCTTCGGGTGTTCATCCAAAGATTGGGCAAAAATTTCGGAGAGCATGTCGCAGGTACTCCCTTGGTGCTAAGTACCCTTTATAGGCCTTAACATGGTGGATTGGATCTTCGGTGCCTTTGAACTTTGGGATGTCAGTGAGTACCATGTTCGTGGGCAACTTATCTGAGCGGGGCATAGGCCCTAGCATTCTCATAGTGGATGTTCTTCCCCGGGAGAGTTTGAGACGGTCTCGATGAACTTGAACCGTTTCTCAGTTGGTCGGAGGTGGGGTAAATGGAGGGGAATCTTCACCCAGCTTAGATTCAATTGCATCCATGCGGGTCATCATGAGGTTCACGGCCTCAGTAAGCTTGTTAACAGCATCTTCCATTGCTTGACGTCGGGTTTTTGGCGGCCTTTCTACAAGAAAACCCGTGATCGAGTCAATATTTAAAGTAAGAGCCCCTGCACACGTAAGGACACGACACCAACTTGACTCAAACAAAGACTCGACTTGAGACTGACTAACCAAAGGTTCGACTCACGGTTGGATTTAGACCTTGATTCATTTTAGACTCGACAAGACGAAATGACTCAAACTGTCATAGCTCGATTCTAAACTGGACTCGGTGTAACTAAACCCGTGATTGGACTAACATAGTCCTTAGGTTCGAGTGAAACGTCCTAAAGGGCCTAGCTTGGGCGTTTTTGTGGACTATCCTAGACCAAAAGGTCGACCAACATGACTCAAGGCCCAAGAGGTGAGCTTGGGTGACCCAACAAGGTCGTGTTCTAGACTCTTAGAACGAAACACACCCGGCCTAACACGGCCATGACCCGGACACGACTTGACGCATTTCATGCTTGGTTGAGGTTCGAGAGGCATTTTGGATTGATTTTGAAAAAACGAAGGATTGATTTGAAAATGAGATTTGAAATGGGCAGCATGCCGGCTATAAAAGCTTGTTTTGGCCGAAATTTCTAGTCCTATTTGGGCAGCATTCCACGTTTTTAAAACCATGCTAGTTTGAAAGTAAGTTGTTCAAAAGTTCGGTTTTGAAAAGGACATGGGAAATTTCGAAAAGACTCGGGAAAACAATTTGCACATTGTCATTCTCATGTTATAAGGATGTATGCTCCTAGATATCTCTAAGTCTCGGCAAGTCTTCTACAAGAAGGTCTATGCCCTCCATCCTTTTGCGGTCTTATAGAGCAAGGTGTCTTAAGGTAGAGTACCTAGAAGATCGTCCCCACCATCATGAACCACGCGAGGTGAAGTGGAAGCGAGCAATGTGCAGCTTCCTAGCATAGTGGGACGTCGCCCCCCACGCATCACGAAGAAACGCTGGGACGGCCCGGGCAAGTCCTTAAGGGTTTATGCATGAATCGTAGCACTATGAGTAATGTTTTACTTTCCAACACTTTCTTTTCAAGTTTCACCTCGGAGGAAAAGACCCTAGAAACACAGTGTAACTAGTCCTCTTTTCCCCGGAGTCGCCAAATCTGTGGACAAGGCCCTCGGGAGGCTGCGTCCGCGGGATCCACACTAGGCATAATCGACTCGAGGTTCTTTCGAATCGAATTAAGACAAATTAGAGTCGCCACCAAGTTTTTTGGGAACTTGGAACCGTTCAAGTCAACTTTACACCTTTCATCGAAAAGCATAAAGCCAATCGACTACGAGTGATTAAAGATAAAGACTTGTACCCTATATCACTCGATTTGAATGACTCTCGTAATCCAATGGTATTTAGACGGATCCACAAACCATAGATCTTGAGTAAGGGGTGAGGGTACGTGTTGGGAAGCCCATAAGGACACCCAACCCCGCCCGTCAATGACGGCCTCTACTAAGTCAAGTGTCGAATTTCAAACAAGGTCATAGCTACTGCGATGTATGATATGCAAACGTTGTTTTAACCCTAACATGTGACAACAATTTCTATGTCGTTTTAGATGCAACTAAACTAACTTTGTCAAAGTTGTAATTTAGCATGCGGGTTGATTACTCTAACAACATACAAAATAAAGCAAACAAGGCTTAAGGGGGAACGGGGAGCGTTGGGATCTACCTATTACAAACCAGGCATTTCATGCCGACACAACAACAAATTAAAGATACAACTCGATCTAAATACAATTGCTACATACAACACTATACACGACAACCCACACGGCCAATCGGCCTAGAAAAGCGTGCACAAGAGGGGTGACTCACGGCCTACATGACACACGGCCTTGGGTCACTCCTCGTAATGCGTGCTTTCACTTAATCTCATCGAATTAGACATAGGGCTATGCACCAAAGCATGCATTAGCATAAACCGGGCCATGTTGCTTTAGACAACATGCGGTTTACTACGCTCCTACAAGCATTGGGAACAACCGTCTAACCAAACAAGACCAAGGTTTTTGAAAAGGTTTTGACTCAATAAAAGAAAACTAACTCGAAGATTACAACTCGATAAACAAACTATAAATTACAAGCTACAAAACAACAAAGAACAAATGATAAATAAGGAAAGAAAAACGAAATGAGAAAGACGGGAGACACGACCCAATCACGGCCCAAACCAACGGCCACCCTCACGGCCAAGACAAGGCCAACCTAGTTCCTAAGTTAGGTTCATTGGTTAGATCGAATGATTGCGAAACGGATTAGAAAACGAGTTAGAAAACAAGTTGATCGATTGAGAAGAAACGCGCGAGTGTGTTATTCTACACGGCCTAAAGGGTCCAATTAGGTCAGATATCATAAGATTAATGCTTACTCGTCGAGTGTTAATAGGAAGGTGCTAATCACGCACTCCCATGCTAGCGAGAAAATTAGTGAAAGGGAAGATGGATTCAATTAAGTTACAGAATTGTTAATCGGTTTTTAAAGCTATGTCGATGTATCCTAATGTGTCTAATTAGGTTATCAAATTGATCTAGTGTCATCTAAACGAGTTGTGTGTTAACAATCAGAGGTCGTATTAACATGTGAATGGTCCTAAGGTGGGTCGAATCACGCGAAACAAACAAAGGGTCAAAAGCGAGGAGCGAAGTTAGAAATTCGTTTTATTAATGCCCTACCTTGAACACGAGGATATGTAAATGAGACGGGGGTGTACGACCGACTGATGTAGCGGTTTCTTTTCCCATCTCAAGTCAACGCGGGTGTTCATGGTGGTACTTTAACTCATACTCGGACTAAACTAGTTTCATAGTTAATTTAAACGATAAATAAAAAGCGATAAACAAACAAAAACAAACTATAAGAAAAACAAACATAAAAACGAAATAAAAAAGGAGAAAGAGGAGGATTTGATGCACCCTCAACCTACATGTATCGTTGACACCGTCTTGGGTCGTAATCGATGGTAGATTTTATCTCGAGAGGCCGTCGTCGACGAAGAAACAAAGCAAACACGCGTTTTTGGCAAATCTGGACAGCAACTTTCAAACAATGATTTCTCCCTCGTTTCACGATGAAAATTCGATTTAAAAGATGTTTTGAAAACTAGAAAGAGAGGATAACAGAGATCTTAAAGAAACTCCCGCTCTTTTTGAGTTATTGGGCACGAAAAACGAGCACAAACAGAACTGGACAGACAGGAACAAACCGCGAAAACAGAGTGTATAACACTCTGTTTTTCGAGGGATTTCGTGTACTCTCAAGGGCAATTTGGCTCGTAAATATTTGTCTAATGTGTAGATGGATGTTATATGGTTAATTAGGAACAAGAAACTCGAGTTTTGATGGAGGTTTGAGGGAGGAACGAATTGTTTTTCGAGGAGGACACACATACAGTTTCAGTTTGTATGTCGGTTTTGTGGAGGGTTTTTGAGAGGCAATTAGGGTTTGTTTCTGAGGTTTAAAGCTTGTGAGTGATGGTAGGATGTGGGGAGAACTTAGAGGAATGAATGTATGGTGAAGGGTGGGTATTTATAAGGAGTTAAAGTAGGGTAAAAGAGGGGGAGAGGCAGACGGGCTCGGCTGAGCATAGCTGCTGTCCAGCAGCTTTTGAGGGGTTTTCTAGGGTTCGTTTGGGGGGTTTTCTTGGTGATTAAGGTAAGGTAATATGGGTAGGATATTAGGGTATGGGTTAAGGTTAATGGGCACGGGTTTTGGTGGTGTTTGGAGCGGGTTTTGGGCTCGGGATTCATCACGCAAAACAGGGGGCTGCTTGGTGTTTTGCGCGGGCTGGTTGGGGGTGATTTGGGATGGGATTTGGGCCGTGGTTAAGGGGGTTCGAACTGGGTTGGATGGGTAGAGGCTTAGGTTGGTTAGTGTACTCGAGATTCGTGCCAACTCGTAAAGAAAATGGGCTCAAAAACCGAGCTAAAATCGAGCTCAAAAACGCATGTTCAAAACGAGTTCTTTTCGATTTTCAAATCGATTTTTCAAATCCATTAACACATTAAAATAAATGATTTTTCAAACCAAATATACTCATAAAATAATTTTTCAAATCAATTATTTATTTTATTTTCAATAAAATAAACTTGGGAAAATAAATTCAAAATAAAATAAAATAAATTGAATTCACCTACAAAAACCATAATTTAAATATCATTTTAAATTAATAAAATACTTCATCGACGATGCCCATTCTACATCGTAAAACGAGCTCCAAATAATGACAATGACAACTAAAGAATACATGTGTCCTATCATCATCGGGTGTTTGTCGGGTTCTCTATAAATTCCAATATCGACGGATACGGGTATCTACAAAGTATATAGATCTACTTTTCCTTCAAAAACATTCCAAGAACTACTCGTCACTAGCTCAGCTAGGGTAGGAAGTATTATAGAAAGTAGTTAATAGGACAAAAAGGCAATTTGGCTATGTGGGGCTCATGGGTAGAATGAAATAAAGGGAACTGCCTCTCCTAACATGTGTCACCATCCACAGACCGAATGCATACAGGTATTAAGAAGACTAGACTCATGCTTATGCAAATTGATGTTACATGCCTTAAAGAGAGTACTACTCACATCCTAAATGAAACCGGTCATGAATGTCACCAGTTTAAAAAGCTCTAACCTCAGAATGTAATGTAGCTTGCCGACATAATGAATCAAGTCTATTCGTTCAGATAAGAGAGAAACAAAAACTCGTAGATTATGCACATAATCATGCCAACTAAATGTCAAGAATATGCCAGGCTCAAGTAAGGATACAAAGTAGCGTCAATGTTCAAACGTTCCGACTCAATTTAAACATGAAATTTTTTTTTTGAAATTTTATGATTTTTAGAATTAATTAAAACAACAATGCATGCGGAAATAAATAAACGTGCAAGCAAAAATGTAAGAAACATGCAGACACAGATATGGATGCATACCTCCCCAAACCAAACCGTACAATGCCCTCATTGTACCAAAAATAGGGAAAGAAATGCAAACTGAAGAGAAAAGGAGGAGTGGAGTCGGAAAACTTACAAAACGTCATACGGGGGAACCTCCCAAACCGACCATGAACATGGGAGGTCAAAGAAAGTCAAGCAATAGCTCCATAGACGTAAAACAAAGAGTGGGAAGCATAAATCGCTCGATCGAGCACTTGGAAAGCTCGATCGAGTGAACGGGCAGTGGAAGGACTCGATCGAGTGAAAAACCACTCGATCGAGTAAGCATGATATTGACTTTGGTCGATCGAGGACAATTATCACTCGATCGAGTGAAAACTTCCCCAAAAAGTGCTCGATCGAGCATAAAACCACTCGATCGAGTACTTGATCCTGCAAAACACGCATTCCAAAGCTGGAAAAGCATAAGGAGCTCATAAAACAGCGTCTAAAGTTCAGCATAAAGCTAATGAGAAATAAAATGTTCAACAAAAGTACAATAAAACAGTCCGGGCTGCCTCCCGGAGAGCGCTGGTTTAAGAGGTCCCGCACGACCTTTTTGGCATCAATTAACTGGCGCGTCAAGCTCGTCGAAGTGCAAGACTTCAACACGATTGTCTGCTTCATTCGCCTCGTGGTAATGCTTCACATAGTGGCCATTCACCTTGAATCTATGACCCTCGGAATCTTCGAGCTCCACGGATCTAAATTTGGTAACAGCTGTCACCGTATAAGGACCACTCCACCTGGACTTTAGCTTGCCAGGGAATAATCTCAATCGGGCATTAAACAGCAGCACCTTTTGCCCAACGTGAAACTCACGAGGTAGGATTCTCTTGTCATGCCATCTCTTCGTCTTTTCTTTGTAAATGCGCGAGCTATCATAGGCATTAAGCCTAAACTCTTCTAACTCATCTAGCTGCAAAAGACGATTCTGACCACACAACTTAGGATCATAATTAAGCTCACGAATTGCCCACCAGGCCTTACATTCCAATTCAACAGGTAAGTGACACGATTTCCCATAAACTAGCCTATAAGGTGATGCACCAATTGGTGTCTTAAAGGCAGTTCTATAAGCCCATAATGTGTCATCTAGCTTAAGACTCCAGTCCTTCCATGATTTAGAAACTACCTTAGATAAGATCTCTTTCAACTCGCGATTAGAGACCTCTACCTGACCACTAGTTTGGGGATGATACCCCAAACCACGCCGGTGTTGGACATCAACTTTAGACATAATTGAAGTTAGTTTCTTTTCTTTAAAATGCATTCCCCCATCACTAATGACGACCCTAGGGACACCAAATCGGGGGAATATGATCTTTTTAAACATCTTTATCACAGTCTTAGCATCACAATGGGGTGAGGCAATTGCCTCAACCCATTTCGACACATAGTCTCTGACCACTAAGATGTACTGTTACCCTTCTTTGGATGGGAACGGTCCTTGGAAATCAATGCCCCGGACATCGAAAACCTCAACCTCTAAGATACCGTTCTCGTGGCATCTCATGTCTCTTTGAAATGTTCCCCGATCGTTGGCAAGCATCGCAAGTGAAACAAAAGACTTAGCATCAGCAAACAAAGAAGGCCGGTAAAAACGGATGAAGTACCTTAGCCACGGTGCGCGATGGGCCGTGGTGACCACCATTTGAAGAGGAGTGACAGCCTTCCAGGACAATTTTGGTCTCCCACTGCGGAATACACCGTCTGTAGAGACCGTCTGCACATTCCTTAAACAAGTAAGGATCCTCCTAGAAGTACTGCTTAGCGTTATACAGAAAACGCTTCCTCTGGCGATGAGAAAGGTCGGGCGCTTGCCATCGACAACGAAGTTAGTTATATCTGCATACCAAGGTTCTTGGTTAACAATAGATGATATAACAGCAATTAAAGTATCGTCAGGAAAAGAATCATCAATAGGTAGATAATCTTCCCCTTCTTGTCGCATCAGTCGCGACAAGTGATCAGCTACAACGTTCTCAGCTCCTTTCTTATCCTTAATCTGCAAATCAAACTCCTGAAGAAGGAGTATCCATCTCAGTAGCCGTGGTTTAGCCTCCTTCTTAGCAAGGAGATGCCTCAAAGCTGCATGGTCAGTAAAAATAGTAACTTCTGACCCAACTAAATAAGTACGAAACTTCTCTAAGGCATAAACTACAGCTAGCAGCTCTTTCTCAGTGGTAGTGTACTTCACTTGAGCCTCATACAGAGTTTGGCTCGCATAGTAGATAACATTCAAAGCTTTGTCTTTCCTTTGGCCTAGCACCGCTCCTAGTGCATAGTCACTCGCATCACACATAATCTCAAACGGCAAGTCCCAGTCGGGGAATTTGTATGATCGGCGCAGAGACTAAAGCCGCTTTAATCTGTTAAAGCGTAAAGACAATCATCGATAAACACAAAAGGGGCATCCTTAAGTAGCAATTTGTGTAAGTGGTTTAGCAATTTTGGAGAAATCACGATAAACCCGGCGATAAAAGCCGGCGTGACCAAGGAAACTCCTCACCCTTTTAACATTAACAGGAGGTGGTAATTCCTTGAATCACTTCCACCTTCGCTTTATCAACCTCTATTCCCTATCAGAAACTAAGTGCCCTAAGACAACTCCCTCGTTGACCATGAAATGGCACTTCTCCCGATTCAAAGACAAGATTAACCTCAATGCGGCTGCAACACTTTCTCAAGGTTAGACAGACAATTAGAAAAATCACTTCCATATACACTGAAATCGTCCATGAAAACTTCCATGATAGACTCAATATACTCTGAAAATATCCCCATCATGCACCTTTGAAAGGTGGCAGGGGCATTACACAAACCAAAAGGCATCCTGCGATAAGCAAAAACGCCCTGAGGACAAGTAAATGTAGTCTTAGCACGATCGTGCGGGTGGATAGGGATCCGAAAGAACCACGAATACCCGTCTAAATAGCGAGAAAAATTTATGAGAGGCTAACCTTTCTACCATTTGATCAATAAAAGGAAGGGGAAAGTGATCTTTCTTGGTGGCGACATTCAGCTGTCTGTAATCTATACACATCCGCCAACCAGTCACTACTCGAGTAGGTATTAATTCATTCTTTTCATTCTTAACTACAGTTGTCCCTCCTTTCTTCGGGACTACATCTTTGGACTCACCCATTTGGAATTACCGACGAATAAATAATACTGCGTCTAGCGAGCCTTCATTACCTCGGCCATCACAACATCATGCGTCTTACGGTTCTCGCGGCGGCGACCACTGTCTGCAAGGTTTGTGATCTTCCTCCAGCTCAATCCTGTGCATACAAACATCGGGACTAATCCCCTTGATATCGTCCAATGAATAACCCATTGCTTTCCTGTTTTTCTTAAGTACGGCTAACAAAGAAGTCAGCTGATCATCATTAAGCTTAGCACTAACAATGACTGGATATTGCTCTGTATCGTCCAAGAAAACATATTTAAGATGAGAAGGGAGAGGCTTACGTTCCGGTACCTTTACCTCAATGGAGCAAAGAGTGCTAATCATTTGTTCCACTTGCTCTCCCTCAGCTTCGGTAAGTTCAGGCTCATCTAAATCATCAATAAGCAAATCCAACACAGCGTCATCGTCGTCTGGGCTATCTGCACACTCATCAAAAAGCATAAGAGCTTCTAGTGGGTCCTTCATAAAAGAACCCGACCAGAAGTCATAAATAGACTCGTCAATAATATCAACCGAATAGCAAGTATCCTCTATCATTGGTCGAGCCAAAGTACTAGGCAGACTGAAAGTGATCGCGTCATCCCCTACTGCAAGAGTCAAACGCCCTTGTCTGACATCAATAACGGCCCCATTTTGTACAAAGGAATGGTCTTCCTAAGATAATTTGGGTCCGGGTGTCCTCAGCTATATCTAAAACAATGAAATCTACTGGGATAAAGAGCTTGCCTATTTTCACAGGCACGTCCTCTAAGACACCTAAGGGCTTCCTAACAGATTTATCAGCCATCTGTAGGGTAATGTTAGTCACTTTAAAATGACTCATGTTCAGTTTATTGCAGACAGGAAGGGGCATGACACTGACACTGGCACCTAAATCGCAAAGGGCCTTATCAATAACCATGTTGCCTATAATACAGGTAATAGAAAAGCTGCCCGGGTCTTTCATTTTAGGTGGACCCTTATTCAAAAGCAAATTGCTAGACTCTTCCATAAATGAAATCGTCTTAAATTCACTTAAATTTCTCTTACGCGTCACAATATCTTTCATAAATTTAGCGTAAGAAGGTACCTGAGTAACAAGTTCGGAAAAAGGGACAGTTACCTGGAGGTTCTTCACAACGTCCACAAACTTACCGTACTGTCGCTCGATCTTTGCGTCCTTCAGACGGCCTGGAAAGGGTACCCTGGTAGCAACGAGTGGACCCGCAACTTTTCCTTTACCTTTATCAATGTGTGACGTCTCCACAGCAGGGGAAGATGACACGGTAGCGGCATTAGATAGCAAAATAGGATCTCCGCCACTTAAAGTACTCGATCAAGCACTTATATCACTCGATCGACCATTCTCTTCTTCTGTTTCACTCGATCGACCGGTTTCATCACTCGATCGAGTGATTTCTTCAGCAAAGTTACTCGATCGAGTAAGTTTATCACTCGATCGATCAACATCAAATTGTACACTTCTCGATCGACCATTATTTTCACTCGATCGAGTGATGGGACTAATAAATTCACTCGATCGAGTAGATAAATCACTCGATCGAGTGTCTGCATTGCACGCAGCAAGTATTTCTTCCAAAAACTCGTCTAAATCATCCTCCGGGGTATCGTCAGCTATCAAAACCCCGTCTTCTGGTACTTTTGGCCCTTCATAAGTAAAGCCAACTTGGAAATTCGTTGCACCAACTGAATTGCATGTCGGTAGAAGCTCGGCTTGGTCTTTCGCGAGTGTTAACTGCGCGACTTGTTCCCTCAATTCCGCTATGACCGTGTCTTTCCTATCACACATGCTCATCACAAAGGATTTTAATTCAGCAACTTCTTCATTTGCAGAAGGAGAGACCGGCTGCGGTACCGGCGTAGAAGGGGTAGAGACATTCTTTATTTCTTCATACAACTGAGAAAAAGAAACTCCTTGCTTGTATTTCCGATAAGCAAGGGCACGCTCTACACTTGCCATGCATTCAATAGGGTCATGCCCTTCCTCGCCACATCTACCACATGGCTCTATATGCTCAGTAATCGTAGGCATCCTGGCAAATAGACTTACAAAGCAACGAACAATCTGCAAGACTAATCAAAACTTTGCAGAAATGAGATCAGCCTCAAGGAATAACTTCCTTGAGACGAGAGACAACTTAATTAAAGCAACAAAATTGCACCACCTCCCCGGCAACGGCGCCAAAATTTGACACGTCTGTCGCGTACCTGTCAAACATACCAACTGGTTCTAACTAATATAGCTAGGGAAGTCGGGTCGAATCCACAGAGAGGTAGGAAATTGTCAGCTTAATCTAAGTTCGTCAAGGTAACCAAATGGGGGGGTTTTTTTAAATGTGATATTCTAAACTAATAAGAATAAGGAAGAGGAAAATAAGAGGAAGGAATCAAGCAGATAAAGAGAAACGGCTAAGAGAGACGGTTCACCATAATCATTCAGTCAAGTAATCTAGGTCTCAGGTCAATGCAAATACGGTCTAAGGAGCAGTGAATATCTCCTTTCGGTCTCAATTCGCCCTAAAGCGTAAATAGCTTAGCTTTCGCCCTCACTACAATACCCTATTGTTCGCTACTAGTCTCGCCTTTTCCAACCTTTCGGTCCAGGTCAAGGATCACTAAGAAATAAATGCCTACTTGCGTCGACTCAATTAGACGGATACAGTTACTTGTAGCATTTAACCAACAAATACTATACTAGCATTACCCAATAAATCGATTACTATTCCCTCATGATTATGGATCCCCTATAGTCTTAGCATAAGGGAATTAGCTACTCATTACCATCGAATTAACAATGATGACAAATAGATAATTGGAATTAAACATTATAACAAACTAATAAAGATAGAATTAAAGCAATTATTACGATAACAATAAAGAGAGAAGAATTCAAAGCAGTAAATATGATTAAGGATAAAAGAAGAATAATAATACCAATCGCAAATCCGAATCCGAGTAGCAAAATATAGAAGAAAGACAAAAATCCAAGTAACAGTAGCAAGAACTAGAGTAAAAAATGAATGTCACCGTGCAAGAGAAGAGCGAAGTAACGTAGTCCCTCTGCTCTATCTTATACCAAAAAATCCATCCTAAAACCTAATCTATGGACTAATTACAAAAGCCCATAAAATGATTAGGCGGAAATTAACTAAGGCAGGAAAAACCACTCGATCGAGTAGAAATAAACTACTCGATCGAGCAAACCAACACCAAACCACTCGATCGAGTGGAAATAAACCACTCGATCGAGCACTTCTTGCAAAATCTCCTCGATTGACTCCTTAAACTGCTCGATCGATCAATCTTGAGTATATAAAGCATTCGATCGAGTAGAAAACTACTCGATCTAGCTATATAGGCACGCTAGACTTTGCAGTACCCTTCCGAAACCAGCTCACGCGTCTCCAAAATGTTAGACTCCAAGCTCCGGCTCCTTATTCTCCATGAATGCATGCAATTGGGACAAATTAGGCTCGATTTAACTCCTCTTCGGTTAATTCCTGCAAATTACATAAAACGAACCAAAGTAGGATATTCGGGGGCATTTGTAGCTAGATGCTACATAAATAGTACAGAAATGCGTGTAAAAATGAGGTAAAACCTTATATAAAAGACACGCATCAACAACCCTGCATTTCGAAAACAAGAAACCAGGTAGAGCTCATAAAAGACGCCATTTTCGTCTTCTTAAAAACTCAGATTTCGACTCCATTTCTTCACCATTCATCTTGATTTTTGTACCATTCTTCTCCTTATTTCCTCCTTCATCTTTCAAGGTAAGAAAGACTCGTTTTTGTGATGGTTTCAAATCTCGCCGTCTTATAAAAGTTTCGATTTTTGCCTCAATCTCTTCGTTTTCTCGCTCCTTGTTGAAGGTTTCGAAGACCCGGTGGAAGACTCAAGCTTTGGGGACCGTTTATTCGAAGAATAAGGAGCGTTTAAGGTAACGGTGATAGGTTACTCGACAATGAGTCGATATTTCGCCTTTTACATGGTTTTTCACTCGTTTCCGTCGCAAAGTCTAAAGCTTTAGGCCTTTCTTATGCGTATGGTTAATTATGTGAATTATTAGGCTTTTTACATGAGTGTTTGGCTGTTTTCCATAGCTTAAATCCATTAAGTGAAGTTCGGCCATGGTTGTTTCGAATGCTGCTGTGCTCCTCTTTGCAGGCTAATTAGGCCGTCTTTTTTTCCGGTTTCTTGAGTATTGTTATTGGTAAATCGGATACTGTTTATTCATATTGTAGTCATGCTTATTCCCGTCTTAACTTTGCCTTCGATGCCCGTCTTGAGTATGATCTAAAATGGGCTGCTAGAATTCGGTTTTGTGCTGTGACAGTTGCTGGTTTGCCTCTGTTTTGGGATGGAGTTTCTGTGCAGGTTTTGAGGCGTATACTTGCCGAGTGTTGGGGTGTTTTATACGTGTTGATTTGGGTCGTAACGTCGTTAGTAGTTTCGGTCTTGATCTCGTCTCAAACGTTGTCTTCGTATAGCTCACCTTTGGACTGCCTTATGCGGAAAAAAAGAAGAAGTAATTTAGGACAGTTTTTACGCTCTATTTTGGGTAGTCGAAGTTTTGGTTTTGACGCGGTTTTTGGGGATCATGTGGAGCTGTCCACGGCCTGTTGTTGAGCTGCTCGTGGCTGCCTGTTTGGACGATTTTTGGGTGGCAGTTTGGACGGGTTTTTGGTAGCTAGTGGCGGATTGAATGGTGGCTGTTATGGGTAGTGACCGGGATTGTTTTTGAGTCGGGTTATTTAAAATATAATTAAATATCCGTCTCGTATTTTATATAACGAAATTCGTTAATATCGTTCTTTCATACATTTATTCAATTGGGCTTGACTCGTTAAGTTAATTGGGCTTGTCATATGTTTGTAATTGGGCTTATCTTATTAAGGTAATGGAATTGCCTTGTTAATTTAGTTGAACCCGTCTATCTTGTTTGTTGCGCTTAATGTGATTTAATTGTTGGACTCCTTATAGTTTATTTATTGGGCTCATAAATGTGTCACTTGGACCTGGTGACATTTTACCCCGTATATTTCATATAACGTAAATTATCCATTATCATTCTTTAGTATTTTATTTAACCGGCATGATAAATTATAAAATGAAATATTCATCTGCATAAGACAAGTATGAGATATTTATTGTTAAATAATTATTGGTGAAGTGTCATATCCTTGATAATGTCTTGTATTGTTCGGTGGTGTGAGTCGTGTTCCTATCGGACACTAGGGGTGAGCCATAGGCCCTCTAGTTATGATATGATCGTCGGGACTGATGTTCCCATCCGTACTTATGGTGAGATGCAAGCCATAAGTATGAGTGTGACATTAATCATCCCGTCCCTGAGTCTTGGTCCTATCGGACACTAGGGGTGAGCCAGAGGCCCTCTAGTTGCGATATGATTCGTCGGGAGTGATGTTCCCATCCGTACTTATGGTGAGATGCAAGCCATGAGTATGAATGTGACATTTATGATCCCGTGTCATATGATGTTTGCATTATCATTCTTACTCTTATTGTGACTCAAGTGTGACGTTTTACATTGTGTGACTACTTGACATTCCTTATTTACCCCTTTCGGACCTTTGGTTACGAGTATGTGCCATGTTTCCGGATTGGGTTATCCTTCCTCTTTCGGACCTTTGGTTACGGGTGTGTGCCATGTTTCCGAATTAGGATATCCTTCCGCCTTTCTTCGGACCTTTGGTTACGGGTGTGTGCCATGTTTCCGATTAGAGGTTACTCGACCTTTGGTTACGTTTGTGTGCCATGTTTCGAGTCTTGGATACGATTGCTATATCGTTTGTCGAATCGGGTGACGTCCATCCCGAGAGTCTGGATCCAGGTTTAGACTAGGACCGTATTATGATCGTCGTCCTACCAAGAGGTTGGAGTCTAGATGGTTTGTCTTGTGAGTTCATACTAAGTATATGTCTTACACTTGTTGAGTCGGTCAATATGGGTTGGTCGACTTGGTTATTCTATTTCCTTGATTGCATATTCATTCTCATATATCATGCCTATTCTATTAAGAAAGTATTATGCCTATCTCATCATGATTATCTATTATAGTCTCTTGTTCTTTATTGTTCATATTTGATGCATGATCCACATGTTTAATTAAGTGTTTGTTTACTTACATTTCGACATATTGTGGCTGGGAGAACCTTGAGTTACTCCCCACTGACTGTGGCGTTCATGTTTACATGAATGACAGGTTGTGAAGATGCTTACGTGGGGAAGACGTGTGGGCTAGCGAGAACTAAACCCTTGGACCTTAGTTGCTAGATTAGAAAACCCTTATATGTTTATTCGTGGGATATCTTTTCCCCGCCTTCTAGACTTGGGTTGTAATAACCTAAATTTGTCTATTGTAGTATTTGTTTCATTTCGTTTTTGGCACCCGCGTGTTAACCTTTAACTAGTAATTTAAAAGTTTTTAAAATCTCACAAATTTCCGCTTTAATTTATTAGTTATACTTTCCGCTTTATCGCGGGGTGTGACAGTTGGTATCAGAGCATATGTTGCTCCGGACGCACACACGTGTACCCCAAATTTAAATTTGAACTTGACCTTGAATAATGAATGAGAGATGGGTAGACTTAAGGACCTAAGTTGGTACTCTATATTGTGTTTGATCTTTGTTAGGTTCTAACATGATTTGTTGATTGTCAAGTATTTTTGTACCCTTGGATCAATGACCGTGAGCTTACCCACTTTGCGATCAAGACTTGGTGCCTGTTGCCGAAAATTGAGGATTTGCTCAACTTCGAAGAATGCTTCTACTTCTTCAAAGATGTTTCTCATTCTTTGTGTACCTTGCCCTATTCTTCACTTCTCAATGCTTATTCCTTCCTCTAAATCCTCTTTTCTTTTTCCTGGTAAGTCACTCTTGTATTTCCTAACTTGTCCTTTGTTAATTGCTTATCCTTCCTTAACGCATTTTTTACAGTACTATTTCTTTTGAGAAATGTTGACCTTGGTTGGAAAATTTGACTTTTGAGGAGTTTGTTGTGTTTGACCCTTAACCCTGGTTTTGAGAGGATTGATGTTGGAAAGACTTAGGTAGTGTGATGAGACATACTTGATGGTTCTTATACCTAGATCCTTGATAAAGTGAGTATATTTGATTGGTGGATTTTGTGTGTAAAGTGTGAGTTGCATTGGTTACTAAGGTTATGGAACTTGGCTTTGTTGTTTATGTTTGGGATACTAGTGCTTAGTACTTGACCTAAGGTGGATGAAATTGAATGGTGAATTTGAGGATGTAGGATTGACTAAGTAAGTTGAGTTTTTGATTGGCTTCCATAATCACTTTGGACATGAGACTTTGATAATGTATATGTTACCATATGAGAAATACTAATTGTGGGATTATTAGTTGGTTTAAGTGAGTGATCTTGATTACTACTTGAGGTATGATATGAGAGTGAGATTAAGCTACATTATTGGAAAGTCTTAGCGCTTGTTTTAGTAACTAGAAAGGATAATGGTATGGTTGACACCAATTGTTAAGTTCAAGGACATAGTTTCGATTTTGGTGTTAGGATGTGGAATATTCGAGGAACCTTTTCTTGGAGTTTAGAGCTTGGTATCGGGATTCTTGATTGAGGGTTTACTTTTCTGAGGAACCCATGGTTGACACTAGCTGGATACGAGTATAGCTTCGTTGGAACTTTGACCTTGATCTTGTGGAAGTCGTTTGTGGATGTTTGAGGATTTGAAGTGGTGAAATCACACTTATAGTGGAATACCTTGTTTCATGGAATAGCTTAGGATGAAATAACGTAAGTCTTTTGAGGGAATCCTTGGGAATGTTATGATTATGAGTTTTGTTGTTAGGAAGTTTTCGGGACCGCTTAGGTTGATGTCGTTATTTGAGGTTTGAGTATCTGGCGTCTCCTTGTTGTCTAAATCCCTTTTCTTCCTTGAGCATAAGCATTATCGTCATACCTCTTTTCCTTGCTTGGTCATGCTCCCCCTTAAGTTTGATGCTAATGACCTATAAAAACTCTACCTTTGACGTTCTTATTGACTTCAATTCTTACCCTATGAAGTTCATCATAGCTCTTTTGTTGGTTAAGTTTGGACTCTCTTAACGTACTTTGTTTTTATGTTATCTAAGTTACCCTCCTTTTTGTACAACTTCTAAACTTTCAAGCTACTAGTTTCGATTCGTTGTTAAAAGTTTATGTTACTTTTGCAAAACCTTGCCTATTTTAACAATTTGAAAATGAAAATTTGATTCAATTCCCTATTTGTCCCTTGGGTATAGACTTCTTTATCATGATTTTAATTGCTAAACCTGTGATTTCTCTAAATTTTATCCAGTTTCTGTTAACTTTGATCTATTTATGATTTCTTTGTCAAAGTTTAAGATTACATTTTCAGAAATTCGACTCCCTTGTGAATTTAAAAGTGAAACCTCTATCTCTATTTTGGCTTTTGCAAGAGAAAATTTGAGTGGACTATCTTTTTCTTTTGATTTTGACATTGATCGGATGTTAGAACTCGTTATTAGAGACGTTTAATAACTTGTTCTACGCTTGTCGGCGAATGATTTTTGTTTAAATTTGTCACTGACTTGGAAAGTTAGCGTTCTTGTGTGCACGACAAGAGTAATTTCGTTCCATGAGTGAGACTTACACTTTTGAAAACTTTTCATTAATGTTTTTGAAAGTATTTTGATTTTGATTTATGCAAATAATTTAATTTTCGATCGAGTTCTGTCGGAAAATTTTATTTGAAACTTTTGAAAGAATATTAATTCTTACGATAAGTAACCTTTTAATGTTTTGGTTACCGACTTTAAAAGTTCAGCTTTATTTTATAACCTTTCTTTTCTACTTTCAAGTTTTGAGGACGAAACTTTTTAAAAGGTGGGGTGATTGTAACACCCGCGAATTTCCCTTTTTGACATTTAAAATTTATTAAACCGTTTGAATTACTTTATTAAATATTTTTGAATTATTCAATTTAATTAATTTTATGTCAAACACGATTTTTATAAAAGTAATATATAAAAGCTCTTTTATATAAAATACGTATTATTAAATTATATTTTTGAGGCGTAAATTATATAAGAATATATGTATACGTATTTTAGTCGAACAGTAATAATAGTGACAATAATAATAATAATAATAATGCCCGTCTTAATTTCCGTCTAACATTAGACCGTCACATTTTCACATATGAGGCAAAGTTACTCTCGCCCTATCCCGTGTCGACAACTCAGTTCTCAAATTCATCACTCAACCAATATCATCAATTATTTAATTCTCTCTCTCACCTTTTGTTTTGGTTGATGACCAATCCCAACCCTTCTTTGACTCCCCTTCCTTTTCCATTTATCTGAAAACAACAAAAAAAGAGGGAAACAACCCTGCATTTCGAAAACAAGAAACCAGGTAGAGCTCATAAAAGACGCCATTTTCGTCTTCTTAAAAACTCAGATTTCGACTCCATTTCTTCACCATTCATCTTGATTTTTGTACCATTCTTCTCCTTATTTCCTCCTTCATCTTTCAAGGTAAGAAAGACTCGTTTTTGTGATGGTTTCGAATCTCGCCGTCTTATAAAAGTTTCGATTTTTGCCTCAATCTCTTTGTTTTCTCGCTCCTTGTTGAAGGTTTCGAAGACCCGGTGGAAGACTCAAGCTTTGGGGACCGTTTATTCGAAGAATAAGGAGCGTTTAAGGTAACGGTGATAGGTTACTCGACAATGAGTCGATATTTCGCCTTTTACATGGTTTTTCACTCGTTTCCGTCGCAAAGTCTAAAGCTTTAGGCCTTTCTTATGCGTATGGTTAATTATGTGAATTATTAGGCTTTTTACATGAGTGTTTGGCTGTTTTCCATAGCTTAAATCCATTAAGTGAAGTTCGGCCATGGTTGTTTCGAATGCTGCTGTGCTCCTCTTTGCAGGCTAATTTGGCCGTCTTTTTTTCCGGTTTCTTGAGTATTGTTATTGGTAAATCGGATACTGTTTATTCATATTGTAGTCATGCTCATTCCCGTCTTAACTTTGCCTTCGATGCCCGTCTTGAGTATGATCTAAAATGGGCTGCTTGAATTCGGTTTTGTGCTGTGACAGTTGCTGGTTTGCCTCTGTTTTGGGATGGAGTTTCTGTGCAGGTTTTGAGGCGTTTACTTGCCGAGTGTTGGGGTGTTTTATACGTGTTGATTTGGGTCGTAACCTCGTTAGTAGTTTCGGTCTTGATTTCGTCTCAAACGTTGTCTTCGTATAGCTCACCTTTGGACTGCCTTATGCGGAAAAAAAGAAGAAGTAATTTAGGACAGTTTTTACACTCTGTTTTGGGTAGTCGAAGTTTTGGTTTTGACGCGGTTTTTGGGGCTCATGTGGAGCTGTCCACGGCCTGTTGTTGAGCTGCTCGTGGCTGCCTGTTTGGACGATTTTTGGGTGGCTGTTTGGACGGGTTTTTGGTAGCTAGTGGCGGATTGAATGGTGGCTGTTATGGGTAGTGACCGGGATTTTTTTTGAGTCGGGTTATTTAAAATATAATTAAATATCCGTCTCGTATTTTATATAACGAAATTCGTTAATATCGTTCTTTTATACATTTATTCAATTGGGCTTGACTCGTTAAGTTAATTGGGCTTGTCATATGTTTGTAATTGGGCTTATCTTATTAAGGTAATGGAATTGCCTTGTTAATTTAGTTGAACCCGTCTATCTTGTTTGTTGGGCTTAATGTGATTTAATTGTTGGACTCCTTATAGTTTATTTATTGGGCTCATAAATGTGTCACTTGGACCTGGTGACATTTTACCCCGTATATTTCATATAACGTAAATTATCCATTATCATTCTTTAATATTTTATTTAACCGACATGATAAATTATAAAATGAAATATTCATCTGCATAAGACAAGTATGAGATATTTATTGTTAAATAATTATTGGTGAAGTGTCATATCCTTGATAATGTCTTGTATTGTTCGGTGGTGTGAGTCGTGTTCCTATCGGACACTAAGGGTGAGCCATAGGCCCTCTAATTATGATATGATCGTCGGGACTGATGTTCCCATCCGTACTTATGGTGAGATGCAAGCCATAAGTATGAGTGTGACATTAATCATCCCGTCCCTGAGTCTTGGTCCTATCGGACACTAGGGGTGAGCCAGAGGCCCTCTAGTTGCGATATGATTCGTCGGGAGTGATGTTCCCATCCGTACTTATGGTGAGATGCAAGCCATGAGTATGAATGTGACATTTATGATCCCGTGTCATATGATGTTTGCATTATCATTCTTACTCTTATTGTGACTCAAGTGTGACGTTTTACATTGTGTGACTACTTGACATTCCTTATTTACGCCTTTCGGACCTTTGGTTACGAGTATGTGCCATGTTTCCGGATTGGGTTATCCTTCCTCTTTCGGACCTTTGGTTACGGGTGTGTGCCATGTTTCCGAATTAGGATATCCTTCCGCCTTTCTTCGGACCTTTGGTTACGGGTGTGTGCCATGTTTCCGATTAGAGGTTACTCGATCTTTGGTTACGAGTGTGTGCCATGTTTCGAGTCTTGGATACGATTGGTATATCGTTTGTCGAATCAGGTGACGTCCATCCCGAGAGTCTGGATCCAGGTTTAGACTAGGACCGTATTATGATCGTCGTCCTACCAAGAGGTTGGAGTCTAGATGGTTTGTCTTGTGAGTTCATACTAAGTATATGTCTTACACTTGTTGAGTCGGTCAATATGGGTTGGTCGACTTGGTTATTCTATTTCCTTGATTGCATATTCATTCTCATATATCATGCCTATTCTATTAAGAAAGTATTATGCCTATCTCATCATGATTATCTATTATAGTCTCTTGTTCTTTATTGTTCATATTTGATGCATGATCCACATGTTTAATTAAGTGTTTGTTTACTTGCATTTCGACATATTGTGGCTGGGAGAACCTTGAGTTACTTCCCACTGACTGTGGCGTTCATGTTTACATGAATGACAGGTTGTGAAGATGCTTACGTGGGGAAGACGTGTGGGGTAGCGAGAACTAAACCCTTGGACCTTAGTTGCTAGATTAGAAAACCCTTATATGTTTATTCGTGGGATATCTTTTCCCCGCCTTCTAGACTTGGGTTGTAATAACCTAAATTTGTCTATTGTAGTATTTGTTTCATTTCGTTTTTGGCACCCGCGTGTTAACCTTTAACTAGTAATTTAAAAGTTTTTAAAATCTCACAAATTTCCGCTTTAATTTATTAGTTATACTTTCCGCTTTATCGCGGGGTGTCACAAAATGAATGTATCTAGCAAGGTAAAAGAGTGTATCTACTTTTTGAGAGATGTGTATCTAGTAAAGTAGAGGTATGTATCTAGCAAGGTAAAAGGGTGTATCTAGCTTCCAAGGTAAAGGTCGGGCAACGATTGTGTATGGAATCTTTCAAGACGGTATCTTTACATTGTTCTTCTCCTATTTTAGAAGTAGGAGCATAATGTACTCTTGATAAGAGGGTAAATTCTGGAAAATAAAATAAAATTTAGAGTTTTTTGTCAAACACAACCTTTAAAAAAAAAATTCTTCCAAACACCACCTTTAAAAAAAAAGTTTGTAAAACACAACCTTTAATAAAATTTTTGTTGTCAAACACGACTTTTTGCCCGAAGGACTTAACATTTTGCAATGGGGTAACTTTCAATCGATGTTTGAGATAGCAAATGATGTCGGTTTGAGGCGTTTTTGGACTCGTTGGAAAGGTGGAAATACAAGCTTTCCAGGGGTTATAAATACGATGGTCAAAGGTGGCCTTATGTGGAGTCTATTGATGTGTAAAGTAAGGCTGGTCGGAGAGATTAACGGTGGTCGGGGATTTTTAGTGGGTCTTTTAAAGAGGTTATGATGCTTTGTTTGGTCTAAAATTTGGTATGTAGGTAGCGGGGAGTGTAAGGTAGGCCGTAGTTGTGTTGTTGTTTGTGGTTGTTTGTTGTAAGTGGTGGTTTGAGGTGAGTGAATTGACCCACAAAAAAAATCCTACTTTGACATTCTTTTGAATGTTTTTTACCTTCAAATTAACTCCCCTCGAACCACCACTTGTAACCAACAACCACCACAAACAACACAACTAAGACCTACCTTGCACTCCCCGCTACCTACATACCAAATTTCAAACCAAACAAAGCATCATAACCTCTTTAAAAGACCCACTAAAAGTCCCCGACCACTCGCTAATCTCTCCGACCAGCCTTACTTTACACAACAATAGACCCCACATAAGACAATCTTTGACCATCGTGTTGATAACCCATGGAAAGCTTGTATTTCCACCTTTTCAAAGAGTCCAAGAACACCTCAAACCGACATCGTTTGCTATCCCAAACATCGATTGAAAGTTACCCCATTGCAAAATGTTAAGTCCTTCAGCCAAAAAGTCGTGTTTGACAACAAAAAATTTATTAAAGGTTGTGTTTTACAAACTTTTTTTTTAAATGTGGTGTTTGGAAAAAAATTTTTTTTAAAGGTTGTGTTTGACAAAAAACCCTAAAATTTATTAATTTTAGTATGACATACATTACCATGCAAGATACACTTAAGAGTAATAGATGGTTTAGATACATTTTTTCACATTAACTTAAAAACACTTTTTTTTTCTACACATTTGTGTATGAATTGAGTTCAATACAAACCGTAACCATATTATCACTACAGTAATCAGAAACCTGCCAAACATCTCACGATCATCTATACATTTGTGTATGAATTGAGTTCAATACAAACCGTATGAAGTACCTCACATACACATGATATTACTACTGGATAATTAGTAACTCGGACATGAGATGACAACCTTTTTCATATTTTCACAAATCGAACATCGTTCTGCCCAAACGCAGTTCCACAGGCAGGGCACTTCCTATGCCGAATTTCCAGGTTTCTTTAAATGCACTCGTTGCAGAACAGATGGTAGCACTTCACTATGACAACCTGCAAACCAAATGGAGAAAGGCAAAAACTTAATTGACATGGTTTCACACTTGAAAGTTGAAACCGTTTTATTCAAGACTCATTTCGGAAAAATGACAACTAATGGATGTGGCAGGTAGACAAGGATATACGGTTCAATTTTTAGTAATTCCTAGGTTTCTCAGGATGTAATACAAGAGTAAGACGGTTATTTTGTGAAAACATTTCAGGGGTTTGGCGTAAAAGAAAGCATGGACAACACGGCCAAAGTGAAAATATTAAGATAAATATAGGTAGTTTTATTCTAGTAGAGTTGTAGAGAATGATGATAAAGGACATTAAACTTGCCTCTTTCGGTCGGTCAAAGCAGACACCACATTTGAGTATAAACTTGCATTCCTTTATTTCATCTTGGAGTCTCTGGATTGCACCCTCTCCAGTTTCTTCAATTAAATCAACCACCTTGTTGTTCTACTCTTTGAGCTCCGCCCGAATCCTCTTTTGGTCATTTATGAAGTACCTTAACACCACCATCCTCTTCATTTCTGAAGTACGTTAAATCAGTTTCTTCAATTAAATCAACCGTATGAAGTACTTTAACACCACCATCCTCTTCCACTGGCGTGAATGTTTAGCTAGCGCCCCACTTAATTGACATCAACATAGCCACCCTACACCACAACTACCCCCTATATCGACCACCTGATGACGTCGACGCCGAATAATCTCACCACAACAACTACTCAAATCAACCCCCAAATTCAGGTTGGCGATTTCTTATCTTTCGGATTCACAAGTCGATATGTGTATCTACAAGTAACACAATGTGCATCTGGGGGTGCTGCTTTATGTATCCGCCTCCCATATCACCACTATGACTTCACCGCCCACCACCAACAATAACAAAAACAAAACCACCATCACCACCCTGACAAATAGCACACCTCCACCTGCCCAGCCATTCTACTTCCGTGTACCGCCGCAACCACAATCGCCCATAGCCGCCGGACCGCCACCGTCTCTAACACCAAGTACATTTTATTTGGTCGACGGGAACGTTTTCTGCTTTGGAATTCTCCGACATGAACTCCAGCGTACTTATATTTTTAAAATACCTCATCATTTGTTATAGATCTACAACTTAAAATCATAAAATTCAACAAAAAAACAAGTGAACCAAAAACTTCGCACTTCCTCTTTGACTAACAAAAAATGGAGGCCTCACCGCGGTGTAAACTAATTGACTGACGACGGAGTGGTGTTCGATCTCCGCCGACATCCACGAAGTGGATAGTCAAGACTTCATATGAGTGTTGAAAGAGGAAGACAAAGAGAGAGGCTCCAAATCATCCTAAAATCCGGCAGCATAGTCGTCGGCTGGTGACCGCACGGCCGACGGTGGTGGTAAATGGAGGTCGGTGCTAGCATGAGTTGGTAAGGGGAGGGCAGAATGGTTGTGTTCAAGTGACAAAGGGAATAGTTGTAACACCCCCATACTCCAAGTGCCTTACTGGGACCACTTAAGGCATGGATGTGCTACCATCTCAGTTACCCGAGGCAATGATAATCAAATGACAATAAGGAAACGTACTTAAATAGTAATAAATTTTAAATGATACAAGCCAAACTCCAAAACCTGTTAAAAGGAAATACAAAGGTTCTCAAAACTGTCAACTACTAAATAACTACAAATATTCGACACAGCGGAAGACTTCTAAAACTGCAACGTGGTGACTCATCCCAGCTATCCCATGCGCATCGTCTTATACCTGCTCAATAACTGTTCACCACCCCCGAATGGATCACCACAATTTTTAAAACATTTAAACGGGGTTAGTACTAATTACATAAAAACAACATCTGATATGAAACCACAATGTAAACATCTCAAACACACAATCTCAATCTCCACAACTCCACCCTAGCTCCACATATCTAACTACACACTAAAGTGTGTAGCCCTGCCAGAGTACCCATCGCAACAAGTACTCCTCGCCGCCAGTGGGGGACCGCAGCTGTTCCCACCTAAGCCCCGCTCATCTCCATCGAGCGATAAACCCATGTTCATTAATGTGCACATCCCCCTTGTGACGGGAACCACAAGGGGCGAATCAAGGGCGTGAAGCCACTCCCGCAAGTGACTCCACTCAGCCAGGGACGCACCCCGAAGATCACAGACAGTTATCAATCAATCATCATATACAAACAACACTTACCAACAACCGATGCCAATACGATAAAAGAATAAATCAACAACAACGACAACAACATCAACACCAACAATGCCATGTAATTAATACTGAGTAGGGAAACCCTACCTGGAATGCAAACACCACAGACGGTCTTAGCAGCTAATCAGAATCTTTCCTCAACGAAACCTCTTCCTATAACATACATTCATACAATTACTACCACATTCATACAAATCACCCAAAACCCCCAATATCACCCAATTAGGGTTTCAACCAACTTTAACAAAACATTATAAAAATTGTATAAAAAGCTTACCCTCTATACAAGGATCACAACGGCGTAAAGAACAAGATGATCTGACACTCCTAACCTTGGGGATTTGTTAACAATGCGACGAAAACAACTTACGTAACTCCTCTTCTTCTCAAATAGGTTTTTTGAATGTTAAAAGAGATTAAGAAAAGTGACGGTCACCTTTTTATATTAATCTCGCATCATTAACAAAACCCGTCAAACTCAGCCCGTAATACTCACTTACTCGATAGAGTAAGTGACTTACTCGATCGAGTGCCCCTTACTCGATCGAGTCCTCAACTTACTCGATCGAGTACCCTACAGGCAGTCTACTGTTTTGCGTCAAAAACTACTTACTCGACAGAGTAAGCCCCACTCGATAGAGTACCCAAACACATAAAACCGTAGTAATACAGTTTTCCCTCCTTAAAAAGAACTTCGTCCCCGAAGTTCAACCCATAAACAAATACAAAACATACTAACTTCCTCCCGACACAACAACATGACCGAAACTCAAAATAAAACTCAAAACAAAACTCAAAACACACCTCCCAAACAACACTCAACCCAACTTAAAACAACTACTAACTGTACCACACCAACATAAAACATGCAAAAACTCTATGCGACCATCTCCTACCCCCCTAAATAAAACATGGTTACGTCCCCGTAACCACACATACCTGATCAAAAAGAGACGGATACCGCTCCCTTATAGCCTCCTCCGCCTCCCAAGTAGCCTCCTCAACCTCATGGTTAGACCAAAGAACCTTAAGCAAGACCGTTTTCCCATCTCTAGTTTTCCTAACCTTGCGATCAAGAATATGTTTCGGCACCTCAAGATAAGACGAGAACTCATCCAACTCGATGTTCTCTACATCTAACACATGTGAAGGATCACTCACATACTTCCGCAGCTAAGACACATGAAACACATTATGCACTCTGTCCAAAGCAGCTGGTAAAGCTAACCGATAAGCAACCTCACCCACACGGTCCAAAATCTCATATGGTCCTATAAACTTCTGGCTCAGCTTCCCTTTATTCCCAAATCTCATGACCCCACGCATAGGAGACACTTTCAAAAGAACCTTGTCCCCAACCTGAAACCCTATGTCATGACGGTGTAAATCTGCATAACTCTTTTGTCGATCCTGGGCCGCTCTCATCTTTTGTCTGATCTGCTTAACCTGTTCAACCATTTCCTGTACCATCTCTAGCCCCAAAACCACTGCCTCAGCTCTGTCATCCTAACAAATCGGACTCCTATATCTCCTCCCATATAAAGCCTCAAACGGTGCCATGCCTATACTAGTGTGATAGCTGTTGTTGTAAGAGAACTCAATCAAATCTAACCTCTGCTCCCATCTACCACCAAAATCCATAACACAAGCTCGCAACATGTCCTCTAAAGTCTTGATGGTCCTCTCTGTCTGGCCATCTGTCGCAGGATGAAACGCAGTACTCATCTTTAAGGTAGTTCCCATCAACGCCTGCAACTCTTTCCAAAACCGTGATATGAACCTCGCATCTCTATCGGACACTATATCCTTAGGCACCCCATGCAAACGAACCACGTGCTTCCTATAAGCCAAAGCTAACTGTATCTTGGTCCATATATCTTTCATCGGCACAAAATGAGCTGACTTGGTCAGTCGATCCACTATAACCCATATCATGTTATTACCCTGCTGACTCTTCGGTAAACCCACGATAAAATCCATAGAAGTGGACTCCCACTTCCACTCAGGTACCTCAAGAGACTGAATCTTACCTTGTGGTCGTCGCTGCACTCCTTTAATTCTCTAACATGTCAAACAACGAGACACAAACTCAGCTGTTTCCTTCTTCATCCCAGGCCACCAGAAAGTCTTCTTTAAATCTTTATATAGATTGTCACCGCCTGGATGTGCCGAATATGGTGTGCAATGAGCCTCTGTCATGATTATCTTTTTCAACTCCTCATCACTAGGAACACACCATCTCCCATCAAATCTCACACTACCATCTGTATGAATAGAGAATCTAGACACTGTCCCTTTCTCTACTCCAGCTCTCCACTCCTCAATCTTAGGATCCAAAGCATGCTTTCTGCGAATATCATCATAAAGATCTGGCTCCACTGTCAAATACCCTATAACATCCCCTTTCTGTATCATATGTATCCCCAACTTCCCCACCTCATCTCTCAACCTCATCAAAGACATAGCTATGCAAAGAGAATGCACACTCTTCCTGCTCAAAGCATCTGCAACCACATTAGCTTTCCCTTCATGGTATATAATATCCATGTCATAATCCCCAATCAGCTCCATCCACCTCCTCTGTCTCATGTTCAACTCCTTTTGAGTGAAGATGTACTTGAGACTCTTGTGATCTGAAAACACCTTAAAGGTCGCCCCATAAAGATAGTGCCTCCAAATCTTGAGAGCAAACACAACTGCACCCAACTCCAGATCATGTGTCGGATAGTTCTCTTCATAAGGCTTCAGCTGTCTAGAAGCATAAGCAATCACTTTCCCATTCTGCATCAGCACACAACCCAACCCATTCTTGGAAGCATATGTGTACACCTCAAAGTTCTTACTCTCTTCAGGTAAAGCTAAGATTGGAGCTGTGGTCAAACGCTCCTTTAATGTTTGGAATGCCGTTTCACAACTTTCATCCCAACGAAACCTGTTCTCTTTCCTCATCAAAGCTGTCATAGGTCTGGCTATCTTGGAAAAATCTTTCACGAACCGACGATAGTACCCTGCCAAACCCAAGAAACTCCTGATCTCAGCCACATTCTTCGGTGCTTCCCACCGAGTAACTGCTTCTATCTTTGCAGGATCCACAACAACACCCTTCTTAGAAATCACATGCCTCAGAAAAGCAACCTCCTCTAACCAAAACTCACACTTAGACAACTTTGCATACACCTGATTGTCTCGCAAAGTCCGCAACACTATCCTCAAATGCTCCTCATGCTCCTCCTTAGTCTTAGAAAAGACTAAGATATCATCGATAAAGACCACCACAAACCGATCCAAAAACTGACTGAAAACCCGGTTCATCAAATCCATAAATAGTGCAGGTACATTAGACAACCCAAACGGCATCACAACATACTCATAGTGACCATACCTCGATGTAAAACCTGTCTTTGGTATGTCCTCCTCCCGAATCTTCACCTGATGGTAACCCGACCTCAAATCGATCTTAGAAAAGACCGCTGCACCGTTCAACTGATCAAACAAATCATCTATCCTCGGCAAAGGATACTTGTTCTTCACGGTGACCCTATTCAACTCCCTATAATCGATGCATAACCTCAAACTCCCATCTTTGTTTTTCACAAATAAGACTGGTGCTCCCCACGGTGATACACTAGGTCTAATGTATCCCTTATCAATCAGATCATCCAGCTGTTTCTTGAGCTCCTCTAACTCCTTTGGACCCATACGGTACTGTGCCTTAGAAATTGGCCCCGTCTCCGGTTTCAACTCCACACTGAAATCTATCTCCCTCTTCGGTGGCAACCCCGGTATCTCCTTTGGAAAGACATCTGGAAACTCTCCCACCACTAGTATCTATTCAACTGCTGAACTCTCCATACGATGATCCCTCACATGGCACAAGATCAACGGACACCCCTTCCTCAGGTAAGACTTCAAGGGCACTGCTGCAATCAACTTAACTTTGGGTTTGACAACAAACCCACTATAAGACACACTAATCCCCTTAGGACCTCTCAAAGAAACCCTCTTTTGATGACAATCTATCTTAGCCTTGTACTTACCCAACCAATCCATACCAACTATCATCTCAAAACCCTCTAAAGGAAACTCTAACAACTCCACTGGTAGGTCAACCTGCCCAACTATCATAGACACACCTCTATACAACCGCCCACAAGATACAGACTCACCCGACGGTATAAAAACTTCCTCTTTTACAGACTCATACTCACTCAAACCCAAACGCTTAGCATGACTCGATGATACAAACGACTGTGATGCTCCCGAATCAAACAAAACAAAGGTAAAGACTCCATTAACAAGAAAAGTGCCGGTGATAAAGTGAGCATCATCCTCAGCTGCTTTCTTCTCCATCATAAACAGACTTACCATCGGTCTTCCGCCCCCTCTCGGACAAGATTAGCCTGAGGTAGACGGCTTAGCAGCCGACCCCTGGTTGTTGTTGTTCGTCGCTGGTTTCTGATATGAATTACCGCCATTGCGGTTAGCCCCAGCGATGTTGTTACTCTGACCACCCCTGTTATTTCACGACCCAGCTGGCCTGTTACTAGCATAACTCTGAGATGGACCCTGAGAGAAACTCCCCTGTGACGGTCTCTGGAAACCCCCACTCATAGCGCTGGTGCACTCATGCCTCTTGCGGCCGATACCGTCATAGTTAAAACAAGTCATACCCCAACTGCTACTACCACCACCACGACACGCCCGTAAGAAGCTCCAGCACTAAACCCCGAACCTGAAGAGTACGCTCTCGCCTGGTTATGGCCGCCCTTCTTGTAACTAGACTGACCACCACCCTCACTCTCAGCCTTCCTCTTCTCAGAAGCTCTCTCACGGCTCTCCTTGGCCATCTCAACTAACCTCTCAGCCCTCCCAGCACGCTCATACACCTCCTTAACATCAGTAAGGGCTCCTACCGGTAACTTCTCCATGATCTTAGGTGTCAACCCCTTCTCAAATCTCAACGCCAAGTTCTCTTGGCTCAGCCCCATGTCCTCAGCATACCTAGATCTCTCAGTGAACTTATGGTAGTACTCAGCAACTGTCATATCGGAAGTCATCTTAAAATCATCGAACTCCTCCCTCAGATTACTACGCACATGCTCAGTTACAAACTCTCGCCTAATAGCTTTCTTAAACTCATCCCATGGTATCACAGGTAACCTCTGTTTCACATATATCTCCAAAGCACTCACCTTAACCTTGTCCCACCACTCACCAGCTGCTTCCCTCAAGTAGAACGCAGCCTGTTCCACTCGAAGCTCCTCAGGACAATGCACCAGATTCAGAATATTCTCCATCTCCCTATGCCAATTATCCAGCAGAATTGGTGCCCTAGTTCCCAAGTACTCCTTGGGATTAATTCTCGCTATATGAACACTTATCTTGGAGTGATCCGACCCCGTCTCCTTATCTTTTCCCACTCTCTTCAAAGCCTCAGTAAGAGCATCTTGGTGCTCCAACATCTTAACAATCTCGTCAATACTCATGTTCTCTGCCCTGGAAAACAACGCTCTTCTATTTGGCGACATCTTTGAAACTATATAAGAAAAGGTAAACATGAACACACATACCATATCTCAAAACACAAAAATGACCTGCACAGCACCTACTCGACCGAGCCTAATCACCCACTCGATCGAGTTGAGGTCACTCAATCGAGTTGCCCACTTACTCGATCGAGTGCCTCGACTCCAGAATCTGACCAGAAAGCTCCCTAAAACGTACTCGATCGAATGCCCTATCCTACTCGATCGAGAGCCCAAAAACAGACTTCTGCCCAAAAGCGGAAAACCACCTACTCGATCGAGTCAAACCTACTCGATGGAGTCACTCACCTACTCGATCGAGTGCCCCCACTCGATCGAGTCATGCAGACTCGTACACTACCCGCATGTTCAAACTCACGCTTCCAACTATCTATACTCTTATGCAAAACGACAAACAACAACATATATATATATATATATATATATATATATATATATATATATATATATATATATATATATATATATATATATATATACATATATATCTTCGTATAGTCAAATAAAAGTAACTTTCTCCCGTATTTCTAACATGCCACATTATAAATCAATTATCATGCTTTCATGCCTTCAACCAATCAACATATAAAATCACATCGTCATTATGTTTCTCTACACATCTCCCATCCTCCACATGCATGCATCCACCGATTCATACCATAAATTACTATATAGATACACAAATCACAAGATAAACACATAGCTATCCCGACACATACCCCATGGTGACCGGTTCAAAACTGTAGGGCGAGTTTGCGACTTTGGGACATCTCCCAAGCCTTTGCATTAGCTCCTACAACTTCTACCCCGGGTTCATTTTAGTTTGACTCCCTATGTTCAATAGGTTCATTGGTTATAGGTTTCAAGATCGTCGCTCTGATACCACTTTGTAACACCCTCATACTCCAAGTGCCTTACCAGGACCACTTAAGGCATGAAGGTGCTACCATCTCGGTTACCCGAGGCAATGATAATCAAATGACAATAAGGAAACGTACTTAAATAGTAATAAAGTTTAAATGATACAAGCCAAACTCCAAAACTTAATAAAAGGAAATACAAAGTTTCTCAAAACTGTCAACTACTAAATAACTACAAATGTTCGACACAGCGGAAGACTTCTAAAACTGCAACGTGGTGACTCATCCAAGCTATCCCATGTGCATCATCTCATACCTGCTCAATAACTGCTCACCACCCTCGAATGGATCACCACAGGTTTTAAAACATTTAAATGGGGTCAGTACTAATTACATAAAAATAACAGCTGATATGAAACCATAATGTAAACAACTCAAACACACAAACTCAATCTCCACAACTCCACCCTATCTCCACATATCTGACTACACACTTTGCCAGAGTACCCATCGCACCAAGTACTCCTCGCCGCCAGTGGGGGACCACAGCCCTTCCCATCTAAGCCCCACACATCTCCATCGAGCGAGAAACCCATGTTCATTAATGTGCACATCCCCCTTGTGACGGGAACCACAAGGGGCGAATCAAGGGCGTGAAGCCACTCCCGCAAGTGACTCCACTCAGCCAGGGACGCACCCCGAAGATCACAGACAGTTATCAATCAATCATCGTATACAAACAACACTTACCAACAACCGATGCCAATACGATAAAAGAATCAATCAACAACAACGACAACAACATCAACACCAACAATGCCATATAATTAATACTGAGTAGGGAAACCCTACCTGGAATGCAAACACCACAGACGGTCTTAGCAGCTAATCAGAATCTTTCCTCAACGAAACCTCTTCCTATAACATACATTCATACAATTACTACCACATTCATACAAATCACCCAAAACCCCCAATATCACCCAATTAGGGTTTCAACCAACTTTAACAAAATATTATAAAAATTGTATAAAAAGCTTACCCTCGATACAAGGATCAGAACGGCGTAAAGAACAAGATGATCTGACACTCCTAGCCTTGGGGATTTGTTAACAATGCGACGAAAACAACTTACGTAACTCCTCTTCTTCGCAAATAGGTTTTTGAATGTTAAAAGAGATTAAGAAAAGTGACGGTCACCTTTTTATATTAATCTCGCATCATTAACAAAACCCGTCAAACTCAGCCCGTAAAACTCACTTACTCGATCATGTAAGTGACTTACTCGATCGAGTGCCCCTTACTCGATCGAGTCCCCAACTTACTCGATCGAGTACCCTACAGGCAGTCTACTGTTTTGCGTCAAAAACTACTTACTCGACAGAGTAAGCCCCATTCGATAGAGTACCCAAAGACACATAAAACCGTACAATAGTTACGGGTGACTAAGTGATTGGGTTGAGGGGCTTTTTAATCTTAAACCGTAGATATGGTTTAATCTGATGGTTTTTATTTAGTTCGTAAGTTCGCACCGAACTTTTAGTTCGTACAGGACCCTGATTATATATATATATATGTGTGTGTGTGTGTGTGTGTGTGTGTGTGTGTGTGTGTGTGTGTGTGTGTGTGTGTGTGTGTGTGTGTGTGTGTGTGTGTGTGTGTGTGTGTGTGTGTGTGTGTGTGTGTGTGTGTGTGTGTGTGTGTGTGTGTGTGTGTGTGTGTGTGTGTGTGTGTGTTGGAGCCGGTGTCCTCCAGTTAGTGCGGATAACGTTATTGCACGTACACAGTTAGTGCAATGACATATAAATCTCTAAAAGGATCAAAGGGTATACTTTTGTATTATTATCAGTTGATCCACGTTTATCAATAACGGTTGGCTTGCTAGATAAGTTTGACGTTATTGTCATACAGATGGCGGTGATCAACTGGTCCCTAAAAGTCACACCTATAGGATACGTTTGAGAGATGTGACGGTATGAAAATACAGTCATGTTGATGCCTTATATGACTAAGCAGTTAGTCGGAGTTACTGACTAATTATTAGTCAAACGCGATGTTGAGATAATTATTTAATACGGATTAAATAATAATGGCTAAGGTGAATTAAGCGGTTAATTCGTAAATTGAATATAAACGGTTATATTTAATTAATGTATATTGAATTAATTAATTATACAATATTGTCATTGTCGGACAAGTATTAATATGTCGACTAATTGATGTGAACATTATTTGCGCACATTTAGTACCCTAATTGAGCCTATTTTGCATACTATTATAACATTTTATGGCCATTTTATCCGTCAAAACCTTCCTATTTGCTTTTCTATCGCATTTCATATGATGACCAAGTATGTAGGAATAAAGTGTATATAGAAGGATCAAAGGGTTAAAAGTAAGAATGACGAGAGGGAAGGCATTATAAGAAGAAATTGCTCGAAAACCGAACCAAGGGTTGTTCCTTTGGCTCTGAAAATATGCTAGATGGAACGACGTCGAAAAAACAAGTGATCTAGGCTTTTGAATCACTCCAATAAGAGTCCGGATGAGAAAATGACGTCCGTTTTACAATCCGAGGTCAAACAAAGAAGCTGTTCGGGAATCCGCGCGTCCCGAGAAGAAGACGCTCGTCTTCCCTAATCCGCCCGGATTGTCCCCAATCCGCCCGTCTTCTGGCTGGGAAAAACAAGAAAATTCACTGAAAGAGAATCCGCCCGTCTTCACCCAAATCCGCCCGGATTGCATTTTCAGAATCCGCCGGGATTCAACTGAATCCGCCCGGATTCGATCGCCCGAATCCGCCCGTCCCGAGGCTAATCCGCTCGGATTCCTTTCCAGCAATTTTCGTGTTCTTCAAGCTCCGTGAAAGACTCCCTTCCTCCGAAAAATACCGGCTTCTCCCTGCTCAAATCTCAAAAGTGTAATTACTAGTTTAGCCCTTAGTTAACCCTAATGCATCCACCTAATTTCCACTATAAATACCCCATTTGTAATAATCAAACCATGAAGTTAGATTAGAATACACATCTTTTTAGCTAGAAAAATCCTTCCTTAGATTAGATTAGGAGTAGATTAGAATAGATTACTCTTTAATCTTTCCACAAAATTACACATTAATCTCTCCTTAATTATTGTTCAAGTTTATTATTCAAGTTTATTATTGGGTAATTGAAGATTATTGGGTTATTATTGAGAGATTGACAACCTTCCATCAATCAATCAAGTTTCTTCTATTATTCTTGCTTTATTATTTGGATCACCTCAAGTTGGTATAATTCCTTTACTCTTTAATCTTTATTGTTCATTTCTTCATTCTATTATCATGTTTATACTTGTTGTGATGATTGACACCATTAATGACATGTTTCCCATGATAATGAGTGAGTAGTTTCTTTAGCTAGGATTAATGGGTAATTAGGGGAAACCAACATGGGATTGATTCATGCTTAATCTAATATGTTTTCATGATCAAATTGCTTGCTTGTTGTGATGTCAACTTTATGCACATGTTATGTTTGATGAAATGCTAAGCCTATGAATCCTTGCATTTTTACCATCTCTTATCTACTCAACTTGACTTGTAAGATATAAACCAACTCGAGTCTTGTTATACCATGCATGGAAGTTGAATAGGAGGAAAGTAAGTCGACTTGTAGGTGTTGTACAATCTAATCGATTCGGCTCCGGGACCCAACCCTTCCTATGAACCGTAAGACATAAACCAACTCGGTTCCCCCACAACACTAATTGCTTGCAACCTTGTAAACATGTTTGTATGATCAACACCATGAATCCCCTATGACCCCATGATATCCTAGCACTTTTTATCATTTGTTTACATCTTTCCTTTTATTGCTTGTTTTACTTTATTGCTTTTATTAGTCTAGAACACAACTACAATCCAAACCAAATCGTGACACTAGCATAAATTGAGATAGATAGACTTAGAACCCAAAGCACACCGTCCCATGGATCGACCTCGACTTACCGCTAACTAGTAGTTTGTTGAGTATTATAAATGTGTTTGATTGGATGAGTGACGACATCACCTACATCAAAATGGCGCCGTTGCCGGGGATGGTGCTATGTGATTAAGTTCTTACTTGTTTGTCTATTTTAATTGTGCTTTCACCTTGAGGAACTTGTTCCTCAAGGATTGTTCTTACCGTTTTTGTGTAGTTTCTATGCTTGTAGTTGTTTCCTTGTCTTAGCTATGATGACTCAAGACATGTATTATGGAGTATGTAGTGGATCTTTCGAGTATGATTATGGGTATGGGAAGTTTGAGGAGCAAGTCAACACAAACCTACCTTATTATTTGTACAATGAAAATCCTAACCATTACCCCAATTTTTCCCACCAAAATCACCACACCCAACATCAACAACAACCACCCACCCAATACCCATTTCACAATGAATTTCAATTGCCACAATACAACCACTTTCACACCTACCCACAACAAAAAGATGAACCCATTCAAAACATGATTCTCCAAATGATGGGAGATCAACAAAACTTCTTCAAACAAATGCTAGAAGAGAGCCGAAAAGAAGATAAAGTTCTTAAAAACATTGTTATCCAAAGAGAGGAATTGAGGATTCAAATTGCCCAATTAAAAGAATCCCAAGCAATCACTCACCACCGTTCTTTGGACATTGAGCATAAATGCGAACTTGAAGTAGTGACCTTTGACATGGAAGATGAGAAGTGGGAGGAGCCAAGTTCCTTGAGCTCTTGCGCCTATGAAAGTGTTGTGTTTGATGAGGAAGACATGAGGTTGAGAAATCCAAATACTCTTAACCTTTGTGAGTATGAGGGTGTGTCTTTTGATATGAATGTTGAGGTGTTGGAGAATGAGTTGGTGAAGAAGAGTGAAGCCCCTATTTATGATTCATATGGAGAAAGCGATGATGATGCATCTATGGAAGAAGATGATGAGGGAAATATGAACTCAAATGATGAAGGGAGTTATGGGATTAGCCTTCTTGAGGAACCCATCCTTGAGAAGTTTGAAGATTACTTCGATGAAGAGGAGGAATGCCTTCATGAGAACCTTTTTGCACCCACTATGGAGCCCATGATAGTTGGAGATGACATTATGGACCTTCTCACGAAAGTCAAATCGTCATACAAGAATTACTTAGTGGGGAAGCTCAAAGAAAAGGTTAAGAAGGAGTCTATATGTGGAAATTTGGCACCCACTATCCCAACTCCAAAGGCACCCCATCATCAAGGCCATGAAATTTCACCTTCTATTCTTGGAAGATCATCTAGTCCAAGTATTTTCGTCATCAACTTTGGAACAAATAGGAGCAACCGGAAAACCCCCTATGACAACAATCTCAAGCTTGCTAGTTTCAAGAGCCGGGAAGGCCATCATCACAAAGCAAAAGAGAAGGGGAAGGAGTTCAAAGGGAGGTCCCTCATAGATTGGCCCTACTTCATTTTGAAATGGTTTAAGACTTATTCATGCTTACTTGAGGACCATTCACAAGCTTTTGACCAACTATTGAGAGCATTGAGCTCCATGGATAATGGAACTTGAATGAGTTTGGTGGAGTCCTATCTCAAACCACCATTTGTAAGATACCCTTCTCTTTCACTTTGCATTACATTTCCACTTGCATTTAGTTATGTACATATACATTTAGCTTGCATTTGTATTATATTTCATATTGCATTCACATTAGTTAGTTCATATAGTATAGTTTGCATTGTATATATCTCACATGATTCATATAGATAGTTGCATATAGATTAGAATTCATGCATAGGCACTAATGGCCAAACCTATTCATTTCTACACTAGAAATAGTGTTTAAATTGGTTTGGGGAGGTTTGATCATAAGTGACCATAGTTTAAATCATGCATCATTTAGTGTAATTTAGATTGCATTCATTTGTTATATATGTCATATAGAATTGCATATAGTTAGAGCATGCATTAATTCATATCATATCATTGCATTTGTACTTTATTTCAAAAAACCAAAAATCCAAAAATATGTTTTTCTTTTTCATTCCTACTCCTACATGTACATTGAGGACAATGTCCAAAATAAAGTGGGGGATGGGAATTTATATTCCAAAAATGCATAAAAATTGAAAACTTTCGAAAAATCACAAAAATATGTCTTTTAATTTCATTAAAACAAAAACCATAAAAATTTGAAAAATTCAAAAATTCAAAAACATGTTCATTTCCTTTGTAGTGTAGTCTTGTATATATTGCTTGTATATATTGTGTTTGTTCATCCTTGTTCACATTGATTGACTACGCCACATCCGAGACATGAGGATATTGAAGACCGCATGTATGATCTTTCCAATCTCCTTTTTCCTCTTTATGTTAATGACTATGTGGCTTTATTTTGATTGATGCGGTATAACAATGTGAACTTAGGACTTGCATTTAGTTTATATGGCATATTAGTTAGTAGAATCATTTGCATTAGGATGTATATATATTAGTTGCATCATGGCATGTAGTTTGCATGTTAGAAAAAATTTTGCGAAACCGTCTACTTGGGAAGCTTGACAAGTGTATATAAGCCCTAGTAGATGCTTTTTCTTCTTAAGACTTTGCTTGTTAGAATATTTGTAAAACACCCTAGGATGTGTCATGCTAGTATCCTTTGACCCATGGATTAAGGCCTAGTCAAGAGTACCTTGTGGTGTGATAACTCCTTGGCTACCGTTTATTCCAAGGTGACCCTTGAAACCATGCATCCATCCATCATCCATGTTCTACCGCATTTTTGTCATCAAAGGGAATGGGCACAAAAAGAAAATCAATTTGAGTTCAAAGAAATGAAAAGAAAAGAAAAAAGTTTGCAAAAATGCATCAAAAGAAAAGAGGAGCAAAAATAGAACTCCTATGCTTCAAATATAAGCCACCCTCCCTACATATGGGGTGACTTTGAAAATGTTCAAAAGAAAATGCAAAAAGTTGAAAAGTTGTCAAGTATTGAAATGCCAAAAATCAAAAGAAATGGCAAAAAGAAAGTGTACTCAAATGTTATATGCCACAAGAAATTGGGGGGAAAAACAAACAACAAAAGCAAACTCCCAAATTAAACTCAAATACTACCGATCCCTTTATCCATCGTATCCATTTTTGTGCATGGTAGAGAGGGGACGACCCTTCTTCTTGTCTAGGCAAGAGGGGAAATTTCGCGATCCTCCAGTGTTTCTAACGCCATAGGGAGTCTACTCTTGACAAAAGCATTTAACGATTGAGGACAAAGGTACCCTAGCTTGACACAACTTGGAGGTGATTTATTGGTATCCTTCTAGGCTTAGTAGTTTGAAGAAATTGTATCTATGAAGGAGTGTGTACCCTTGAATTGCTTCCCTTGTACATAATTTCCGCCACTTAGATGAGGAAAGTGGCTATTCTTTTGTAGATGCATCCATTATTTGATTTTGTGTGCTTAATGTTTGGATGTGTCGCCATTTTGGCAAGACCCACCTTGCCTTGCAAGAAGGCATCCTACCTCATGGTTGTCTTGTTGTGAGTTGAAGGGGCGGAGTGAGACCCGCTAATTGTCTCATATCGGTTATGTTAGTAGGTTAGTTTAAATAAAGGTCTAGTTTTAGTCACCTCTTTACTCGGGACGAGTAAAGGTTCGATTTGGGGATATTTGATGTGAACATTATTTGCGCATATTTAGTCCCCTAATTGAGCCTATTTTGCATACTATTATAACATTTTATGGCCATTTTATCCGTCAAAACCTTCCTATTTGCTTTTCTATCGCATTTCATATGTTTTGTAGAAAAGGAGATAATAAGGCGGAAATTCCCGTCTTTCGTGCATATTTGGAAGCTTATTGATGATATTAGATGGACTAGTATGAAGAGGAGGCAAGAATGATGACCAAGTATGTAGGAATAAAGTGTATATAGAAGGATCAAAGGGTTAAAAGTAAGAATGACGAGAGGGAAGGCATTATAAGAAGAAATTGCTCGAAAACCGAACCAAGGGTTGTTCCTTTGGCTCTGAAAATATGCTAGATGGAACGACGTCGAAAAAAAAAGTGATCTAGGCTTTTGAATCACTCCAATAGGAGTCCGGATGAGAAAATGACGTCCGTTTTACAATCCGAGGTCAAACAAAGAAGCTGTTCGGGAATCCGCGCGTCCCGAGAAGAAGACGCTCGTCTTCCCTAATCCGCCCGGATTGTCCCCAATCCGCCCGTCTTCTGGCTGGGAAAAACAAGAAAATTCACTGAAAGAGAATCCGCCCGTCTTCACCCAAATCCGCCCGGATTGCATTTTCAGAATCCGCCGGGATTCAACTGAATCCGCCCGGATTCCATCGCCCGAATCCGCCCGTCCCGAGGCTAATCCGCTCGGATTCCTTTCCAGCAATTTTCGTGTTCTTCAAGCTCCGTGAAAGACTCCCTTCCTCCGAAAAATACCGGCTTCTCCCTGCTCAAATCTCAAAAGTGTAATTACTAGTTTAGCCCTTAGTTAACCCTAATGCATCCACCTAATTTCCACTATAAATACCCCATTTGTAATAATCAAACCATGAAGTTAGATTAGAATACACATCTTTTTAGCTAGAAAAATCCTTCCTTAGATTAGATTAGGAGTAGATTAGAATAGATTACTCTTTAATCTTTCCACAAAATTACACATTAATCTCTCCTTAATTATTGTTCAAGTTTATTATTCAAGTTTATTATTGGGTAATTGAAGATTATTGGGTTATTATTGGGAGATTGACAACCTTTCATCAATCAATCAAGTTTCTTCTATTATTCTTGCTTTATTATTTGGATCACCTCAAGTTGGTATAATTCCTTTACTCTTTAATCTTTATTGTTCATTTCTTCATTCTATTATCATGTTTATACTTGTTGTGATGATTGACATCATTAATGACATGTTTCCCATGATAATGAGTGAGTAGTTTCTTTAGCTAGGATTAATGGGTAATTAGGGGAAACCAACATGGGATTGATTCATGCTTAATCTAATATGTTTTCATGATCAAATTGCTTGCTTGTTGTGATGTCAACTTTATGCACATGTTATGTTTGATGAAATGCTAAGCCTATGAATCCTTGCATTTTTACCATCTCTTATCTACTCGATTGACTTTTAAGATATAAACCAACTCGAGTCTTGTTATACCATGCATGGAAGTTGAATAGGAGGAAAGTAAGTCGACTTGTAGGTGTTGTACAATCTAATCGATTCGGCTCCGGGACCCAACCCTTCCTATGAACCGTAAGACATAAACCAACTCGGTTCCCCCACAACACTAATTGCTTGCAACCTTGTAAACATGTTTGTATGATCCAACACCATGAATCCCCTATGACCCCATGATATCCTAGCACTTTTTATCATTTGTTTACATCTTTCCTTTTATTGCTTGTTTTACTTTATTGCTTTTATTAGTCTAGAACACAACTACAATCAAAACCAAATCGTGACACTAGCATAAATTGAGATAGATAGACTTAGAACCCAAAGCACACCGTCCCATGGATCGACCTCGACTTACCGCTAACTAGTAGTTTGTTGAGTATTATAAATGTGTTTGATTGGATGAGTGACGACATCACCTACATCACTAATTCATGTTACTAGTCGATATTTTATTATCCGATAACGAGTGACGATTTATAATTAAAACCCGTCATATACATTTAGCAAAACGAGTCGGACCACGAGTTAAATAAGGAGAAAGTGGAAAGCCCACTCCCTCCCTTGGTAACCATTCGGTCGACCAAAATAGAACAAAAGGAGAGTCCTTCTCTCCTTTTGACCTAATCATTCTCATTTGTAGAAAAATTAGGGTTTTGGAGTCATTTTCTCTAAAATTCTAGATCTCACATCAAAACCTCACAAAAAGCTCTCTCAATATTGCAAGGCAATCAGAGAGCAATTTCTAGCACAAGGGGCATAGTCTCAGACGATCTTGGGTGCAACGATTAGGAGGAAATCTACGTTGATTTCTGTTCTTAGGCCGTTTTCACAAAGGACCCGAGGTTGATCCTTATTCTTTTATCGTTTCTCTTGTTTTTCGTTTATGACCATTAATCACATGATAAATTACGTTATAGTCCTTAATTTTAAGGGGTTTTATACGGATATTTCCCTACAAGTGGTATCAGAGCGAGGCCACGTATATTTTTCATCGTGATTTTCATAAAACGATTTGAATCGATATTTTTTTTTGCCTTGAAAACCGTTCGGCCGAACTGTTTTTTTTTCGTGATTTCACGTCTGTTTTCTGTGCTGCTGTATACAGTCGGCCGAACTGATCAATCGATTGGTTTTGTTTTCGATTTGTTTTTGCATATTGTTATTATAATCGGTCTTTATAGCAATATGTTAAGGTTTTGTCAATTGTAGATTTAATTTCATACGAATTAGGTCAAAATTGCGATTGGTTTTGTTTTATCAAATCGTTTTCACGAGGGTTCCAATGCTCTCGGTATGAGCCGCTGAAAAAAAAAAAATTCGTGTTTTATTTTTTTTGGCCATAAAATGTACATTATACGGATTTTGTACACTCGCTTGATTGTGAAACGGTTCACACACGTACCATTTAGTTATTTTAAAGCGATTTAAAGTAACGGATTGTCATGAATTAAAATTAAGTTGATAAAAGCGGTTTTTGTCACATAATTTTAATCGTTAAAAGGTGGTTTGGATAATTTTAACATAATTACGGAATTATGTCACGAATAAATTTTGTTTTAGTTGATGCATCTTTTATTTATCGTTACTTTTGAATGCCATGAATGTATTTATTACGTATTTATTTTTACAAACGGTTGTAACTTAGTGTGGCCTTAGTAGAACGTGTTACCGTAATGATGGAACACGGTCTTGGTTGTATTTTGAGATCTCGCATCTCCGTTTTGGATTTTTCCTTGTAATTACAGTTTTTTTTAGAATGTAAATAGGTTTATATTTTGTAAATTCTAAATTGTAATTTTGAGAAGACCAAAGATGGAGAATCGGATGCTCACTCCCGCTGCATGGACCAAGATGGAACATCAAGACAAGCTTCTCGGGTCCAACGGTGGATTCCAAAGTTGTATTATGTTAATTTTGCTAGGATAGGCCACACTAGGACTTTTATTTACGTTTTGCTTTTGTTTTTATGTTTTTCATCGTAACGATAGTTTGCATCATATTCCGCCTAAAACCAAACCACCTAATATTTGCATGAAAACTGACTCATATAGAGGTTACGCGTTAGTTTTCTATGACATACAGATGTCACACGATCATTAATAAGCCATCACCTAAGTTAATTCATACATGTAATGCTAGTTTTTCGTTCACTTAAAATGAATTAAAACTAAGTTGATGGGATCTTCCTCGTATAACCAAAAATTGAGAATAGTCTTTATAGGTCAAACTCCAATGAATCCCTTCTTCGTCGGTAGGCATAATATGACCCCTTCTACGTCGGGTAAGTTGGAACTGATTGACCTATTTTATCTCAACACTATGGTCACTCGTACGATCCTGTGATTATGGTGGACTAAAAGATAGGATTTACGGAAATCTATCGACCAAGAGTTCTAACGGTAGAACTAGCCAAACAGTTGGCTTATCAATTTACGGAAATTGAGTCTTGGAATCATTTGTATAATTCTTGAGGTAGATCGATTATACAAGTGCAATGAGTCTACGCGTTAAAATGAATTTCAAATAGACTTAAATCACCTCGATGAGTTGCTTATTACGTTTTGTTTTTCCTTCTTTTTCAGTGTAGAACACGATCATTTGAACTGCTAATAACAAAATGGCTGGCCGTACAGACGACCCAATGCCAAGTGCCACATTGGACCGTGAGTCCTGGCTTCGGATCTTCATGAATCAGATGAATCAGTCTACTCGACTGAAGAATGATGGATCAAACTTCGCGGACTGGGAGGCGGCATTACGGAATGCTGCCATTGCTGACGGGAAGCTCAAATATCGATGAGCCCATCCCGCCAAACCCAGGCCCCACGGTGGAGCTAACGAGATCGCCACGTATAGCGATTTCGTCATGGAAGCGGGTGCGATAAAGAACGTACTCATTTTTGCAATGGAATCCAATTTGCAGAAACGCTTCATAGCCCAAGGTGCAAACAAGATTTTCACCACGCTCACTAAGGAATTCTCGAAAGCACCGAGAATCGTGACCTATGAGCATACCTGTCGCTTCTTTGAGGCGAAACTCCAGAAGGGCCAACCGGTTAGCCCACACATTCTCAGCATGATTGAGAATGTCGAGAAACTGGAGGCACTTGATTGTAAGATCAGCGAGAACATCGTGATTGACCGCATGCTTCATTCACTCCACGATGGTTTTGCGCTCTTTAGAGCCAATTACTATATGAATGATTTGAAGAAAAGTCCTCATGCACTACACTCCCTACTCGTACAGACCGAGAAGGACATGAAGTTTAGTGGGAGCCTGAAACAGGATGTTCTCGTTGTGTTAAACAAGGGCAAGGGTAAGGGCAAAGCTCAGGCAGACCTAGCGAGAGGTGTCGAAGTTTAATAAGTCGGGATCAGGTAAGAGTGGGCCTGGTGAGTCGAGCACCTCACTGGGCGCGACAAAGAGCAAGAACGGTAACATGGAATGCCATCATTGCCACAAGACTGGGCATTGGAGGCGTACATGTCCTGTATACCATGAGGACATAAAAGCAGGTCGCGTTACTCCTGTTGGTATGTCTACTTTTTCTTCTTTTATTCATATGATTGAGATTAACCACGCAAGTTACGGAACTTGGGTACTAGATACTGGTTGTGGTTCTCATCTGTGCAATCATGTGCGGGGCTCGAAACATCGAACCCCTCGTAAAGGGTGAGGTGGACCTGCGTGTCGGGAATGGAGCACGAGTGGCTGCCGTCTCGAGGGGAACATATGTGATCCAGCTTCCTAGCGGATTTGAGTTATTTTTATATAACTGCTATTATGTACCCAGTTTATCTAAAAACATTATTTCAGTTTCTGCACTTGACAAACTTGGTTTTTCATTTGTAATAGAGAATAATAGCTGTGTTTTCTCGTTACACGATATGATTTATGGCAAGGCAGTCTCCATGAATGGAATTTATGTTTTAGATCAGACCACCGAAATATTGCACGTAATGAATAAGAAGTTAAAGATTGGTGACAAAGATCAAACTTATCTATGGCACTGCCGTATGGGACACATTAATGAGAAACGCGTTAAACAGCTCATACAGAATGGAGCTATCTCGGCCTTTGATTTTCAATCATTTGGCACGTGTGAATCATGTCTCATTGGTAAGATGACTCGAATTTCCTTCAAAGGTGTTGGAATGCGCGCTGCTGACCTATTAGGACTCATACATACGGATGTGTGTGGACCTATGTCAATCACCGCACGAGAAGGCTATAGGTATTTCATCACTTTCACGGACGATTTAAGTAGATATGGCTATGTCTACTTAATGAAGCATAAAAGTGAGTCCTTTGAGAAATTCAAAGAATACCAGAATCGGGTCTGAGAACCAATCGGGTAGAAAGATTAAAACACTACGATCGACCGTGGTGGCGAGTATCTTTCACACGAGTTTGATCAACACCTCAAGGACTGTGGGATTGTATTACAGTTAACTCCACCTGGAACACCTCAGTTGAATGGTGTGTCCGAACGGAGAAATCGAACACTACTTGATATGGTTCGATCCATGATGAGTCACACCGTATTACCTGATTCATTATGGGGTTATGCTCTTCTTCACCATTTGCTCTAATACTTAATCAAGTCCGTCTAAAGTCTGTTGACAAGACTCCATATGAACTATGGAAGGGAACGGTCCCTAACTTGTCCTTTATACGGGTTTGGGGCTGCGAGGCTTATGTCAAGTGGAGACACGAGGATAAGCTCGGCCCGCGATCGGTCAAGACATACTTTATAGGTTATCCTAAAGGAACATTTGGTCATTACTTCTATTCGCCAACCGAACAACGTGTATTTGTTGCGGCTAGTGTGACATTCTTAGAGAAGGAGTTTCTCGAGAACGCGAGGAGTAATAGAACCTTCGAGCTGTCGGAGATTTCAGAACCAAATGCCGAGCAACCATTGGAGGAACCAGTTCCTTCAATCCTGGCTGCGGTTAGTATTCCTGAGGAACCTAGGAGGTCGGGTAGAGTCTCTATTCCTCCGGACAGATACATTGGTATGGTCGAGGAACATGACATAGATGACATTCTGCTCTTAACGAGTAGTGAACCCGCAACCTATAAAGGTGCCATGACTAGTTCCGACTCAAAGCTATGGCTTGAAGCCATGCAATCCGAGATGGACTCCATGTATGAGAACAACGTATGGGATCTTGTTGACTTACCTGCTAAGGTTCGTCCCCTTCAATGCAAATGGCTATACAAGATAAAGCATTCTGTGGAAGGTCAACAAGATATCTATAAAGCACGACTAGTTGCTAAAGGTTTCACCCAAGTGCCAGGTTTGCACTACGATGAAATTTTTGCACCCGTAGTCATGCTGCATTCCATTCGGATTATCTTAGCGATTGCCGCTTTTCATGACTATGAAATTTGGCAGATGGATGTGAAAACCGCCTTCTTAAACGGTTATTTGGAGGAAGAGTTGTACATGGTACAACCCGAAGGTTTCATCGATCCTGAACATCCTAAGAAAGTGTGCAAGCTTAAGCGTTCCATTTATGGACTTAAGCAAGCTTCTCGGAGTTGGAATCATCGTTTCGACCAAGTGATAAAAGAGAATGGATTTACTCGATCGGTCGAGGAACCATGTCTATATATCAAGTCGAGTGGGAGCAAGATTGTCTTCCTAATATTGTATGTTGATGACATACTCCTGATTGGGAATGACATACCTCTCTTAACTTCGGTAAAAGTATGGTTGAAGAACCATTTCCAGATGAAAGATCTGGGTGAGGCACAAAGAATTTTGGGCATCCGTATCTATCGAGATAGATCACGTCGGATGTTATCTCTCGATCAGAGTCTTATATAGACAAGATTCTAGAGAGATTCAGCATGACTAACTCCAAAAAGGGGTTTCTTCCTATGGCTCCAGGGGTGCATTTGAGCAAGTCTCAGGCACCAGAGACACCGGAAGAGAAAGAGCGCATGACCCGGATTCCTTATGCTTCGGCTATAGGATCAATCATGTATGCCATGATATGTACACGTCCGGACGTGGCATATGCATAGAGTATGACGAGTCGATTCCAACAGCATCCAGGTGAATCACATTGGATGGCTGTCAAGAACATTCTTAAGTACCTACGTAGGACTAAAGATTGGGCATTAACTTATGGAGGCGAGCAAAAGCTATGCGCAACCGGTTACGCAGATGCTAGCTTCCAAACAGATCGAGATGACTCGAAATCTCAGTCTGGATTCGTTTTTACTCTTAATGGCGCTGCAGTCAGCTGGAAGAGTTCCAAACAAAGTGTTACAGCAGATTCTACGACTGAGTCCGAGTACTATGTCGCTTCCGAAGCTGCAAAGGAAGCAATATGGATGCGTCAATTCTTACAAGGACTATCAGTAGTGCCTAGTTCGAATGACCCGATCACCATCTATTACGACAATAGAGGTGCCATCTTCCAGGCTAAGGAGCCTAAGTCTAGCAACAAGTCTAGACATGTACAACGGAAAGCTCATCTAATCCGAGATTACGTGGAACAAAAGGAGGTAGTGATAGAAAAGATTGCTACAGATGATAATATAGCAGATCCTCTCACTAAACCATTACGACAAGATAAGCATGAAGGGCATGTTATTTCCATGGGAATAATCAAACGTGTTCCTGAGTTGTAGTACTTTTATTATGGATTAGATTCATTTTCTCGTGTACTCTATACGACATCATCGTTTTGATATTTATATATTTTGTTTTTCATGTGGAGTTGTACGACAATTTTGAACACCACAAAGTGAACTGAACAAACATTATATTTTAGTCCTTAATTGCCCACGTGAGCTGATAACTCTGGCAATTATTTTGTGACGTTGGTTGATGGTGGGTTCAACGAGCCATAAGTTAAACGGTTGACTGACCAATCACAGAGGCGAGTTGTACGGATATCTCGTAGGACACAATTGTGACAACGACGTGGAGTCCTAAATGTTTTATAACATTCGTTGCCAGGTCGTGGATAGGACCTCCATGGTGATCCTAAGAGTCGATTCTTTTGACTATCGACTGTCTCTTGAGATTAAGGCAGATTTTGGGTGACTTTGGTTTCTTTCTCACGGTCATCCGTAACAGGGGGCCAAGTAGATTTTTTCTGGGTCATTTCATGCTGTGCTTAGATCGGCAGAGGTCGAGTTGAAGGAAATATTCAGCCTTTATCAGGTACTCGATATTTCTCAGGGCCACTCGAGGAGTCAGAATCGAAATGCATGGCCATGCTCGAATACGGATTCGTTTTATCAGTTAAGTTACTCTCTAGTCGGGGAAACCACTCTTGATACAGATCGATTGCAAAATACGACCTTTGCGGATACGGATCTGCAAATTGTTTTACATTGAGTGGGAGAAATTTTAAATGGATATGAGAATCGGTTATCGCACATACACTTGTACGGACAAGTGGGAGTTTGTTGGAGCCGGTGTCCTCCAGTTAGTGCGGATAACGTTATTGCACGTACACAGTTAGTGCAATGACATATAAATCTTTAAAAGGATCAAAGGGTATACTTTTGTATTATTATCAGTTGATCCACGTTTATCAATAACGGTTGGCTTGCTAGATAAGTTTGACGTTATTGTCATACAGATGGCGGTGATCAACTGGTCCCTAAAAGTCACACCTATAGGATACGTTTGAGAGATGTGACGGTATGAAAATACAGTCATGTTGATGCCTTATATGACTAAGCAGTTAGTCGGAGTTACTGACTAATTATTAGTCAAACGCGATGTTGAGATAATTATTTAATACGGATTAAATAATAATGGCTAAGGTGAATTAAGCGGTTAATTCGTAAATTGAATATAAACGGTTATATTTAATTAATGTATATTGAATTAATTAATTATACAATATTGTCATTGTCGGACAAGTATTAATATGTCGACTAATTCATGTTACTAGTCGATATTTTATTATCCGATAACGAGTGACGATTTATAATTAAAACCCGTCATATACATTTAGCAAAACGAGTCGGACCACGAGTTAAATAAGGAGAAAGTGGAAAGCCCACTCCCTCCCTTGGTAACCATTCGGTCGACCAAAATAGAACAAAAGGAGAGTCCTTCTCTCCTTTTGACCTAATCATTCTCATTTGTAGAAAAATTAGGGTTTTGGAGTCATTTTCTCTAAAATTCTAGATCTCACATCAAAACCTCACAAAAAGCTCTCTCAATATTGCAAGGCAATCAGAGAGCAATTTCTAGCACAAGGGGCATAGTCTCAGACGATCTTGGGTGCAACGATTAGGAGGAAATCTACGTTGATTTCTGTTCTTAGGCCGTTTTCACAAAGGACCCGAGGTTGATCCTTATTCTTTTATCGTTTCTCTTGTTTTTCGTTTATGACCATTAATCACATGATAAATTACGTTATAGTCCTTAATTTTAAGGGGTTTTATACGGATATTTCTCTACAGTGTGTGTGTGTGTGTGTGTGTGTGTGTGTGTGTGTGTGTGTGTGTGTGTGTGTGTGTGTGTGTGTATGTGTTTGTGTGTGTATGTGTGTGTATGTGTGTATAGTTACGTGTATTTTGTAAATTCATGTTAGTAATATGAGGAAGTGAAGGTAATAGCATGATAAACTGGTTTGAACTGCATTTCATTAGATTTACGATGAAGTATGCTCATGTTGAAATGTATCGGTTTTTGCTCTTCATTGTTTGAGCTTTATCCATCGAAGTAGTTGGCCGCATGGAAATCCAAGTATATGTTATTGATTTGAACTAATAAGGTTATGACTTGTAAATTGGCAGAATCGGGTACATATAATATGTTATACATGTTAGAGAGACGGTCATATGATGAAATCTATTTGTAGTTGGCACCTGATGTCTTATTATGTGTACGAATTTCCTACATAAGGAGGAGAACTGATTTGTGTCATTTAATTATACAGTTTGAGGTTAGCCCATGAGCAAGAACGATATGGTGGAATGGTTGGTTGTCTAAATCGCTTATGAATGCTGTTTTGTTGCATCACAAGTCAAGTATGAATGATTTATGTATGGTTTATGTAAGTTAGTAATACGATCGGTATGTGGATTGATGGAATTGAATGAATAAAGTATGGATATGTTAAGGAGAAGATGATATGCAATTATATGTAAATTTTATCTTATGCTGAACTATACGTAGATGTTATAGTACCTAATGTCGTGACTTGGTGATTATAGTGTATCATGTATGTACTTTGACGTGATTAAACGAATATGTTATGACGGATGCTAAGGGAATATAAATACCTAGCTTGCATTATGTAGCATTGTATGAGTTGGGATAATGGGTAAATCGTCGTAATAACGTAATAAATAATTTATGTGATGATATGAGCGGTTGGCATTTGCTAGAAAACTTCGGAACGTTGATTCTGTTATTTTACAATTTCGTTAACAAATGACTTTATATCTCCTAATACCTTTTACGGATTAATATTTTCTTATATAGACTTGTTTAGTGGATTGTTGACATACTACGTGATATCTATACATTTGTTTAAGTTGGGTGTTGATATACTACATGGTTTGATCTTGTTACTTCTATACTTTTGTTTGAGTTGGTGCATTTGTTTAAGTTGTATTCTTAGTTTAAAATGTGCTATTTTGTATAAAGATAATGGCTATATTGGTGTATGATGAGTCATAATTATATACATATTTATGCCTCCCCTTAGTTACTTTTGTGACGGTTTTCGTGCTAAATTATATTAATTATATGCCTTTTATGCTAGAATGTCGATACTTTCGCTATTTGGTGTTTAATGCAGGAATGATGCATTTATAGAATAAAAGAATGAAATATAACACCGCGGAGATGGCATGAAGGAATACATGGAGCATGGCACGGGAGTCTAGAAGAATAAGGGAAGAGAAGTAAAGAAGACAACACGAGGAAAAGAGCTGAAATAGGAGAATCCTCGATCGAGTTTGAGTATACTCGATCGAGTGGGTGTGTACTCGATCGAGTGCACCTAGGCTCGATCGAGTACACATCGAGCTGGCCGTTTTCGCGCAATTTCCTTAAGTCGGTTTATCTTTATTATAAATACCCAATTCACGTCATAATTAGAACTTACGCTTTATTTACTTCTAAAAACCCTAGAAAACTTTTAGTTTAGTTTTATTGCTCTTATTTCGGATCTAAGTACTCTCTAATTACGGTACTATTGTTAATCTTTCCTCAGTTATTAATCATTCAGTTATTATTCATCTTGTTATTGCCTTTAATCATGTTTTCTACTATTGTTATTGTCATGTTTATTACTAGTACGCGTAGCTAATTTATTTATCTAGGGTGAATGGGGATCTAGGATGTTAGAAGGGGGATTTGATTAATAAATTAACAGTTAATCTTCTTATTCGTTGTTGTTTAGTTTATCGCTTGAATCTAGTTAGTTAATTACTGGCCAGGGTTAATTGATTAGCTTAGCAAATTGAGACTTTCACCGACCGGGTTTGAATCAATATAGGCTGCGATAACTGAATAGACTGATTTAATGATAGCGACCGCATGTTAAAATAGATCTAAAGGGAATATTGAATCGACCGATCATATAACCTTAAACACGTAATTAGGCATTTTAATGAATTAAATCATACCCCGGATAACTACCTAGAGAACCTAATCCCTAGACCTTTTAATATTATTGAATTCATCTTATTTACTTTTATTGCAATTAGTTTATAGAAATCAAACGAACAACCTCCAAGAAATTGTTACCTTAAGACGGACTTAAATATTAGCAAATAGAATAATTAACTCGCCTCCCTGTGTATTCGACCCTTTATTACTGCTAACTACTAGTTAGTTGAGAATATGATTTATTTTGATAGGCCAACGACTAAAAATAACCCTATCAAATTTGCCGCCGTTGTCGGGGCGGCAACAATTTTTCTGTTTGTTTTTGTTTATTTTTGTGTTTTGTCTCAGGCAGCATCCGTTCCTTGAAACAGTTTGATATTTTTCTTGTTGTTTTCGTGTATGCCCAGATCTGACAGGTTGGAAATTGTACCTTTTGATCCCGAGCCAGAGAGGACTTTTTGGTACAGACGAAAATTTTAAAGAGAAATAGGTCAAGTAGAAGACTTGAGTGTACTTGACAGTGATACAGAGCACATATTTGCGTTAGAAGAACCGTCCTACAAAGAGGACACACCTATTTTTGACACGCCTATCCCCGTTCTTATATAAACAACGATGCCTACTATTGCCAGTCATTCTGAGCCTACTTTGGCTTCTATCCCGAAAGGATTCAAGCTCCCTACTACTGACAAAGGCACTTTTGAGATTCGTCCATGGTACATCAATTTGGTGGAGCGAAACTTGTTTGGGGGAGGAGCTAATGAGGATCCTGCCAAGCATATGGAGAAATTTACTGATTATTGTTACTCCATTCCACTGACTACAGGAGTAACTCAAGATCAGCTGAAGCAGGTTATCTTTCCTTTTTCCTTGGAAGATGGAGCGGCCGAATGGCTTTGTGACTCAGATATGGAGGATCATGGGGTTACTGACTGGAATACCATAGCTCTTGCATTCTACAAGAGATACTTTCCGCCGCAAAAAACCAATACCTTGAGAAGTCAAATCACTAGCTTCAAACAAGGTCCCACTAAAGACTTGAATGAGGCATGGGTTCGCTTCAAGAGACTAGTTCGTTCAATTCCTCATTATGATTTTCAGAAGTGGTTTCTTTGCAGCCAGTTTTATAACGGGTTGTATTATGATCATCGAGCCTTACTTGATTCTTCGGCTAATGGGAGATTACAAGAAAATACTAATGATGATAATGCATGAAAGTTGATCAATCAGATTGCTACTCACACTGCTAAGTATAGTAACCCAGAGGTAGTACAAGAGGGGATGGATCGGATAATGTTGTCGCGGCACAGTTGGAGGCCTTAACTGCTCAAATAATCGAATTAAAGACATCTCAGTCTTTGGGAAAACAGGAAACAGTTCATGCCATGGTTCAACGAGAAGTGTTCTGTGAAAGATGTCGGATTGATGGTCACACTGCGGCCAGATGTATGAGTACAATTGAACAGGTTCATGCTTTTCAGTCATTCAAGCAAGGTACTCCATATTCTAACTTCTTCCCTGAAAGAGGTCAGAACGTATTCAATCAAGCCCCGCAAAACAATGCATATATCATTCCCCAAAATCGTGGTAATCAACCACAAGGGAATTTTGTTAGATAAAATCAAGGAGGTTTTCAACAGATGCAACCTCCTCAACAAGCTCCAAGTAATGATATGGCTGAGATGAAAACTTTGTTGCAGCAAACTTTGATGATTCAACAAAGCAAACGGCTCAAATTTCTAAACTTATAGCTCATAACAAGATGTTAAATACTCAAGTTGCTCAATTGGCGGTTCAAAATCCCTTAAAACAGCGCGGCAATCTTCCTCCTCAAGGTAAACAAGCACATGAACAGGTTAATGTTATTTCACTGAGGAGCGGTACTACTTACTAAAGTCCGGAGATGCCCATTGATGAAGATGACGTCCCCTACATGCATCCTATGGGATTGGGTAATCTTGAGTTGAGTGATGACGAGGAAGAATTAAGCGAAGATAAAACACGGGATAAGAAAAAAGACGAAAAAACGAAGAAAGCCGTGTGTACTCGATCGAGTGCACCTAGGCTCGATCGAGTACACAGCCCAAAAGATAATTGTTTTCGTGTTTCAGCAACGGCATTGGAAAAAATAGGGTTTTCGATCGAGTGACACCAAGACTCAATCGAGTAACCCCCCTGAGTAGAGCTAATGTTTCAAAAAACCAAGAAAAAGTAAAAGAAGCCGGGCCGATTAAAATTCAACTACCTTTTCCACACTGACAACAACAATATAAGCTTGAACAACAGTTCGGGAGGTTCATGGAGGTAGTGAAGAATCTTGAAGTAAGTGTGCCATTTACTGAATTGGTAACTCAAGTGCCAGCGTATGCTAAGTTTTTGAAGGAGATCTTATCAAAGAAGCGGTCTTTTGATGAAGTTGAGACGGTGGCATTCACTAAGGAGTGCGCAGCTGCATTGAAAGCTAACTCACCACCAAAGCTTAAGGATCCAGGGAGTTTCTCTATTCCTTGTCATATTGGTAGTATAGTTATAGATAAAGCCTTTTGTGATTTAGGGGCCATTGTTAGTGTGATGCCGTATTCTGTATTCAAAAAGTTAAATATGGGTTAACTCCGTGTTACTAATATGACCTTGCAGATGGCTGACAGATCTGTAAAGAGCCCATTGGGTGTCTTAGAATATGTGCCAGTTAGAGTAGGGAAGTATTTTATTCCAGTTGTTTTTATTGTAATGGATATGGCTGAAGACTCCCAAGTACCTATTATTCTTGGTAGACCATTCCTTCACACTGCGGGAGCATTCATAAATGTTAGGGATGGTAGTCTGACACTAAGGTTTGGGGATAATACTATTAAATTTGTTCTTGATAGCACTTTAAAGCATTCCCATTCAGTAGCTCCATGTTATATGCTTAATGTTGTTGATCCCCCTATTAATTATTGCCATGTTTATTGTTTGGCCATGAATTCCAGGAGCGAGGAGGTGGATGAGATAGAGAAGTTAATTTACGGAGATGAGCCTCATCCTGAGCCAGTTTACAGCTTTGATGAACACGTTAATTTGGAAGCTAAGTTGGATGCCTTGCAGGCCAAGATTTTTCGAGAGAAGCCCGTCAAAGTTTTTAAGGAAGCTCCTATGACGGATGAAGCACCCCATCTCCTTCCTTCTGATGATTACTTGAAGAGCGATGAGCATACTTGCTCATATTTTATATTAGATTTTGAGTTTGATGAGCCGGAACTTTATTCGTTGCTTATTTTATTTTATTTGCTTATACGTTTTACTGGTGCTACTTATGTCTGTGTGTAGCACATGCATTACTTTTTGATTTACTTTTGCGCGCATTAAGTTGTATTTATTGTGCTTTGAATGGCATTTGTTTTTAAATGTAGGAAATTGTCTCGCCAGATGAGTACTCAATTGAGTGGTGATAGACTCGATCGAGTACCCTTGTATTTTGGGTTTAAAACGTAGCCAGATGATGATGGAATTGCGCGGTTGGTCTTTTCCCCCTATTTTTGCAGCTGGTTTGGGGGAACTCCTAAGCTTTTACCCGGTATTCTCTTTCCTTGTATCTACTTTTATTATATTGTCTCTATTTCTTTTCCATTCCTTTTGTTAGGTGTGTCCTTTAGGTTGCTGGAAATTTATTGTGTAATTGCTATGCTGTAGGCATCACAATGAGGACACTGTGACATTTAGGTTTGAGGGAGGTGTCTTTAATTATGTTGTGTGATTTATTTCTGTTGTGTGATTTACTTTACTCTTTTGTGCATAAAAAACAAAAATCCATAAAAATTTAAAAAATCCCAAAATACATAAACATGTTTTTTCTTTGTTTTAGATCGAGTCTTGGTCAATTGAATAACAATGATGTTAAATTGCACTGTTTTTGCATTTGAATTCCAATTTAGTTATCCATGTACATTGTTTCGACCCGTTATTTATGAAAACAAAGCTCATAATTCAGGTCTTGACCGTATTTGACATGTCTTATGCTAATTAGATTTGACACAATTATGTTGGTAAACAACTTAAATTCTGAGGTCTATAAAGCTTCCTAGGCTAAGAACATCAATAAACTATCTCATTTGTCAAATAGGCTTGAGTGTGGTTCTCCTTGTGGAATATGTAATATCAAACTGCATGAGTGTGACATTAGTTTCTTAACTTTTACGCGTTCGTATGATGAAGTACATGAGGAAAGGCGATTCTTACCATTCAAATGAGCCATACATTACCCTTTTTGTTAGCCCGTTTGAACCTTGTAGCCGTTTTATATTCCGTCTAATAGATACAATCCAGAATTTGCCTACCTTATCGGGACAGTCGCAAGTTGCTTGAATTTCGTGTCTATTTTTGCTACTTTGGTTGGGATTGGGACTTTTATTGTCATGTGGGTAGTAGCATAAATTTTTATAGCAATTGTGTTAATCTCTTATGGTGAAAAAGAAAAAATATATGAAGCAGAAGAAAGGGGGATTTCTTTATTTGATTTTGTTAAGGGATTATAAGGGGGATTACTAGAGTCTAATGCATTTTTGGGGAGTAATTCATAGTCTCTCATGTGTTGTTAAAGTTGAGATGATTTCTCTAGTTGGGATGATTTATGCTTATTATCATAGATTTGGTTTTTGGTTTAGCGCTGCGATTACCGTCTTACCCTCACATATCCATACGTGCCTTGGCACAAACCACTTCTATACCATTTGCCCAATTGCCATCCTATTGTCCTTGATACATGTACTTTTATCTTTATTGTGAATGCGGATTAGTTGGAGAAATTTCTATCACATTAGATTGCATGCATGTTTCATAAGTTGAGTGAGTGTTCTTCTTCTTTCTATCTTCACATATAACTCACCCTTGCATACTTATGAGTGCATGAGTGAAATCCGCGAGAATCCGACTAATTTGTCTTGCAAGATCGAAAGGTATTTGGCATTTGTCTATGGTACGATGACATGAGACTTGAACTGCATTTTCTATTACCCGTGCCTTTGAATTTGTTTTATTGGTACACCTTGGTCAATTACTTTGTTACAGATATGGATAGCTTGAGATTTATATGTGCATCAATATTAGCTCTGAGTTATTTATTGCCATTTGTATGATTGCCCTTTTGTATTGTGTGATGCTTTGCTTGGGGACAAGCAAATAGTTTATTTGGGGGAGTTTGATGAGTTATAATTATATACATATTTATGCCTTCCCTTAGTTACTTTTGTGACGGTTTTCGTGCTAAATTATATTAATTATATGCCTTTTATGCTAGAATGTCGATACTTCCGCTATTTGGTGTTTAATGCAGGAATGATGCATAATAAAAGAATGAAATGTAGCACCACGGAGATGGCATGAAGGAATACATGAAGCATGGCACGGGAATCTAGAAGAATAAAGGAAGAGAAGTGAAGAAGACAGCACGAGGAAAAGAGCTGAAATAGAAGAATCCTCGATCGAGTTTGAGTATACTCGATTGAGTGGGTGTGTACTCGATCGAGTGCACCTAGGCTCGATCGAGTACACATCGAGCTGGCAGTTTTCGCGCAATTTCCTGAAGTCGGTTTATCTTTATTATAAATACCCAATTCACGTCATAATTAGAACTTACGCTTTATTTACTTCTAAAAACCCTAGAAAACTTTCCGTTTAGTTTTATAACTCTTATTTTGGATCTAAGCACTCTCTAATTACGGTACTATTGTTAATCTTTCCTCAATTATTAATCATTCAGTTATTATTCATCTTGTTATTGCCTTTAATCATGTTTTCTACTATTGTTATTGTTATGTTTATCACTAGTATGTGTATATACCTCATTTCTACACCTTCCGCCAACCACCCAGTGATGATTGGGCCGCATGTTTGGTACACGGAATGATTTATGACAGTTCGTAAGTTTATCATCAAGTGATAGCTCAAATACTTGTGTCTACCCCTTGGTCCTCATCTACGCACTGATACGGTCGTTTTGACAGTAATTAGAGTTCATTTGGAGTCCGGGTAAAAAACCGCTTCATTTTCTGATTAACCATTTTAAAATGTCGAGTCGAAATGCTCTAGAATATTCCGGATATTTATTCTATAAATTAATTTAACATCTTTTGGTAAAATATATCCCGTATATCATATTTTAAGAAATAAAGAAGTAGAGATTTACCGCAATTCTATAATAGAAACGCGGAAATCTTACTTCCGCGGGAGGAAACCTCTGGGAAATGACGCAGCAGGTGCTGCGTCTCTTGGAAGGATAGCAGCAGCTGCTGCGCCTCTTCTCTAGCCTGTTTTCACTGTTTACATAATTTTTCCGTGATTTGTTTCCAAAGTTTGGGTCATTCCATAACTCTTCACATTGTTTTAGTATAAATAGAAACCTCCGGTCTCCATATTTTTCACACGAGTGTCCGCCCTTCTCTTCTCTCTTTGCATTCTACACCGTGCTCTAAGCTTTCAACGCCTACGTGCTTGATCAATCGACCACGTAAGCTCAGATCATTCTGAGTCTCAGTCACGTTGCATGACCGACCAATTTGACCACTACATATCAATCAATCAATTAATCTAAATCCTCCTACGAGGGCACTTTCTACATACCTTCAAGTCGAGCAATCACTAAACGTTAACTTAGTTAATCTCGTTTCGTCAAACATGTAAGTCTGAGGGTGTAAATCCTATCTTTTTTTATTGTATTTTATTTTTGTATCAATTAATGCAAGGTTCACGTCAAAAATACATTCAAAACCGACTTTAAAAACCCTTATTCAAAACTGTTTTTACGAAACAACAGTTACTAGATGTCGAGAAGAAATACAGCAGCAGATGCGCCTCTTCGAAGGGTCGCAGCGCTTGCTGCGCCTCTTCCAGAGGCTGCCGCTGCTCCTGCTCTTCTTCTTCTTCCTCGGGTTTCTGTAGTTTCGTTCTCTTCTTTTATTTTCTTATTTTATTCCTTGCTTTTATACTTTAAACCGTATTTTAGTTATTCCTTTCGATTATTGCGTTTTATTTTCGGCTTAAATCCCTTATAATCAATATTTGCGGGTTTTCGTCATTAAATCAAACCCGGATTTTAGAGCCTTGATTTGTCCATGTCAAGTCTCTGGAATTCGTCCTTTGTTCATATTTCTGTCGTTTATTCTTTAGTTTATCAATTTCTTTCAAGGTTTGTTCGTCTTAATAGTTAAACCTAATTCGTTTTATTTCGTTTTATTTCGTTTCTAACCCATTTTAATTGTTTTAATTCGTGTTTATCGCTTTTATGACGGTTCCATATGTAATAAAACTGCTAAATCACCTTTACTTGAGTCTAATATTGATGATCAATCGTAAAACATACCGAAAGATGTTAACTTACCGCGGTTCTGACTTCACAGCCAGAGCTCAGCTCAAGAACGGACGCAGGAATAGCCGTGTCTCTTCTAAGGGACGCAGCAGATGCTGCGCCTGTTCTGAGTTGAGTTATGTCCCTGAACTTCCGTTCTCGCTTTGACCTAGTCTTTAATTACGTGTTTAATTGACTAATAATCGTAATATCACTCTTAATCTGTCTTATTTAGTCTCTTTAATTTCTAACCCTTTTTTTCTTTTCTTTTCCAAATTTCCGTTTTGAATGTATTTTTGACGTAAATCAATTAATCATTGTAATCCATTGTAATTTTAATTACCGTATTTTATTTATCGTTATTTATTGTTTATTGTATGATTTATTTACTTGTTGTTCGCAATGTAATTAATTCTAAATCCCAATTCGACATTATTGTTTGGTAATTACATGTTCACCGACATAGTTAATCTCCCATGATAGGATTAATCTGTGGATGTTGCATTGCATGCATATAACCGACTACATATCAACTACGAACGATTTCCCTAATCATTAGTAGAGGCCGCTATCGAGGCAGGCGGGATTAGGTGTTCAGTAAAAGGACTTCCTAATACGTACCCTCACCCCTTACTTCAGATCTCTGTGAACATCCGTGTTCATTGGCATCCACGAGAGTCATTCTAGACATAGAATGCTAAGGGTAACGAGTTATTAGTGTTCATGTCATTCCTTTGTGTCTTGGCATGACACGAGGTATTCGAACGGTTCCAATTTCCCATAAAAATTGGTGGCGACTCCGCAAATGCACGCTTATTTCAAACGCTTCCGTGCACGCCGTGGGTGGCCCATGTCCACAGTATGCGTAGCTAATTTATTTATCTAGGGTGAATGGGGATCTAGGATGTTAGAAGGGGGATTTGATTAAAAAAATAACAGTTAATCTGCTTATTCGTTGTTGTTTAGTTTATCGCTTGAATCTAGTTAGTTAATTACTGGCAAGGGTTAATTGATTAGCTTAGCAAATTGAGACTTTCACCGACCGGGTTAGAATCAATATAGGCTGTGATAACTGAATAGACTGATTTAATGATAGGGGCCGCATGTTAAATTAGATCTAAAGGAAATATTGAATCGACCGATCATACAACCTTAAACAACGTAATTAGCCCTGTTAATGAATTAAATCATACCCCGGATAACTACTTAGAGAACCTAATCCCTATACCTTTTAATATTATTGAATTCATCTTATTTAATTTTATTGCAATTAGTTTATAGAAATCAAACGAACAACCTCCAAGAAATTGTTACCTTAAGACGGACTTAAATATTAGCAAATAGAACAATTAATTCGCCTCCCTGTGGATTCGACCCTTTCTTACTGCTAGCTACTAGTTAGTTGAGAATATGATTTATTTTGATCAGTCAACGACTGAAAATAACCCTATCAGTGTAACTTTGGCTTACGGTATGGGAGGGTTCTAGTAGGTGGCTGTGTGGTAATCTTGTTAGTTTGTACTTAATTGGTATCCTTCTTTGTGACCTTCTTTGCTTTAGTTGGTCCTTAATGCGCGTGGTTCTTGCAATGTTTCCCTTGTGGTGGTATGATTGGTTTTAGTTGTTCGAATATGAGTTCGGTTACGAGGACGTAACCTTGTTTTTACGGGGGTAGAATGCAACAATCGTGTTTTCACCTATGTTTGTGGATTTTATGCTGTGTGTAAGTATAGTATGTGTTACAATATGTTTAAGTTGCTGCGTTATATGGGGTTGTTGGGCTATATGGGTATAGGCGTGAAGTTCAAGGACGAAGTTCATTTTTAAGGAGGGAAGACAGTAATACTACGTATCCTGGTAGTTGGGTACTCGGTCTAGTAGGGGGCACTCGACCGAGTATGTTAGTTGAGTGTTATGATCAGGCTACTGATCTAGTGGCACTCGACCGAGTAGTGGTGGTACTCGGTCGAGTACGGCGTACTCGGTCGAGTACGCTTGGGTACTCGCCCGAGTATCCGATCTGTTACGGGTACTTTTCCGCGGTTTCGATTAAATGATTGAGGATATAAAGATAAATTCGTCAGTTTCTAAAATCACTTTTACAAAATCCCTAACTATGTTCTAAGCCTCTCTGTGACACCTCATGTTTGAGTTTATTTTGGGATACATTTTCGTGTGTTAACTTTATTTTGTGATGCATTTTGATAAGTTGATATAGCTTGATAATAATAAATGGTTAATTTTGTTGCAAATTATCATAAGTTGGAATGGTACTCAGTTGTATGGATGTTTATAGAGGCTTTTGTAGCATTTCTGGGTGAACTTCGGGACGAAGTTCTTTTTAAGGGGGGAAGACTGTAATACCCCGTAATTTGATAAATATTTATAATAATAATTTATGTAATTCGAATAATTAATTAAAAGACATTTATATTAATAATTGCAAATAAGACTGTAATTATTAAAAAAATAATGGACTAGTCGGGAAGACGAGTTAGGCCGAGTATTTAGAGTATAATAATAATAATAATAATAATAATAATAATAATAATAATAATAATAATAATAATAATAATAATAATAATAATAATAATAATAATAATAATAATAATAATAATAATAATAATAATAATAATAATAATAATAATAATAATAATAATAATAATAATAATAATAATAATAATAATAATAATAATAATAATAATAATAATAATAATAATAATAATAATAATAATAATAATAATAATAATAATAATAATAATAATAATAATAATAATAATAATAATAATAATAATAATAATAATAATAATAATAATATAATAATATAATAATAATAATAATAATAATAATAATAATAATAATAATAATAATAATAATAATAATAATAATAATAATAATAATAATAATAATAATAATAATAATAATAATAATAATAATAATAATAATAATAATAATAATAATAATAATAATAAGCTCTATTTCTCCCTTTGTACTTGCTCCCCTAGTATTTTTGGGTCCGTCCATCTTCCTTTTGATGCTGCTCTTCGTTCCAGCTTGGAACGTATTGTCACCGCGTCTGGCCTGGGTTTTGGGGATTGGCAGTGGCGCCTTGCTACTTTCCCTTTCCATCTTGGTGGTCTTGGTGTCTATGCGGCGGGAGATGTATTACATTATGCTTTTATTGCGTCCGTTTGCGATCGATTTGGTTTGCAGGCTAATCTCCTCGGACCTTCCGGGGTATTGTAGCCGCCGGCCCCTGCTTTTGATGATGCCGCTCGGGTTTTTTGCGACTACAGGCTCGGTATCTTAGGTAACCCTAGTGAAATTCACGCCCCAAACTTATGAAGAAATTGGCAGACATTTATTTCGCGACGGTTGCTGCTGCCTCAGAGTCTGTTTTCTCTTTGACACCACGCCATCTTGCTTTGTGGCAGTCTCAGCAGGGTTCCCGCTCCTCTAATTGGTTGTGTGCGGTTCCTATCTCGGGGTTGGGTCAGACTATGAACGGGAGGACTTACCGTAGTGTGCTTGGGTATCGTCTGGGTGTTCCGTTATTCACGGTATCTAGGCCCCGTCCGCTTGCTCTCGGGTTTTTCTTTGATGATGTTTTGGGGACCACGTTGTTTCTTGTACTGGTACGGTGGGCGTTAAACATCGGCATAACCTCGTCCGTGACACTCTTTTCGACATCTGCTATAGATCTGGTATTTCTGCGGGAAAGGAGGTTGATATCGGTTTGGTTGACGGGCATGGTGGTTCTCTTCGCCCTGCGGATTTGCTGCTTTATTCTTGGGACAGAGGGCGTGATATGTGCGTTGACTTGACAGGGTCTTCTCCTTTGACTCAGACTGGGATGACGGATTTTGTGCCTGGCCGGGTTGTTGCTGATGCTGCTCAGCGTAAGTTTGCTAAGTACGGGGATTTGTGCGCTTGTGGCAATGGTTATGGTTTCCTTCCCTTCTCTTTCTCATCACTTGGGGAGCTGGGTTCGGATGTTGTTGCCTTGCTCAAGCGGATCCAGAAATTCTCGGTATCTCAGGATGCGGGGGCTCGGGTGGCCGCTTACATTTTTACTAGACTTAGCTTTGCTGTTGCTAAGGGTGTGGGAGCCCAGATTGTTTCTCGGCTCCCCACCAATTTCATGTAAACTTTTATTTTACTTTTAATGAAAGCTGCGCGCAACCTTTTATAAAAAAAAATAAATAAATAAATAATAATAGTAATAGTAATAATAATAATATTAATAATAATAATAGTAATAGTAATAATAGTAATAGTAATAATAGTAATAGTAATAATAGTAATAATAGTAATAATAGTAATAATAGTAATAGTAGTAATAGTAATAGTAGTAATAGTAATAGTAGTAATAATACTAATACTAATAATAATAAGGTAGGTAATTTATAATAGGTTTCCTAATTGACATCCTAAACCTAACCTATAAATATAAGTTAGACCTCTACCCTAGTTTTTATTCACAAAGAAATCTGAAAAATAACTCATTAAAGAAGGAAGAAGGAGATCTAGGAGACGGAATTAGCATTAACATCGCTAATTTAATTAAGGTAAGATCGTCGTATTTTTATCGCGCTATTCAATTATATTATCGTATGTACATCGTATAAACCACCGTGAATTACACCGTTGACCTTAGTAGCTGTCGTTGACCGCCGTGACTCTAGTAAGACCATTATTCACCGTCGTTGACCACCATGGGTGGCGTATTGGGCGTCTAAAAGGGGTGGTTGTCGTGGGTTTTGAGACGGATTTTAACCCTTGTTTTAATGTCGACTTGACTTGAGACTTGGGTGGTTGGACTCGTTGGTGATGGGCGACCCTAAAGGTGGTGACGGGGTGGTTGCAGGTGGTGGTTAGTGCGGTGGTGTCGAATTGTGGTTGTTGTGTGGTGTTTGTGTTGGAATTGAGTCGTAGGTTGTTGAGCCTTAGCCGTGGACTGACCTGGGTTGTCGTGGCAGTTGGTGGAACCACTGTGGGTCAAGGGAGACCACGGTGGTGGCCACTGGTTATCGTAGTGGTGGTTTAAGGGTGAAGGTGTTGGTTGGTGTTGTTGGTTGATGTCGGGTATGGGGATGATTAGGGCGTGTTTGTGTGGGTTGTTGGGGGCGGTTTGGCTGGTGATTAGGGGTTGTCGGGAAGCGTCATGGTGCAGGCTAGAGGTGGCTGGGTTGAGTGGTGTCGGTGGTGGCAGGTGGTGTCGGGTTTAGGCAGGTTTAAGGGAGGTGTTGAACACGGTTTTTAGCCGTGTTGTGTGTGGGTTGACGGGTTGGTTAAACGGGTTAATTGGGTGTTTGGGTTTAATTATTAAACCGTTTTGCATTATAATTTACACGGGAATATAATTAACATAATTAATTTATAATTAATTAAATTATTTAAATAAAGTGAATAATTAGTGATCATAAATATTATTATTATTATTATTATTATTATTAGGTGACGGATTTGTTGAGGAGCATTAGTTATCGGATTTGCCTTGCTAATTAATTGGATTTGCTGATCAGGTAGGAATATCCTACTCAACCTTGTGTTATGTTCTTGTATAACTGAGTTATGTCTGAGATATATTTTATAAGAATTGTGGCTAAGCGTATATATTAAATGTTGTGAAGGATGTCACTGTTATTTATACCGCTGCGAGCATTATTGATAAGTCATACGAGTATTGTGATGTGTTGTGCATAGAAGGAGAGATGCTACCTCCATTTGTGCATAGCAAGAGATTTGCTACAGCCAGTTGTGCATAGTACGGTGGGTACTACTGCCAGTTGAGCATGGTACGGAAGTACTACTGCCAGTTATATAGTTGAGCACAGCACGGTGTTAAGTGGGTTGTGCTACTGCCAAAGGAATCCTTGATTTGTATACGGTATGATTGGATGAGTTGGTAATGGTTGGATATCGGTTAGATGTGATACTGCAGTTGTTTATTTATACTGAGTAATTATTGTTGATTAGTTTATTCCTACTCAACCTCGTGGTTGACAGTGTATTCGTGAACACCTGTGGTGAACCGTAACTGGGGAGCAGACTTGGCAGGTACTTGAGACTACTTGGCTAGGAGTTTGGGAGGCGTGTGAGGGATATGGACTCGACGACTTAGCTTTAGCTCACTATTTAGTTACTTTCACCACTAGTTGTCTTTTAATTCTGCTGCAAGATTGTATAAGACATTTGAGTTATTATATTTGACATTAATTATGAGAAGAAAAAAAAATATGTATAAGACATTTGAGTTTAATTTATTTAAATTGCCTTGGTTTGCTAAACCCTTTTATTCAGTATTTCGGACATTCCGAGATGGTAACAGTCTCACTTATCTAGGAAGGTCTAGTTAAGGCTCTTAGATAAATGGGGGTGTTACAAAGTGGTATCAGAGCGAATGAACAATAATGAACATATGTTGGTTTGGTAACGCTGCGTTTCATTTACTCATTTTGTGTTGTTTTCATTTAATATACCCATATGCATACATGTTATACAAGTAATGTCAAAGAAGGTAAGATGGTAATTGTTGGTTTCATCATATGTGGGATCATCTCGTACTGTCAAGATTATGTGACGATTTTATTTTCTTGTAATATTTATATCTCGTCTTGAAGGTGAACTTCGGGGACGAAGCTCCTTTTAAGAGGGCAAGAGTAATGTCGCATGGGAAAAATGTCAAAAATGTCGTGTTTTGAGTAAATTGTTGGTAAAATTTCACTATGTTGTACTCTATTTTGTTAAATAAAATTTAAACTTTGGTTGCGAGGAAGTAACGTAAATAATTGTAAGTAAATTTATTAAGTAATTTAATTTGTGTACAATATAAGTCGTTGTGTAAATAATTTAAATGAGTGTTGAATCATTTATTGAATAATTGATTGGTAATTTACTGTGCATTGGATGTTTAATGATTAAGCGTTGGATGAGTAAGTACAGTGTTCGTGCCAAATGTGTATGATATGTATGGTGTATGGAGTTGTGCGGTGTTAAGTTTGGTTGGCAAAATAGAATTAAAAGTCTGTGATAGTGTGCCTTTTGTGTATAATGCGTGGTTGATGACTCGGAGGGAAGTTGTGTCTAATGGTCACGTTCGCAGAAGTAGATGATGATGACGAATAGTCGGCATGGGCAGTTGGGTGGTATGCGGGGAATGGTTACGATTGTTCTTGTCGGGATGAGGTATCGTCGGTTACCTTAGTCAGGTTACGCCTGGGGTTTTTGGGAGACGATGAGTTGAACTTCGGGGATGAAGTTCTTTTTAAGGGGGGAAGACTGTAATACCCGCCCCATTATGGACCCGTTGACCGCCGTTGACTGGCCTTAGACACTTCTCCAGACCTCTGGGAACCTTAGTAGCTCGACCTTACCTCACCATAGCCTTGGGGATGAGGAAACTCGATCTAGCGTAGGCTACTCGATCGAGTAGCTTAGTGACTCGATCAAGTAGAGGCCACTCGATCGAGTAAGACGAGTTCAGCGGTTAAATATAAATCGTGAAGTCGTGAACCCAAAATCAGTTTCATTTCATTTCTCCTAAACCTAATCGTCGATACATCTCTCTCATTCACCAACCTTCATCCTTTGGAACCCTTTGTGAGTTGAGACACCATGGGGATATGAGGCATGAGTCGGGTAGCGGTCTTGTCGCCGAAATGCTGAGCGTAGGTAAGTCATCATCAGCATCGTCTTCCTTAGTTTCTTTGTGAGTTGAAACACCATGGGGATAGGAGGCATGAGTCGGGTAGCGGTCTTGTCGCCAGAACGCTGAGCGTAGGTAAGTCATCATCATCATCGTCTTACTTAGTTTTGGTTATGGTTGTGTTTGGTAGTAATAGGGTTGTCATACTGTTTGTAATAGGTGATAATGTTGGTTGTTTGTCGTCATATGGTCGTATGCGGTGCTGCTGCTGATTGCTAAAGGTAGGTTTTCCTACTCAGTACTGTTGTTTGTTTGGTATGTCGGTTGTGTTGAATATTTGATATTACTATTGTTGATAGTATAATTGGTTGTTGTTGTTTGTCTGTGGTTCGCGAGGTGCGCCATCGGCTGAGTGCAGTCACTTGCGGGAGTGGCTTCACGCCCTTGATTCGCCCCTTGTGGAACCCGCCACAAGAGGGGATGTGCACATTAAGGAACATGGGTTTTCGCTCGGTAAAGATGAGAGGGGCTTAGGTGGGAAAGGTTGCGGTCCCCCACTGGCGGTGTGGGATATCTGTTGCGACGGATATTCTGGCAGGACTTTACTTTCGGGTAGTCAGATGAGTGGTGGGTGATTGGAAGTGGTGTTGGGTTTGTGTATGTTGTACCTAGTGTTTTGTGTTGTTCTTCAGTTACTGACCTTGTGTGGTGTTGTCTGTGTTTCTTCTTGTGTGTGTCTGCCGTGATCCATTATAGTGAGCAGTCAGTCTTAGCAGGTGTTGATATGTGGAGCTTAGCTGGGTGCTTTGGAGGGACGAGTCTATCACGAGTCATGGTATGGATAGTATCACCGTAGTTGATAGTCGTTGTCACCTGTTGTACCTTTTCTTTTTGAGTTTAACTTGTAATAAACTTAATTGTTCTTTTATTGACGTTTGATATTTACTATTGCTCGGGCAACCGAGGTGGTAACGTCCTTAACTGCTGGGGAAGGTCTTGTTAAGGCTCCTTGTTAGATGGGGGTGTTACAAAGTAAGGGGTAAAATCGTATATAAAATGGACACGTCATTTATAGTGTGTATTTGTGAGAAAACATGGGTCAAATATGTCATTGGTTCACACCCAAGTCAAATGTGATATATAAATGGGATGGCGGAGTATCAACTTCCTGTTATAGCAAATATATATCACGTGCAAGCAGCGCATATTTACTTCACCTACATGTTAAATATGACTTTAAGTTAAGAGTAGATTTAGGTCTGTTTTAAATGTATATTGGACACCGATTACATATTTATCAGTTGCACAAGTATGGTATGCTGCATCCCATCGCCCAGAAGTCAGACCTTAGCTAGGCCCTTTTAACCAAAGTTAGTTTATTGAGGATGGTCGAAGATGTGTCTTTTTATATTCCTTCTGAGTTGTGTTGTATATAGAATATACTGCAGTGATTGTGTTATGGTAGTTTTTGTTGGCGCCATATTTGTTGCTTACACTCTGATCATTTGTACTCAGGGTGATGATAGCATTGACTTGATATCTAATTTGCGTACTGGAGCAGCAGTTGAGAATGTAGTTGCCATTATGCGAGAACGGGATTACTCAACCCCACATAGGTCAAGGCATATAGATTAACCCCCGAGACAGTCAAATTTGCAGCATATTATGTTCTGTGTCTCGAAGGAGGTGATGGGTTAAATATAATGGGAGTCGCTGATAAAATACAGGTAAATGTTTACACTTGCTTTATAGTTCAAGACGGTTTTACATACGCATTATTGAAAAATTGCTTTTGATAGAATTTTGTTGTAAATAACCATTGGTTGAGATTTTGTGGCCAGGTATCCTCCCGATCCATTAATTATATCGGGCTTCTCCCGCAGTGATGGCAGCATTTGAGGGTGTGGAGAGTAGACCCACAGTGCGGGATATAGATTATACCATTTCAGCTGTTCCTAGGACTTCGAATGTGACCGCCACTATCTCGGGTCAATTCTATGTTAACTAATTCGGATTCTTCGTGGCTACTCTTTAGGCTATAGCTCAGTGCATTGTTTACAGGGTTGTCTCTAATTTAGAGCGGTTTATATTCTAACGTCTGTATTTGTTGTATGATGATTCGGCCTCTTTACGCATGCTTACTTAAAGGCCTCTTTACACAGACTTGCTTAGCTTTATACAAGTGTGGGCCTGGCCTGTCTGCAGACACATATATGTTCCGGATATAAGCCTAGCTGCTACGAAAGTACTGCAGTTGCGAAGTATGTTCCTGCTTGTTGGTGGGTTTTCTTCCACGTTCTCCTCTTTCCTCAATTTTTGGTGGATCAGTCCCAACTTAGTTTCTCCGTTGATTCTTGCAGTGTCTTCCTATTTTTACCGTTATTTTTAACCTCCACGTGTTTGGCTACCCAAATTCTGACTCATGGTTTCCCTGCTGATTCTTGTTTTTGTCTTAGCTGTGCTTCTATTATGTTCCAAATCGTTTTAGCCTTTTAAATTGAAAGAGTTGTTTTATGTACTTTCTCTCACAACAAACCCTAGGGAACACCACAAGTTCCATGCTTATTTTTAGATCTTTAGGTGCTTTCACCGAACTAAAATAGTAACACCGGAAGTTATCTTGGGAGTCTTTTCTGCATTATACTCCATCCAAGTCTCGAAACAGAATACGAGCGATAATAAAATTCAAAATGTTACGATTTTTTTGGTTTTCTATAGTTAGTGATTTCCCTTCTAAAAAGGACTTCTAAGAAAGCTCATGAGACCATTAAAAAGGTTTACTATATAGTGTATCATAAACGAGTTTTCGAAACACACTTTAGGCGTCTTATAACAAAGTGGTGCAAAATAATCAGCTGTTACCTGATGTAAATGAAGATACAAAAAAAGTACAATTTTGAAAGACATTGGATACATGAAAACATTATGTAAACCTTATTCAGTACACAAATTTTATAAAAAGACGCTATCACACCGTGAGACGGACATTTTCTATAAAAAACATTTATTTATTGATATCAACAAAAGAGTGATATTTATAGGGACCGTCGTATAGTGTGAAACCGTCTCACAAAGTAATTAAGTATAGAGAAAGTGAAGATAACACCACCAAAAATGTCCAACCTTGAGAGCTTACCTAGGTTTGGACTTAGTTAGGAAAACCGTGAAGTTAATGTTTTTCAACTTTCATGTGGAAGGAGTTAAAGCACTGACTTCTAAACAATAACATGTCCTTAAGCTAATAGCTTACTAACAGCAACAAAACCCAAGCATGACCGTCTTATTGCTCACGTATTGTCATGAAGTGAAATAATCTCACCCAAAGCTTGATTTCAATTCTCAAAATTTATGCTTGTATTCGTGTGGGTTCTGAAATTTTTGTTGTTTGGCTTGTTTTGGATTCGTTGTTGAGCGATTATGGATTGTGGATCCCTTTCAGCGTAGTTATTTTCCTCTCCTTTCTCTCCTGTGACTAATTTGATGTTTCTTTTATCTTGCGGGGCATGAATTTCATTTCTCTTGGTTCATAGAAAATGATGGCTCTCCAGCAGTTTTTATCTTCTACGAACAGTCCCCTGACAAACCAGTATGTGAGTTTCTTTTCTAATTGTTTGTTGAGGCAAAAAAAATGATATATTTTCAGAGCGTCATTGATTCTCTAGGTGTTTTTTGTGTTGCGTATGGTTCTAAATTAAGATAAATTGATTTTTAACACATTCTATTACTCAACTCAATAGTCAATTGGAGCCAAAGTCAATATTGTTACTTTCTTTGTAATTTTTATACCAAGACTTTGGATGTAGGGGTTCTAAAACCAAGAAATTCCATGTTTTTTACATGTTCTGCATAATTGTTTGGGTAGGTGTTAGACTATTAGGGCCGGCTTAGGCCTCGTATCGTTATGGACTTTGTCCCCTCTCATGATGTATAAATATTCTATTGATTAATGAGAAATAAAACACACACAAATTAACCTAAACAATATTATTAACATGGTATCAGGGGTTTCTCCAAAACCACGCTTACCCTAGTTCGTCTCTGTGTTCTCTTCCACGATGACACAAGACGTCCCCAATTCCGCTTCCTCTTCCGATCCTAAAATAGACCATTTATCTCCTTTTTCTTTTGCTAATCAAGAAGGACCAGGGCAAAATATTACTCATATCAAACTCCGAAAAGACAATTACGAAGAATGGCGTCGTTTTATGCGTATGTCTCTTAAATCGAGACGCAAATTCGGTTTTTGTGACGGTACTATTGCTAAGCCGACTGATAAATTCCTTCTCGATCAGTGGGAGGTGGTTCATTACACCGTCGTGCAATGGATTATGCACTCGGTGGATCCGTCCATTCGCGATAGCATTTCTTATAGTGAGGATGCGTCGGTCTTATGGAATGAATTAGAAGAAAGGTTCTATATTGTTGATGGCTCTAAAATTCAATCGCTCAAGGCACAACTTAATGACTGCAAGCAGACGAAGGGCATGACTGTGATGACCTATTACAGAAATTTGAAGGCTTTGTGGGAGGCCATCGCTGCTAATGAACCGCTCCTTGCCTGTAAATGTGGTCATTGCACCTGTGGCATCGCGAAGGAGGCTCTTGCACACCAGGATTCGAAGCGCCTCCAAAAATTCTTTATGGGCCTCGATGCTTCTCTTTATATCACTATTCGCTCCAATCAATTGGCTTTGGATCCACTTCCATCCCTCAATTGCGCTTATTAGGTCATGCTTCAGGAGGAGCGGTTAAAAGCAGGGGACTCTCCGGCTGATGCTGATACGACGGACGTTATGGCTTTTGCTGTTCGTCGGGATTCGGGCTCCTCCACCACACCAGATTAGCGTGCACTCCGTGAGCAGCAGCGGCAGGAGCGACGGAAAATCACCTGTTCCTTCTGTACTGCCACGGGTCATGACGTCCAAAATTGCCTCATGAAAAGTCAGAAATTCCCGGACTGGTGGGGACCTGATCGTCCGCGACCTTTGGAGGAAATCCGTGCTCAGCCTGCTCGTATTGCTGCTGCCAAATAACCAGCCCGTGTAAATGCTTTTATTTCCGAGCCCAGTTCTTCCTCACAGGACCGTCTTAGTGGTATGTCTTCCGACTGGATTATTGATACGGGAGCATCCCATCATGTCACAGGTGATGTCAGGTGGCTTAGTGAGTCTCATTCGGTACCATCTCATCCTATTCGCCTTCCTAATTGGCAGACGGTTCTTGCTCGAATTGCTGGGACGGTTCATTTAAATAATTCTTTAATTCTTCGTGATGTTTTGTTTGTTCCTAGTCTCACGTTCAATCTCCTTTTCGTGTCCCAATTAGTTGATGCCTCTGCGTGTGTCGTCAGTTTTACTAACCATGCTTGTCACATTCAGGACCATTCTTTGAGGACGAGGATTGGAGTCGGTGAGTTGAAAGACGGGCTATACTATCTGCGTGAGGTGTCAAAACCGGCGGTACATCGGGTGAGCATTGATGATTCGCTTGACTTATGGCATAGACGGTAGAGTGTTGGTGTAGCATAAAGGATGGATCTTTGTTGTGATTGATTTTATTAAAGGTCATGGCCGTGCTTGTAGTAGTTTAATGTTTAGGAATGGAAGAATACTTGATAGAGTTGACAGTTGGATGATGATGTTTAAGAGTTCGATGGTGTTGACAGTTGGATGATAATGTTTATGAGCGTGAGTAAACTTCGAGGACGAAGTTCCTTTTAAGGCCATAGGGTGGTAGATTGTAACATTCCGTTTGATGTTACGAGTTCCTTGATATCGCATTTTCTAGTGGATAATATGTTACGGAGCTAGCAGCGTTTTTGGATAGTAGTTGGTAGTGTTTGGAGTTGGTGTCGAGAGAGACTATGATGTAGTTGATACCATATCGTGAGCCGTGTTGTGGAGGTAGGCATAGTTGGTGGAGTTGGTGTTAAGAGTTCGTGTTTTATAGGTTGGGGTTTTGTTTTGAGTTCTTAGTTGCATTGTTGTGTTTTGATCGAGTTAGTATGTTTGTTTAGAGTATGGGTTGAACTTCGGGGACGAAGTTCTTTTTAAGGAGGGAAGACTGTAATACTACGGTTTTCTATGTCTTTGGGTACTCTATCGAGTGGGGCTTACTGATACCAGTCGTTGTGAGTACCAAAAATAAGATTTATAATTCCTATTAAGACTAACCTAGGCTAGTGGTAACAGGGTCGAACCACAAGGAGGCGAATGTAATTAAAAGCTGTCTAATTCTAGTCTAAGGTAACGATTGTGGGGGTTGAGTTGATTTGGTCTATAGCTAAGATCAATAAAAACAGTAAACTAAATAAACGGATTAAACAGATAAAAGAGGGGTACTAGGATGGTCGGTTCGTTATAGTTTCGGCGGCAGCATACTAAACAGGTCTAAATCAAACACATGAGGCGGGAAATAAAGAGGTCCTCTCGGTCCACTATTAACAAATAGCATCTTTCGATCTCGCTATAAGTCCCTAATATCACTAATACTGACTCTCGTCCTGAAAAGTGACTTATAATCTAAACTTTACCTATCTTTCGATCTCAGCATAGTTTAGTCATTTTAATTGGTGATCTAATAACCTTTCCTATCTTTCGATCTAATGGGCTAGTCATAAATTAAGCATCTAACTGGTCGCATGCATTCGATTCGTTAAATACAACATTAAAATCAATTAAAACGAAAGGTAACCTCACGTGGTCAGTCGATCGACTAGGTATGGCAGTCGATCGACTGACACGCGATTTCAGTCCATATTAATACTACGCCGCCTACGCTACAATTCCCCTACATCCTAGCACAATTAATTTAGCTACTCATGCTAAGGGTGATAACAACAATAAAACTAATAAAATAAACAGAAGAATTCATGCTTAAAGTAGTAGAACAAATAATTAACATAAACGATGAATCGGTTTTGGGAAACTGACTAGCAATTCTATACTAACAACGAAATAAGAGTGAATCCAAATAAAGCAGAAGGAATACCGAAATTGCAGCGGAATGATTAAGAATAAGAACGAAAATCCAATGCTAAAACAGTGTTCCAAACCCTAATTATTTGAATGAAATAAACTAAATGTTACTGTGTGAAAACTTAGATGAAAATCCGATCCCTAAACTGATGTTCTAGGTTACGTTATATAGCAAATATACGTAACACTTATTATCAAAACCTAAACACAATGGGCTTGCGTTCCTTGGTCTTTTAATTCTCGTCTGATTAGCGGCTTGGTCGATCGACTAAGCATGGCAGTCGATCGACTGCTCTTCAGTGTACAGTAGCTTCTGGAACCCGCAGGTTGGTCGATCGACTGAAGGTAGTGGTCGATCGACTGGAGTAGCTGACACTTGACTTCTATAATCTCGTGGATTTGTCTTTTGGGCTTTGAAATGCGCACCAAGCTCGTTCCTTAAGTGAATACTTCACGTCCAATGCAGTGCAGGATAGTCAGGGACGGATTTAGCTCAATTTCCGTTGAATTCTTAACATTTCTGCAATGAAGTATAAAAACACGAAAGTATACGGAAATGGGGGAAATGGTAGCTTAAACTACACAAATGAGCTCTGAAATGCGTGTAAAATGAGGTGCAAAACATATATAAAAGACACGCATCAAACTTCCCCAAACCAAACCCTTGCTTGTCCCCAAGCAAGAACTAAACTCGATCTAATGACCTAATGGAACGAGTTCAATCTCAGAGCGAATTGCAACATGTAAAGCCTAAACCATTTTAATGCAATAACCAACAATCAATTAGTAACTATGAATCATGCAACCGAGTTATGAAGTCGTTAAAAACATGCTGAACCGTCGACTATGGAGACTTATCGAATTGGACTCTCGCGGGTCGCTCATATCACACATAAGCACAGGTGAATATATAAGAGGATAGAAAGAATTCATTTTGTAAAGACTCTCACCTAACTACGACCTATAAAAACATGCCTGCAATATAATATGAAAGTAATCTCTACAACCGTACATATGCATTCCAACCGAACTAATGACCATGACACATGCCGAGGTAAATATGGATAAGGTGTGGGTAAGAAGAGGCAAAACATTTATGGAAAAGTGGAGGTACAGGTGATCAAGGTAGTACCAAAACGAAACCATATGGCAACATCCAACTTCTTGCTCATAATCAAACGAAACGGTGCCATAGCAAGCACAAATCTCACAGTCTCCAGTATTAAAGTAATCAATTAACTCCCCATAAGAAATAGATGCAACATGGGAGCAAAAATCGCCATAAGATAAAGGATTGAATTATGCGAATTGATTCCTTCTTTTTTCTTTCGAACCTCAGTCGATCGACCAGAATTGGCAGTCGATCGACTGCTATGAACAGTACAGAACTCTTTTTTTTTTCTTTTTCGAATCATTTTTTCTTTCTTTTTCTTTCAACTTCTTTCTTCCCCTTCATTTCATCTTCCCAACTAAATCTCAAATAAGAGCAAATGGCTACCAAAAACGAAGTGACAATCCCAACAACATAGACTACTAGCTTGACAAAGGACAGGCTAAATGTAGGATGTAGTAAATAGGACAAAAAGGATATTTTTGGCAGTGTGGAATTCATGGGTAAAATGAATAAAGGGAAACCTCTACCACATGTGTCAACAAACCACAAACCGAATGCATACATGTACTAAGTAGATCAAGTTCATATTTATGCACATTAATATGACATGTCTCATAAGGAGTACTACTCACATTCCTAAATAATCCGGTCATAAATGTCACCAGTTATAGGCTCTAAATCTCAGAAATATGATGTAGCTTGCCAAAAATCTAAGTCAAGTCTCAAGTTCAGCAAATAATTTAACGAAAACTCGTGGATTATGCAAATGATTCTACTAATAACATGTCAATTAAGCAAGGCTCAGGCAAAAACAGATGCAAATGCAATGTCATCATTGAAATACTACCGTTCCGACTCAATCTATATGCTAAAATAAACGTGCAAATTTTTTGAAATTTTTGAAATTCTTCAATTTTTTTGATTTTTTGTATATATGAGAAATGAAATAAACAATGCAAAACAGAATGTAAACGTGAATGCAAGCAAATGATATGCGGCGCAAAACCCTTCCTCAAACCAAATCGCACAATGTCCCCATTGTGCAAAATCATGTGATGAAGAAAAAATGGAAAACGGGAATTTGCGTAAAATAAAGTAAATAAGACATGAAGTAAAGACTTAGAAACTCACAAGACTTTAAGCGCAGCAAAGGAAACCTCCCCAAACCAGCGTGAGCTAGGAGGTTTCAGTAGCCAGCAGTGTTACCAATAAGTGCCTGAAAAGACAAGCAAAGAACCACGCATAAAACCGAGAAAACAATGATGAAGCGGTATTATGTGCAAAATTGAAAAAAATAGAAGAAATAAATAGTGACGGAAGATAAAGTGGAGTAGAAAACTCCCTTAGTTCCGCAAATCGACCAAACATAGCAGGAGAGAGGTCGTAAACAGGTACAGCAGTGCAGCTCGGTCGATCGACCACATCACTCAGTCGATCGACCGAGGTGAAAGGAACAGTAGCTCCTGTAAACTGCAAACCAGTCGATCGACTATATATCCCAGTCGATCGACTGAAAATACTGTTGTACTTCAGATTTCTTCGTATTTGCTCAATTACTTGAGCTAAGGAGGTCTAAAAACCTGCAAGTGCACAATAATACGCGCCCAAAATTGCGCAAAACCCAAAGTAAAGCCTAAAGCGTATAAAATCCTAAGCAAGCAAAATAAAATGCGGAGTTTCGTGCACACAAAAGCAATAAAAAGTGTCTAACAAAAGCAAATAAAATGTTTGGAAAACATGTGATCAACTAGTAGTTGATCAAGAACGGCCACGGAATAGCCCACTTCGTCGGCTTCTGGCTACTAGAGGTAGCCTCAACGATGCTTATCTTATCAGCTGCACCCTTCTTAGCTTCCACGTCCGTATGGCTCAACGAATCAGCACTTTCATCATCTCCCCAGTCAATGACCTCTTCTGACTCGTCAGAATCCAAATCGGACTTCCTCACTCTGACCGGCTCGTCATCAACTTCCTCATCAGTGCCATAGCTGAGGCAACCAAGACCTCCTCGTGAGATGATTGGCTTCTTTGCTGCTGGAGTAACTTGCAATTCTTCCTTCCCCAAACCAGCTCCTGCAATATCAGAAATAGACAAATCTTCGTCCAATGTGCTCCCAATCTGGGGCGGAGGTGTCAACACAGGAGTAGTAATAGAGACAGGCACATCTGGAAGCACAAAGTACGATTTCTTTTCAGAAACCGTATTACAAGTAACAGGCCACATGGGGTCCTTCTTCCTAGCTGTATGGGCAAAGACAATGGAATGCTTCCCCACTTTGAAGGTCAAGGTACCCGAACCAACATCTATGACTGCACCAGCAGTGTGCAGAAATGGCCTACCCAAAATAATGGGAATATGGGCATCCTCGGGCATGTCAAGTACGACGAAGTCAACAGGGAAGAAAAACTTCCCTATTTGCACAGGGATGTCTTCTAGGACTCCTATAGGCTGGACCGCAGATCGGTCAGCCATCTGAACTGTCATGTCGGTCACTGCAAACCTAGTCAATTTTAGCTTCCGAACAAGACTTAAGGGCATGACGCTAATGCTAGCTCCTAGGTCACATAATGCTTTCTCGATAGCGAAGGTACCAATGCTACAAGGAACGGAGGAGCTACCTGGGTCTTCTAGCTTAAGGGGTGCAGTGTGAGACAGATAAGAACAAGACTCTTAGTGAGTGCGACAGTATGCACTATTTCAAGTGACTTTTTCTTAGACAAGAGTTGTTTCATGAATTTAGTATAGGCGGGCACTTGATTAACTAACTCAAGGAAAGGCACTTGTACATTCAAGCTACGAATAACTTTTTCAAATTTATTGAAAGATACCTGTTCCTTCGTCGGCACTAGTCTTTCCGGATAAGGGGCTGAAAGGAGTACCTTAGCCCTCTCCTCCAAGTCTCGCATGCCGGCATCCGTGGACTTAGGCTGGAAGTCCACGACCTTGTCTTTATTGAAGCTTGACCCTTCTTCAGACCGTTTCAAATATGAGCCATTGACCGACATTGGGTCGAACTTCGAAATCGGGACGGACCCATCAGCACTCGGGTCTTGCCCCAAATTTTTCGGGACTGTCGTGCCCCGAAACAAATGATCCCTCAAGTTGTCGGGCATCGGAGGACGAAAAATCTCACTATCAGCAGCGATCTCAGTCGATCGACCAGTGATGTCGATCGATCGGCGAGATGAACAGACCGTAAGCTCCTCAGTAACCCGCACTTGATCGATCGGAGGGTATATCGGTCGATCGACTGATATACCTGGTAGACGCCTTTTTCTTTCCTTTGCTCGTTCCAGCTTTGTTTTGACTCGGTTTTGCCTCATCTTTTGCAGCATCATCTTCGACCATATCAGGCCCCTCCAGGGTGGACCCACTCTTCAAAGTTATGGCATTTAGGGTCTCTTTCTGGTCAGTTTGAGTCGGTAAGTGTCCGGGAGCTCGAGTGGTACTCTTACTAGCCAATTGAGCAATTTGGCTCTCTAGTAGCTTCATCCCGGCCTCTCTAGCTTGGGATTCCTTCAGCAACAAGTTCTTAAACTCGGTGAAATAAAAATTCTGGGTTTGTTGCTGCTGCGGCACATAGGGAGGTTTTTGATATTGTTGTTGCTTATGATGAGGGGGCACATAAGCTTGTTGCTGCTGCTGCTGCGGAGGTGGAGTTGGATTTTGGACGTTCTGGCTACTCCACCTCAAGTTGGGATGAACATTAGGCTCATAGTAGGTGTTTTTCTGCCTATAGTGTTGAAAGGCAGCACAAGACTCGAAGGGACTAGGACAATTTTCTGAGACATGTCCCTCAGCTCCACACCTTTTGCAGACGAAAGGACCGTCTGACACAGCATTTACGTGGTAAATACCTTCTTTTGAAGCTCCTCCCAGTTCATACTTGTCAAATCTCGCAGTGAGAGCTTCTAGTGCTGCTACAGAAGATGATTCAGCAGCTCTCCTCTGATTTCCTCTGAATTCCCATACTCAGCTTTGTGGGTGGCTAAGTCATCAATGATCTTCCACCCTTTGGTCTCTCCCATATTCTCAACAAATCGGCCATTGGCTGCAACATCCAAGATGGCCCTCTGATCGTCATACAGTCCATTATAGAACTGATTGCACAAGCTCCATTTTTCGAAACCATGGTGCGGTATGGTTCGCACCAGCTTCTTAAATCGGACCCATGCCTCGTGGAAGTTCTCATCAGGTCCTTGTTTGAAGCTCGTGATCTGAGCTCTAATAGCATTCGTCTTTGAAGCAGAAAAGTACTTCTTGTAGAATGCCAATGCCAAGGAATTCCAGTCGGTGATCCCATGAGCAGCTCTATCCAGATCTCTATACCACTCCCGTGCAGCATCCTGGAGCGAGAAAATGAACATGGTCTCCTTGACCTGGTCTGGGGTCACGCCGGCTGGTGGGGATATGGAGCAGCAATAATCGATAAATGTCTCCATATGCTTAGCTGCATCCTCATTTGCAGCTCCCCCGAACTGGTTCTTCTCAACCAAACTGAGATAAGAGGGTTTCGGCTCGAATTTCCTGGCTTCCCCTGGTAATGCGAACCCTTTGTAAAGATTTTCAGCTGTCGGCTCTGAATGACTAGCTATAGTTGCTTCTTAAGCCATGATTGGAATTTCTGGAGAAGTAACTGTCTCAGCTGAAGAAATAGAAGCAGGAGATGTAGGTGGGTCTTCTTCGAATAGAGCGTTCTCGTAGTAACTTGACAGAGTACTCAGCTCTTCCTCTGTCGGCAATACCCTTTGTGATCATCTCAACTCGCGCAAAGATTTCTCTATCTCAGGATTTAATGGTACTAGTTCACCACCCTGTGACCTGCGCATAAGAGGAAACTACAAAAAGAATATAAGAAAAGTTTAAGGAACGGATGTCCCTTAAACTAAGAAAGACTAAAATAAAACAACTAAAAATTAGAACAATTGCCTCCCCGACAACGGCGCCAAAATTTGATACCCGTCGTTGTGAGTACCAAAAATAAGATTTATAATTCCTATTAAGACTAACCTAGGCTAGTGGTAACAGGGTCGAACCACAAGGTGGCGAATGTAATTAAAAGCTGTCTAATTCTAGTCTAAGGTAACGATTGTGGGGGTTGAGTTGATTTGGTCTATAGCTAAGATCAATAAAAACAGTAAACTAAATAAACGGATTAAACAGATAAAAGAGGGGTACTAGGATGGTCGGTTCGTTATAGTTTCGGCGGCAGCATACTAAACAGGTCTAAATCAAACACATGAGGCGGGAAATAAAGAGGTCCTCTCGGTCCACTCTTAACAAATAGCATCTTTCGATCTCGCTATAAGTCCCTAATATCACTAATACTGACTCTCGTCCTGAAAAGTGACTTATAATCTAAACTTTACCTATCTTTCGATCTCAGCATAGTTTAGTCATTTTAATTGGTGATCTAATAACCTTCCCTATCTTTCGATCTAATGGGTCAGTCATAAATTAAGCATCTAACTGGTCGCATGCATTCGATTCGTTAAATACAACATTAAAATCAATTAAAACGAAAGGTAACCTCACGTGGTCAGTCGATCGACTAGGTATGGCAGTCGATCGACTGACACGCGATTTCAGTCCATATTAATACTACGCCGCCTACGCTACAATTCCCCTACATCCTAGCACAATTAATTTAGCTACTCATGCTAAGGGTGATAACAACAATAAAACTAATAAAATAAATAGAAGAATTCATGCTTAAAGTAGTAGAACAAATAGTTAATATAAACGATGAATCGGTTTTGGGAAACTGACTAGCAATTTAATACTAACAACGAAATAAGAGTGAATCCAAATAAAGCAGAAGGAATACCGAAATTGCAGAGGAATGATTAAGAATAAGAACGAAAATCCAATGCTAAAACAGTGTTCCAAACCCTAATTATTTGAATGAAATAAACTAAATGTTACTGTGTGAAAACTTAGATGAAAATCCGATCCCTAAACTGATGTTCTAGGTTACGTTATATAGCAAATATACGTAACACTTATTATCAAAACCTAAACACAATGGGCTTGCGTTCCTTGGTCTTTTAATTCTCGTCTGATTAGCGGCTTGGTCGATCGACTAAGCATGGCAGTCGATCGACTGCTCTTCAGTGTACAGTAGCTTCTGGAACCCGCAGGTTGGTCGATCGACTGAAGGTAGTGGTCGATCGACTGGAGTAGCTGACACTTGACTTCTATAATCTCGTGGATTTGTCTTTTGGGCTTTGAAATGCGCACCAAGCTCGTTCCTTAAGTGAATACTTCACGTCCAATGCAGTGCAGGATAGTCAGGGACGGATTTAGCTCAATTTACGTTGAATTCTTCACATTTCTGCAATAAAGTATAAAAACAGGAAAGTATACGGAAATGGGGGAAATGGTAGCTTAAACTACACAAATGAGCTCTGAAATGCGTGTAAAATGAGGTGCAAAACATCATATAAAAGACACGCATCACTTACTCTGTCGAGTAAGTAAGTTGTTTTACGAAACAGTGTTATGTCTGATGGGTACTCGATCGAGTAAGTATGGCACTCGATCAACTAAGGGTCACTCGATCAAGTAAGTTACTTACTCGATCGAGTAAGTTACTTTTGCGGGTTGTTTTAGTCGGGTTTTGTTAGTAACGCGCGATTGATATATTAAGCTTTCCGTCACTTTCTTCATCATTTGTATATTTTATAAAACCCTTTCAAGAGAGAAAAGAAGTTACGTTGTCTACGTTCGTCGCGTTACCATCAAATCCCAAGGGCTAAGGTTGTCGGATCGTCACGTTCTTTACGCCGTTGTGATCCTTGTGTCGAGGGTAAGCTTTTTATATAATTTTTATAATATTTTGTTAAAGTTGGTTGAAACCCTAATTGGGTAATTTGGGGGTTTTGGGGAGTATTGTTGATGTTAGATTGTGATTGTATGATTGTATGTCTGATAGGAAGTAATTTCAGTGAAGGACGATGTTGATTAGCTGATTGTGATGATCTTGGTGATTGTTGTTCCGGGTAGGGTTTCCCTACTCAGTATTGGCTACATAATGTCTGGCGATTGTGATTGTGATTGTTGGTTAATTATATTGTTGGTTTGATTTTGATGGTTGTTGGTTGTATATTGTTGATTGGTTGTGTATCTGTCTGTGATCTTCGGGGTGCATCCCTGGCTGAGTGGAGTCACTTGCGGGAGTGGCTTCACGCCCTTGATTCGCCCTCTGTGGAACCCGTCACAGAGGGGATGTGCACATTAATGAACTTGGGTTTATCGCTCGATGGAGATGAGCGGGGCTTAGGTGGGAACGGCTGCAGTCCCCCACTGGTGGCGAGGAGTACTTGTTGCGATGGGTACTCTGGCAGGGCTACACACTTTGGTATGTAGTCAGTTGTGTGGAGATTGGAGATGGAGACTGGAGATTTGTTTGAGCTGTTTGAGTTGTTTATAGTATGGTTTCATTGCAGCTGTTGTTTTTATGTAATTAGTACTGGCCCCGTTTAAATGTTTTAAAAACTGTGGTGATCCATTCGGGGGTGGTGAGCAGTTATTGAGCAGGTATGAGACGATGCGCATGGGATAGCTGGGATGAGTCACTACGTTGCTGTTTTAGAAGTCTTCCGTTGTGTCGAACACTTTTAGTTGTTTAGTATTTGACAGTTTTGAGAACCTTTGTATTTTTCTTTTATCGGTTTTGGTTATGGTTGTATCGCTTTAAACTTTATTATTATTAAAGTACGTTTCGTTATTGTCTATTTGATTATCATTGCCTCGGGTAACCGAGATGGTGGCGTTCTCATACCTTAAGTGGTCCTGGTAAGGCACTTGGAGTATGGGGGTGTCACAGACGGCTTGGACACCCGTCGCATAAAGTTGTTAAATTAATTCCTTTTGTTCGTAGTTATTCTCATACTATTGAGCATATTTGTGACATTTGTCACTTAGCAAAACAAACACAGAACAGTTTCAATTTGAATGATAATAAGGCTTCTGCTATTTTTGATTTGATACACTGTGATTTATGGGGTCCCTATAGTATTCCCTTGTCTTGTGGCGCAAAGTATTTTTTAACTATACTTGATGATTGCTCTCGCGCGGTTTGGGTGTATTTGTTAGTTGATAAAGCTGAGGTGATGGATATGTTCATGAACTTCTTTGCAATGGTTGAAAATCAATTTTAAAAACGTGTTAAGGTAGTTCAATCGGATAATGGGACCGAATTTCGACCTATATGGAGGGTTATTTTTTACAAAATGGTATTTTATTTCGCACCTCTTGTGTTGGTACACCTCAGCAAAATAGTTGTGTTGAGCACAAACATCGGCATATATTGAATGTTGCTCGTGCCCTTATGTTTCAGGGACATTTACCGCTCTCTTTTTGGGGCGAGTGTGTCTTAACTTCCGCGTATTTAATTAATCGGACCCCTTCTTTATTGCTCCAAAATAAGACTCCCTTTGAAATTTTGTTTGGTGTGGCTCCCTCATACATTAATTTACGTGTTTAACATAGACAGTAATTCATTCTCTTTATCATTTCCCATGGATCGGTTTGTTTAGGCTCATGGTAATTCAATTTAGATTGATTGTTCTGGTCGTATATAAGGGAAGACGGTAATGACAGATTCTTTCTTGTAGGCTACTTCCTTCCTTAGTTGTAGAAATACCAGAGGAGTGAAGGATTATGAGGGGCAGGGGGGAGGGGGAAGGAGGATGAGTAAGAGAAAGAGGGTAGAGGCATAAGGGGAGGAGGCGGAGTGAAGGTAAAGAGAAATGTCATGAAAGGTTTGGGACCCATCACAACCCGTAATTCTTTTGAATTTTATGCTATCCTTTTTTTAAAAAAATTGTGGGAGATATTCATTTATTACGCATTTTTATATTGCAGAATTAGTCTTGACACATCAATGATTTCTCTTATAATTATTATCTCGAAAAGAAAATTGAGTTCTTGAAGTTTGGTTACTATCTTTGTGATTGACCATTTGCTATCTCTGTTTCAGGCTTTCGGCATACTATCGCGGAGCCCGGGATTCTTGTGGTTACGATGTCATTGATGAATCATCATTCAACAATAGGTCTCTTCTTTTTAGATCCTTTTAGGAGTGTTAGGCTATCAGTATAACTCAATACCACATTATACTTTTAACCTTTTTATGTTTTTGACTCGGTTGAAGGGGGCCGAGTTATTTCTGCAATGAGGTAGTGGTTGGATTGTAGATTATATGTACTAAATAAATCATTTGTTTTTGCTCCGTTCAGATATCCAAAACTGGATTCGTAACATTGAGCAGCATGCTTCTGACAACGTCAACAAGATATTGGTACGAAACAAGGATGATGTGGACGAGAGTAAAAGGGTAATAATGTTTTGACTTATGGCTGTAGAATTAGTAACTGTTCTGCCTACCAAGTACCAAGCTTGCATATACTGTTGTTGATCTTTGCTTTACAATTATACAGGTCGTGCCAACTGCCAAGGGGACAAGCACTAACTGATGAGTATGAAATTAAATTTTCTTAGAATGTGAATATGTAACCTTAGATGTTATCGCACTATTTAAATGATTTCTCCTATGAAGTTTTAATAAGAGAATCTTGTGTTCTTCGGAGGGCAATGGCAAATCTAAATGTCAAGATGTTTATGTTTTAAAGATTGTATGGGGATAAATTTCTTAGAAGCCCATATCATGGTTGGTGTCTCATTGTTTGAAAGCAGAACTAGAGTACAAGGTGAGAAAAACGCACACAGAGGCGGTGTGTCTAATGACTTGGTTGTAGTTTTTTACGCAATTTATATCTTGAGTCATTTGGAAACAGTCTCTTTGTGTTGCAAACACAAGGGTAAGAGTGTGTGCATTCGACCCCTTTTTTTCATAACAGGAAAGTAATTACATGTAAATATGACTCTTAAAGGGCTTTGTTTATGCCAACCTATTTTTTATATGAATAAACAAAATTTAATTGGTTAATAACGGAATACTTTTCCTTATACAACAACTGTGAGATCCCTGAAAAAAATCTCTTTTTTAAAATAAATTAATAAGCATGAGTCGCCAGTAGGTTTTATAAAAAAAACATACAAAAACAATTTTAATGGAAAAGGTCCCTTTTGATCCCTGGAATGGGGACTGATCCGTCACTCCAGTCTAAACCAAAGATTGCATATTCGGGGGTAAAGGTACGGTCAGGTAAGGTGTTAAGCACCCGGAACGCTCATCAAACTAACGGCCTCTACTATTTATTTGTAATATTATATATATTTGACCAAAATTGACGATAAAAAAGGTTAATTACACAAGACAATATAAATTATTTACAAACACAAACTAACTAGTTAGATTATATACAAATATACAATAAAATAGAGGAAATAAATAAAAGATGAAATAAAAGAGTAGAGAAAACTTATTCAATGTTGGTACCCTCAGGGCTATCTGGATGTTGACTATTAATGAATTTCGATTTTGTCGTAAATTAACGGCTCTTATGCGCTTATATGGAAATTGAGACAATTTATTTGTAAGGTTTGATTTGAAACTGGGATAGTATATTTAAGACGGAGTATAAGAGCATAGAATTTTTGGATCTGGTCTTTGTTTGTGTATGCCGTTTGTTTTTTTGTGTTTCGTCTGTCCTTATATTTTCGTCTGTTCCCCTCGTATCTGGTATGGATGAGTGGTATCATATCATATATTATATTAAAGCAACAACCGCCATTCCCTTTGATCGTCACGTGTCACCACACATTCAAACGCCACATGTCATACTCTGTAATTTAAAAAAAAAAGTGCAATCACGTAAACAGTTAAATTACCAAATTTTACGTCCTTCAAATCCGGGATTTAGTAGCAATTTTTATTAGTATTTTCAAACGTGATTATTATTATTGTAAAATATTAGAATGTAATCTTTTTTTAAAAGTAGTATATAAAAATTTCAAAAGGAAAGTTGCTAATTTTAAGTTGATTTTGGCGCAATATTAGGAGAGAATTTTTGTACAATATTATTCTGTTACCCATTCAAAATATCAATCTCGCACCGAAATTCTACCGCAAGTTTAGTTTTAGGATAGATTAGAATGTAATCTTTTTTAAAAACAGTATATAAAAACTTCAGAAGGAAAGTTGCTAATTTTAAGTTGATTTTGGCACAATTTTAATTTATACAATATTTTTTGATTGATTTAATTAAGAAAGGCATAGTTGGAGATATGGTCAGTTTTTATGCAATCAAATCAAAAGAATCAAAAATCCATGGTTGACCTCGTCTAATTAAGGTTAGTAGATATGCTTGCCTAAATTTGTTTTCATTTATCCGAAAATCTAGCCCATAATTAAGCAACAAAATTCATTTTTTTGGTGAGATTATATTAAAGGGTATATCCTTGCCTAAATTAACACGAATGAGTATAGGAAACAATCTTATCTTCTCATATTTTATATACTCCTACTAATTTTGTGATATTGGTTATATCGGTTTATATGAATGATAATGATTAATTCCAGAAAAACATATGAAAAAAAATGCACAGTTTGTTTACGTAAAACAAATGATCATCTAAAATGCTCAATGTAAATGTTACAAGAATAGGTACCCTAGAGCTTTTGGTAAAAATTATCATCATCAATTTCCGTGCTAATTGCTTATTCTATACATATATGACTGTTAATGCAGTAGATTATTTTCATATGTTCACGTTTTTGTGTTTGTTTATTGTGCTTTGTTTTACTTTTTAATGCGGGGAATATAAGCAATAAGATCGAAAAGCATGACTAACATCTATACACGATTACATGTATATATTTTTTTTAATTTTTTTTTGCGTAATTAACCACCTTGAATTTCTATTTACAGGAGTCCGTCCCTTCATATTTTTATTCTATTTTGTTAAATTCATCATCCTATTCAAGAACTACTCACCAAAAAAGCGGATAATTGATTTAGAGGCCGGACTTCAGTATAAAAAGATGAGTAAGTTTATTCAATGATATTACTCCATGCTCAAATATGTAGAGAATAAGGAATCAGCAACTCAACGTTCCTATGATATTAACATTAGTACTCACACATTTAGAGAACAGATCGATACAACACGAAATTTGGGCAAGTGGGGTTGTTTCATCGCAAATTCCTTATTTTCTACGTTTATGAATGGCTAACACAGCTGATTATTTTTATACGTATGTTTATTTTTTTGTTTGTGCTTATCATGCTTTGTGCTTACTATTTTGCTTTTTGTGTAATTAATAACCTTGAATTTCTGTTTACATGAGTCCTTACATCTAAGAGTATCCACCTCTTTGATTCTATTTGGTTATGTTCATCAATTAATTCTAGAACTACACCAAAAAAAAATGTCGAGAATGGATGTAAATGCGGGATTCCACTAACAAAGATGAGTAAGTTCATTAATTAACTGTTCCATGTTCAAAAGGCATTTACATGACGTTTACGATTAATGCTCAACAAATAATGGTCCTATGAGAGGATAACATCTACATATTCATACATTGAAAGAAACAGTCTGATACAATGTACACGTGTTCATGGTACGAGAATGATAAATTACATGTTACGATGATTAGAACCAAATATGGCCTAATTTGTTTGTCAGGTCGGCTGTGTATAACATATTAGGAAATGATTTTTCTTTTGCCGGATCGTCGTGTAAATTTGTATTAAGACGTTTACAAGAAAAAATTATTGTCAAACTTGGCATTAAAATATTTGTAGAGCTTACAAATAGTCTGCAACACATACACACACAAGTTCAAACGGTTCCATTTTTTTTATATTCAAGCTTCAACAGTGTCTATTTATTTCTTCCTACATTTTGGTCGTTTGTTTAACTAAAGATGGTAGCGAAGAGGAAGATGCAATAAGCTATCAACTTTCCCATTCTTATGATTTTGACCGTATTTTCTTTGATGTATATATTTTCAAATTTGGCCCAACTTTTAAGACAGTTTTTTTTTACTTAATAAGCACAAACTAGACCAAATAATTAATTTTTAAAAAGTTCACTACAATAGTGTTGCTATGCACATTATAAAAAATAATAACATAATAATAATGCAACTAAATATCATTTAATTTGTACAAGCACAAACGTTGCGAGGGAATTTACCAGATACAATAAAGTTTAATTAATGAAGAATAAGGGTGCAAAGTTGATACCATCAAGTTAACTTATATTGAGTAAGTTTGTATATAAACCCAATTGCAAAGTGATCGATACCATCTTCATTTTATCCTTATTCTTTGCATAGTAAGTGTCCTATCGGTCATTATTTTATGAATAAATATGTTCAATCTCCTATTTTAAATTATCTCAAGTTAACTGTGTTGCATGACAAAATGAATTACATTATTCAGAGGCAAGTGTCATCATGACTTAATAAACAAAACAAAAGAAATAAAAAAAATAAAAAAAATTAGTATTTGGCGACTTAAAAGGCGAATGAATCCCGTTGATGGTGGGATGAAGGTCGTGATAAGGAAGGGGTCGCTATCGGTTGGTGATGATGGGGGTAGGGAGTTGCATAATGTTACGAGAAGGGTTAAGGATCATGCATGGGGTGAGTTGTGATAGTAGTTATACTGAAGGTATGGTGGGGGGACGTATGAGAGAGTGGAGGCAGAGGGGGTAGGGTAGTTGGAGGATGTAGGATATGAATTGTAGGGTGGCGGTTGGTTTTAGGGGTTTGCTGAGATATGGGTTGAGAGGGGCGTCGTGGTCCGAGGTGTTGGGTGTGGTGACCACTGCGGTGAAGGGTCTATTGGTGGGTCATGAGGTAGTCGGTTAGTGATGGCGAACGTTGCTTCTAGACGTCCAGGTGCTGGTGCCTGGTGGGTGGGAGAGGAAATGAGAAAGAAGGTAGGGAATTGATAGGAGAACAAACAAAAGGGGTAATATGGGGAAAAAAAACATACAACAATGAGTAAATTTAAATGTATATTGCCTAAATAAACAGGTTATGAAATCTAAAATAATTTGTTTCCACTTTTCAGATTTCACCTCTTATACGTGAAAAACTCGAGAAAAAAAAGGCAGAGTACTTCGAATAAAATTAAGCAACATAAAATTATCAAAAGTGGAGGTAAATAAAGTAAAATTTTCTAAAATTTAGTAATTTACTAAATCCAAAAAATACGTAAGTTTTTACTTTTAAAGTATTATATTACCACCCGTGCAGTGCACGGGTTCAAAAACTAGTTTATAGTATTTAGTGTTTGGTGTATATCGAGTTTCGGAGTGTAAAAAGATAAAATTTGAAGTATTCTTTGTTTAACCATACTTATCATTACACGTGACATGAGGTGTGTCATATGCCCTTCATCATAAACAAAAGATACGATGAAGAAATAGGCACTAAAATCCTATCACTTGTTGAAATTGATCAAGTTGACCGCATATAGTTAGGCTTCCAATGTTTTTAGAATTTCAAGGTACTTCACCATAATAAGGAAACAATGATCTCCTATCTTGTTTATGAGAGCTTACCGACTGTGCGCTAACACTGATAAATTAGTTACTTTGTGATAAATTAATCCAGCCGTAACTTTGGAAAACGGATTTCTAATTTGGACCTTATTGGTGTTATGCCAATAATATATCAAAGTGAGGTAAATGGAAATAAAGGCTAAAGGGTGGCTTTATGTCATTTTGGGTAATTTCTCGGGAAATAAGCGTAAAAAGCCGTTAATTATGACATTGTTAATTTTTATTTAGTCGTTAAATTTTAGTCTCATCATCGGGTACTCGTAAGGCTAGTAGACAACTTTGAGGTGTCTACAGAAACCCCCACTCTGACTGAGTCTGAGTAAGACGAAGGTCAAATTAGTCCGGTCGGGACAGATAAAAGGATAAGAAACGTACATGGGCCTCCTATATTACCTGTCTGGAGTGGCTGGAAACTGGGACTGGCTTAGCAAAACTTTGTTTTACTAATCTGGAATGGAGCTGGTAAAACTTTGTTTCACCAATCTGGCATGGCATGGCAAAACTTTGTTTTCCTGGTCTGGAATCTGGAATAGCTAAACTTTGTTTAGCTGGTCTGGATCTGGTAGAGCGAAACTTTGTTTCGCTGGTCTGGAATCTGAAATACCCAAATTTTGTTTAGCTGGTCTGGAATCTGGTAAACTGGCATAGTGAAACTTTGTTTCACTGGTCTGGATCTGGAAAAGCAACACTTTGTTTCGCTTAAGAGTGAACCTGCAAAATCTGATTTCACAAGCTCGGATACGTGTTAGGCCCCGCCGACCGAGGAATTCAAAATTTTATTCTGAAAAGGGATTAGAATGTAAAATCGGATTTTACAAACTACGATTTGCAAAATTTTATTTCGCAAAAAGGCAAGTTCAGAAAATTTTATTTTAAGAACTCAAATGCATGTCAGGACCTGCCAACCAATTGATTTGAAATTTGCAAAATTTTATTTCGCAAAAAGGCAAGTTCAGAAAATTTTATTTTAAGAACTCCAATGCATGTCAGGGCCTGCCGACCAATTGATTTGAAAATTGCAAACTTTTATTTCGCAAAAAGGCAAGTTCAGAAAATTTTATTTAAGAACTCGGATGCATGTCAGGGCCTCCCGACCAATTGATTTGAAAATTGCAAAATTTTATTTCGCAAAAAGGCAAGTTCAGAAAATTTTATTTTAAGAACTCAAATGCATGTTAGGGCCTGCCGACCAATTGATTTGAAATTTGCAAAATTTTATTTCGCAAAAAGGCGAGTTCAGAAAACTTTATTTTAAGAACTTAAATGCATGTCAGGGTCTGCCGACAAATTGATTTGAAAATTGCAAAATTTTATTTCGCAAAAAGGCAAGTTCAGAAAATTTATTTTAAGAACTCAAATGCATGTCAAAGCCTGCCGACCAATTGACTTGAAAATTGCAAAATTTTATTTCGCAAAAAGGCAAGTTCAGAAAATTTTATTTTAAGAACTCAAATGCATGTCAGGGCCTGCCGACCAATTGATTTGAAAATTACAAAATTTTATTTCGCAAAAAGGCAAGTTCATAAAATTTTATTTTAAGAACTCAAATGCATATCAGGATCTGCCGACCAATTGATTGGAAAATTGCAAAAATTTATTTCGCATAAAAATTAGATTGAATTTTTTCACAATCATTGACTGAAATAGGCTGGAAATTTGGAAAAATTTATTTTGCATAAAGATTAGGCTGAAATTAGATTGGGCTTGAATTTTTCACAATCACTGATTTTGAAATTCGAAAATTTTTATTTTACGGGAAGATGAAACTTTATGAGAAGCCCCTACTTTTGGTGAATCTGGAAGATGAATGACAAAGTAGTCGACTGGAGTAACTAGTGACAAAACTGGAGTAGTTAGTGACAAATATATGACACCTAAAATGCAAATGCTTGTCCTAGATGTGATGCATGTCCTATATATGATGCATATGCTTAATGTAAATCAAGAATTTTTTTTTTGAAAACATTTGAATTGAGATTCTTTTTTGAAAAGGGTGGGGTCTGACCCAAATGTGATCCAAGTAGAAAGATTAGAAATTGACTGGACATTTTTACTCTGGAAGTAGCTCACAATTTCTCTGGTGTGGAGAATGTGTATCATTTTTATTTGACCTATTAATTTGAGTTATTCTTTAATGAGTTCTGCCCTCTTTACAGTAACAAGCTCTACTAATTACGCAAAACTAATACCACATAAACAAAATACTTTTGTGACCGTATAAATTTAGTTTACATCCCCCGAATTCTTAGATGCTAAACGAGGGTGACAAATGGAGTAAAAGGTTCTATGGTGTTAGAAGACGCTGTAGATCTGTGCTATCTCTCTTACCCACCTAAATGAATAAAAGGATAGAATGGAGACAATGTAAATGTGGATTGACTCGTCTAAGAAATGAAAAAAGATGGCTACTTTGCAATTTGATTGCAAATTTCTGAGAAATGAAAAATGACTACTCTGCAATTTGATTGCAAATTTGACTGAAATTTTTTGGTCTTGAATCCTTGAAGCTGGATTTGTATCTATTTGAGATCATATGTTTTTATCTTTGACTTTTTGAGATTGGATTTGAATTTGTTTGAGATTAATTTTCTCCGGTCATGCGAAATTTTGAAACTTTTGGTACTGGAGTTGATTGCAACATTAGCTTGAATTTTTATTGACTTGTGAGTCTTTGGTGTGAATATTTTTGAGCTTGTATTGGTGCTTGGACTCACATCTTAAGTTCATTTTAAGGGACTAGTGGTCACCTCCCTTGTTTTAACAACATGGAATGCGCGCTCCCGTATCCTATTTGGTAAGTTTGGGCATGAGTATACTAGGAATCTGGTTTGCATACTTTTGAGCTAGTCTTCTGGCATCAACGGGAATGGTTGGCAATATTTGACGAAATGGTCGATTATATGAAATTTTTACTCATCTGGTAGTCACATGGAATATGGGAATTGACGAATCTGGTAGAAAGCAGTTTGTGCTCATTTGGTAGTCATATGGAAAATTGACGAATCGGGTAGAAAGATGTAATCTCCAAACCTAGAGGTCACCTAGAGAAACGGCGATCAAGGAATTATCACACCACAGAGATGGAAAAGATGGCCAAATGCACGCCCTCGTTCAGGCTGATTCTAAGAGGTCGATTGATCTACACTAAAGAGATACGACCTAAAGTATTTCAAGTGTATTCTACTAGTTAAGGGTAAAAAGTAGAACAAGTTACTAATAAAAATGACATATGCTCTTTTTTTTTTTTATTTACGACTCAAAGAGGATTTGAATGGTCCTATTAATATCAAATTTATGTATATTAGGTTAGGAAATAATTAATGGAGTGTGATGGGCTATCAAATAATGAGTTATTAATTATTATCCTACATATCGTATGAGCTTAAGGCATGGTCGACTAAACTGGGTGATATGCGGTCCAATCCGTATGCATTTGTCATTGGTTCCTTATTGCACTTGCAGATATCACGTCTCATTAGAGGAAAAAGTCAATATTTTTCCTCATTTTACTACTCTCCTCAGCTCATCAGCACCGATTTGGTGCTTACTATTCTGCGCCAAAGATGTGAGAGTCACTATCAAAGATACTGAGATGCTAGACTTATAAGACGACTCATAATTTGATTTAAAACGCTCTTTTGACAAAGTTAGACAATTTTTACCATGGATCACAAATGAGTTATTTTTTTTAAGAAAGAAAAGAGGAAAAGAAAAGAAGAAGAAGAAGAAAACCGGAATATTTTTTAAGATTTGTTTTTTTAAAAGTTGAAAAAATAAAATAATAAGACCGCCTTTTTATTTTTAAGATTTTTTTTTTGAAGAGATAAAAATAAAAAATAAAAAAGAAAAAAGAAAAAAATATGTAAATATGTATCTAATGCTTTTTTAGACGAAACAATAACATACGAGATCTATATGCAAGTATCTATTGTTTTATTTGCTTTTTCATAATATGTCCATGACTACCGACAGACCGAGACCTCGAGATTTTTCCTATTAATGCGCACAAGTTTTGGCCTATGAACTATCAGCATGACACTTATCAAGGACTTGATTAGAGATAAACACGTTAGACAAGATGATTAATGTGACCAAATTGCAAACAATTAATGTTAATAAACATATACGAATTGCCCTAATCAAAGGTTCTACGGTCTTTATGGTTAGGTTTGCGGGTTGGAAATTGGGTACTCACAACATAAAAATACCCGAGGGTATCTCTCGCTTTTGTGCTCACCCAGTCGAATGGACCAGGCGAGTTGCCAAAACACGACGTCATGAGGTGAAAAATAAGTGTAAGGCCTGGTCGGTCGAATGGACCTTCTAAGTATACAACGTACTTTACCGAGGGTGAATTAGGGTAGCTTAAGATGGCGTACTATTGGCTTACGGGGAGCCTACACCTTTTTTGTCTTATATAAAATAGAAAGTAAAAAAAAAAAAAAGAATTTTCGTACAAAAATTATATACACTGTTAAATACTAAAATAGATACTCGTATAAACAATTAGAAAGATATCGGTTGCATGCATACTACTCACTTCATGATCAATATTTGCTTTTATAGATCAACATGCAAAGTGGAGATACGAAACGTAGTGAAGCCATAATTGACAATCAAAGAAGCAAAGAAAGCAAATTACTCCTGCAAATTTCAACCCACTTAATCGATAATAGGATTTGAAGAAGCAGCTTTAATACGGAGGTAATAAGTCATACTTATTTTCTTCCAAAAAACGAGAGAAAATTTAAAGTTAAATACATAATATTATAAATAAATTTCAAGTCTTACCCGCTTAATAAGTCCCTAAAAGAGTCGCCACTATGAGATCCCTGAAAAAATCTCTTTTTTGAAATAAATTAATATGCATGAGTCGCCAATAGGTTTTATAAAAAAAACATACAAAAACAATTTTAACGGAAAAGGTCCCTTTTGATCCCCGGAATGGAGACTGATCCGTCACTCCGGTCTAAACCAAAGATTGCGGATTCGGGGGTAAAGGTACGGTCAGGTAAGGTGGTAGGCACCCGGACCGCCCATCAAACTGACGGCCTCTACTATTTATTTGTAATATTATATATTTGACCAAAATTGACGATAAAAAGGATTAATTACACAAGACAATATAAATTATTACAAACACAAACTAACTAGTTAGATTATATACAAATATACAATAAAATAGAGAAAATAAATAAAAGATGAAATAAAAGAGTAGAGAAAACTTATTCAATTTTGGTAACCTAGGGCTATCTGGATGTTGATTACAGTATTAATGAATTTCGACTTTGTCGTAAATTAACGGCTCTTATGCGCTTATATGGAAATTGAGACAATTTATTTGTAAGGTTTGATTTGAAACTGGGATAGTATATTTAAGACGGAGTATAAGAGCATAAAATTTTTGGATCTGGTCTTTGTTTGTGTATGCCGTCTGTTTTTTTGTGTTTCGTCTGTCCTTATATTTTCGTCTATCCCCCTCGCATCTGGTATGGATGAGTGGTATTTATAGTATTTAGTGTTTGGTGTATATCAAGTTTCGGAGTGTAAAAAGATAAAATCTAGGCCGATAGTTCTCCTACAGCTATGGTGAACGCATTGTTGTAGGTCGTCCTGTGGGGATGGATCCTTTAGGATGTAAATGGTTGAGGGTGGACCGAAAGTATAAGGATCATAGGCTTGGCCTTGTCACATATAGGGATATGTTTGATAAATTGACAGAGACACAATTCACTTGGCAACCTTACACACAAGCTATTCTTCAACATCTTCCCAATATTTGCCATGAGGACGAGGATGAGTGGATTGTTGTAGCCCCTTTGATATGCTTTGAGATTATCGAGATGCATCTCCCTAATAGGTGTGTTAGGCAATTTGGATGGCATCAAACAATACCACCTAGTTGTGATACCTATCTCTTACTTCATAAAACGGATAAACGGGGAAAGACAAGAGATTATGCTTCCGAGTTTAGAGGTTATGTGGAAGAGTGGAATAATAGGAAGCAAAACATGTTGGAAAGGGGAATTCCATATAGTGGTTCCATGTCATACCATGATCCATATATGGTATGGTATCGGGAGCATACTCGTCGGATTGTTAGTCCTCACAATCGGATCTTATCCGACAAATACCATCATGAGCATCATTACAATCCTAGTGCATCGGACTTGGATACTCTTGTAAGCATCATCCCTCATTTTACTCTTAATTTTTATTATGTTTCTACTTTATTGTCATTAAATAATTCATACCACTTCTTTTCTCAATAGGCGGGTGGTCATTCTTACATCTACCATAAAGTGAACGAGTACATGACAACAATGCCACCTACAATTGATCCTAACTATAGAAATTTATTATATGAGATGCAAAATACCTCCCTTACTTGTTTGGAACATGCTAACTATGGACATCTCATTCAACCGCAAAACATTCCTCACCCAAGTCCACCCCATGCTAACACACAAGTGGATTGCCTCACTCAACTTACACCCATACAAGAAGGGGAAGATGAGGGCGGATCATCGTCTCAACCAAGGAGATCAAAGAGAAGCCGTCAAGCTAGAAGAAAGTAGTGTAGTATTATGTTACTAGTTTGTATGATATTTTAAGCTATTTTAGTTTCGTTTGTATGACAATTTAAGCTATTTTAGTTTGGTTTGTATGACAATTTAAGCTAATTTACTTGGGTTTGTATGACAATGTAAGCTATTTGGGTTATGTAATATATAAGCTACTTTGGTTTTCAAAGTCTCGTTTGGATCGCATTTGAGCATTTGAGCATTGTTGTTGTACATGATGCAAGAAGGATATGGAAAACAATTCCGGGTAAGATGAAATTATCTTGTTTTGGAGAGTTGTAGATAACATAGTCGCCATGGGAGATGACGACTTTGGTCCAAAACGCCAGTCACCATGGCGATTTTAAGCTGATTCAAATTCATCAAATTCTGCCACATCTCAAGTTGCCAAGGGGCATGGCTACTTCAAGCCAAATCGCCACCTCCCCTGGCGACTTTACCCTTTGACACACTCAGCTATTTCCTCCAAATTGGCATAAATACTGCCCATTCAAGTCGCCAAGGCGCATGGCTACTTTAAGCCAAATCGCCAGCTCCCCTGGCGACTTTAACCTTTGACACAATCAGCTATTTCCTCCAAATTGGCATAAATACTACCCATTCAAGTAGCCAAGGCGCATGGCGACTTTAGTCCAAGTAGCCAAGCCCCGTGGCGTTTTTATGCTGAGTAATCATGGCAACAAAATTTAGGTTTGGTTACAATTTGAGTATAGTCGCCAACCGGGATGGCGACTTAATTACAAACCTAGGTTCGGGTATGACGTGGACCTATTTTGGGTAATTAATTTCAAAGTCGGCCAATTTCGTTAAATAAATAGTCAAAATTGCCCATTTTAGCAAAAAATTCGACATGAGGTGTGTCATATGCCCTTCATCCTAAACAAAAGATACGATGAAGAAATAGGCACTAAAATCCTATCACTTGTTGAAATTGATCAAGTTGACCGCATATAGCTAGGCTTCCAATGTTTTTAGAATTTCAAGGTACTTCACCATAATAAGGAAACAATGATCTCCTATCTTGTTTATGAGAGCTTACCGACTGTGCGCTAACACTGATAAATTAGTTACTTTGTGATAAATTAATCCAACCGTAACTTTGGAAAACGGATTTCTAATTTGGACCTTATTGGTGTTATGCCAATAATATATCAAAGTGGGGTAAATGGAAATAAAGGCTAAAGGGTGGGCTTATGTCATTTTGGGTAATTTCTCGGAAAATTAGCCTAAAAAGCCGTTAATTATGACATTGTTAATTTTCATTTAGTCATTAAATTTTAGTCTCATAATCGGGTACCCATAAGACTAGTAGACAACTTTGAGGTGTCTACACCAGGAAAGGTATCCCGTTATTAACATAGCAGCTTACTCATAAATGGTTGATCACTTCTATATTTGTCACGTGGCAGAGAATAATCCGCTGATACATGTTTCATGGTCAACATGCAAGGCCACTTCGCAGAGGCCAATATCTACCCTCTTTCAAAAACCCAAACCCAAGTTACTGTTCCCAGGTGTTTCTGTCCATTTTACCCCTGCTATTATATACTCCATTGTTAAGGTTCTTGTTGCCTTCTCCTCTCTCTCTCTCTCTCAAACACACACACACATGCGATTTTCTTTATTCTTTTGCGATTTCTCTCTTACTCCGTGTCCATCTACTGCCTCCTTCTACTGTATTCTGCTCCTTTCTTCTCTCTTCTCTCTTTCCTGCCATTTTCGCTATTATGTTTTGTTTGTTACATAATCAAGGCACTTTTTGGGACATTAGAAGAAACCAATCCGACAAGGCAAGTTATTTGTTAACTCATTTTAATTCTCAATTCTATTCTACTACTCATCTCGTCTGATTTTCCTTGTTTTCTTGTTTTTTACTCATTTCGCCCATCTTATAGCCGGTTTTCCTTTTCACCGTGTGCATGCACCTGTTGAGAAAGGAGATGGTGATTGCGTCGACGAGAGAGTCTATTTCACGGAGGATATATGGGGATCTATGTATCGCAATGAGGAACCCCACCAGCGAGGAACGTCGGCATTAGTGAGGTAGCGTATGTTTAATTGTTCTTGACAGTTTTTTGGCCATGTGACATTTGTTTGGTTAATTGTTTTTGACAATTCTTATCCCTAATTTTTTATTTTAATGATTGTTCAAGCTGATCTTTACTCGCTTTAATTTTTTGGGTTTTTTTACATGTGTTTTCGTTTTCGTCTGCTTCTGGACTGAATAAGCGATGGCCTCTGTTGCATGCATGTTGGAGTTTACCTTCGTCTATCGCATGGATTGCACGTGTTTGGTGCCCTGCTTAGTCAGGGGAATTGTTTATGCAGAAAAGGGTATGGTCTCTTGTTTACTAAGCTCTGTACTCTGTGTTGATAGATTGCTGATTATTTTTTTTAGGATGAGTCATTTGCATGTGCTTTTGTTTAGGACTTGCTTGATGCTTTGGGTTGTTTGGACTTGTGAAATGGTCTTAGATAGACTACTGATTATTATTTGGATTATATATGCCTAAGATATTGTTTACATACACATCTTTTCATGAATGATTATCATCGTAGTTTGCAAAGAATAAAGCTCGCAATATCCCCGTACATAAATATTTTTGCGATTATGGTAACTTTGTCTTTACTTGAGATTGATAGTGGTTACGAACATTGTTGACCAAAGAAACTTTGTCATGAAAGTTGAGGCCTCTGATCACTTATAATATACCTGAAATTGTAAAGTACAAGAAGTCATGTCCCATATCTTGAATGGCTTTGATACCAATTGAAACCTCCTGGAGCATTATTTCAGCACTTGTAGAACCAACTAATGAAACATCAAGATTACCATCAGAGCCAACTAAAACCAATATGCCACAATAATGGAACTGCTGGATATAGTCTATTAATGTACCAAAAAGAAGTGTATGATAAGTGGGATGAAAATCCATGTTTGTGATTGCAGATCCTTGATGCAAACTGAAAGCTACAGTTCCTGGGAGATCCTCTAACGACCATGAAGGTTGATGGCTTGAGTAGGATGTGTAACCTAGACACAACAATAGTTGAGAAAAGATCAATAAGAAGTGCATAGTCAACTTACGTGAGTGATAAAATTTAAGTTGCCCCAAATTAATGAAAATGAGAATAATGAACAGGACAACTTATCTGCTACGTTTTCGGATATAAGCCGGACTAAATTAGTGTACAAACTACCTCCAACCCGTCCCATCCAATGACAACCTCTATGGCTCTACCAAATTCTTACAAGTCTTATCTAAATTTTTCATAATGCTTGTGTGTTCAATGCTTTTAGTGCTTATCTTTTTGGTGTCGTTTGTTTGCGATAGTATCAACCTACTCACTCTCTTTGTTTTGATGTTGTACTGATGCTCACAGTTACCTTTTGTACATTGGTTTGTAATATTAACAAATAGCACTGCTAGAGTAGTTGATACTATCGCAATTGAGTTGGGTATATTATAGCAGTGCATTGCTTATATAACTAAGATGATTCACGTGAGTGCGCCAAATTCTTTCTCATAATTTATGTTCAGTTATCATGGAGAGTAATCAAAACTATTGTATTTCATTTGTTTCAAAATTATCGTTGCCCCCGTGTTCACTTTTTTACTTTGATATCCAGCTATCTATATCCATCTCCCCCCCCCCTTCTTCTTTTCGTCTCACCTGTACCCCCATTCTATGTAGATTTGAGATGTTAGCTAAACTGGCCAGACGGCTTAGGCAATGTTAGAAATTATGGCCTATGTTCCATAATCTGACAAAGGTAGTACAACAATCACATCCCCATAATAACAATATTGGCATCAAATATGCTAGTAAGTCTCCCTTGTGACGGGTATATCCGTCAAAAGCTTGTGGCGGGTCAAGTATCACCCACATGGGTAAATGAGACAAAAATTAAAGTGCCTAAGGAGTCACAAATGATTTGTCTTATCTACCCATGTAAGTTTTACTTGACCCGTCACAAGCTTGTGACGGATGATAGAGATATTTAGCCTTAATTTTGGGTCCACACGCCCAGTAATAGTTTTCATACTCTGTACTGATAAATATATGTGCATACCTACGTATTACGTCTAAAGCCGCTGTTTTCAGGTTGTAGAATATGTTCTTTTGCTTTGGTTTTGGTTGTTGCTTCTTATTACGAGATGGTGCTTTGCAGACATTCGATATTGTCACTGAGAATCCAGATAAATTCAGATTTGTGGCTCTTGCTGCTGGTTCAAATGTCACTCTTCTAGCAGATCAGGTATCTGCCTATTAACATATAGATTATCATGATATCATCACATGCTATTATTTCCTCTTTCTAGCTCATAATCCTCATGCTTATATCTCAATTACTTTCGTTCAATACCCTTCTTAATGCTCAGGTCAAGAGATTTAAACCTGAATTAGTTGCTGTCAGAATTGAGTCCTTAGTTGGTGAACTCAGAGAGGCTCTTGCTGATGCTGACTACAAGCTGAAAATTATTTCGGGAGAAGGTGGTGTCAAGGTAATGGTAGTGCACAGAATTTTTTGCAACGGTCTTCTATAATTTTATATGAAACCAATCTGTTAATCCTATTACTAGATGAAGAGTACATTAAAAAAATTTATGCTCTACACTTTCTCATACAAGACTTGTAGTGACTTCAGGTTGCACGCCATCGAGATGCCATTTGTGTTGTTACAGGGAGAGTGGGAGAGTCGGCTGTGCAGGGCTGAAGGTAAAAAGATTTGTCTATTAGCGATACTTTTAACATTCTTTTCTCTGTATGGGGATAATCTCTTACTAATCTAGAATGTGTTGTGATGATAAGCCATCATGGATGATGCTAACCTTATGCTGCTCACACAAGTTTTGCTCCCACTGTCTGATGACATATGCTGACGGTAAATTAGAGGCGAGTACTGTCCCTATCTGTTGCTCTCAACCAAAATGCAATTATTTCATTATAAGTTCAGAATGCAAATTATTTTTTCCTGTTATTTCTTATAATATCATGGAAAAAGCATTAGGAAAGTAGTTAAATGTCCTAAGGTCTAGCTGCTTATTATAATGTTATACTTGTTTTTGGATAAATTTCAGACTTAAAGCAAGTGTGGTGTAAGAGAGGTTCAATTTGGATGGGTAATACCATATTAGTATTGTCAAGAGTAGATGAAGAGAATCCATTAAATTATCCGAAATAGAAAACGTAATGAATCCATTGGAGAAGTGGGAGTAGCTAATTATATACATGTAATGAATCCATAATCTCCTTTTTGCTATGAGTTTTTCTATTAAGTTAAAGTGGCGTTGTTCTCATCAAAGGGTATAATGATTAAGATTTAGTAGTCTGATCGTAATTGCCATCTAAACCAACTTTGTATTTTACTATTTTCATTCAATGTTTATAAGTTTTTCTTATTTTTAAATAGGTGTCATTCGATACATTTCAATGTTATTTTGTTGATCGGTTTCAGGTGAAAAGTAGGCAAAATGGGGTTGGGCATCACTGGTCGAAAGTGTAATACCCGCCTTTTTGAGACCCTTTGACCAACATTGACTGACCTTGAGAGCGGGAATAGTCTTAGAAAGGTGTGCCAAGTTATCTTGGGGTTACGGGTTGGGAGTGGTACTCGATAGAGTAGAGGCTACTCGATCGAGTAGCTTAGTTACTCGATCGAGTAGGGGGCCACTCGATCGAGTATGTTGGGTACTCGATCGAGTATCGAGTTTTCAGCGAGGGTTTTACATCGCGTTTTGTTAAATCCGCAAATCATTTCCGCCTCTTTCTTCCCATCCATCAGTCGCCTCCTTCCCTTTTCTTCACCACAAAACCTCCATGGAAGCCCCTTTGAAGGTCCTTGTGCCTTAGGAGAGCGTAGCTTGAGTCGGGTAGCGGTCTTTTGCCGGGTTTCTCCTTATAGGTATGTCATAATCATCATCACTTTTCCCATCGTGGCTATTAGGGTTTGCTTGGTAGTAATAGATGGTCGTGTTGTCCTTATAGGCTTTGCTTGGTTGCTGATTATGGCATGTGTCGGCATGGATTGGTTGCGGTTGCTTAAAGGTAGGTTCGCCTACTCAGTTTCTGTAGATAGTCTAGTGTGTCGATCGTTGTATCGTTGTTGTTGTGTTGTGATGACGGTTGTTGATATTGTGATTGTGATTGTTTGTCTGTGGTTCTTGAGATGCGTTCTCGGCTGAGTGGAGTCACTTGCGGGAGTGGCTTCACGCCCTAGTTTCGCCCTTCGTGGAACCCGCCACGGAAGGGGATGTGCACATTAATGGGACAGGGTTATCGCTCGGTATGATGAGCGGGGCTTAGGTGGGAACGGCTGCGGTCCCCCAGCTGGCGGTGGTCCGGTGGACGATCGGTGACGGAGATGGAGTGGAGTGCCTGATTGTGATCGGATGTCTTGTGCTGTTTTGATAGCTGTTGTTAACTTTGTTATGTCTTATCTCAGTACTGACCTTGTGTGGTTGTCTTGTTTGTTTATGTGTCTGTCGTGATCCCTTATGGTGAGCAGTCTGTCTTACCAGGTGTTGATGTGGTTGCTAGCTGGAGTCCGGGCAGGGATGAGTCTCCACGAGAATTAATAGTTATAGCGAGTAGTCTTTGAATTGTATCTTTTATATCTTTAGTTGGTTAAATCACTTGTAAAGTAACTTATTAGTTTTTTTATCGACATTTGATTATTGCTAGCCTCGGGTAACCGAGATGGTAACGTCCTTATATGCTAAGGAAGGCCTAGTTAAGGCTCCTCTGTATATGGGGGTGTTACAAAGTGGTATCAGAGCGACGATTTTGGAACCTGTAACAAATGAAAATAATGAACGTAGTGAGTCTAATAAAATGAACCTGGTGTATGTGTAATGGGAGCCCCGCTGATGCTAGATTTTGGGTGAGTAGGCGCCCTCATTTCAAAATCTTGGCCCCATACCACTTAAGCCAGTCACATGGTATGGGAATGTGGAGTCCGTGTGTGTATGTGTAATATGTATGTTAATTAAACCGGAGCTACCTCTGGTTAAGTTGTTGCTAGAGTTAATAAGTGTGATAGTGGTATTTGGGCCGTGTCAAGTAATCTTTGGTTTTTGGCGTGATTAGTAACGTGGTAGAGATGCGTGGGAATGTGGAAGTGAATGTCGTGACATGAAGAGTGAAGGTGTTGGTATATGTTATAAGTTTACGGTAGTCATATACGAGTTTATGAGTTATACCGTAATTGCTATAATGATAGTTATAGAATAGTCGAGTTGTAATTTGAAGCATAGCATGTAGCGATACGTTTATGCCTGTGTTGGTTGAAATTTTCCGCTGCGTAATAATTGATTTGTACAAAATGATTTGAGTATGATTGAATGTAGAACATGATAGATTAATTTGTATGAAGAGTATGCATTTATGTGATGTGTGAAAGAAAGAATTGAAGTTAAGTATACGCTTCAAATTGAAGTGAATACGAGTTTTGTAGTAACATGTAAGGTAAGTTTAAGTGTAATATGATGGCATGATTATGCTTATAAATAGTTCGGTGGCAGGTAAACTGAGTTGGGTAACTTGTATAGCGTAATGTGACGTGCATCTTATTCGTTGAGAATTGCATTTTGCGCGATAATGATTGTAATACGTGATGGAGTATGATAATTCGTGCCGAATTGCGAACCTAGTTTGGAATCGACACACAATGTTGTTTTGCAGGAATCTTCAATTTACTTCGTACTTCTGACCGAGTACTTAACCTTACTTGACCGAGTGCGAGTGTTTACTAGACCGAGTAGACCTCACTCGATCTAGTTAGGAAGCTATGACGTCGGGATGTGGGGAAAATTCCTGCAGATACTCGACGAAATAGCTCCTACTCGATCGAGTAGGGTGGTACTCGATCGAGTACCCTAGGAACTCGATCGAGTAGGTTACTGTACAGTGAGACTTACGGGTTTCTTAAAACCCCTAATCTTTCTATTTCTTGTTCTTCTTCCTCTATATTTCGAAACACCTAGCCTTATTTCCTCTCAAATTCTCTCATACTCTTGGGTGGGTGGTGATTCTTAGGGTTGATTTCTTTGTTTAATTTCGTTCCTTTACTTTGCTACTCAATCAAGGTATGCTTTTCTTCCTAATTTACATAATTTATTGACTTGAATGTGTTGGAGTAAGGATGAAATCTGAAATTTCGATCCATATGATTAATTTGTTGCTTTTAGTTGTTGAAATATGATTCACATGCCTTCTTTTCATGTTTGTTGGAGATTAATTGCTGTACATTAGACTAGAAATTGCAAAATTTGAAACCGAAATTTCTAGGGTTTGCAAAATTGAAATTGATTTTTGATTGTTTTACAATAATTAAATGATGAAATTGAGTCCTATGTATTGTTGATATCATGTTGAAGGATGGATTTTGATGATTATCACCTTAAAAAGTTGCCTTAAAACTCCGTCTTAAAAGTGCCTCAAATGAAAATTCGTGATTTATATGTGGAATTTGGTGTTGTATATGACTGTTTAGGTAAAGGTTGAACTTCAATGTGATAGTAGTGATGATAAATGATGAAGAATATGCCAAAATAATTACAGCTGTAGAGACCGTCTGACAAGTTTAACTGAGTTATATGTTCCTAATATTGAAGATGATGATAATATGTCCCAAGTTACTTCTCCATGAACTTGTATAATTGCCTCATATGTTGTTGAACGTGTTGTGGAGTAGCCCTAGAATTATGCTAAGTTGTTGGAATTTGCTGAGTATATGTGTTCACCATGCTAAAATTCTCACAACTACGGTTAATAAGTAGCTATAAACTGAGGTTATATGTCAAGGTTGAGGAAACTGTTGGTGAATGTGTGTACCTAGGTGGACATCCAAAGTTTAATGGCATGAATTATGTGCTTCAAATATCGAACTGGTTGATGAGTTAGTGAACTTAGTTGGGTTTAAAAATCTGAATTATATGAAATATATGCTTTACATGTTTATGCCAGTTGTTTAAGTATATGCTGAAACAGATGCCGAGACTGAACCTAGGGACCCGTCAGAGCAAACGGGGGAGGGTTACACAGCCTGAGACTAGGGAGGGGAGCGGACCCGTGGTACCCGCGGTCCCGGAGTACCCTTCTGTTGTTTTTGTCGATTTCAAGCAGAGAGAGCGTTTTGTAGCTTTACAAAAAACGCAAAATGAGACCTACGAGGTGTATAGACACTACTTTGTTGGAGGATTTGGAGATAGAGACGGATGTCCGTCACATTTTTGAGACTTTGGGTCTTACTGGGTTGTATAGGCTGAGGAAACACTCTTATCCTTTTCTTACTTTGGAATTCATGAGCTCCTTTAGCTATGACCCAGCGGGTCAAACCGTCGAGTTCAGGTTGATGAACACCAGTTTTCTGTTGACTATGGATTTGTTTGCCTCTCACCTTGGGTTGGCTAAGCCTCCCAAGGATTCTATCACCGATATTCCAGCTGAGTGCGGTGTCTGCCGCCTAATGCCTTGCTTGACCAGGAAAGCCGGCTCCCACCTCAAGCAACATGCTTTGATTAATGATGTTCAAAGCATGTTACCTTGAGGGTTTTTTCTCCGTTCTCTTTCAAACCTCCTTTATGACGGGAAGGACATTAGTAAACCGAATAATCATGAGGTGTTGCTTCGATGTCTTACTTGAACCGGAGCGGACCGGGAAAGTGGTCTTTAATGCTCCTTCTATGGTTTTGTCTTGCCCTTGCCTTGATGGCTCCGCCTCTTCCCGTGCACGAGTTGTGGCGCTATCGCCACTCGGTTAGCTGAAAAGCTAACCTCTTTCGAGGCTTCTTCGGAGTACGTGCCTCTAGTTACCCCAGTGCCCACTATGGACCGTGACTACTATCTCGACCTGAAATGGTTGAGGACCTTGGCTGACGGTAGCTTAGCTTGGAGGGTGTGGGGCATGAGTTGGATGAAAATTCCAGCTCCTGAGCACCTCCCACCGACGGAGCCCTTAGAGCCGGCGGTAGTGACTGTAGACTCGGATGATGATGAGGAGGAGGAGGAGGATGATGTTGATAGACCCCGGCAGCTGCAGACCTACCTCATCGACGACACTCTTCTCAAGGTGATGCCGGAGCCGACGAAGGGCGAGAATGCGGCAGTTGCGGTGGTGGAGAGACCTAGATTGGAGAGAGGACCCCGTCGAGTGAGGGAGAGGGCCTCGGAGACTAGGCCACAGCCGGTAGCACCACAGCAGCAGCAGCATCCTTTCCCGTGCTACCCATACCTCGACACCCCGGAGACACGATCCAGCTACTTAGCGGAGAGAGTGTCATCTACTTTGACACTCAGAAACATGCACGAGATGGCGTACACTCAGGGGATAGGGACAGAGGGACCGCACCCGGTTTGGTGGAGTGGAGTTGGGGACTAAACAGGGGTTTTCCATTCCTATGGGGTGGATTAGTCGACGTGGGGGACACCTCAGTCCTTTGCCTACGGTGGCTTGGCTCCATGGTACGTGAGTCCGGGAGCCGGAGCGGGAGGAGATGCGGGGATTGGGGCATCGGGAGCGGGTACTTCTGGAGGTGGCGGCGATGATGAGGTGATGGTCGATCAGCAGCAGCAGCAGCAGGAGGAGTGATACTCCTTGTTTCTATCCTTGTTCATGATCGTTGGTAGTAGTGGTTGGTAGTGTTGTTAGGTCTCGGTAGTTGTTTACGTTGACGTTTGGTTATGGATTTGTATTGTTGGCCATAAGGCCGGATTTGTTACTTAACTTTGTTGCAGGATCGTTTTGGGAGTCGGGAAATCATCCCGACTCAAGTTATATGACAGCTATGTTTACGTATGTTGAGTTATGACGAGTTTTATAAGGCACCTTGGCCTGTAGGTACTCGACAGAGTACCCCGTACTCTATCGAGTAGCTGCAGGAAAGGGGAATAAAAAGTATTCTGATCTGTGGGCTACTCGATCGAGTAGCCAAGACACTCGATCGAGTAGCATGTTACTCGATCGAGTACCGCTACATACTCGATCGAGTAGCACTGTTACAGGAGGTTTTCGAAAATTAAAAGTGTGTAATTGTTTTATAATTGCACGTTTGATGTTTAACATGGTTATTAGTATATAGTAACACCTTTGAACCGTTAATCTCATATGTTGGAAACCAAGCTTCAATTCTATATGCATATTTGTAACAAGTAGTGAAGTAATGACGATCTCTTATTGTTTTAATTTTTACATATGCCATATTTCTATCTATCCGTTGAAGTTCCACTTTTCATACATTTGGACATACGATGTTAACGTACTTTATCAACGGCGGCCAGTTATTCCGGTGGTTTGTATATGATTTCTAATTTAAACGAATACTTAGTTAGTGAGTAATATCCACAACAAATAATATGGCTTTTATTTAATGTAATGCTGCAAGTAATAGGTAAGGTGTCTTGTAATTTTCGACGGTGAACTTCGGGGACGAAGTTCCTTTTAGAGGGGAAGAGTAATGTCGCGAAATAAAAAGGCTGGTTTTGAATTATGTTTTGCTTGTTTATAATATTTTGATGGTTAATTATAAAATTTCCTGAAGTATAAGTGGTTACTTTAGTTCTTTAAAGTGAATGTGATTGTATGTTTCAAGAGACGGTCATGAAGAAATAGTTATGGTGCGATGAATCGTAATTGAATCACGTTGCCGAGTAACATGGTGGCATTAGTTGTACCACATGAAAGTTGATATGAGACATGTTCCAGATTGATAGTTTGGTAGTTGTTACCGTATGTTGGGTGATCGTGGGTGGTGATTCGCATTGCGAGTTTGATGTTTTATATATATATAGAGTAACGATTGACGGTGATAATGTGTGTATGATAGTAGTAAGAGTCGTTACGATTAGAGCGTAGACAGTGATGATGATGACATGGGGGAAGGTATTCCTGGGGAGTTATGACTTAAATAGGAAGTATGGTAATGTCGTGTTTTCCCGTGTCTTGTATGTTGAGATAGGTGAGTTGAACTTCGGGGACGAAGTTCTTTTAAGGGGGGAAGACTGTAATACCCGCCTTTTTGAGACCCTTTGACCAGCATTGACTGACCTTGAGAGCGGGAATAGTCTTAGAAAGGCGTGCCAAGTTATCTTGGGGTTACGGGTTGGGAGTGGTACTCGATAGAGTAGAGGCTACTCGATCGAGTAGCTTAGTTACTCGATCGAGTAGGGGGCCACTCGATCGAGTATGTTGGGTACTCGATCGAGTATCGAGTTTCAGCGAGGGTTTTACATCGCGTTTTGTTAAATCCGCAAATCATTTCCGCCTCTTTCTTCCCATCCATCAGTCGCCTCCTTCCCTTTTCTTCACCACAAAACCTCCATGGAAGCCCCTTTGAAGGTCCTTGTGCCTTAGGAGAGCGTAGCTTGAGTCGGGTAGCGGTCTTTTGCCGGGTTTCTCCTTATAGGTATGTCATAATCATCATCACTTTTCCCATCGTGGCTATTAGGGTTTGCTTGGTAGTAATAGAAGGTCGTGTTGTCCTTATAGGCTTTGCTTGGTTGCTGATTATGGCATGTGTCGGCATGGATTGGTTGCGGTTGCTTAAAGGTAGGGTCGCCTACTCAGTTTCTGTAGTTAGTCTAGTGTGTCGATCGTTGTATCGTTGTTGTTGTGTTGTGATGACGGTTGTTGATATTGTGATTGTGATTGTTTGTCTGTGGTTCTCGAGATGCGTTCTCGGCTGAGTGGAGTCACTTGCGGGAGTGGCTTCACGCCCTAGTTTCGCCCTTCGTGGAACCCGCCACGGAAGGGGATGTGCACATTAATGGGACAGGGTTATCGCTCGATATGATGAGCGGGGCTTAGGTGGGAACGGCTGCGGTCCCCCCCGCGGCGGTGGTCCGGTGGACGATCGGTGACGGAGATGGAGTGGAGTGCCTGATTGTGATCGGATGTCTTGTGCTGTTTTGATAGCTGTTGTTAACTTTGTTATGTCTTATCTCAGTACTGACCTTGTGTGGTTGTCTTGTTTATTTATGTGTCTGCCGTGATCCCTTATGGTGAGCAGTCTGTCTTAGCAGGTGTTGATGTGGTTGCTAGCTGGAGTCCGGGCAGGGATGAGTCTCCACGAGAATTAATAGTTATAGCGAGTAGTCTTTGAATTGTATCTTTTATATCTTTAGTTGGTTAAATCACTTGTAAAGTAACTTATTAGTTCTTTTATCGACATTTGATTATTGCTAGCCTCGGGTAACCGAGATGGTAACGTCCTTATATGCTAAGGAAGGCCTAGTTAAGGCTCCTCTGTATATGGGGGTGTTACAGAAAGTGTGGACTATGGAGTCTTACTCGCAAAGACTGCCGACTCCTCTTCTAGATACCGTCAAATCTCCTATCCTTATGAAGACTGCCCACTCCTCTTAAGGGAAGACCATTGAGACATTAAAACATGTTACTAACAATTATTGTTCGGGTACTCATTGTTGATGGATATTATTGTTTCCTGTGCTAGAAACAAATACAAGCTGCCCGGTGTTGATCCTTTGGCAGGTGAATTTCTCACCTATGAGTTTATACTTTATAGACTGTTCTGTTATGATTATGCATTTTTCTTCTCAAATCTAAATTATGATGGTTCCTTTCAAGTTGGATAATCATCTCCTTGTGAGTTAAAATGTAAATTAACACCTTATACGTTGAAATGAGTGTATAACTATATACCATTGCGGTGAAAACTATGATATTGATTACTTCGAGAACCATTATAGCTGAAATTCTGAAATATATAAATAAGGGCTTTAATATACTATACATTATGATCTAATTTGTTGAGTTTGATTTCAGTGTATACATTAAGGCCTTTATTTAAAGAAGCACCTTTTTGAAAAATTTACGACTCTTTTATGATAAGGACATAACACACACACATGTTTGATTGTTCGAGGGATTGTTCGAGGGATACAGAAAATGGTTTCCCCTGGTCGTCAAGCTAGAGGATGCATTGATTACCCGGATTTATTTCACTAGCTATAGAGTTTAGGAGAGGTGGTCAATATATCAAGAATTCAAGGTACAATCAGAATTTGTTATCCTTTGGTAGTTCTTTAGACTTTGTGTCATTTTTAACACTACTGAGATTAAGTATATTTAAGACTCTTCCCAAGACCACCATTGTAAATCCCATTTAGATGTAGGCATCATCTACTCATTGTTGTCTTCAACGATCTAAAATAAGAGGGCATGGTTGGTGAAAATATCTTTTTGAAGCAACATTTTAGCTTGTGTAGTAAAGCCAAAGACACTCGCAGCAGCTTTCTTGCTCCAAAGACCAAGTAAAAAGAATCCGAAAATCAAATGTAAAACCTAACAACATAAGCACATCTATAAGTCTATAGCCTTAAATATCTAAACTATACCATACAACTACCCACATTAAAATAATAAACCATGATAATAAAATAAGCCAAAAGACAGAAAATAGGAATAAATTGTGAACATATTGCGGGCTTGCGGTCAGATGATACAATCTCTTCGTCGTCATTATTGTTGGTTGTCCCTTTGCCGTACCTTCAACTATAATAACTATGTTGATATACTCTATTCAAGTTCAGAACTTTGACGCACCAAACTCAACTAAAGTCTCTATTTGTTATTTGGTAGCAGAAATTTGCAGTATGTAGATGTAGAATCATCAGCTTGAATGGGTCCTAAGAGAAATCAAAGGAGAAGAGGACATGTGAAGCTCATACTCCTTTTGATACTTCAGCTTTTGGTATTTCTTCTATACTACACTTTTGCCTTTTGCTGTGTAACTTTTTTTTTTTTTGATACATTACATTTTTGAATAGTCTCTATTTCTTATGTGTTATTTCCTTTCATTTTCAGTAATGAGATTTTGAAAAAACTGTGTGAAGAAATGGTGTAAATTGATTGGAGAATTGGGAATTTCACTTTGTTTTTTGGAGTTACTATTATTTGAAGCAAAATCTCTTATTCGGTGTATTTTTGGTATAAGATAGTTGAGGCAATTAAGATTGTCATTGTATATTTCGGTGCTTATAGGTAGCGTTAAGATTAATTTTGAAGTCAATAATATAAGGCCGTTCCATTCTGCTGATCACTTGTGCCTATTGTCGACTATCCTCATATTCCAATTTCCAAGTTTCAAGTGTGTTGTTTCAATATATACAAGTATGCCTTGCCTTTTTTTTTCCTCCGAGATCACATATAAGCCTTAACATTCTCCCTTCATGTAGGATAATATCATGAAAAACCATGTCCGATTTTGTTGCTATATTTCCGACTTACTCCGCTTAGCATTTTGCCAAATTGGGGCATCGCGCCCGGTAGGGCGCGGTGCAACAACTAGTGTATGCAAAAAATTCCAAGAGGTAACAAAGCAATCACCTCGTGAAGTTAGGGTACCTTGTGCATAGGATTGATCGCCATCTACCTTTGGTTCGATAACAAAGTTATTGCTGAGTTTGGTGTAACAACATAAGCCATCTAATGAATGCATGATTTGGGACAACACAACTATTCCAAATACTTTTGACGACATCATTGATCTAGCGAAAAACTTTATTTGTATTTCCTTTGCTTATGTTCCTAGAATTTGTAATAGAGCCGCTCATAGGTTAGCTAAGCGTGCTATTAAAATGTAGAACGCATTAACCCGATTGAAAAAAAAACCATTCCAAATACTCTGCCACAAACCTCTATAAGTTCGAATCATCTCTTAGTAGCCACAAGTAGAGAATTCACCATTTCCTATAATGCAATGATCCCCATCAGACCCAACCTTAATAATGTTAATAACTTTCATATCTTCTTCCACTCCCCAAAGATATGGCTCTACTACTGCGTTGCTACACGTCAAGATGCAGGATTATTAGGCAAGGGATACAGTTAGACTTGATGGTCAAGATCTTGCAGATACAGACGACATCAATATGTGTACTGCAGTGTATGCAGTGCTATTCGTAAAATATACCCACGAATTATGGCTGATTGAAAAAAAAAAAGTAAACATGCAATGTTTAAGAGAATATTACCCACTGTTTGGGCTAAATTTTGCATAATAGGAAAAGCCCACTTAGTAAAATTGTTAAGAGAATGGGCCTTGAAGGGAGGTATGGTGGAAGTAGAGTCCACGGATGGAGGAAGGATAGGTGGGCCGAGATGCGTATGAAGGGAGACGGGGCCCACTGGGAAGGCGTCCGTATTTAGGAAAGGGTTTAGGGAGAAGTCAGGGAGATCAGGGAGAATGAAGGGAGATCGTGTGTTATGGCAAGAGTTATTATGGAAGTTGTATTCCTTTCCATAATCAAGGTGGGATACATCTAGGGTTCTTACCCTATAAATAGCCAAGAAAGCAATCAAAGGAGGACATCCAAGATCTCACACAATACTTCGTGCTAGCAAGATTTACATTACGTTTCAATTGTATTCATCCTCTCATTCAAAGCTAGTGCAATATTTGGCGGGGTACCGTCCCTCCCGCGGTTGTTCCCACATTGGGTTTTCCGCGTCACCAAACCTTACGTGTCAATTTACATCACGTACATTATTTACTTATTTAAATATCGACATACAAACAATCAATCAAGCAACCAACGAGTAAGACCGCATTGACCCGAAACAACCAGTTTGGTAAAAATCACCTAAATAGTTTGGCGCCCATCGTGGGGCATTGTGGTCGTCAATCGTTGATAATCTAAGTACACAATGGATAAGCAAGTATCGGAAGCTATATCAGGGAGCAGTCAACCGATGCTACCACCAAACTCTACTCAAAACCCGGCATCAACAGTGGCAACGCAGGCTCCCGGACATACCTCAAGAATCACACCAACAGCAAAAACCTCTTTGCCTCCTAAAACCCCTGCTGTCACATTCCAAGCCAGATCAGATAAGGGAACAGCAAGCTCAGGCCTCACCCTACCACCCAGTCCAACACAAATCTTACTCGCCGACGTAGAGAACCTTCAGAAGGCTATGGAAAACATGAGAGAAGACCAGAAGAAAGCCGAAGCCGAAGCAAGGAAGAGAGACAGAGAGCTCTGGGCGCAGATAGATATCCTAAAGCAGCAATCTGTTACCCCAGCGAGCAGGGCAAGTGAAGGGAGATCTCCGGTAGTGGACCTGACACAGGGTGCATCTGGCAGCAGGAATTCGCTTCGACAGATACCCGCCGAACTAGTAACAAGATTGGATCTAGCTATAGTACCGTCATAAGGAAGAATAACTCCACAAGGTTTGGGATATCTCACACCAGATAAATGGCCGCCAGCCAGCCACATGGAGCCACGAGCAGGTGGCACCCCTGTCAGCAATTTTGCAGCAATCGGCCAGACACCTGGAGCAGGATCCGCGATGAACCAGCAAGTGAACTGGCAGCAGGGGACAATTGTAACCTCAACCCCTCTAGCTACCGGAACGCATGAGAACCTTCAAGAGTTTGGGTCAGGAGGCAGCACATTGAATCAGCAGGTAGCTGACAGGCGGCCCTCAGATTCAGGCGGCATAACGAATCAGCAGTACATGGAGTTAAGAGAGATGATTAGCAGGGTTCCAGGACTGCCACCCCCACTTGAGAAAGCAGCACCTGACAGTTATGTTGACTCGCCATTCGTCAACGCCATATCCATCACTGCTATGCCAAAGGGATTCACAAATCCAAATATGCCTCTCTTCGATGACACAGTAGATCCCTTTGACCATATAAGCCAGTACAAGCAGCCGTAGGGCAGGTCAAAGAGGCTTGCATGTGTAAAGGACTCAGATCCACCTTAGCGGGGCCGACACTTCGATGGTTTGTGAGTCTACCCAACAGGTCGATCTCCACATTTGCTGAGTTGGTAAACGCATTTACCCAGCAGTTTGCAAGCAGCCGGAAGCCACAAAAGCATGCAGGAGATTTATACAGAATCGTCCAGGGGGCAGGAGAAACCATTGGAGAAATTTTGCATTCCTCTGAGCGAGAGGAAGTTCCCTGATCTGCTGCCTGGATATTCTTCTGCTTCCTCCTCCACCCCCTACAATCAGCCCACAACATGTCTTTCCTTTCGCCTAAAGCCTTCTTTACTGCGTGCAACCTTCTTGTTGTCTAACTCTTCCCGACACTGAAATAATGACTGCTTGCAGGTTCAAAAGTCGACCCTTTGGAGGCTATCCTCCAGAGTGCTAAAAGAAAAAGGTCCGCTGTGAGTCCTGACGTGGCGTCTGCTTCCAAGAGGAGCGCCCCTGCTGCCTCTTTCCAGTCACCTCCTACTCATTCCAGCTCTGCTCGGACTGAACCTCTAGAGGTCAACCCGCTGTCTCGTCATCCTCCTACTCCTCCTGCCAGCCCTCGTGCTTCTGCTAGCGGTGGCATCATTGCCCATTTTCCAGAGGGCTTTGGAAATGTTGACAAGGTGCCATACTAGCCTAAAATTGACCAATTGCTCTTCCCTCCTCTGGTTGATGCTTTCTCGAAGTTTGGTCCCAAGGAGATGGCTGAGAACGATGTGCATAATGCTTTCATGGTGAGTATCCTTTGTCTTCCACCTGTTCTAAGTTTCTTATCTTCAATTCCTGCTAACTCTGACTTTCCTTGCCCCCAGGCCCTCCAGTCTGCTCTTTATAACAGGAAGATAATCAATATAGTGCAGACCACCAGCCGTGCTACTAGCGCTAGGAACAGGGAGCTGGCTGGGTCCATCGCTGATCTAGAGAAACAGCGCGCTGATTTGAGAGGACGGGTGGCTGAGCTGAAGGCAGGTCTAGCCGGCACAAAGAAGAAGCTGAAGGAAGGGGCTGATCAGCTGGCTTGTACCCAGGAGGTTTGCACCACTTTCTATGACTCCTTGAAGCGCTCTGAGGAGAGGATCGGTGAGCTGATTACCCTGGCCTCAAACATTGTTGCCTATGCTACCTGGCGGGGAAAGATCAGCGGAATGCGTACTGCCCTTGAGGAGCCTCCAACTCTGCAAGCTATTGAAGAAGAAGAGAGGCAGTTGGAGACCCTGTATCCGGTGCAACCTGACCTGAGCATCCTGATGCCCGAAGTTGGCGAGGTGAATTCTTCTGCGCTGGCTGAGCAGGCTGCTGCTGAGGATGCTGGGTTGCCCCAGGATGCTGCTGACGGAGCTCAGGAAACTGTGGTAGCTGAGGGTGTGCAAGCTGGTCCCGTACCTGAAACAGATGGTCAGCAAGAGGAGGCAGAAAAGATGCCAGATGTGGAGGTCATTAATGTGACCGACAGTTAAGAAGAAGTTTTTTTTTTATCAGTGAACTTTTGGTAGTTTGGCCCTTTGGTGGCAGACTTGTAATATTTTAAAACACTTTTCAGGTAGCTCGCCATGGTGGCGATTAAACTCTGGGGCCGTATTTTCGGCCAGATTTTTGGAATACCTTTTGCCCTAGTTTGGCAAGTTTTAATTATATACTGTGTGCTAAATTTCGTTTTTGTTTAGGAGGTTGCCGTGTCAGCCTGTTGACTGATTTAGGCGAGTCGTGTCATCCTGAGGAGGCTGACTTAGACTCAGCTAGCTGTCGTGTCAGTCTGTTGACTGATTTAGGCATGTGCCGCATTGTAAGGAGGGGTGGCCGTGTCAACCTTAGAGGCTGATTTAGACCACTCGTGTCAGCCTGAAAAGGCTGATTTAGACTCAGCTAGCTGCCGTGTTAGCCTGATGGCTGATTTAGGCGTATGCCGCAATTTTGACTACTTAACCTTGTTCATGACGCAAGGTGTGTTCATCATATTTTAGAGCCAACAGGGGCGTACTTTAGGCAAGTTTATCGTCATTCTAGGACCGATGGGACGCTGCAGGATTCTGGTAGCGCAGAGATCCCTAAATTCCATATATGTGTGCATGCATGCTGGGGCCCTGATTAATTGCGATTAGTGCGAGCTAGGTCCAGGGGGTGGTATCAGAGGTAGCTGAGTAAGCGTTTTTAGCTGTCAACCAAGCTCCCTTTCGTATGTTCCACAGTCCGCCTGGTGAGGGTGCTCCTAGTGGAGAAAGTAGGTTAGGCATGTTGGAGTGCCATGTGCCTTTTGACCCCGCGTTGGCAGTTGACAGTCCTACTAGATACACTTTCAACGTACCATAGACATTAGGATTCAGAGTGATGTACTTAGAGAAGCCTGAAAACAGAAAAGCCTATTAGAATGATGTGAAGTACATGACGCCTTCTCATGGGGTACCAGAGCAATTGTGGTCCCAGGACGCTGTCAGACCACACCATCCAATAGCAATTTAAAATTTGAAAGAGTCAGAGACACCGGAAATGGGAATGAAATTGGTAGTATGCCTACTACCGGACTTTCTTTTATTTTAAAACAATTTGGCTTTCCATAGTACATTACCCTGTAGGCTAAAGTCTACTTATTATTAAAAGTAATATCTCTTCAGGTGAAGTATGTTCCATGGGCGTTGTATGATTTGACCGTCCATAGTCATCAGTCTGTATGCACCATGGCCAACAACTCCTTCTACCTGGTATGGTCCTTCCCATTTGTAGGTGAATTTGCCTGCCTTTCGATTTTTAGTGTTCTGGAACACTTCACGGAGAACCAGGTCTCCTACTTCCAGGAGCCTGACTTTCACATTCTTGTTGTAACTCCTGGCCACTGACTGCTTATAGGCAGCTAGACGTATTTTTGCACTTGCTCGCAGCTCGTCTACTGTGTCCAGGCTCCTGACCATCTCTATTTTGTTCAGTTCCCCTGTCATACATCCATACCTGTGAGTGGAAACCAGAACCTCTGACAGAATGACTGCTTCCGCACCAAACACCAGGCTGAAGGGTGTTTGGCCTGTTGCCATCTTTGGCGTCGTTCTATCTGACCATAATACCAGTGGCAATTCATCTTCCCACTTTCCTCCTAACTCCTGTAACCTCCTTCTCAGATTATCCATGATAATTTTGTTGCTGGACTCAGCTTGCCCATTAGACTTTGGAGTCCTGGGTGCTGAATTTTTCAAGGTTATGTTCCATCTGGCGCAGTATCCCTCAGCATCGTTGGAGATTAATTGTGAGCCATTGTCACATATGATCTCTGACGGAATACCAAACCTGCAGATGATATTGCGTTTTATGAAAGAGATGACTTGTTTGTCCTTCACTTCCGTGAATGCTTATGCCTCTATCCACTTGGAGAAGTAATCTGTCATCGACAGCATCCATATCCTGTTCCCTGTGGCTCTTGGTAGGGGTCCTACTATGTCCATACCCCATTTCATGAACGACCAGGGAGAAATGATAGGGTGCAAGGGCTCTATTGGTGATGGATCATTAGTCTTTGGCGGCGGGCGTCACACTTACGTGCGTATTCGATGCATCCGCCCTCATTGTGGGCCGAAGTATCCTTGTCGAGAGCTTTATTTGTGGACTCACCCTTTGCATGGTTTTCACATTCTCCACTGTGGAGAGCATGTAGCACGGTTTGTGCTTCCTCCTTGTCCAGGCATCATAAGTAGGGACCTGCCAGTGACTTCCTGAAGAGTGTATCATCAATTAGTATAAATCTGGAGGCCTTTACTCTGAAAGCTCTTACTTCCTTCTTGTCATCTGGCAGCTTGCTATGACGCAACCAGTCTAGGTAGGGTGTGCGCCAATCCCAGTCATCTGCCTGTATAGCTGATTGGTCAGGCGGCTGGGAGTCTTCCCCGGCCTCCGTAGCTGTCTGAACTCCCACTTCGTCCTGCTGATCCTCCAGTTCTCCTCTGTCTATTTCATTTGTCTTCTGGATAGAAGGTTCCAGCATGTGTGCGATGGGAATCTTTGGATAGTTCACGGGCTTGAACGTTGCCCCCGAGTTGCTAAGGCATCCGCTTCCACATTTCGATCTCCGGGAATCGCTTGAGCTTGCAAGTTTTGAATTTTTGCTTTAACTCCTTTGCTACCTTTAAGTAGGCAATCATCTTTGAATCTCTGGCTATAAACTCGTCATTTACGTGGTTGACTATTAGCAGGGAGTCACTGGATATGTGCAGGTGCCTGACTCCTAATTCCAGAGCTAGCTACATTCCTAGTATCAAAGCCTCGTATTCTGTTTCATTATTAGTTGCCTTGAATTCACATCTTACTGCTTGTGCTATCAAATCCTCCTGTGGTGATTGCAGGATTAACCCTACACCTGCCCCCCTTTGATTGGAGGCTTCGTCGATGTGCATCTGCCAGATCTCCACGTCCCTGTTTCCCACTAGGGCGAGGATTTCCTCATCTTCCAGATTTTGGATGGCTGGACTGAAGTCTGAGACAAAGTCCGCTAATGCTTGCGACTTGATTCTTTGTTGCGGGGTCATCTTGGATATCATACCCACTAAGTCTGCATGAGACCATTTTGACATTCGCACGATAGTTCGGGTTTCCTCATGATGAGACTTCAGCGGGTAGTTGGTCACAACATGTATGGTGTGGGACTCAAAATAGGGCGCGACTTATAAGATGCTACTACCGAGCTAGTACTAGTTTTTCGAGAGATGTGTACCTGGTCTCTGGCGGCGAGAGACTTGCTTACATAGTATCTTGGCCTTTGTTCCTTCTCCTGCTCTATGACTAGAAAAAGACTCACTTTGCCACCTCGTGACGGCCGGGTAGAGGTACGGTGGTTCTCCGGTTCCGGTTTTTGACGGTGGTGGGTTCTTGCGAGGTAGTGTTTCAGCTCTCTGAATGCTTGCTCGTGGTCTGCGGTCCACTCGAACTTTTGGCTCTTCCTCAGTATGTCGTAGAATAACCTGCACTTATCTGAGGATCTTGAAATGAACCTGCTCAGGGCTACTACTTTGCCAGCTAGTCTTTGAACGTCCTTAGGCTTTTTAGGTGACTCCAATTGCAAAACAGTCTTGATCTACTCGATGCTGGCTTCTATCCCTCTTTGTGTTACAATGTAGCCTAAGAATTTGCCAGAGGATACCCGAAGGTGCATTTAGATGGATTTAGCTTCATTTTGTATTCCCTCAGGGTGCTGTATGTTTCTGCCAGGTGTCACATATGATCTTTGGCTTTCTCTGATTTCACCACCGTATCATCGATGTATACTTCCATAGTTCTTCCTATCTGCTATTTAAACATGCGGTTGACCAGCCTTTGATATGTGGAGCCTGCATTCTTTAGGCTGAATGGCATGACGTTGTAACAATATATTCCTCTTTCAGACATGAATGTCGTCTTCTCCTGATCTGCAGGATCCATTTTGATTTGATTGTAACCACTCCATGCGTCCAGAAATGTCAGCATCTCATGTCCAGTTGTTGCATCTACCATTGCATCGATATGAGGCAGTGGGAAGGGATCTTTAGGACATGCTTTGTTGAGGTCGGTGAAGTCCACGCATACTCTCCATTTTCCATTCTTTTTAGGTACTACCACCACGTTGGACAACCACTCTGGATATTTTACCTCTCTTATTTTCTTTGCTGCCAGAAGGTTATCTACCTCTTGATTAATTACCTTATTTCTTTCTGTTGCAAACTTCCTTCTTCTCTGCTGGATGGGTTTACACTTTGGATCCACACTGAGTTTATGCATTATGATGGACGGATCTATTCCTATCATGTCGTCGTGTGACCATGCAAAACAGTCCATGTTATCTTGCAGAAATTTGACTAGTTGTTGTCTCAAGCTTCCTGTGCATCCAGCTCCAGTTAGCACAGTTCTCTCTGGGTGCAGCTTGTCCAGGTTAATTTGATCTAGTTCTTCCACTGGGGGCTCGATGTACTCATCCTGGACAGGCTGCTTCTTTAATTGCTATGCTGGAGGGCTGGCAGTGCACTTTAGTGCCTTCTTGTAGCAGCCTCTAGCTTCCTCCTGATCTCCTCGTAGTGTCTCTACTCCCCATGGTGTGGGGAACTTTATGCACTGATGGTACGTTGAAGGGACTGCTTTCATCTGGTGTAGCCACGGCCTTCCCAGGATGACATTGTAGGTAGAGGGTCCGTCTATGACCAGGTATCTGACTTGCTTGTTGACCCCTCCCACATAGGTTGGGATGACTATCTCGCCTAGTGAGTTGGCTGTTTCCCCACTGAAGCCTACCAGCGGGATAGTTTTCTTTTGTAAATCCTTCTCACTGAATCCCATATTTTCTATAGTTTTTAACATAATCAGGTTGACCGAGCTGCCTGTATCTACCAAGACCTTTCTAACTGTGCAGTTAGCCATTGACAAGGTGATAATGAGTGCGTCGTGATGTTACCGTTCGTCATATGTGTCTCCTTCATCAAAGGTAACAGCTGGTAAATCACTGTGAGAAATTCTGCAAGAATTTGCTGGTCTATCTCCTTTGGTCTCAGTGGCATGTCTTATAGCTGCTGAGTACGTCAGCCCACTTAGGTCTGAGCCGCCTGTTATCACGTTTATTATCTTGGTGCATGTGGGTGGATTTGCAGGTTTCGCGGAGCCTACCTTATCGTGCTGCTTGTCCCCACGTGGTAATAAGTGGCTCAGCTCACCTTGCTCATACAGGCGCTTGATCTCTCTTTGTAGTGTGTAGCAGTCCTCAGTGTTATGTCCAATGTCACGATGGAACTCACACTTCTTCTTGTTATCTTTTCGCCATGCATGTCCTTCTACTGGTAGCTTGGGCTATCTTACTCCATCTCCCATCTCCCTGAGTGCTTTCAGGATTCCACCGATGCCTGTAGTGAATCCATACTCTGCCAGAGTAGGGAGTAGCTGATTTTCTTCGATTCTGTTGACTCCCCTTCCATATGGCTTATACCTTTCGTCCATTTTACTTGTAGATTTCTTTCTTCCTGACTTTTCTACGGCTGAGGTGCTGGAGACGCTTGGTGTATTAGGCAGGCTGGTTCTAGCTAGAATGTCTTCCTCCAATCTGATTGTGGCTGCTGCCTTTTCTTGTACCGCTTCAAAGCTATGACAAGGCTGTATAGTTAGCTGCTTGTAAGGTCAGAGTCATGGTGGAGGCCTCTCCTGAAAGCTTTTACTGCCGTTGAAACATCACATTCCCGTACTGCCACCTTCTCATTGTTGAATCTAGTATTGTATTCTCCAATGGTTTCTCCTGCCCCCTGGACGATTCTGTATAAATATCCTGCATGCTTTTGTGGCTTCCGGCTGCTTGCAAACTGCTGGGTAAATGCGTTTACCAACTCAGCAAATGTGGAGATCGACCTGTTGGGTAGACTCACAAACCATCGAAGTGTTGGCCCCATTAAGGTGGATCCGAATCCTTTACACATGCAAGCCTCTTTTGTAACACCCCTAACTTCCATAATATAATTCTTTAATTTTATTTTCCCATATTTTATATTTTATTTTCCGGGAAAATATCTGTCTCTTGTCTTTTGGGCTCGTTGGGCTCGAAAACGGTGAAGACCCGCTCCTTCCTTGAGTCTCACGTGTTTCTTGGTGTAGATGGGTGAGTTTTGGGCCTAAGCTTAGAATAAACCCATGAGCTTCTCTATAAATAAGAAGGGAAATCAAACCCATGCTTTTCCTTTCTCATAATTCTCAAAACCCTAAACCTAATTCTCTCATCCTCTCTTCCTCCATTGTGCCGTGTGCCTCCACCCTTACTAGGGTTTCGTGCCACGTCTTTTCCTCCTTCCTTCATCATCTTTCGTGCTTAGATCGATCCTACTTCTTGGATTTATCTATCTTCTTCGTAAGTTTTTATGTTTCGCGTAGTTTTTATAATTTTATAGTTTATATATATATAGTTAGTATATTTATTAGATTCGTTATCTTTGGCACGTGATGATTCATAAAGGCGTGGAAGTTGCTCCTGGAGAGGACGTTTATATCGTCGAAGACGATCTTTAGGATTATTTGCTTAATAAGGTAACTAGGTGTTTTCTTTTAATTGTGTTTATGCCAATTGATGTAATTAATATGATTTAATAATTGTTTTGCCTGATTGGTACATGTTTGATTATTTGTTATCATGATTAAATATGTTTCGCATGTTTGTATATATTTTTATGCATTAATTATATATCATATGTTGCTTATGCATTAAATTATGGGTGTCATGAGCGCAATTAGGGTTTACGAATAAACCCTAGTGGCGGCATGATAGGCGGCCAAGGGTGCTCTCCAAAGTTATAGCAAAAGCTAGTATAACCTTGATGATGATTCAAGTGTTATAGTTGAAGTTAGTACAACTTTGGGTTGTTGCTCTAGTTATGGCTGTTTGATTATAACCTTGGAAATATGAATTCAAGGTTATAGCTGACTCTACTATAACATTGAAGTGCGAGTTAAGGTTATAGCTGGAACTAACGTACCTTGAGATTTATGGCTCAAGGTTATGGTTGGAACTAGTATAATTTTGAGTTTCGTGTCAAGGTTATAGTTGAGGTAAGTATAACTTCAAGTTATATATGTTGAAGTTATAGTAGAGGTTACTATAACCTCGCATCCATAGTTCATGTTATGACTAAGGTTACTATAACCTTGGTTGTTTATGCTTGCCTCACATGTTGTGTTGTGTTCAGTTACTATATGACAATGTGTGCATGTGTCGTTGGTTACTCTTATTCATATGTTGGTAGGACAGTCAGTTAAACTGTTCTTCTGAGTTGAGTCGTGATGTGGTTCCCGCATGTCGTGTGCAGTCAGTTAAACTGTGCATATTTGTTTGTTGGCTAAGTCGAATAGATGACGGTAGTATCAGTTAAATACTATCGGAATGAATCAAGAGCTGCTCTTCGGAGGTTTATTGGTCTATGTTCGGGGGTGGCCATATTTGTCAGTTAAACGTTCTGGGTCCCGAGTGTCGTTCGGTGTACAGTTTATGCATCGAGAGGTCTGTCCAGGTCTTAGGCATATAGGCAGTGGTGATACGCTATACATAGTACCGTGGAGTATCAGTTAAATACTTCACAACCAATGGTTCGTCAGTTAAACGTTTCATCTGCTAGTTCATCAGTTAAATGTTCTAGCGGCGTTCGCTCTATTCGCTATGCTTTATTGCTAGCTTTGTGCCTTATGTGTTGTGGATCGTGTCTACTTTGGTTTGTAGGTGTCCATGGTCTAGTGGTTGCATATGGTCTAAGTGCATATAGTCTCATCCATCTAGTGTTATGAATGTCATGAGTAGTAAGTCTGAGCTTGATTTTCATGAGTATAGATGATCTCTGGTCGGTCCGCTTTGAGCTTAGATTTCGGTTACTTGTCGTTAGGAGGACCTAGACCAAAACAATATTTATAACTTCACAAACAACTCTAGTACTAGTAAAGAAGTAAGTAAAGGTCAGATCCCAAGGGACGGGTATTGATGTAGGATTTTCGATTGCAAGTAGTGGTGTCTAGGGGTGTCACAATTTGGGTTGAGATAAGAAGATCACTAAACTAAATAACAATAAAAGTAAACAAGCAAGATGACTAAAATGAAATGTAAACAATTGATTAAAAGCACTAGGGTGTCATGGGTTCATAGGGGATTCATGGAAATTGATCATACAAACATATTCTCAAATTATAAGCAAGCAATTATTGTTGTGATAAAATCGAGTTGGTTTATATCTTACAATCCTAGGACGGTTTGGGTCCCGGAGCCGAATCGATTAGATTGTACAACACCTACAAGCCGACTTAATCCTCCCTACTCAACTATATGCATGGTCTAATGAGACTCGAGTTGGTTTATGTCTTACAAGTCTCATTGAAAAGGTAAGTGATGGGTAAAAAATGCAAGGATTCATAGGCTCGCATTTCATCAAACATAACATGTGCATAAGTTGAGATCACAACAAGCAAGCAAATAAATTATGAAAACATATTAAATTAAGCATGAATCATCCCCCATGTTGGTTTCCCCTAATTACCCATTAACCCTAGTTAAGGAAACTACTCACTCATTATCAAGTTTAACATGTTAACAAGGTTGTCAATCATATTAACAAAGCAAAACATGATGAATAAATGAAGATGATTAACAATAATTAAAAAGGGATTAAGAGAATTATACCTAATGATGATTCCAAAATAATAATGCAAAGAATAATAGAAGTACTTGATGATTGATAGAAGGTTGTCAATCTCCCAATAAACCCAAATAATTTTCAATTACCCAAAATAAAAGATGAACAATAGAGATATTAAGGAAATGAGATTTGTATTAATATTTGATTAGAAGTTGATTACAAGATTAAAGAGAGATTAGAATAATATAAGCTACACTAAAGATTGATAAGAAGAACATGATAATCTAATTAGACTAATGGAGTATTTATAGTGGGGATTAGGTGCACAAATTAGGGTTACTAAGGGCTTAAATGACGATTAAGTCCTTGGGGAATCGCTCCTCTCAAGAAAAGATGCGGGTCTCCTTTTAGCTAGTCTTCCAAAAATATGCGCATCTTCAATGAGGGAAGAAGAGGGCGTGTTTCTCTGGAGTACAATCCGAGCGTCCAAGGGTCGGGACGGGCGGATTGGGGAGCTGCTGGATGGGCGGCCTGGCGGTAAGGACGAGCGTCCTGGGGAGCTGCTGGACGGGCGTTCCGATGGGTGGGACGAGCGGATCCTGGCTCAGCTTTCTTTTCTTCTTTTCTTCTTCCAACAATCCTCCGGGATTTTGTCGGGGATGCAAGGATCTTCTTCATCACTGTCCATCTACTACATTATGTACAAAGGCCTTCTAGTCTTGTCTTCTCTTTGATGCTTGGTCATTAGATTCGATCAATTTAGCTCTATTTTGCCATGAAAATGGAAGGTTTGCACTCCTCTCCTACCAAGGAAACAAAACCTCAAAGAATATGCAAAACAAAGGACTAAAGATAGTAAATGACCCAAATATGCACTAAAAAGCATAGGAATGAGGCTAATTCGGGGACTAAATATGCCCAAATATTGATCACATCAAATATCCCCAAACCGAACCTTTGCTCGTCCCGAGTAAAGAGGTGACAAAACTAAGACCCTTATTTAAACTATCCTACTAATATAGCCGATATGAGACAATTAGTGGGTCTCACTCCGCCCCTTCAACTCACAACAAGACAACCATGAGGTAGGATGCCTTCTTGCAAGGCAAGGTGGGTCTTGCCAAAATGGCGACACATCCAATCATTAAAGCACACAAAATCAAGTAATGGATGCATCTACAAAAAGAATAGCCACTATCCTCATCTAAGTGGCGGAAACTATCTAAAGGGGAAGCAATTCAAGGGTACACACTCCTTCATAGATATGGTTTCTTCAAACTACTAAGCCTAGAAGGATACCAATAAATCACCTCCAAGTTGTGTCAAGCTAGGGTACCTTTGTCCTCAATCGTTAAATGCTTTTGTCAAGAATAGACTCCCTATGGTGTTAGAAAAAATGGATACGATGGATAAAGGGATCAATAGTATTTGAATTTCATGTGGGAGTTTGCTTTTGTTGTTGTTTTTTGCCCCAATTTCTTGTGGCATATAACGTTTGAGAACATTTTCTTTTGCCATTTCTTTTGATTTTTGGCATTTCAATACTTGACAACTTTCAATTTTTGCATTTTCTTTTGAACATTCAAAGTCACCCCAATTAGTAACGAGGGTGCCTTATATTTGAAGCATAGGAGTTTTTATTATTGTTACTCATCTTTTCTTTTGATGCAACTTGCAAACTTTTTGACTTTTCATTTCAATTCTTGAACTCAAATTTTGAACAATTTTTGTGCCCATTCCCTTTGATGACAAAATGTATGGTATAACATGGATGAATGATGGTTGCATGGTTTCAAGGGTCACCTTGGAATAAACGGTAGCCAAGGAGTTATCACACCACAAGGTACTCTTGACTAGGCCTTAATCCATGGGTCAAAGGATACTAGCATGACACATCCTAGGGTGTTTTACAAGTATTCTAACAAACAAAGTCTTAAGAAGAAAAAGCATCTACTAGGGCCTATATACACTTGTCAAGCTTCCCAAATAGATGGTTTCACAAAAACTTTCCTAAATGCAACTATATGCCATGATGCAACTAACATTTATACATCCTAATGCATATGCTTCTACCAACTAATATGCCAAATAATCTAAATGCAATCCTAAATTCACATTGTTTATACCGCATCAATCAAAATAAAGCCACATAGTCATTAACATAGAGAGGAAAAAGGAGATTGGAAAGATCATACCATGCGGTATTCAATATCCTCATGTCTCGGATGTGGCGTAGTCAATCAATGTGAACAAGGATGAACAAACACAATATATACAAAACTATATATACAAAACTATACTACAAAGGAAATGAACTTGTTTTTGGATTTTTCGAAATTTTTGATTTTTTTTTTATTTTATTTTTTTTTGGATTTTGAATAAAAGTCAAGTTAGAATTTCCCATCCCCACACTAGTATGGGCATTGTCCTCAATGGCCAATACGATAGGAAATTATGCAATGAATATGCATGATTTCTAAACTAAATGCAAACTATACTAAGCTACACTACATGATGCATCTGTTTTTGTTATGGCGGAGAGCATAATTTAAATTAGCTCCCAATGCATATGCATGGACTTCCCAAACCAAAATAGACATTATTTCTAATGTCATGAATTTCGGGGGAGTTTATGCACATGGAATGCAATGCATGAAACTAAAGATTGTCATTTTGCATTTTACAAGTTGGGAACAAAGATAAAGAACACCTTAATGAAGCCAAGGTGTTAGTCCTCCAATGTTGCTAGGACTCCACAAAATGATCAAAACAAATATGGTACAACAAAATATGAAAACATTAAATTCTTTTCATGAAAGTTAAAGAGAGAAGGGATAAAGGAAACTTCACTTAAGCCTTGATGGGTGCCTCTTGCCCGCTCCATCAAGCTATGAAGAGATCCCTAGAGATCGTCATCATCCCCCTCTAAGTCACTATCCCAAGCCTCTTTGGATGCATCACTTGCATTGAAGTCCATGAACTCATCTCCCTCACTATTGAGCTCCACCGTATCTCCACCACAAGATTTATCACTCCCTTCGCCTTCTTGCCCATTTGCTCCTTCATTGGCCCTTGCCGAGTTTGGGAAGAGAATGTCCATTTGGGCCCAAGAGGGAAACATTCCCTCCTTGCTAACCTTCCCTTGTTGAACCAAATGGTGGAATTGTGGGTATAGAGCATAGTAGCTATCCACGGCGGCTTCATATTGACGGAAATGCATGTCTTGGAGAATTCCCGTCATAAAATCGTCTCGGGGAAGGATGAAGGGGTTAGGGTGATTGTATGGTTGGTATTGAAAAGGGTAGGGAGGTATCTTGATCTTTTCATTTTGTTGTTGTGCTCGTTTTGTTGTTGTTGGGTTTGTGGTGGTGCTTGATTTGCTTGGTTCGGGGTTATGGGGATGAGGTATGACGGGATTGGGGATAGAGGGCCCCTCCTTGGTGAAATTCTCGGTAAACTGTTCATTGGCAAGTAGATAGGATTGCTCCCTTTTGTTATCCATTTGATTTTCTTTTCAAAACCCTTGTGGGTTATCCAATGATGTTGCACAAGGATTAGCTCCTCATTTATCCTTGTATTTCCCGGAAGGGGAGTGTACTCATTGTTCTCATTAAACCTTGGATTGAAGTGTCTTGCGAGTCTTGTAATGAGTCCTCCATTGACGATATGCTTCATCCCATCGTCGTCCCCATTTCGAAACTTAGCCCATTTCTCAAGGAGTACAAGTGGTCCATTAAAATGATATCCGATTCTTCCTTAGATCTCAAGATATGATTCCATGAATACGAGATCAAGCTCATTCACAATTGCCGAGTCTCGGTGTGCAAGAATAGTTCCGGATAAGAACCGGTAAGTGAGCCTTAGAATAGGGTTTTGGATGTGAAATGCCAAACATTCTTTGATATACAAAAATTCTCGACTGGTCATGGCTCTCCACAATGGTGCCACACTATACTTCTTAGGTCTTGATGTTCGGGTAGGCGAAACATCCAAACCGAGTACATTTGCAAACTCAACAAGAGTCATCATCCTTGTTACATTCTCCAATCTAAACTCTATGCAAATTGTTTTGTTCAAAGTTGTGATCTTTAAGAAACTTAAGAACTCAAGAACAAGAGGTCGGTAGGTTTGCTCATGTAAGTGGAACAAGGTAGAAAGACCAAACAACTCAAAAAGGGCTTCCGTTTGATGGTATATTCCAAGCTTTCTTAATGTTTCATGGCATAGAAATTTGGTAGGAAGAATATTCTTACCAAGTAGTCGGTGAAAGACAAGCCTTTGAACATCGTTCACAAACTCGATGTTGGAAAAATCGTCAAGCTTGGTGAGATCCACAATCTCTTCATGTTCCCTCCTTAGAGTGTTGATGTGAGAAGTAGATAAGCTTCCTCTCACTCTTGGTCTTCTTCTTTCCCTAAATGAAGATCCTCTTGGTCCCATTCTTTGATTGTAGATTTGGAATTTGATTTGTTGAAAGATGGAGATGCTCTTTGTGAAGTAGATCTTGCTTTTTAATCTTTTTGAAACTCTAGAATTTGGGGGTTTTTGTTTTTGTGGAGTGAATGAGTGCTTGAGATATGTTTTGGAGTCATAAGAGAGGGGGTTTTTATATTGTAAGTGGAAAGAAGGATGAGGTGTCACAAATTGTGTAGTGGGGGAGAAAATTGATTGCGAAAATCGGGAATAAGAGACGCAGGGGGACGAGCGGATTCGTCATCGGGACGCTCGGATTAATGGGTGCTGGGATGAGCGGATTCTTCGTGGGACGCTCGGATTCTCTTACAGAGAGAAATTCCAGATTTTGAAGCTGTCAGGACGAGCGTCCATGGGTCGGGACGAGCGTCTTGCAATAGTAGGATGAGCGGCTTCTCTGGGAGACACTCGGATTTTCTTACAGCGAGAAAGCCCAGAAATTATTGCCAACTAGACGAGCGGATTCCCAACGCGACGGGCGTCCGGAACAAGACGAGCGGATCAGCACTTGAGACGCTCGGATTTCAGGTCAGAACTAAACAGCTGCTTGTCAGCTCTTGTAGGACGAGCGGATTCCCAGGGCGACACTCGGATTCTCTGCTTGGACGAGCGTCTTCCTCTCGGGACGCTCGGATTCCTCCTGTCTTTCTTTCACTCGGATAGAAATATTTCCCCACACTTGAAAACTAGTTCCTTCATTCATCAAAATGATTAGTGACCCTCCCTCACTTACTCTCATGGAAAGAATCATGTTTATGATAGAAATGCAATAAAATTAAAAGTACAAGTAAGAAGGGTTGGTATATTTACAAGTGGTGGTTTAGGGAGGACTCCACCAAACTCTCCTTTTGATGATCTCTTCAAGGATGAGGAGGCACGAGGTAGGTGACCTCGACCTCTCCAATGAATGCTCCCTCATAGTATGGCTTCAATCTTTGGCCATTGACCTTGAATTTTCTTCCATCTTCCGATTTGATCTCAAAGTCTCCATACTTTCCCACCTCGGTGATCACATAAGGACCCATCCACCAAGAGTTCAACTTCCCGGGAAAGAGTCGATATCGGGAATTGAATAGAAGGACTTTATCTCCTTTGTGCAAGGCCTTTTGCTTGATTCTCTTGTCATGAAGCAACTTTGTCCTTTCCTTGTAGATCTTGGCGTTCTCATAAGATTGTAGTCGGAATTCTTCCAAGTCTTGGATTTGTATCATCCTCCTTTGACCACTTAATTTGAGATCAAGGTTGAGAGCTTTGATTGCCCAAAAAGCTTTGTATTCTAACTCAATTGGCAAGTGGCATGCTTTCCCATAGACAAGTTTGTAAGGGGAAGCTCCTATGGGAGTCTTATAGGCCGTCCTATAAGCCCAAAGAGCGTCATCAAGCTTCATGCTCCAATCCTTACGTGTCTTGTTTACAACTTTCTCAATAATTTGCTTGATCTCTCTATTTGAAACTTCAACTTGACCGCTTGTTTGAGGATGGTATCCTAAGCCAGTTCTATGTTGAACACCATATTTGGTCAAAAGGGATGTGAGCTTCTTTTCGTGAAAATGCGTTCCTCCATCACTTATGATTGCTCTAGGGACTCCGAATCTTGGGAAGATTATTTTCTTAAAGAGCTTATTAACCGTTTTTGCATCATCGCTTGGGGTAGCAATTGCCGGCCTCCACCCATTTTGAGACGTAGTCTACGGCCACAAGGATATATTTGTTTCCTTTGGATGTCACGAACGGCCCTTAGTAGTCGATCCCCCAAACATCGAAGATCTCCACCTCTAGTATGCCTCTTTGTGGCATTTCATTTCTCCAAGCGATATTCCCCGTCCTTTGACAAGCATCACAATGAAGGATGAATTCCCTTGCATTTTGGAACATCGTAGGCCAATAGAAGCCCGATTGAAGAATTTTTGCAATGGTTCTCCTTGCTCCGTGGTGTCCACCGTAAGGTGATGAGTGGCATCCTTCCAAGACTCCTTGAATCTCCCATTGAGGGATGCACCTTCGGTAGAGCCCATCACTACACTCCTTGTAAAGATTTGGGTCATCCCAAAAATACCTCTTTACTTCGAATAAGAACCTCTTTCTTTGGTTGTAGTTTAATTTTGGAGGGAGTACTCTTCCAACAATATAGTTGGCGTAATCGGCAAACCATGGGGTGATATGTCTCTCAAGTTGTGTTTGAATAGCCATCAAGATATCATCGGGGAAAGAGTCATTGATCGGTGTTTCTCCTTCTTCATCATGAAACCGGATCCTTGACAAGTGATCCGCCACCACATTTTCGGCTCCCTTTTTATCTCTTATTTCCAAGTCGAATTCTTGAAGAAGCAAAATCCATCTCAACAACCTTGTTTTTGCCTCTTTCTTTATCAAGAGATGTCGAAGGGCACGGTGATCCGAAAAGACAGTCACTTTGGATCCAAGTAAGTAGGAACGGAATTTGTCCAAAGCATAGACAATGGCAAGAAGCTCTTTCTCGGTGGTATCATAGGTCACTTGGGAAGAATCAAGAGTCTTGCTTATATAGTAGATAGCATGTAGAGCTCTCCCTACCCGTTGGCCAAGAACCGCTCCAACGGCGTAGTTACTAGCATCACACATAATCTCGAACGGTTGTTCCCAATTTGGTGGTTGAATGATCGGTGCCGAGATTAGTGCTTCCTTGATTCTATTAAAGGCTTCAACACACTCATTAGTGAAATGGAATTGGGCATCTTTAAGTAAGAGTTGAGTGAGGGGTTTCACGATTTTTGCGAAATCTTTTATGAAACGGCGATAGAAACCCGCGTGACCGAGAAAACTTCTCACCCCTCTAACATTCACGGGAGGTGGGAGTTTCTCTATCACCTCAACCTTAGCTTTATCGACCTCGATGCCCTTTTCCGAGATTAAATGACCCAAAACAATTCCTTCATTGACCATGAAGTGACACTTTTCCCAATTTAAAACGAGACTAACATCTTCACATTTTTGCAATACAAGAGAAAGATTATGCAAGCATGAGTCAAAGTCTTTTCCATAAACGCTAAAATCATCCATAAAAACTTCCATTATGGTCTCTAGGTAGTCGGAGAAGACACTGATCATGCATCTTTGAAAAGTAGCGGGGGCATTACACAAGCCAAAAGGCATCCTCCTATATGCAAAAGTACCATAAGGGCATGTGAAGGTGGTCTTGTGTTGGTCATCCGGGTGTATAGGGATTTGAAAGAATCCCGAATACCCGTCAAGGTAGCAAAAGAACTTGTTGGAGGCTAGCCTCTCAAGCATTTGGTCAATGAATGGTAGGGGGATATGATCCTTCCTTGTTGCGGAATTCAATTTTCGATAGTCAATACACATACGCCAACCGGTGATCTTCCTTGTGGTTATTAGCTCATTCTTTTCATTTGTCACTACCGTGGTACCTCCTTTCTTAGGTACCACTTGAACGGGGCTAACCCACAAAGAGTCCGATATGGGATATATGATTCTCGCATCAAGTAATTTCATAACCTCTCCTTTAACAACTTCTTGCATGTGAGGGTTTAATCTCCTTTGAGATTGGATGGTAGGTCTATGGTCCTCCTCTAGATGAATTCTATGCATACAAAAGTTGGGACTTATCCCCTTAAGGTCATCTAGATTATAACCTATAGCCTTTTCATGTTGTTTCAACACATCAAGCAATTTTCCCAATTGGTTTCCATCAAATTTGTCATTAACAATCACGGTTTTGGTCTTAGATTTATCAAGATAAGCATATTTCAAATTTGGGGGAAGGGGTTTTAAAGTTGGAACTTGTACCTCACTTTCCTCCATTGAAGGTTCATTGAGAACTTGCTCCATTTCCATTAGACACTCCATTCTCATGGCATACTCAACTTGTTCTTCAAGCTCACTAATCTCATCATACTCAAATTCCATGACAAATTCTTCTTGCTCTTCTATTTGTATGATGTCTTCTATGATTGTTTGCTCTTGTTCCATAGGTTGATATGCTTCCACAAGGATGTTATGTACTAATTCGGATTGCTCATGAGTAAGTTCTTTGTTAGCTAGAGCGGCCTCAAGAAGGTCCACCTCCAACTCCCAATGCATATTTTTGGCCTCACTTGCTTCCAAGGCTTCCAATGTTTGCATGGGGTCTTTGAAGAAAGGTATACTCAAGTGGTCCTCAACAAAACAATCTATAATATCCATCTTGCAAAATATCGAACAACTCGAAAACAATTAGAACAAACCTTGAGGAGTTTTACTTCCCCAAGGCAAAGAAAGACACAACTAATAACAATCAAAGAAAATCAAATCAAGTTAACACCGTCCCCGGCAATGGCGCCATTTTTGGTCGGTCCGCTTTGAGCTTAGATTTCGGTTACTTGTCGTTAGGAGCACCTAGACCAAAACAATATTTATAACTTCACAAACAACTCTACTACTAGTAAAGAGGTAAGTAAAGGTCGGATCCCAAGGGACGGGAATTGATGTAGGATTTTCGATTGCAAGTAGTGGTGTCTAGGGGTGTCACAATTTAGGTTGAGATAAGAAGATCACTAAACTAAATAACAATAAAAGTAAACAAGCAAGATGACTAAAATGAGATGTAAACAATTGATTAAAAGCACTAGGGTATCATGGGTTCATAGGGGATTCATGGGAATTGATCATACAAACATATTCTGAAATTATAAGCAAGCAATTATTGTTGTGATAGGATCGAGTTGGTTTATATCTTACAATCCTAGGAAGGTTTGGGTCCCGGAGCCGAATCGATTAGATTGTACAACACCTACAAGTCGACTTAATCCTCCCTACTCTACTATATGCATGGTCTAATGAGACTCGAGTTGGTTTATGTCTTACAAGTCTCATTGAAAAGGTAAGTGATGGGTAAAAAATGCAAGGATTCATAGGCTCGCATTTCATCAAACATAACATGTGCATAAGTTGAGATCACAACAAGCAAGCAAATAAATTATGAAAATATATTAAATTAAGCATGAATCATCCCCCATGTTGGTTTCCCCTAATTACCCATTAACCCTAGTTAAGGAAACTACTCACTCATTATCAAGTTTAACATGTTAACAAGGTTGTCAATCATATTAACAAAGCAAAACATGATGAATAAATGAAGATGATTAACAATAATTAAAAAGGGATTAAGAGAATTATACCTAATGATGATTCCAAAATAATAATGCAAAGAATAATAGAAGTACTTGATGATTGATGGAAGGTTGTCAATCTCCCAATAAACCCAAATAATCTTCAATTACCCAAAATAAAAGATGAACAATAGAGAAATTAAGGAAATGAGATTTGTATTATTATTTGATTAGAAGTTGATTACAAGATTAAAGAGAGATTAGAATAATATAAACTACACTAAAGATTGATAAGAAGAACATGATAATCTAATTAGACTAATGGGGTATTTATAGTGGGGATTAGGTGCACAAATTAGGGTTACTAAGGGCTTAAATGACGATTAAGTCCTTGAGGAATCGCTCCTCTCAAGAAAAGATGCGGGTCTCCTTTTAGCTAGTCTTCCAAAAATATGCGCATCTTCAATGAGGGAAGAAGAGGGCGTGTTTCTCTGGAGTACAATCCGAGCGTCCAAGGGTCGGGACGGGCGGATTGGGGACCTGCTGGACGGGCGGCCTGGCGATAAGGACGAGCATCCTGGGGAGCTGCTGGACGGGGTTCCCGATGGGTGGGACGAGCGGATCCTGGCTCAGCTTTCTTTTCTTTTCTTTTTTTCTTCTTCCAACAATCCTCCGGGATTTTGTCGGGGATGCAAGGATCTTCTTCATCATTGCCCATCTACTACATTATGTACAAAGGCCTTCTAGTCTTGTATTCTCTTTGATGCTTGGTCATTAGATTCGATCAATTTAGCTCTATTTTGCCATGAAAATACAAGGTTTGCACTCCTCTCCTACCAAGGAAACAAAACCTCAAAGAATATGCAAAACAAAGGACTAAAGATAGTAAATGAACCAAATATGCACTAAAAAGCATAGGAACGAGGCTAATTCGGGGACTAAATATGCCCAAATATTGATCACATCAATCTCACATGTTTACTGTTTATGTATTTCAATTGTTATTGAGTGTTGGTTATATTCAATTGTTGTAAACATGACTGGGAGAGAATCTAGTTACTCCCGACTGATTGTCGACCCCCATTCTCAGGTTGTTCAGATTGTTGCTGGCTGGTTGATGCTTGCTTTGGGAATGTGCGAAGCGAGCTTAATAATAAATAGGAGTTTGCTTTAAGTTTTAAGAACCCTTTGAATAATGTATTAGTTTGGTTTTGGATTTAGTAGCGAACCGGATTGGTCAGGTGTTTCCGCCACCTTGACCCTTTTATCAGTATCGTACTCTGATATTTAGTTTATATAAGTTTTTCCTTTGTTTTATAATCCGGGTTGTTAAAGTTGGTATCAGAGCGAACACGCTCCCAACTCTCGCTTAGTTGATGACTAAAATAAATGACCTAGTTAATGAGTGAGAGTAAATGGGCTAGAAACCAATAGGATTTTTTTTTAGGTAAAAAGTGAGTATATAAATTATATCAAAAAAACAACCATAATTACAAGGACAATGTTCGAATCCCGGCCAAGGCATTCTAACACAAAAATCCTATGCTTGCCTACCAGTCAATGGCACCATTGCTTTCTAGATTACACATTTTGCTTATGTTTGTAAAGTGTATGAGTAGTTGTTTGGAGTGGTACTTAGGTTCTACCACTTATAACGAGATTTCGCTCTTGCAGATGGTGCGTAACGCGAATGGTGAGACCGATGCTGACCGCATCAAGAGACTAGAGACCGCTTTGGCATCTATGGCCGAAGGTTTCACCAACCACCTCAACAACAACAACAACAACAACAACAACAACCATCCGCAACCGACTGTGTTTGATCGCTTTGCTCGTCACCGTCCTCCGACTTATGATGGTGCGAATGATCCTACTGCTTTGGAGGCTTGGATTCGAGAGATGGAGAAGTTGTTCCTTGCTACTGGATGTCCTGAGGATCAGATGGTGGATATCGCCACCTATTATCTGTAGGATGAGGCCGACAACTGGTGGGCTCTTGCTAGAGCTGGTCTGGAAGTTCAGCCAGGGTATGGTTGGGCTCTTTTCTCTGAGGCTCTGAAGAAAAGGTTTTATCCTGAGGAGATGCGCTGGCAGAAGGAGCAGGAGTTCCTTCGTCTACAGTAAGGTTCCATGACCGTTGAGGAGTACACCAACAAGTTCGTGAAGCTGTCGCGTTTCGTTACTTCTGTTGCTATGGACGAGGTTTCTAGGACTCGTCGCTATGAGAAGAATCTAGCTCCCAAGGTCCGGACTTCTATGTATGGTATTCCTTCGACTTCTTTCCAGCAGGCTTATGATCGTGCTCTTAGCATATACGATTCAGTTCTTGCTATCGAGGCTAAGGAGAGTGCGAAGAGTAAGTTCGTGAAGAGAACTTATGTTGCTCCCAATGCTTCCCAGAATAAACAGAAGTATGAGGCTCGTCCGTATGCTCCGCGTGATCAAGGTCAAGCTAAGAAGGACATGGTTTGCTTCAAGTGTGGAAAGGCTTACCACCCAAGTAAGTACTATACTACCGGCGATCCGATCACTTGCTTCACTTGCAAGGCTCCGGGACACAAGTCAGTTGATTGTCCCCAGAAACCAAAGATGGAAGCACCAAAGGTTGATGCTCCGAAGACTGGTCGTGTGTTCGTTATGAGTCGTGCTGAGGCAGATGCTAATCCAGATGTGGTTACGGGTACCTTTCTCGTTCATTCTTTATCTGCTTTTGTTCTTTTTGATACGGGTGCATCGATGTCTTTCGTATCCGAATCCTTTTTCGTCCGTACTGGACTATCTTCCTCATCATCCGTTCATACCTCTATATCCCTTCCTACGGGTGAGATTATTTCTTGCTCCGTTATTTTCAAGGACGTACCTGTCAGTATCGCAGGGGCGATCCTTCCTGCCGATCTCGTCCAATTCAAACTCGGAGAGTTTGATGTGATTTTGGGTATGGATTGGTTATCTCGCTATGACGCTAGGTTCTTGTGTCGTGATCAGAAGATCGTGCTTAAGAGTCCTACAGGTTCGAGGGTTTCTTATCAGGGTGTTAGGGTTACACCTACGGTCAAGTGGGTTTCTGCTTTGAAGATGGTTAACATGGGTAGAAAGGGTCATCAGATCTATCTGTGCAGTGTTCATGGTGTTTCAGTTGAGCCTAAGTTAGAGGATATCCCTGTGGTTAGGGAGTTTCCCGATGTCTTTCCTGAGGATCTACCTGGTATTCCTCCTGAGCGGGATGTAGAGTTCTCGATTGAGCTGCTACCTGGAACTGGTCCCATTTCGAAGGCTCCTTATCGTATGGCACCAGCTGAGTTACAGGAACTCAAGAAGCAACTTGATGAGATTATTGATAAAGGTTTTATCCGACCGAGTGCTTCGCCGTGGGGTGCGCCTGTTTTATTCTTCAAGAAGAAGGATGGTAGTATGCGGTTGTGCATTGACTACCGTGAGCTGAACAAGGTTACTATCAAGAATAAGTACCCTTTGCCGAGGATCGAGGACTTGTTTGATCAACTCTGTGGTTCTAGTGTGTTCTCTAAGATCGATCTGAGGTCTGGTTACCATCAGATTCCAGTTAGGAATAAGGATATTCCTAAGACTGCTTTTCGTTCGAGGTATGGCCACTATGAGTTCGTGGTGATGCCGTTTGGGTTGACGAATGCACCTGCCGTTTTTATGGATCAGATGAACCGCACTTTCAGCGAGTATTTGGATAAGTGTGTCGTGGTGTTCATAGACGACATACTGATTTACTCGAGAGACGAGGCTGAGCACGAGCGTCATCTTCATGTTATATTGGAGACTCTGCGTAAGCAGAAGTGGTATGCTAAGTTCTCAAAGTGCGAGTTTTGGCTAAGGGAAGTTACCTTCTTGGGTCATGTGATATCTGGCGATGGAGTTATGGTTGATCCGTCGAAGATCCGAGCCGTGGTCGATTGGGAGAGTCCAAAGAATGTGAACAAGGTTCGGAGTTTCCTTGGTTTAGCTGGGTATTATCGTCGGTTTGTTCATGATTTCTCCAAGATCGCGAGGCCGATGACTCAGTTAATGAAGAAGGAATCCAAGTTCATTTGGACCGAGGCTTGTGAAGCTGCTTTTCAGGAGTTGAAGAAAAGGTTGACTACTGCTCCTGTGTTGACTCTACCAGAAGAGGGTGTTGAGTTCGACGTTTTCTGCGATGCGTTGAAGTTTGGGTTGGGTTGTGTCTTGATGCAGAAGGGTAAGGTTGTGGCTTATGCTTCCCGTCAGTTGAAAGTTCACGAGACGAACTATCCGACTCACGATCTTGAGTTAGCAGCAGTGGTGTTTGCACTTAAGTTGTGGCGACACTACTTGTATGGAGTCTCTTGCAACTTTTATACGGATCATAAGAGCTTGAAGTATATCTTCACTCAGAAGGATCTTAACATGAGACAGAGACGTTGGTTGGAGCTGTTTAACGACTACAAGATTGAGCTGCAGTATCATGAGGGTAAGGCAAACGTGGTTACCGACGCTTTGAGTCGCAAGGTGTGTCATGCTATGAGATATGTGTTGGTGTTACCTGATGACTTAAGTCGAGAATTCCAGAAAATGGGCCTTGAAGTAGTTCTTCCTGGTACTTTAGATTTGAGTGCGATGGTTGCTGAACCCGAGATCCTTCATGAGATCCGAGTTAAGCATAGAGGGGATGAATACTTAGAAGGAGTTCGAGTCGCTATAAGCGAAGGGCGCGCCAGAGACTTCGACGTTGGACCTGATGATGGTCTACGATTCCAAGGTCGTTGGTGTGTGCCTAGCTGTGAGGTCTTAAAATGTAATATCCTCAAAGAGGCTCATAGTACTCCCTATTCGGTTCATCCTTGTGGTGATAAGATGTACGAGGATCTGAAGCTAAAGTTTTGGTGGCCGGGTATGAAGAAAGAAATCGCCGAGTTTGTGAACCGTTGCTTGGTTTGTCAGAAGGTTAAGTTCGAACATCAGAGACCTGGTGGTCTACTGCAACCGTTGGAGATTCCCACATGGAAATGGGATTCGATTTCGATGGACTTCGTCATGGGTTTGCCGAGGTCACAGAGGGGAATGAATGCGATTTGGGTCGTGGTTGATCGGTTGACTAAGGTCGCTCATTTCATTCCGATGAAGGAGACTTGGAGTCTCGAGGAACTAGCGAATGCTTATCAGCGTGAGATCATTCGTCTTCATGGGGTTCCTAAGGATATCATCTCTTACCGTGATCCGAGGTTTTGTTCACGGTTTTGGAAAAAGCTTCAGTTGGCTTTGGGCAGTGAGCTTAAGATGAGTACGGCTTTTCACGCTGCAGTTGATGGTCAGACTGAGCGTACGATTAAGACGCTTGAGGATATGTTGCGAGCGTGTGCCTTGGAGTTCCAAGTTAGTTGGGAGAAGAGTTTACCGCTTGTGGATTTCTCCTACAATAATAGTTACCAAGCTAGTATTCAGATGGCTCCGTTTGAGGCACTTTATGGAAGGAAGTGTCCTAGTCCTTTGTGTTGGGACGATTCTAGTGAGGCTGTCGTTCTTGGCCAAGAGTTGGTTCAAGAATCGATTGAGCAAGTGAGGTTGATCCGCGAGAAGCTTAAGGCAGCCCAGGATCGACAGAAGACGTATGCAGACTTGCGGCGTAGGCCGATTGAGTTTGAGGTTGGCGACAAGGTTTTTCTTAAGGTTTCGCCGATGAAAGGTGTTAAGAGATTTGGACTTAAAGGCAAGCTTAGTCCTAAGTACATTGGACCGTATGAGGTGCTCGAGAGAGTTGGCGAGGTAGCCTATAGGTTGGCTTTACCTCCGAATCTGTCGAAGGTTCACGATGTGTTCCATGTGTCGCAGTTGCGTCGTTATCGCAGTGATCCTTCTCATGTTCTACAGGCTGATGTTATCGAGGTTGAGCCTAACCTGACTTATGAGGAACGTCATGTTCGCATTTTGGAACGTCAGGAGAAGAGGTTAAGGAATAAGGTTGTACCTTTGGTTTGGGTTCTATGGAGGAGTCAGAAGTTCGAGCAAGAGACTTGGGAAACCGAAGCGTCTATGCGAGAGAAGCATCCACATCTTTTTGAGTGAGGTAGTTCTCTTATCAAGTTTCGAGGACGAAACTTCTTTTTAGGGGGTTGGATTGTAACACCCCTAATTTCCATAATATAATTCTTTAATTTTATTTTACCGTATTTTATATTTTATTTTCCAGGAAAATATCCGTCTCTTGTCTTTTGGGCTCGTTGGGCTCGAAAACGGTGAAGACCCGCTCCTTCCTTGGGTCTCACGTGTTTCTTGGTGTAGATGGGTGAGTTTTGGGCCTAAGCTTAGAATAAACCCATGAGCTTCTCTATAAATAAGAAGGGAAATCAAACCCTTGCTTTTCCTTTCTCATAATTCTCAAAACCCTAAACCTAATTCTCTCCTCCTCTCTTCCTCCCTTGTGCCGTGTGCCTCCACCCTTCCTAGGGTTTCGTGCCGCGCCTTTTTCTCCTTCCTTCATCATCTTTCGTGCTTAAATCGATCCTACTTCTTGGATTTATCTATCTTCTTCGTAAGTTTTTATGTTTCGCGTAGTTTTTATAATTTTATAGTTTTTATATATATAGTTAGTATATTTATTAGATTCGTTATCTTTGGCACGTGATGATTCATAAAGGCGTGGAAGTTGCTCCTGGAGAGGACGTTTATATCGTTGAAGACGATCTTTAGGATTATTTGCTTAATAAGGTAACTAGGTGTTTTCTTTTAATTGTGTTTATGCCAATTGATGTAATTAATATGATTTAATAATTGTTTTGCATGATTGGTACATGTTTGATTATTTGTTATCATGATTAAATATGTTTCGCATGTTTGTATATGTTTTTATGCATTAATTATATATCATATGTTGCTTATGCATTAAATTATGGGTGTCATGAGCGCAATTAGGGTTTACGAATAAACCCTAGTGGCGGCATGATAGGCGGCCAAGGGTGCTCTCCAAAGTTATAGCAAAAGCTAGTATAACCTTGATGATGATTCAAGTGTTATAGCTGAAGTTAGTACAACTTTGGGTTGTTGCTCTAGTTATGGTTGTTTGAGTTATAACCTTGGAAATATGAATTCAAGGTTATAGATGACTCTACTATAACATTGAAGTGCGAGTTAAGGTTATAGCTGGAACTAACGTACCCTGAAATTTATGGCTCAAGGTTATGGTTGGAACTAGTATAACTTTGAGTTTCGTGTCAAGGTTATAGTTGAGTTAAGTATAACTTCAAGTTATATATGTTGAAGTTATAGTAGAGGTTACTATAACCTCGCATCCATAGTTCATATTATGACTAAGGTTACTATAACCTTGGTTGTTTATGCTTGCCTCACATGTTGTGTTGTGTTCAGTTACTATATGACAATGTGTGCATGTGTCGTTAGTTACTCTTATTCATATGTTGGTAGGACAGTCAGTTAAACTGTTCTTCTGAGTTGAGTCGTGATGTGGTTCCCGCATGTCGTGTGCGATCGATTAAACGTGCATATTTGTTTGTTGGCTAAGTCGAATAGATGACGGTAGTATCGATTAAATACTATCGAAATGAATCAAGAGTCGCTCTTTGGAGGTTTATTGGTCTATGTTTGGGGTGGCCAGATTCGTCGATTAAACGTTCGGGTCCCGAGTGTCGTTCGGTGTACGATTAATGCATCGAGAGGTCGGCAGGTCTTAGGCATATAGGCGGTGGTGATACACTATACATAGTACCGTGAGTATCGATTAAATACTTCACAACCGATGGTTCGTCGATTAAACGTTCCATCGCTAGTTCATCGATTAAATGTTCTAGCGGCGTTCGCTCTATTCGCTATGCTTTGTTGCTAGATTTGTGCCTTATGTGCTGTGGATCGTGTCTACTTTGGTTTGTAGGTGTCCATGGTCTAGTGGTTGCATATGGTCTAAGTTCATATAGTCTCATCCATCTAGTGTTATGAATGTCATGAGTAGTAAGTCTGAGCTTGATTTTCATGAGTATAGATGATCTCACATGTTTACTGTTTATGTATTTCAATTGTTATTGAGTGTTGGTTATATTCAATTGTTGTAAACATGACTGGGAGAGCATCTAGTTACTCCCGACTGATTGTCGACCCCCATTCTCAGGTTGTTCAGATTGTTGCTGGCTGGTTGATGCTTGCTTGGGGAATGTGTGAAGCGAGCTTAATAATAAATAGGAGTTTGATTTAAGTTTTAAGAACCCTTTGAATAATGTATTAGTTTGGTTTTCGATTTAGTAGCGAACCGGATTGGTCAGGTGTTTCCGCCACCTTGACCCTTTTATCAGTATCGTACTCTGATATTTAGTTTATATAAGTTTTTCCTTTGTTTTATAATCCGGGTTGTTACATCTTTGACCTGCCCTACGGCTATTACTGTCATCATCTTCTGCTTGTACTGGCTTATATGGTCAAAGGGATCTACTGTGCCGTCGAAGAGAGGCATATTTGGATTTGTGAATCCCTTTGGCATAGCTGTGATGGATATGGCGTCCACGAATGGCGAGTCGGCATAAATGTCAGGTGCTGCTTTCTCAAGTGGAGGTGGCAGTCCTGGAACCCTGCTTATCATCTCTAGTGATCTCTTAACTCCAAGTACTGTTGATTCGTTATGCCGCCTGAATCTGAGGTCCGCCTGTCAGCTGCCTGCTGATTCAATGTGCTGCCTCCTGACCCAAACTCTTGAAGGTTCTCATGCGTTCCGGCAGCTAGAGGGGTTGAGGTTACGATTGTCCCCTGCTGCCAGTTCACTTGCTGGTTCATCGCGGATCCTGCTCCAGGTGTAACGCCCCGTAAATTTCGGACCGTTAATATATTTCGAAAATAATTAATTAATCAAGTAAAATTTGACAATAATGTATTCAAAGTAAAAATAATTCAAAGAAATATAATTTTATTATATTTTGAAGAAAAGTATTTATTTTGATAGTTTTGAAATGTTTAAAAATAGTTTAAACCGTGTAAAATCTTTTATTTCGAAATAAGGGCGTATCGGGGGGAAAATGACAATTTGTTTGAACGTTGGGTAAACGAAATTGGAAATGGGTCGTATGAATACTCAATTTTATTGTAATCTCGTGTTTAAAAACTTTGGTCTTGACGGAATTTGCGTTTGACTTACGGATTTAATTATTATTGAAACGAGTAAAAACCGACTCGTAAAAATCCCGACTGAAAATCCCGCACTTTCCTTTTCTCCTTTCCTTTCTCCTTTCACGCGCACCAGCCTTCCCCTTTACTCTTTTTTTTCTGATTTTGTTCTTAGCATCATCATCATCAACATCAAAACACCAAAACACCATTAACATAATTTCAAGCTCAAAATCGACGTAATTTCTTCGTTACTAGTCCGTTTTTCGCATAATTTACCTTTCCGGAATCCCCTCGCCACGATCTACAACTTAGTATGTTCTAATTTCAATTTTCATTAAGTTATTTTAAGACCAATTTTCGGAAATTCGGTTTTATATGCTTATTATTGTGTTTTAATTGTTTATTTAGGTGAAGGATTGGAAGACGAGTTCGGGGACTCGTATATTGTAGAGGATAGCGGCTAGTGTCGTTAGGGTTTGGGTTTTCAAGGTGTTAATTGCTCTTTTTCTAGCTTAAGGTAACATATTTCGAGTTACTCGACGAAAGATCGTCACATGTATTTGATTTTTGTATGTTTGGTGATTTTTGTTGGTGTAGTAATTTTCACATGTTTAGGATGGTTGCATGCATGTCAATTGTTAGCTTAAATTATGCCTTTTGTTAGTTTAAATTAACAAAGTTGAATTGGGAACGATTAATTAATGTTCAGACGGTCTTATAATGTATTAAAATGAAAAAAAAAAGAGGAGAAATGGTGCGGCAGCAGCCGGCAGGCCCACGGCAGCCCCGGCCGGTCTTGGGATTGGCCCGGGTTGGTCCGTGCTTGTTTTGCGGTTTTTCGTACAATATTGGTCATTTCGGGTTAATTAAGGTTAGAATAGTATAAGTAACAAATGGGTAGTATTTTGATAGTAACAAAAATTATGTTATTGGTAAAATTGTGCTCATATTAATAGTTATCACATGTTAGGGTAGTTTACAAAAGGAAATTGTAATTAATAGGCTCAAAATGAATTTTATAGCTATAATTGTAATGTTTTGTTGATTGTGCCGAAAACTGAGCCTTAGTCCCTTTGACTGATGCGATGTCAGTTAGTTGAGTGATTGGTCAACCGCAATTTGACCCGTACCTGTCGCAAGGCTGGGGTTGCGGGTAAAAATTCGGTTGAATGAATTAGATAATCGGCCTTTTTCTTGTTTTAGGCCATTTATCAAGCTTTAGTTCACATGTATAGCTTATTGAATTTAATAGTGTCTTGTATTGTAGAAATGGCCCTAGTTTCCCCTGAAGCCTTTAATATGGTTACTATTGTTAGAATTAGAAATTAGTATTGAATACTTATTGAGGATTCTGTTGGGATTGTATGCTGTAATTAGACATTATAAGCCTTTCACATGATAGAATGCTAGAATTTATATTGATAAGTAGGACTTTTTGCCCTCTTAAGGTTAAGTGGGTGTCTTACTTGACTTGTGTGGTGAGTTATGTGTGGTGTGGGCTAAAATATTCAAGTTGGGACTAGCTGGGACTAGGTCCTAGGTGAGTATTTCGGCCTCCATCATAGATAGGTCTTTATAGTCTTTGACGAGTATATGTTCACTGCTTGATAGCCTTTGTGTTCCTGACTAGTGGATGTTTATCCAAGTTGGGGCATGACCTCAGGTACTTATTTTGATAGTATGGGGTCAGCTTAAGTACTAGCCAACCCTTCGGTGGTGTCCTTAGGGTACTCACTTCACTTTGTTTTAAAAAAAGTTGTGAGTCTTGGGTGCGGTGGTGTGTATCCGCATGTCTAGGTCTGCGCAGATTTTAGGCTAGGGTTGTGTTGTCTCTTGGCCATGTTTTCTTAATAGTAATGGCCGAGCCAAGATACCGGTTCGATTACCTTCCCTACCTCGTGGTATAGACTCGAGTTACAAAGTGACTATTGACCGTACTAAGAACTTATGCCTGTCTTTGATATATTGCCCTTTCTTGTATGGTGATTTTATGAATCGTAATAGGTGAGATGTAAGCGGATTCTGATTGATAAAGTTTGGATTACTATTTGTTATCCGATTCACATGATAGTTTAGTTTGGTCAGTTTAGGGGTCAATTGCTAGAATACATGATAAGTAAATGGTTTATCAAATTGTTTACATGTTACATTACATGTTACATTAATTTTGACGATTCGTGGCTGGGAGGACTCGAAGTTACTCCCCACTGAATTGTGGCTTTCGTGTTTGTATAAAAATGCGATTGACAAAGTTGTTGATGCTTTGTTTGGGGTCACAGACGGCTAGTGAGCAAGGAACCTTGGACCTAGTTTTGGCTATTCTATTAGTAAACCTTTTATACTTTTGGTTTGTATATAATTTGAAGGGATATATGTCTCCCTTTCTATTTTTGGTTTGTATCCTTATATTTCCGCGTCTTATGTTATGTATGTAAATTAGTTTATCAGTTGTTGCAGGGTTTTTGACACTCTTCTTGAGTTGGAATTGGTTGTGAATGGTTTAGTTAGAAAATTTTTGAAATTGCAGGTTTTTGGACTAGTTGAACCATTTACAAACATATCCTACCAGTTTTTCTGTAGAATTTACGTTTTTTTTTTAAGGCTAGAATTAAGGGTGTCACAGTTGGTATCAGAGCCTATTGCTCTCGACGCACGTTTGTGCACCCCACTTAGAAATCACTTGACCTTTAAATAATAAACTTGAGAGAAGGGTAGGATGGGTAGAATTAGGATTTTATGTGGTAGTCTGTTTGTGATTACTAATTGATAGGTACTAATTAATTTTCTTCTTTTTAAGATGGCTCCGCCAAGAAGAGATATTGATGATGCTATCTTACTAGTTCTTACCCAAATTCTCCAAAATCAACAAAACCAACAAAATCAACAAGCTCCTCTTCCTCCGCCGAGAGGGTACTCCTGGCACCTATACCTGGGTGGCTAATCGGTGACCGAATCAACACTCCCACTTATGGTGGAGAGATTGATCCAGCTGCTCTTACAGGGTGGTTTAGGGAGTTGGAGAAAAGCTTTACTCTATATGATGTCAAGGAGGAACATAAAGTGAAGCTAGCCTCTCATTTCCTAGTACGAGAAGCAGACCGGTGGTGGTCCATGACTGGGCCTACCGTTTCAGCTGAACCAGGATTTGATTGGGTACGTTTCAAGGAGTTAGTGGAGGCCCGTTTCTATCCTCAAGAGTAAGCAAAGCAAAAGTTGAAGGGATTCATGGAGTTGAAGCAAGGAAGCCTTCCAGTTCAGACCTTCACTGATAAATTCAATGAGTTGGCTCATTATGCCACTAGATTAGTGAAGGATGACAATGAAAAAGCCTTCTTCTATCTTGAAAAGCTCTCCCCTAAGATCAAAAGCATGGTCCGTCGGGATTCCACTAGCTTTGTTTCAATTTATAATGATGCTTTGTGGGCCGAGAATTCATTGAAAGAAATTGAAAATGAAGCTCGTGCAACTAGTTCTAGTCTTGGCAAAAGGCCTTTATATCCCTCTTCTAGGCCCTTTACTCCTTCACCTAGGTTCATCTCCTCTCCCTCTGACTCAAACAAGAGGAGGTTTGTTTCTAATGTTCAAGCTAACCGGGGTGGTCTATCTTGTTTGTTAGTGATAATAAAGGTACTAGAGACCGACGTGCTATAATCGCAAGAAACCAAAGACACCTCGGTAAATGCTTTGTTGATCCTATCATATATTTTTCTTGTAACAAACCGGGCCACAAGGCTAATGTTTGCCCGGAGAGGAAGGTGACAACTCCTACTGCTCCTGTCGTCCCAGTGAGGCCAGTGAGGCCGAAGGGCCGTGTCTTTGTTATGAGCCGAGCTGAAGCTGAGGCACATCCTGATATCATTACCGGTACATTTTCTATTTTTTATGCTCCTTGTTTGGTACTATTTGATACGGGTGCCTCTTTCTCTTTCATTTCAATAAAACTTTCCAATAAATTATCACTTGAATCATCACAAGAAGAAAGTACATCTATATCCTTACCCTCTGGTGATGTCTTTTCCTGTTCTAAAATCTATCCGGAAGTCCCTATTTCTATTATGGGATCTATATTTCCAGCAAATCTTTTCCAATTTCCACTTGAAGAATTTGATGTCATTTTGGGCATGGATTGGTTACATACTTATCATGCTCGATTTGAATGTAGAGACCAGAAAATAATTCTTACAAGCCCTTCAGGTCACCGTGTGTCTTATCAAATGGTTAAAAGACAAACCGGTACTAAATTAATTTCTGCTATGAAGTTTATCAATGCAATGAAAAAGGGTCATCAAGCCTTTTTATATATGGTGACTACTTCTGATTCATCCTCTCTACCTCCTAAAGAGAACATTCCAGTAGTATGTGAATTTCCCGATGTATTTCCTGATGAGCTACCTGGAATTCCTCCTGAAAGGGAAGTTGAATTTGCTATCGATCTTATTCCTGGTACCGGCCCTATTGCTAAAGCTCCTTATAGGCTGGCACCGTCTGAAATGAAAGAGCTGAAGACTCACCTGGATGATTTGATTGCTAAAGGTTTTATTCAACCTAGCTTTTCACCTTGGGGTGCTCCTGTTCTCTTTGTAAGAAAGAAGGATGGATCTATGCGATTATGCATAGATTATCGTGAGCTTAACCGGGTTACTATCAAGAATAAATATCCTCTTCCTAGAATTGATGATCTTTTCGATCAGCTCCGTGGTGCTTCTACTTTTTCTAAAATTGATCTTCGTTCGGGTTATCATCAAATTCCAGTCCGAGAAGTTGATATTCCTAAAACTGCCTTCAGTACGAGATATGGTCATTTCGAGTTTACGGTGATGCCATTCGGTTTGACCAATGCTCCAGCTGTATTCATGGATCAGATGAACCGTACTTTCAGAGAACACCTCGACAAGTGCGTTGTAGTGTTCATTGATGACATCTTGATCTATTCTAAATCTGAGGAAGAACATGTCCAACACCTTCGTTCTATTTTGGAGATTTTGCGCCGTGAAAAATGGTATGCTAAATTCTCTAAATGTGAATTCTGGTTACCTAAAGTGACCTTCCTTGGGCATGTCATTTCAAAAGAGGGTGTTATGGTAGATCCTTCCAAAATTGAAGCCATTGTTGATTGGAAAAGTCCAACCAATGTTTCCGAAATCCGTAGTTTCCTTGGCTTGGCGGGTTACTATCGACGATTTGTGAAGGATTTTTCAAAGATTGCTAGGCCGATGACTCAGCTGTTGAAGAAAGAGTCTAAGTTTGTGTGGTCTGAAGAATGTGAAAATGCCTTCCAGGAATTGAAAAAGAGGTTGACTACCGCTCCGGTGTTGATCTTACTTGAAGAAGGAGTGGACTTTGATGTTTACTGTGATGCTTCTAAGCACGGTTTAGGTTGTGTCTTGATGCAAAAAGGGAAAGTCATTGCTTATGCCTCTCGACAGCTTAGAATTCATGAAGTTAACTACCCGACTCATGATCTTGAATTAGCTGCGGTGGTGCATGCTTTGAAGATTTGGAGACACTACCTCATTGGAGTCCATTGCAACATCTATACCGACCACAAGAGCCTGAAATATCTCTTTACCCAAAAAGAGTTGAACATGAGACAAAGGAGATGGTTAGAATTGGTGAATGACTATGATGCCAATCTAATTTATCACGAAGGAAAAGCTAATGTGGTGGCTGATGCTCTTAGCAGAAAATCCTGTCATTCTTTGAATTCTTTTCGGGACTTACCTCCTGAACTTGCTTTAGAACTTCAAAAATTAGGAGTAAGCCTTGTAAAAAGGGGCTCTCATCATCTTGATGCCATGTCGGTGAACCGACTTCCACCGTGAGATCCGTACTTGCCTTCCTAATGATCCTACTTTCATATCCATTCGAGCTAAAATTCAACTTGGGCAAGCAAAGGATTGTAAGATTGATGATGATGGGTATCTCCGTTATCATGGTAGAATCTATGTTCCGAGTGCAGCTGATTTGAGAAAAAGAGTTCTTGATGAAGCACACCTTTCTCCTTACTCCATTCATCCGGGAGGTACCAAAATGTACAAAGATTTGAGATTGCAATTCTGGTGGCCTAGGATGAAAATTGAAGTTATGGGGTATGTCAGTAAATGCCTCACCTGTCAGAAAGTAAAGATAGAACATCAAAAGCCCGGGGGTTTACTTCAACCCTTGGATGTTCCTCTTTGGAAATGGGAGTCTATATCCATGGATTTTGTGATGGCTTTACCCAGGACTTCCACTGGGAAGAATGCTATTTGGGTGGTTGTGGACCGATTGACTAAATGTGCTCGGTTTATTCCCATCAAAGAGACTTGGAGATTAGAAGTTCTAGCTGGTGCCTATGTGAATGAAGTAGTGCGCTATCATGGGGTTCCTAAAGATATAGTTTCAGATCGAGATCCTCGATTTTGTTCTCGTTCGGACCGCATTACAGAGGCCTTGGGTAGTAAACTGTTGATGAGCACTGCTTTTCACGCTGCCACTGATGGTCAAACTGAGAGAACAATTCAAACCTTAGAGGATCTTCTTCGTGCCTGTGCCTTAGATTTCCAAACTTCTTGGGAGAAATGTTTACCTTTGGTTGAATTCTCTTATAACAACAGCTATCAAGCTTCCATTAAAATGGCACCATATGAAGCTCTGTATGGTAGAAAATGCCGTACTCCGGTCTGTTGGGATCAAACCCAAAATGTTCCAATGTTAGGACCTGATTTGGTGACCGAGTCCATTGAACAAGTTAAGATCGTTCGGGAGCGGATGAAAGCCGCTCAGGACCGTCAAAAATCATATGCTGATGTCCGTCGTCGACCACTTTCCTTTGAGGTTGATGATCAAGTATTCCTTAAAGTGTCACCTATGAAAGGGGTGAAACGGTTTGGCGTTAAAGGGAAGTTGAGCCCTAAATATATTGGACCTTTTCAGGTGATTGAAAAGATTGGTCCTGTTGCTTACCGTTTAGAATTGCCCCCAAATCGAAAGCAAGGTTCACAATGTCTTCCATGTTTCTCAATTGAGGAAGTACATTAGTGACCCTAGTCATATAATCCAAGAAGAGATTCTTGAATTGGAACCTAACTTGGTGGTTGAAGAAAGGCCAATTCGGATTCTTGAAAAAGCCAACAAGCAACTTAGGAGCAAAGTTGTACCTTTAGTCCGTATTCTTTGGCGTTGTGGAAATGTCGAAGAAGAGACTTGGGAGATCAAGCTTCTATGTTAGCTAAATATCCCGAGTTATTCTTGTAAGGTATTCCTTTTCTTACTCTTTTTCGGAGCTACTAAGCCATATTTAATCATAATTAGCAAGATATTGTTCTTATTATAGAATTTTAAACTAAAAGTTTGAAAATGCTTTTATGATTTTCAATGGTTTTAACATTAGTGAATGTTGAATCTCGTTGTTGGTGACGTCCCAATAATGGGTTTTCTCATTTATTGGTGTAGAAGTATTTTTATATCTTGATATGAATATGGATGTTCTTGTCTGATCAACAAGAGTATCACCGTTTCATTGAAAAGATACCTATATTTTCTTATAACTATAATTTCTCCTTCTAAGTTTCGAGGGCGAAACTTTTTAAAAGGAGGGTGATTGTAACGCCCGTAAATTTGGGACCGTTAATATATTTCGAAAATAATTAATTAATCAAGTAAAATTTGACAATAATGTATTCAAAGTAAAAATAATTCAAAGAAATATAATTTTATTATATTTTGAAGAAAAGTATTTATTTTGATAGTTTTGAAATGTTTAAAAATAGTTTAAACCGTGTAAAATCTTTTATTTCGAAATAAGGGCGTATCGGGGGGAAAATGACAATTTGTTTGAACGTTGGGTAAACGAAATTGGAAATGGGTCGTATGAATACTCAATTTTATTGTAATCTCGTGTTTAAAAACTTTGGTCTTGACGGAATTTGCGTTTGACTTACTTGATTTAATTATTATTGAAACGAGTAAAAAACCGACTCGTAAAAATCCCGATTGAAAATCCCGCACTTTCCTTTTTTTCTCCTTTCCTTTCTCCTTTCACGCGCACCAGCCTTCCCCTTTACTCTTTTTTTTCTGATTTTGTTCTTAGCATCATCATCATCAACATCAAAACACCAAAACACCATTAACATAATTTCAAGCTCAAAATCGACGTAATTTCTTCGTTACTAGTCCGTTTTTCGCATAATTTACCTTTCCGGAATCCCCTCGCCACGATCTACAACTTAGTATGTTCTAATTTCAATTTTCATTAAGTTATTTTAAGACCAATTTTCGGAAATTCGGTTTTATATGCTTATTATTGTGTTTTAATTGTTTATTTAGGTGAAGGATTGGAAGACGAGTTCGGGGACTCGTATATTGTAGAGGATAGCGGCTAGTGTCGTTAGGGTTTGGGTTTTCAAGGTGTTAATTGCTCTTTTTCTAGCTTAAGGTAACATATTTCGAGTTACTCGACGAAAGATCGTCACATGTATTTGATTTTTGTATGTTTGGTGATTTTTGTTGGTGTAGTAATTTTCACATGTTTAGGATGGTTGCATGCATGTCAATTGTTAGCTTAAATTATGCCTTTTGTTAGTTTAAATTAACAAAGTTGAATTGGGAACGATTAATTAATGTTCAGACGGTCTTATAATGTATTAAAATGAAAAAAAAAAGAGGAGAAATGGTGCGGCAGCAGCCGGCAGGCCCACGGCAGCCCCGGCCGGTCTTGGGATTGGCCCGGGTTGGTCCGTGCTTGTTTTGCGGTTTTTCGTACAATATTGGTCATTTCGGGTTAATTAAGGTTAGAATAGTATAAGTAACAAATGGGTAGTATTTTGATAGTAACAAAAATTATGTTATTGGTAAAATTGTGCTCATATTAATAGTTATCACATGTTAGGGTAGTTTACAAAAGGAAATTGTAATTAATAGGCTCAAAATGAATTTTATAGCTATAATTGTAATGTTTTGTTGATTGTCGTCAAAACCGAGCCTTAGTCCCTTTGATCGATGCGATGTCGATTAATTGAGTGATTGGTCACCGCAATTTGACCCGCACTGCACGCGCGGGTCTGGGGTTGCGGGTAAAAATTCGGTTGAATGAATTAGATAATCGGCCTTTTTCTTGTTTTAGGCCATTTATCAAGCTTTAGTTCACATGTATAGCTTATTGAATTTAATAGTGTCTTGTATTGTAGAAATGACCCTAGTTTCCCTGAAGCCTTTAATATGATTACTATTGTTAGAATTAGAAATTAGTATTGAATACTTATTGAGGATTCTGTTGGGATTGTATCTTTGTAATTAGACATTATAAGCCTTTCACATGATAGAATGCTAGAATTTATATTGATAAGTAGGACTTTTGGCCCTCTTAAGGTTAAGTGGGTGTCTTACTTCACTTGTGTGGTGAGTTATGTGTGGTGTGGGCTAAAATATTCAAGTGGGACTATTTGGGACTAGGTCCTAGGTGAGTATTTCGGCCTCCATCATAGATAGGTCTTTATAGTCTTTGACGAGTATATGTTCACTGCTTGATAGCCTTTGTGTTCCGGACTAGTGGATGTTTATCCAAGTTGGGGCATGACCTCATGTACTTATTTTGATAGTATGGGGTCAGCTTAAGTACTAGCCAACCCTTCGGTGGTGTCCTTAGGGTACTCACTTCACTTTGTTTTAAAAAAGTTGTGAGTCTTGGGTGCGGTGGTGTGTATCCGCATGTCTAGGTCTCTGCAGATTTTAGGCTAGGGTTGTGTTGTGTCTTGGCCATGTTTTCTTAATAGTAACATTGAGCCAAGATACCGGTTCGATTACCTTCCCTACCTCGTGGTATAGACTCGAGTTACAAAGTGACTATTGACCGTACTAAGAACTTATGCCTGTCTTTGATATATTGCCCTTTCTTGTATGGTGATTTTATGAATCGTAATAGGTGAGATGTAAGCCGATTCTGATTGATAAAGTTTGGATTACTATTTGTTATCCGATTCACATGATAGTTTAGTTTGGTCGAGTTTAGGGGTCAATTGCTAGAATACATGATAAGTAAATGGTTTATCAAATTGTTTACATGTTACATTACATGTTACATTAATTTTGACGATTCGTGGTCGGGAGGACTCAAGTTACTCCCCACTGAATTGTGGCTTTCGTGTTTGTATAAAATGCGATTGACAAGTTGTTGATGCTTTGTTTGGGGTCACAGACGGCTAGTGAGCAAGGAACCTTGGACCTAGTTTTGGCTATTCTATTAGTAAACCTTTTATACTTTTGGTTTGTATATAATTTGAAGGGACATATGTCTCCCTTTCTATTTTTGGTTTGTATCCTTATATTTCCGCGTCTTATGTTATGTATGTAAATTAGTTTATCAGTTGTTGCAGGGTTTTTGACACTCTTCTTGAGTTGGAATTGGTTGTGAATGGTTTAGTTAGAAAATTTTTGAAATTGCAGGTTTTTGGACTAGTTGAACCATTTACAAACATATCCTACCAGTTTTTCTGTAGAATTTACGTTTTTTTTTTAAGGCTAGAATTAAGGGTGTCACACCAGGTGTCTGACCGATTGCTGCGAAATTGCTGACAGGGGTGCCACCTGCTCGTGGCTGGCTGGCGGCCAGTTATCTGGTGTGAGATATCCCAAACCTTGTGGAGTTATTCTTCCGTCTAATGGTACTGTAGCTAGATCCAATCTTGTTACTAGTTCGGCGGGTATCTGTCGAAGCAAATTCCTCTTCGCGGATGCACCCGTGTCGGTCCACTACCGGGAGATCTCCTTCACTTGCTCGTCGCCGGGGTGACAGATCTTTCGCTTTAGGATATCTATCTGCGCCCAGAGCTCTCTGTCTCTCTTCCTTGCTTCGGCTTCGGCTTTCTTCTGGTCTTCTCTCATGTTTTCCATGGCCTTCTGAAAGTTCTCTACGCCGGCGAGCAAGATTTGTGTTGGACTGGGTGGTGGGGTGAGGCCTGAGCTTGCTGTTCCCTTATCTGATCTGGCTTGGGTTGTGACAGCAGGGGTTTTAGGAGGCAAAGAGGTTTTTGCTGTTGGTGTGATTCTTGAGGTATGTCCGGGAGCCTGCGTTGCCACTGTTGATGCCGGGTTTTGAGTAGAGTTTGGTGGTAGCGTCGGTTGACTGCTCCCTGACATAGCTTCCGATACTTGCTTATCCATTGTGTACTTAGATTATCAACGATTGACGACCACAATGCTCCACGGTGGGCGCCAAACTGTTTAGGTGATTTTTACCAAACTGGTTGTTTCCGGTCAATGCGGTCTTACTCGTTGGTTGCTTGATTGATTGTTTGTATGTCGATATTTAAATAAGTAAATAATGTACGTGATGTAAATTGACACGTAAGATTTGGTGACGCGAAAAACCCAATGTGGGAACAACCGCGGGAGGGACGGTACCCTGCCAAATATTGCACTAGCTTTGAATGAGAGGATGAATACAATTGAAACGTAATGTAAATCTTGCTAGCACGAAGTATTGTGTGAGATCTTGGATGTCCTCCTTTGATTGCTTCCTTGGCTATTTATAGGGTAAGAACCCTAGATGTATCCCACCTTGATTATGTAAAGGAATACAACTTCCATAATAACTCTTGCCATAACACACGATCTCCCTTCATTCTCTCCGATCTCCCTGACTTCTCCCTAAACCCTTTCCTAAATACGGACGCCTTCCCAGTGGGCCCCGTCTCCCTTCATACGCATCTCGGCCCACCTATCCTTCCTCCATCCGTGGACTCTACTTCCACCATACCTCCCTTCAAGGCCCATTCTCTTAACAATTTTACTAAGTGGGATTTTCCTATTATGCAAAATTTAGCCCAAACACCCATTATAGTCCTTATCTAATAATGTTTTTGCTTAATAAAGATGTATTCATAATTATCAAACTATGATAAGTGACTTAGTGTGCACCAAAAAATTAAGTGGCTTAGTAATCTATATACAAGTATTAACTCTATATTACCTTACATATTTTACTTGGGACAATTGCTCTCTAAAAAATATTATACAACAATCCTTTCTAAATTATACGAAAGCTTGATAGTTTGAATAAAGACGAAGATGGGCCTTCGGGCTCCGCACGCGGAGAAACGACTAGTTTTAAAAAACAAATAAAATCAAATGAAATAGTAGTGTTTTGCACCTCATTTGAGGTCGAAATAGTAAATATTACTCGTACTCCGTAATAACTATAGAGGCGGCATCATAAGATAATAGGCAAATTTCTGTAGGGTGTGATGATCAATTCGAATTAATTGTAAATGGATCGATCAATATGAATAAGAACATTTTGCACGGCAATTCATCGCTCACCTTTTTTTGCTCTCTTTTCACCCAGTTGCTTGCTTACATTGGATTGAAAGGGAAGAGGTAATATTTTGAATTTTGGACATACATTATACAGCTGGAGTAACTATTGGAATTTATAGTCAAGCCACTTCATGGCACTTTAGTCGACAGCAAGGTAATAAACGGCCAATGATCACAATGGCATGGCATACAATGGCAGAGAAAGCATGCTACATAGGTTGAAGCGATGACAATCATGTAGAACTGTAGAACTGTAAAAGGAGTAGGACGGAATGATACCCAAGGGAGGTATGTGAGTGCATAGAGTGGGAAAGTAATCCAAACATGTTATATATGTCTTGTTTTTGAGCAAGGATATACAACGAAAGGAGGGAAGGATGAAACCTTAACTGGCAATTAATTCAACAAAAAAAAGAAAAAAAAAAGCGACCTTTCATTAAATCAGCTTGATTATTTATAAACAGATATAATCATCAATTATTCACCTGTGAAAAAGAGAATTTAATGACAAAAAAGCAATTTTTATGAGCTTCATTTAACTGTGTAACTCTGCAAGGGCCTGGACCAGTGAATTGTGAGAATACAAAAAAGGTAAGGTACATAAGTTAACAAAGCGGCTTTGGGTTCTATACCCTGTGAACTTCTTGGGGTATCAGCAACTGTTCATAATCGTCTACTACCACCTACACAGATGTAACCACAATGATACATTAATAATTGTTAAGACGGCTTTCAGGTATTCGACATCTGTGTGTGCAAGGAATAGTATTACCTTGTAGTTTTTATCACCACAAGTGTACTCAACCAACAGTTTCTTAGGCTCCGCTGGACAAGGGTCACAAAATCCCATAATGCCTGATTTCTTCACTCCCTCGTGAAGCTGCAAGGATACATCAAAGAATGGGCGTCATAATTGACCACTCTTCTCCATATAGACTTGTTAAAAAACTAACCTCACCCGCAAGGACCCTCTTTTTTAGGGGTCAACAACCCGTAGTTTGGGTTAGGTTCAAAGTTGAACCTGACTACACCCATAAATCGGATAAATTTATGAAAAATGTAAAATAATTTAATGAAAACTAAATAGGGGCAAGGCTAGACATGGCAAACAGGTTAATCGGGCCGGGTCAATTTCGGGTCTGTAGACTTCGGGTCGGGCCGGGCCGGGTCATTTTCAGGCCGGCTATTATTAAGTTTTTTTTTTTTTCTTTTTTTTGATGACGAGGGGTTGAATCCCCCGGGCCCATGCATTCCCGCACCATCACATGGACCATGTAAGCCACCCCCTTCGGGGGCTGCAGTGGCAAAGCGATCATCGCCCCAGCTGAGAGTCGAACCCGGGACCTCTCAACTCCTGCATTTCTGCAAGCTTCAAGGTTTAACCCGGCTACCACTGGACTAACACCACTTGGTTGGCTATTATTAAGTTATTTATGGATAATAATCAGTTTGCAGCAATAAACATTCGGGGCGGGTTATACTGGGTCGGGTCAATTCGGGTTCGGGTCTTAAGTCCGGGTGTCGGGTCGGGTCAATTTCACCACGTCTAGGCATTGGCTAATTGGGGATGTGGGAATGGAGGAAGAAAAAACAAAATAATGGAGTAAATGGTTAGCCACACTAATACACTAATAGAATCCAATGTGGAGAATCAATAATTATAATTATATGAATTGTTTTCCTGGTAAATGAGAAAAAGAGGATCGAACCTTGAGTTGCCCCAAATCATTGACCAAGAAATTCAGAGGTATGGTAACGTCAATAACTTGTGAAGCCAAATCATCACTGAACTCTTCGGAATCATCTTGTTTTTTCAAAGCCTTTTCACTTCCATACAAAGCTTTTGTAATCACCAATCCACCAACCTCCATTTGTTTATTTCTTTTTCTACCAGCCACAACTTCTAACAGTTGTTGTGCCTTTGCCGCAGCTGTCCTGGCCTCCCGAACCTGGTTGAAAGAGATGATGACAAAGTTAATCACGTGTTAAAGTTTCACATCTGAGCTAGGAAAGTAGAAACAGTACAACTCTATGTTACTCCGACACTTCACTTTGGTCGCATGTCGGATGTCAGGCACTCCGGTGTATGACACGACACGACACAACACTTCGAAACTTAATGTAGACCAAGAAATAGAAAACTTGGCGGAAAATAGAGGTATCCAACACTTTAACACCGGGTCAGGTGTCCAAGACTTGCAGGCTTGCAGCCGAGTCAAAGTAACATAGATAAAAGTAGGATGCTCCCAAAACCCAGTGAATTAATGGGTTGGTCTCACTTATGAGACTGTCTCGGATAACTTTGTTCATTGTGCCCAAACCCACTGAATGTCCTAGATGAAAAGGTAGTATAAAGTGCAAAGGAAAGAATTTGGACCAGAGGAAACCAGCTAATCATCATATTCAACTTATTGCCTATTCTTCTTATCTCAGGGTGTACCAGAAAGACACTCCATTCTCTAAACGAAGACTCTATGATAATTTACCAAGAATAAAGTCCTAAAAAAAGGTAAATTCTCATGTTCGGAAAAATTGTCAATTCGGTCAATCTTTCCTTATAGTAAGCTATTTGCTCGAAATCTTATGGCAAGTCTTTTCAATCAATATTGTTTCTTGGTCATATTAGGCTCTCTTCTTTGTATGGGAAATCAAGGATTGTACCTGGCCTGAAGTCTGCTCCATATTCTCTAGTGCCTTTTGCTTCTCTCGTCTAAGATAATAAGGTTTAGCAACAAACTTCTGCATGAATTAGAGAAATTAGTCAAAACCAGTTAATCCAATACCTACAAACCCAATCTAGATATCACTATAAGTTCTTGCATGCTCAACAGAGAATTTAGATGTGATGGGGAACACTTCAACCCTCAGGAGATTGTTGTTTGTTTATATATCACGGTAACAAATAAATATAAAACATTGAAGTGAGAAAATATCCGGCAACGTATATAGCTCAACAAACCTGAAGTATAAAATACAAGGATGTCGGAATAGCAAATGCTCCAGCTGCAAACACAGGATTAATATAGCTCGAAAGCAGAACCTGCAAGCAAAAGAGCAGTGTGTAAACGAGGCCATAATGTATAACAACAACATTACCACAGTGCCTCAATGGCTCCTGCAAATTGCGGCGGGGTGTTCGGATGTACACAGCCTTACCCTTGTGTTAGCAACACAAAGAGGCCATAACGTATAAACAAAATAAAATTCCGAGGAATTGTTTCCCAATACTCAATAATTCAAGAAAGTGAATAATAATGATGATGGATTGGTGGGCAGGATTCTGAGCCTAGCTGGCAATAAATTAGCCTTCTCTCTCACACCTCCTTTTACAGCAAAGAAAACAATATTGGCCTCTACACCTCTAACATGAGACTCAAATTTTGATGAACTAGTTATCAAAACGTAGTTGTCTGTATACAAACTCAGGAAAGAGGAAGAACTTAAATATTGAATTGACCAGTGATTCTGCAAATTTAGCCAGAAGAGAGTGGGTGAAATGGTGAATCATACAACCCATAATCTATTATGCGACAGTAACAAAGAAATATCATTCACATGAAGTGTCATGAACAATGGAAGTAAACGTTGCACTTACTGGGACAATTAACTTCTGGCCACCCCGGTGCAATTCGAACTTCCAAAAGATACCCTGCAAACAAACAAATTAAACAAGTGATGTATACACGCTATACAACATCAAATCCTGCAAGCAAATAAAGCATTCGCTTGATACCTTCAAACTGAAGAAGGACAATATTCAATAAATAGTAAGCATGAATAGTTTGTGAAAGATAATGCACCCAAAAGCACATTTCTCCTAGACGGGCATAACAAACTTAATTCCAAAGATATTTGGTGTAACAGCAAACTAATAATTAAAATAGCTTTTTGCTCATTCATTCTAGTCAACCAATCACTTCATCCGTTTCCTGCCTCCCTCCTCCTCAAGACAAGATTATTAGCCAGATACCTGGCAACGATTATAAGATTTGTATATCCATCTTATTCATTACGGCCCTGTTTTACCCAAGCGTTTCTTAAAAGAACTATAGATAATGGTTGAAAGGATAGCATGCATTTAAAGTCGTAAATAAAAAAATTTCAATGTCACAACAAAGACACCGAGTACTAGAATGCATCAATTCAGGAGGACAATGTTACCTGAATACCTATCGTATACAGCATTCGGACTGTGCTGAATCTCGATATTCTACGGCCCCCACCAATTTCAAATTCAAGAGCATTGCTACAAGAGAAAATCAGTGTCAAAGGCAAACTTATCAAACAGATGTGAATGTATTTATAGGATGTTCATATGCACATGAAAAAATTGCCCAAAAATGTAAATGTGCTAATCGTCAAAGCTATGTTATTCCGACACTTCACTTAACTGCCGTGTCACGTGTCAGACATGCGTCGGTGTCCGACACGACACGACACTTCGACACTTCAATTTAGACCACAAAACAGGAAAATTCACCCCAAATAGCCGTGTCCGACACGTCCGACACGTGTCGGCGTGTCTGAGTAACACAGCATCAAAGTATACACATATTACAATCAGTCTAAAACCTTGACATGAAAAATGAACAAACCTTCCAATTCTGCCTCCTATACGCCCATGCGACTTCAAGGAGAAACGGTGTTTATAATGAGCTGATGCTTCAAAAGAGCTAGTGCCAAACTGTACCAAAAATGGATATTGTAAGGGAAATAAATGATTGCAAGCAGCGGATAGACTGATGCAAAAACAGGCAACTAATATATCAATAACCCCAAATACTATCTCCTTTCAGCAGTACAGCTATCTGAAGAGAGTACTGAGCAGTGAATTGTTTAGCGACACTAAGGAAAACAATCAGATTGACAAGATGAAACAGTAAGGCATATAAGTGTACAGCAAATGTGTTTCTTTCTAACTTTAGTTATTTCAGTGATTTAGACTTTAGAGTAGGGAATAACTTCAATTACGAAAGTCACGGCAGGAACAAATTTATAATATATAGCCCTCATGTACATTATATGTTTTGGCACAGTTGTTTAACACAACCAAACTACCAATGCTACTCTACAACTTAAATAGACTTCCACAAAGCTACAAACATATAGAGGTTCTACCTTGATTTGGCCAGAAGCAAGTGTTTTCTCTTCTTTCTTATGCCATCCAACAGCAATTGCCGACTCTGTTCCCAGCTGAAATTGTATCTGCAATAGTAAAATTTGACCAAAATATCAGCAGCCACGAAAGGAATTAGGACGAGACACCAAATCCATATTCGGTACATAATTCATCATTGTTTAACAGAGCATATCAAAAAGAAAATATTTGAGATTTTTGCAAAAAAATGACAGATTGCATGCATCCATATCAAGCATATATTCCTCTCAATCTTTAGCCCTTTCGCTAATGAGAGAAACATACATTTCCATTTGAAGTTTCAGTCAATTGGCGAGTCCATGAATTAGAGAGGTTGATTGACCCATCTTTGAGTGACATTGCCAGTCCCGCGGTGGCAGTGGAATGAGGTGATAAGTGGCTGTAGGAAGACAAAGCACACAAGCAATTAGATGAAAAATGAAAATATAATATAAAGTTGTGGTCACTCGGAAATCAGAAACAAAGAATATATTCATAAAAAAAGAAAAAAAAAAGAAAAAAAAGTTTGCACATACCCTGAGGTTTGAGTTAATTCCACAACGGTGCTCTAAGGTTTCCGCAATTCCGCTTTAATGACCTAAGGTTTCAGTTTTTTCCCATATTTGTGACCTTAAATATCATATCACCAAATTTTCATCCAAAAACCAGATACTTTTAACCATGATATAGTATTTTTTTTTTTTTTTGCAAAATTATGTGAAAATGACCTTTGTTTTTGCTTTAACGTTTATTTTCACACTTTATTACGCAGAAGAACGTCATTAATCCACATGCAACTTAATTGTGTTATACCTTGGGAGTAGCTTAGTCACAAAAGGCTATGTTACACGTGTCAGACACGCGTCGGTGTCCGACACGACACGACACTTCGACACTTCAATTTAGACCACAAAACAGGAAAATTCACCCCAAATAGCCGTGTCCGACACGCCGACACGTGTCGGACACTGAGTAACACAGACAAAAGGAAAAAAATTCCAGAGCTCAAGTCACCAAAGTGGAAAATAGCTAAAACCCCAGGTTACCAAAGTGAGATTAGCCCAAACCTTTTGCCACCAAACTACAATTTTTTTTGAAACAATAACCAGTAGTTATTAAAAATGAAAAGAGGATCACATACCGTGTTGTTTGTATACCGATAAGTGAACGCAAACCAGCAGAGGCCATGTATTCAATGGAGGCAACTGGTGATATCTGATGACTAAGCACGGCAGTAGCATTTCCACCTCCTGAGTTTCCTATAACTGCTAGATTCCCACCAAGTGCAATATTTAAGCCTTTAGATAATTGAGACTGAGCCTCACTGGCCATGGACATTCTAGCATTTTCAAACAAAAAAAAAACTTAGGGGGCATTTGGCATTATCAAAGGGAAAGGGAATGATATCAAGAAAGGCATAAGAGGGGAAATGAAAGAGATCACTCCAAATTTCCATCAGTGTTTGGTTACTATAGGGAGAAATACATTAACCAACCAATTTCTACTAAACCACCATCAACCACCACCACCAGCCACCATCCACCCTATACTCATCGGCGACCCGCAGTCGACCTTGGTGATTGACCTGGCCCCGCCCCCTACTGGCTGGACAACCTCCCACCCCCACCCCACCCCTATAACCACCAACCTAAACCTTAAAAAAACCCTTCCCTACATCTGAAATCTCCTCCCCCGTCCTCAAAAACACCAGGGCTGGCATTTTTTACTGTGGGGAGGAGATTTCAGGAGTGGGGGAGGGTTATCTTATGGTTTAGGTTAGTGGTTATAGGGGTGGGTTGGGGTTTTTGTAGGGAGGGGGATTTGTCCGGCAGGTGCAGACGCCGGCAACGACATGCTGGGAGGGTTGCTGGCACAGCGCCGGTATGCCGCTGGTTGTGGACTTGTAGAGCGGTGGTGTTAGTGGTTAATGGTGGTGGGGGATATAAGTGGTAACTGTTGGTAGTTGGGGAAGGGAATGGGTTACCCTTGGGAGGTGGGGAGTTTGGGGGTAAGGGAAGAGGAACGGGAATGGGAAAATGGGGTAAACAAACATCAACAAAAGGAATGATTGTTACCAAAGTTGGTTGGTGTGAGTGGTAAGGGATCTCATCTCTTAAACAAGTGGTCGAGGTTCGATTCCTGACTCTTGCGAATGAAAAAGCCAAACTTGGGAGAGGTCTACACATTAAGTTGAGGAGATTACCCCAGTCGGCAGGGGATAAACCTGGTCAACACCCCAAAAAAAAAGGGAATGATTGCTTCTTCCCTTACCCTTTCCAATAAAAGGCTTACCAAACGGCAAACAGCCCCTTAGAAGATTGATATATGTAATCTTTTATCCTTTAGTAAGTCCCTGTGTTACTCAGACACGCCGACACGTGTCGGTGTCCGACAAGTGTCGGCGTGTCGGACACGGCTATTTGGGGTGAATTTTCCTGTTTTGTGGTCTAAATTGAAGTGTCGAAGTGTCGTGTCGTGTCGGACACCGACGCGTGTCTGACACGTGACACGGCAGTTAAGTGAAGTGTCGGAGTAACATAGGTAAGTCCAAGAAAAACAGCTTTGTTTCAAATAAAACGTGTATTGCAGAAGTAAACTCGTCACCCCCCCCCCCCCCCCCGGGAAAAAGTAGCTAGATCTTTCAGCAACACAGCTCTTAAGTTTAAATCCAACAAGATAAAGAGGATTAGCATTTAGCAATGACTTGAGCTTGCAGAAATAAGCAGGACCACCACAACGCTTATTTAAGGTTACATGGGAGAAAAAAACAGGTAGCATACCCCCTCATAAAGCCATCGCCATCTAAGAAATCCGGCAATGACAAATTTGCCACAATTGAACCAGCAGATCGAATCTGAGCGAGTTTTTCGAATTCTTTCCTGAGCTTTAACCTTTCCAGTTCTTCCTTGATCTCTTCTGTTTTATTTAGCTTTGCCCCAAGTTCTAAACCAGATTTCAACCCTTCCATACCATATATATCATATATCTGTCTTTTATTCTCATCAGAGAGTATTTCATATGCCTCACATATTCGCTGAAAATTCTCTGTAGCAATTTCTTTCATCTGGAGAAATCACAAAGAAGATGTTGAACATTTACACCTCAAAACATGGAAAAATTAGCGTGCGTGAAAGAAAGAATCCCTCTACTATAGAACACAGTTATTGCGTCTACTGTGTATTTTTCAAGGAGTCCTAGTTGTTATAAGAAGGCACCAAGCAAATATGTACATCAAATGGGAAGCATTGTTTCAAGGACTTGAAGAAAAGACGACATTACAACATTAGCCTGATCCAAGGCTGCTTTACGACATCTCACTTTGCTGGATTCAAAATGGTATATAGAAGAGCCAAAATTCAGGGATGCTCAGCTCTGGCATCTACCTTGATGGCCTAGTTTTAATTTTAACTATGGTCAGAGGTCATACAACTTCTAAAGTGTAACCTCCACCAGGACCAAATATAAAGAAAAATTACTGAATAGTCAAACATCAACATCATACCAATGCGTTACTTCAAAAAAAAAAATCATACCAATGCGTCTAAAAGACTTGACGAAAGGATGTTGTTTTCACTAAGCCCAAACACCCAAAAAGAATATTCAAGATTCTATCTGATGTATGCCTTCACGAGTTCACATTCCAGGGAAAATGAGTCGAAGGTTGTTTGACTCCATTGAAGAGACAAATTCAGTGAGATGAAGATCGTTCATAACATTGTCCCCATTTTAAGAAATAATTTCAAACAGCTACTCTACTATCCTACATGCAATCCAACTTCCTTGGCTGAAAAAAGAATCTGAATGGAGTAATACAATGTATGTGTAGTCCAGGTAGAAGAGCATCTGATCTTTTCAGCACATAGTCAATTGGTGTCAATTGGTGATTACATAAATTCTTTCAAGAAGTAAATTATGTCGCCCAGGGATAACATCACAAAAATCGATTGGATTGTCTAACGACTAATGAAGGCTTTGGAACATTTCAGGCTTACGAATGACCACCTTATGCACATATCAGTCCATGCCTAGGTAACATTTTATAACTGTAGATTTACTTTTATCATGCCAGGAAACTCTCAGCTTAAAAAAGTGTGCCTAGGGTGCGCTTAAGCCCAAGACTCAGTGAGGCACTAGCCAAAATGCCTCACAGCACCTTAAATGCACCTCATAGAAAAGGAGAAGCCTGCTAGATGCACTACTACACAATTTCAATAGCATTTTCTTCTGTTTCTTATACCTTTCTTGGCACATTATCCCCAACATTTATTCCTTTACATGTTAATCCTCTTTAAAATCCAAAAAAAAAAAAAAAAAAAAAGGAAAACATTGCACAAAACATGCAAATCTGTTTTCAAAATTTGTGTGTCTCGTGGTCTATACAGCGTGTGCCTGGCACATTGCGCTCTGTCGCCTAGGGCCCTATTCGCCTCAATGCGCCTCCCGCCTATTAAAACAAAAGGGGGAGACTGAAGCCATAGGACTTCCTCCAAGAATGGAAATGTTTGTGAAACACCTCCCTCCTCCCCCGCCCCACTTTCCTACGGATTGGTTCTCTCACTTTTCAAAGTACACTATCCCCCTTTCCCAACAACATTTATTTTTGGTAATTTTCTTAGGAAGGGAAGGGGGCTCATTCAATGCACAGAACATTATTATCTTCGTCTCAAGAAAGATGTCTAGCTTCTTCTCTAACCCCTAATTATTTATACATGGCTTTCACTTCAATAACATATACTCGTAGCTCTTACTTAGTATTCTCATGCCGCTCCCAAAGCCAGGTTTCAAACTGCAACTCACTAAAAATAATAGGCATTCCACATTGGCACATTAGGACAATGAAATACAAATAACAACTCACTAGGGCTCACAATACCAATAATAAACGTTCAAAGAACCTCATTTATCCTTATCGTCTAGGCTACCTATCCCAATAATCCCAATAACAATCGTGAATTATGCAGCAGAAGGCAACAACTTGGGAAAGACAAACCTATGACACCGTTTGCATCAAATCGCTATAATAAAGATACCAAATGGACATTCAAGCACAGAACAGCTATTTTCGGACAACAACCAAGCTTCAAGTGTAAAGCAAATATAAATGAACTGCCCAAACACGCAATACCGAAAAGAACCAATTACATATTTACATATACTCAACTCTTCCCTCCGTTTACCTTTTTATACTTTTCAGGATATTTTAATTAGAAGTAAACACGTGATTGGGGGCCGGAGGGAGTACTACTTAACTACATTACCTCATACATTATTTGAAACAAGCAAAGCCTAAAGAAGCAATTACTCATACTCAAGTACTCCCTCCGTCTCATTCGTTCACCTATTTTATTCCTTGTGAGTAGTATTTTAACTAAAAGGTCAAGAAATGACTGAGACGGAAACAGTACTACCTTAACTACATTACCTCATATACATTATCCGAATCTCAAACTGCCCAGTAACTCAATATCCCGTTACATGTGAACGGTCCACCCAAAGAATAATAAAGGTAAACAAATGAACGAGACGGGAAAGTACTACTTAACTACATTACCTCATACATTATCCGAAACTCAAACTGCCCAACAACTCAAAATCCAATTACAAGCGAAACCGATTCACACAAACATTTAAACACCACTACAACTAGCTACCATCAAAAACACTAATTAAAACACAATAACAAAACAACCCACAATCGAAAACCATCAAAATCAATCAAATTAAACCAAATAACAAAAATCCCACAAATTAAATGAAGAAAAGATAGAATCTTTAATACATTGGAAGCTTGGTATTTATCAGGATGATAGATTTGAGCCCATTGACGATAAGCTTTACGAATTTCTTCAGTAGAAGCTTCTGGTGAAATATTCAACAAAGCATATAGTTCTCTATTTGGGGTTTCCTCCATTGATGAACACTTTGTTTTTACTGCTGTTAATTACTCAAATTTTACTGTGAATTTTTTGTAGCTTGAAGATGATGCATAAACAAGGAGCAGAAAAAATTAGAATACGAATAAGAAATACGAATAGGAATATGATTTTTTTTTTTTAATTATTTGAAGAACAAGAAAAAGGGTTCAACAAGGGTTTTTTTGTTTTGTTTTTTTTCAATTGGAATTGAAATTGAAGTGTTTTTATTTGTGTTTTTGTGTTTCTAGTTTGACCTCCTTGGCAAGAAAAGATTGCGGCTTTCTTCACCAAAAAAAAAAAAAAAATTGCTGCTTTGAGGCCTGTAACTTATACCCCCTCTTATTCACTATATTCTTCCCCTTTTCTTTTTGCACAAGAAATAAGAAAGTTAATTTGGACCACACAAAATACACTACCCCACATGCAATTAAATTTGGACCACACAAATCAACCCAAAAAAGGAAATAGGGAAGAAAACTCGAATAATCCGAAAAGGGAAATAGGGAAGAATATAGTGAATAGGAGGGAGTAACTTGTAATTTTAGACATGGTGAATATGGAGCAATACCTTTGCAGCAGGAGCCACTGACCAGGGCACCTCACCTCAACAGACAGTCCAAAGCAACACCACACCTATCTCAGAAACCAGTCAAGTGGGCTAAGTTTAGTGGCCAATAAGTATGAGTACAAGCCCAACCACCACCGCCACCATGGCCGGTGGTTGGTCACCGAATTAGGCTCGAAAAGTCCTAGGGGTCCAAGGGAAAATCACAATGCCGAGTCTAGAAAACCAAGTCGACAGAATCGAAGAAATGACAAACAACAAAAGCAACCTTTCCATTTTCGGCTAAACCATGAGGAAAAAGCACTCAAAGAACTTTTTTGGCTTGTCTTCCCATATACCGGATACAACCTAGAGCCAATTTTAATACCAAGGACTCAATCATTTCGTCCTCAAGTGCCTACATTCAATGAAAAAGCAAAGAATGCAAAGAAAGGACCACAACTCACATCACACCGCATTTCTCTTTTGTTTTCATTCCGATTTACAATTAAGAGCTTTTAAACCGTTGTAATATTGTACTTGGACTCTTACAAAGCATGTGAGGAGGATCCCGACCCTTGGATGTAGTTTCCTTCAAGTTTGTAACCTAAAAAGGCCTATATAAGGACCTCAACTCGATCGTTGTAACACAAACGGTGATTTATGAATGAAACCCGAGATTTCTCTCAAATTTAAACCTCTTAATCTTGTGCTTAGTCTGTAGATTAGAGTCGGGCTTGATAATAACTCGTGCTTAGACCGTGGTTATTGATTAAGTACTGTTAGTAGAGTATAAACTTTCTGTCCGAGACCGTGGTTAGTTTAGCTTTCTTTTGTTTGTTTTGATTGAGTCTTTCTGTGTTAATCTGTGGAATCTCTTAACTCTAACACCCCAAATTGTTAGCTTAATTCCTGTGAGAATTCGTGGGTTTTACAAAGTTGATAATTATATCCAAAGTTCCCTCCTTTCGGTCAAATCCAGAACTATCTCATTCACTTTGTCCATTTGTGTCTATCAGTAGTTCGGTGGAGTATTTATGCTACTTTGAGTCTCCTACAAATCCTAGAAATTTACTCAGAGTTAGCTCTCATATCAAAGTAATTTCTTGCCAAGTTTCATGATTTTAGGAGGTCAATTCATAATTTTATTAAATAGCACAAGTTTATTGCATTCCCGAGAACTTGTCTTATTTCTCTTTGGTTTGTTTATTGTTTTTGTCTAGACCCTTGGACATTACATCGCAAACTGGTATATCGAGCAAGGTTTTAACACGATTCTATCTTGTGTTAGTCTTGGGAAGGAAAGTGAGTTCATTTTTACCCTAACTACAACAAAACTACAAAAATAACCCATGAGTGAAGAGAGATTTACTTGGTATTGAGACCGGGGTGGATCGGATAGCGGGAAGAATCAATGAACTGGTAAATATTGTCAACACTCTTGCAGAAGGAGTTCCTAACAGGCCACCCTACGCAGGCAGAGGCGGGGTAGAGGCTTTGTTGGAGCAGGAAGAGGACAACCATACCACCAGGAACAGGGAGAAGACATGTCATGGAATCGATGAATCTATGGCGGAGGGCATCTACATGGAAAGAGACAAAGATATAAAGGTAGAAATTCTTGATTTCCATGGTAGTTTAAACCTCGAAGATTTGTTAGATGGATTAGAACTGTTGAGAGAGTCTTTGAATTTAAGGGATATCTTGACAGAAAGCTTTCAAAGTTTCTATCCTTAAATTCAAAGGTTATGCCTCACTTTGGTATGAAAACCCGAAAAGCCGAGAGAATGAGAGAAGGCAAGGAACCCATTAAATCTTGGCTAAAACTTAAAAAGAAATTGAAGGATAAGTTTATAGCTAAAGATTACACACAGGATATGTTTATCAAGTTAACCCAAACCAAACAAGACCAACAATCTGTTGAGTCTTATCTTAGAAGCTTTGAACAACTTACCCTGCAATGTGAGATTACCGAAAAGCCCGACAGAAAATTGCTAGGTTTGTTGAGGGCTTAGATCCTAAGATTGCTATAAGAGTTAGAATGCAACAAGTCTGGTCCTTTGATGAGGCAGTCAACCTTGCATTGAGGATTGAAAAGATGGGAAAAGCCAAGGTCACTGCTTCCAAACCCCTTACCAGATCCACTTTCAAACCTTTTTCTAGGGTTAGGATTGGAGAAACTCCAAAACTTGCAACCCAACCAACACCAGACAAGGGGAAGAGTCATGTGAATCCTAGAACCAACACACTGTGATCTGATGGAAAAATTAAATGCTTCCGAGTGCCAAGGGTATGGCCATTTTAGGAAGGACTGTCCTTCTAAGAGAACCTTGACAACAATGGAAGTAGAACAGTGGGAGAGGGAAGGTTTGGTTCAGTATGAGGAAGATGAGACCCAGATAATGGAGGAAGTGGAGACTGAAGGAGATCCAGAACAAGATGCGATTTGTGGCCCCCGATACAGGTCACAACTTAGTCTTGTGGAGGGTCATGCATTCCCAACACTCACCTCGGAAGCGATCAAAGATCCCGATATTCAGAACGGATGCACAGTCCAGGGGAGGGTTTGTAACCTAATCATAGATGGGGGAAGTTGTACAAATGTGGCATCAAATGCCATGGTTAGTAAACTCAACCTGACAACTCAAGAGCACCCAAACCCTTACAAGTTGAGGTGGTTGAACAAGGGAGCAGAAGTAAGGGTGGACAAACAATGCTTGGTTCCATTTTCTATTGGGAAGGTGTATAAAGATGAAGTCTTGTGTGATATTATCCCAATGGATGCCTGCCACCTACTCCTGGGAAGACCATGGGAGTATGACAGGAATACCACTAACCATGGGAAAGATAACATCTATAGTTTCAAACATGAAGGCAAGAAGGTCACCCTGACCCCATTACCACCCAACCAGAGAAACTATGGAGGTCCAAGTATGCCAGAGGAGAACAATGGTGTGCTATTTCTTTCTGAAGCAGCCATGATCAAAGAAATGAAGCAAGAACAACCTGTCTGGGTGTTACTATCCAAAGAAGTAAGCAAGGAAGGGAGCCCTAAGATGCCTGCTGAAGTTAGGCCATTAATTCAGAGGTATAAGGAAGTGTTTCCAAGAGAGCTGCCTAGTGGGTTGCCACCATTGAGGGGCATTGAGCACCACATAGACCTTGTTCCAGGCTCAGTGCTTCCCAACAGGCCAGCTTATAGAAGTGATCCCACTGCTACCAAAGAATTGCAAAGCCAAATTGAGGAACTTATGAGCAAAGGATTTGTCAGGGAATCTCTCAGTCCTTGTGCAGTCCCTGCTCTACTTGTTCCAAAGAAAGATGGGACATGGAGGATGTGTACTGACAGCAGAGCCATTAACAACATCACTGTCAAGTACAGGTTCCCAATACCAAGGTTGGATGACATGCTAGATGAGCTCATTGGTGCCATGATATTCTCTAAGATTGATCTCAGGCAAGGGTACCATCAAGTCAGGATAAGGGAAGGAGATGAGTGGAAGTCTGCCTTAAAAACTAAGCATGGACTGTATGAATGGCTTGTGATGCCATTTGGTCTTTCTAATGTACCAAGCACCTTTATGAGACTGATGACTGAGGTGCTAAGGCCATGTTTAGGCAAATTTGCAGTGGTCTACTTTGATGATATCTTGGTTTATAGCAGCAGTGAAAGAGAGCACCTGAAACATCTTGAAGCTGTGTTCAGGATCCTTAAGGAACAAAAACTATTTGGCAAACTAGAAAAATGCACTTTTATGGCTAAAGAAGTGGCATTCCTAGGGTACATTGTCTCTGGGAGGGGGATTACAGTTGATCAGGACAAAGTTGCAGCCATCCAATCATGGCCTACTCCTAAAACAATCACTGAGGTGAGGGGGTTCCATGGATTGGCCTCCTTTTATAGGAGATTTATCAAGAACTTCAGTTCAGTTGTTGCTCCAATTACTGAGTGCATGAAGAAAGGAGAGTTCCACTGGACTGAAAGTGCTCAGCAGTCCTTTGAGAGGATTAAGAAATTGATGTGTGAGACTCCTATTCTGAAATTGCCAGACTTTGATCAACTCTTTGAGGTAGAGTGTGATGCCAGTGGGGTAGGCATTGGTGCAGTCCTAATCCAAGCTCAGAAACCTGTAGCTTACTTCAGTGAGAAATTGAATGGAGCTAAGTTAAAATATTCTACCTATGACAAGGAATTTTATGCAATTATCAGGGCAGTCATGCATTGGAGTCACTATTTGAAGCCAAAACCATTTGTGTTACACTCTGATCATGAAGCTTTGAAATATATAAATGGTCAACACAAATTGAGTCACAGGCATGCTAAATGGGTGGAGTACTTGCAATCATTCACCTTTTCCAGCAAGTATAAAGAAGGAAAACAAAATGTAGTGGCAGATGCACTATCAAGGAGGCACTCATCTGTCAACTATGGGAACCAGGGTCCTTGGTTTTGAGTTCATGAAAGAGATGTACAAGGAAGACCCGACTTTCTCGAGGAGTGGATCACACGTTTGAAGGGCATAGGGTTCCGTGGGAACAAGTACTTGCTGCAAGATGGGTTTCTATTCCAAGGGAACAAGCTCTGTGTTCCAAGGGGTTCCTACAGGACCTCCTAATCGGGAAGTCCATTCGGGAGGCTTAGGAGGGCATTTTGGTGTTCAAAAGACACTGGACATACTACAAGAACAGTTCTATTGGCCAAGAATGATGGGGGATGTCCAAAATGTTCTCAGGAGATGTTCAGTGTGTCAAATGGCTAAGAGTTCCTTCCAAACTGGTCCATATATCCCATTACCAGTACCAAGTAAGCCATGGGAGGATGTGAGCATGGATTTCATTGTTGCATTGCCAAGGACACAGAGAGGAAAGGATTCAATCATGGTTGTTGTTGACAGGTTCAAGAAGATGGCCCATTTTATAGCTTGCAAGAAAACAGAAGATGCTTTGCCAGTGTTCTTTGAGCTATACCTAAAGGAAATTGTGAGGCTTCATGGAGTTCCAAAGACAATTGTTTCAGATAGAGATACAAAGTTCATGAGTTACTTACGGAAAACTCTATGGAAGCTACTCAAAAAACAAGACCGTTGTTCAAGATTTCCCACCACCCCCAAACAGATGGCCAAACTGAGGTCACCAACAAAACCTTGGGTAGGATTCTGAGATGTCTTGTAAACAAAAGTCTAAAGGATTGGGACATCAAATTAGCAGCAGCAGAATTTGCCTTCAACAGATCACCATCAACTGCTACTGGTCATAGTCCTTTTGAGGTTGTCTATGGGATTAACCCCCTAATGCCTGTAGACTTATCCTCTGTGCCAAGAAATGAGGTGAATCATGATGCTAAGGCCAGGGCAGAGCAACTCCTGAAACTCCATGAAACTGTGAAAAGGGAGATTGAGAAGACAAATGAGAAATACATGAAACAGTCCAAGGTGCATCAGAAAAGAAAGGAGTTTGTTCCAGGGGATTTAGTCTGGGTTCATTTAAGAAAAGAGAGGTTTCCATCAAGAAGAAAGAACAAGTTGATGCCAAGAGCTGATGGCCCCTTTGAAATTGTTGAGAGGATTGGTCCAAATGCCTACAAAGTGGATCTACCAGGAGAGTATGAGGTGCATGACACTTTTAATGTGGGTGACCTAAGTCCATACTATGATGATGCTGAGGGGGAGGAGTCACCAGGCTTGAGGACAAGCCCTGTTCAACCAGGGGAGGTTGCAGCAGGAGCCACTGACCAGGGCACCTCACCTCAACAGATACCCAAAGCAACACCACACCTATCTCGAAACGTCAAGTGGGCTAAGTTTAGTGGCCAATAAGTATGAGTACAAGCCCAACCACCAGCTGCCACCATGGCCAGCTGGTTGGTCACTAAATTAGGCTCAGAAAAGTCCTAGGGGTCCAAGGGAAAATCACAATGCCAGTCTAGAAAACCAAGTCGGGATGAATCGACAAAGAAATGACAAACAACAAAAGCAACCTTTCCATTTCTGGCTAAACCATGAGGAAAAAGCACTCAAAGAACTTTTGGCTTGTCTTCCCATATACCAGATACAACCTAGAGCCAATTTTAATACCAAGGACTCAATCATTTCGTCCTCAAGTGCCTACATTCAACAGAAAAAAAGCAATGCAAAGAAAGGACCACAACTCACATCACACCGCATTTCTCTTTTGTTTTCATTCCAGTTTACAATTAAGAGCTTTTAAACCGTTATAATATTGTACTTGGACTCTTACCAGCATGTGAGGAGGGATCCTGACCCTTGGATGTAGTTTCCTTCAAGTTTGTAACCTAAAAAGGCCTATATAAGGACCTCAACTCAGACTGTTGTAACACAGCTGATTTATGAATGAAACCTGAGATTTCTCTCAAATTTAAACCTTTTAATCTTGTGCTTAGACTGTAGATTAGAGTCAGGCTTGATAATAACCTGTGCTTAGACTGTGGTTATTGATTAAGTACCTGTTAGTAGAGTATAAACTTTCTGTCCGAGACCGTGGTTAGTTTAGCTTTCTTTGTTTGTTTGATTGAGTCTTTCCTGTGTTAATCTGTGGAATCTCTTAACTCTAACATCCCAAATTGTTAGCTTAATTCCCTGTGAGAATTCTGTGGGTTTTACAGTTGATAATTATATCCAAAGTTCCCTCCTTTTAGTCAAATCCCAGAACTATCTCATTCACTGTCCATTTGTGTCTATCAGTCAGTTCAGTGGAGTATTTATGCTACTTTGAGTCTCCTATAAATCCTAGAAATTTACTCAGAGTTAGCTCTCATATCAAAGTAATTTACTGCCAAGTTTCATGATTTTAGGAGGTCAATTCATAATTTTATTAAATAGCACAAGTTTATTGCATTCCTGAGAACTTGTCTTATTTCTACTGGTTTGTTTATTGTTTTTGTCTAGACCCTTGGACATTACACTGCAACCTTGAAGCCCAATGCAATGATGTGGGTTATTTTGTTGTGTTGATAGATGTGTGATTGGACTAGACAGGCAAATGGACCCGATTTGAATGATTCGGTCCAATATCTGAAGTGAGAAGCTGAGCTTGACTTAAAATTCGAATTGACCCGATTTGAAAAAAAAAAATTTGATATTTATTGTATACGAAAGTGTTATGGATATGTGAAGTTGAGGAAGAAGGAGTGTGGACGGGGTGTAGTACGAAAGATGGTAATGGGATTATGTAGTAGGACTATAAGGAACTACTCCTATTAGATTAGCATGTGAGTAGAAAGTTATTAGGGATTTGCAAGATGGAGTTAGAAAAAAATTTGGAAAATTAAAGGGTTTAACATGGGGAGATAAATATGTGACGTTGGAACGATTCTAGTTAATGGTGGTAGTTGAATAGATGATCAACTAGATAACCTATTAAAGGAAAGTTTGTATTCTATGTTTATGGAATGTAAGAGAAGTAATGGAATTTGAAATGCTCGGTAGTGGTTAGATTGTTATTTAGGGTTTATTTATGGCATTTAAGGATATTTTGAGGTAAGGTGAAACTTTGGTAATAAGTTAAGTGGCGAAATGTGTAAGGAATTTTATGGCTTTCGACGGATGTATTTATTAGTATGGTGAGGTGTTATCCTAATGGTTCTACGGTTTGTGATTATCATTAGAATGGATTAGATGGCATAATATCTATATATGTAGTTGAAAAAAAATGTTGAGGTAATATTGACGGTAGTTATGATGGGATTCGTTGTTGAACGTATGAATTGAATGGAAGGGGATAAAGTTATATTTAAAGGTGAGAGTGTGGGAGTAATACGATGAATAGTAGTTGTGTTAAATTAATTAAGCTTTTATAAGAGTATAAGTCATGAGTGGACTGAATAAGTTGAAGGAGAGTTCCATTGTTTGTTTGAAAGCGATTGATGATAAGGTATATAGCTTAAAGATCTGGTTGTTGTTGGGGTTATTATTCGCGGTGGCAAGAGGATATGAGATGTTGTAGTAGTAGTAGTCCCAAGTTGATGAGTTGTTGAACCATGAAACTTTAGAGTTATTGATTTAAGAGGTGTGGGCAAGTGATTTTGACGTAGCAAGGATGACATGAATTTGTTGATGTATTAGTGGTGTATAAAAGTTATCTTGTTGTTAAAAGTATGCTAGTATTTAAAGGAATAAAGTGATATGGATTGGTTAGGTATACATGAGGTTATGATTAAGATTGACGAGTGAAGAGTCTATCGATCCGAAATACTCAAGAGGGGGGGTGAATTGAGGATTAAAAACTTAGCCCACTTTTTAAACGATTTGTTTAAGTGTAAGGATTGATTACTTATTTAAAGTTTATTGATTAAACTTTAACCAAGTAATTGATCGAATTGAAGAAACACGAAATAAACGAAAGAGAAGGAGAGACACACGGATTTTTGAAGTGGTTCAGTTTCACAAATCGAAACCTACGTCCACTATTCTCGATTAATAAATTTAGTACCTTTCTACGGATTACAAATTTACTAACCCAACTCGTACAACTAACCCTAGTTGTAACTCAAATAAGTACCGTTAAATACTCGAGTGACTAACTTACGCTAATAAGAAAACACTAATGATTCTACTAAAAGTTCACGTTAATGAACGAGTAAGAAATCAATTAAAGCACTATTATCTTATAACGATAACAATAAGAATGAATGCACACGTTAATAAAATACACGACCTTCTTCGAAAAATAACAAAACGGTTTTCCTGCTTTAAAACACGGTTTTTGCTTTTTGAAATAAATCAAAGTATGCTCAAAGGTCTTACTTTCAAATGTAGCAAAGAGTAAAGTATTTATAGTAAAAGAGGAGCAAGGGTGAGAGGAGTTTCGGTCTCTTTGAAACCCTAATATGGCCGAAATAATATGATATGAAAATAGAATCATATCTTATTATTTTTATCCATAAAATCTTAGGAAAAGATATAAGTTGTTAATAGATTATATTATAATATATTCACCTAATATTCTTTCCTTAATGCCCTAGATATGCCGAATGAAAATAAGGAAAAATCATAACAACTTTCCTTATTTTAATTAAGCAATCTCTTAGAAAAGATATAGGATAATCATAAGATAATCCAATCAAATATATACTTAATATATTTTCCTTAAACCCCTAGATATGATAAGATTTTTATCAACAAAATATCTTGTCATATATACTAACCATATTATGCTAATTATAAAAGATATGTTAAGATAATTTATAGAATAAAATCTTAACAATATTTATCTTATAGTAGTATGCTTACACGAGAACAACACGGCCCATATGCCTTATTATCTCGTGCGTGAAACCCTAACATATTATTAAGTTAGATTTAGGGTTTTAGAGTATGTAATATTAGAAACCCTAATTAGTAACATGACTCAACTCATAAGTTGATTCAATACAATTACTAATTATAAGCTTATCATAAAACCATCCTCAATAAGAATATAAGCTTCCTTGTAAAATAAATACTTCTACTAAAAACATTTAAAAGAATAAAAACAGTTTTCTAAAAACAATTTAAAAACTATTTTTGTCGTGTATTATATAAACTTCACATCTCAATGTTATAGTAGAAGAGCTATAACATTGAGCTCTTATATAAGCAAAGTTATAGCTGTGAGGCTATAACTTTACCAATCTAAGAAGTGCATTCTTACGTTACCATTACGAGATAACTACCTACACTATTCTAATCTTCTTAGGAGATTTTCGAATGTAGGCTTCTTCATTATTCAAGCTTGATTAATCTTTAAATGAACTTCATCTTCTCATGAATGCTTGAATAATACTTCAATAGCTTGTAATATCTTGATCCTTGATTGAAGGCTTGATCATGATACAAACGCATCATACTTCCATCACAATTCCTTAATACTTGCGATTAGTAAGTCCAATCTAAAAGACTAAACAAACAATTACGCGCAACGGGTATATAAAATATCAAGTACTCTTGACATCATCAAAACATACACATATATTAATATGGTCTAACATATTCCCCCTTTTTGATGATGGCAAGTCTCATAAAATTGTGACTAAGTATATAATTCCCCCTAAATATAATACCGGCATCTTTATAGATAAAGATTAACGCAAGATCAAAACAATTATGTTCAAGACCAGAGGCTTTAAGGAGTTTAAGAGGCAATAGGTCTTGACAAGGAGCAATCTTAGGCAAATACTAAATCATGGTCATTTCTTCCCTCTCTTGACATCATCGAAAAGACGAGAACAGACATAAAACGACTAGAATGATATCAACTGAGGCAATAAATATATATTTAATCAAAGCACATATTATAGCATAAGAACGAGTTCAACATAAGCAAGCCCTACATATAAAGTGTGTAATACAAACCAAGTTGAGTACAGATTGTGTAGGAGAGAAGGAAAGTAGTCACTCACCTAACTACGACCTACAGAAGCATGCATGCAATCTAACATGATAGATATCTCTAGCTACCGTACATATACACTCCAACTAAGCGAGGTCCAAAACACATGCCAAGGACTTACATATGAATGTGAGAAGAGGTAATTGGGTAAGAAGGGGCAAAATAATTTGGATATGTGGAGGTAAAAGCCAAGCTAGCACCGATCACAACCAAAAGTAACCATATTCCACTTTCCAACCCAACATGAAAGATGATGCACCATGCCAAGTATACCACAAACACACTCATATCAACAAGTACTTATCCTCAAGTAATATGGAAATGATAAGAATAGGAGAAATAAGAGATTCTTGCTTTTCCATCTTTTATAGTATCATTTTTCTCCCTTTTTTTATATATTTGTATTTTTTTTTGTTTCAGTCCATCTTTTTCTTCTTCCTTCCAATATCCATCACAAAAACAAAAAATTGACCACGACAAGACTTCCAAACTTACCAACAAGACTAGCTTGACAAGGGTAGGCCATATGGAATGTAGTAGAATAAATAGGTCCAAAACAAGGCAAATTTGGCTAATGTGAGGTTAGTAGGTAAAACGTAAAGGAAGGGTCGCCTCTCCACACGTGTCACCACCACAAACCCGAGTGTATACAGGTAATAAGAGAGAAATTTCATGCTTATGCAATTTGATGTTACATGCCATGTAAGGAGTACTACTCACATCCTAAATGAAACCAATCATGAATGTCAGTGGTTTATGAAGCTCTAAACCTTAGAATGTATATGTGATGAACAAGAGTTATGGTTTGTATACAACACAAAATATAATAGACTAGCAAACGGAATATTCTCATAAAATAATAAAATACTATATAGTGTACTTGCAACGGAAAATACGAACATAGACATACAATCTCGTCAAATCTAGTCAGTCATATGGGAAATAAAATATTTATGACAAGTTTAGTTGACACCAATTAAACCAATTTCCAACCGTAAAGTCTCAAAACGTCCTCTAGCTAAAGGCTTTGTCAAAATGTCTGCCCATTGTTTTTCAGTACTACAAAATTCGAGTTTTATATTCCCTTTTTCAACATGGTCACGTATAAAATGATGTCTAATTTCAATGTGCTTAGTATGCGAGTGCTGAGCGGGATTTTTGGAAATTATAATAGCACTCGTATTATCGCATAAAATAGGAATACAACCTACGTTAACACCATAATCACATAACTATTGCTTAAGCCATAATAATTGAGTACATACCAGTCCTGCTGCAATATATTCGGCTTCTGCTGTTGAAAGGGCAACTGAATTCTGCTTCTTTGAACCCCAAGTGATAATACAAGGTCCAACAAATGTGGCAACACCTGACGTACATTTCCTGTCTAAAGAACATCCTGCGTAATCGGCATCTGAATATCCGACAAGATCGAAATGGCATTCCATAGGATACCATAGATATAGTTTGGACGTCCCAATAAGATATCGTAAAATTCTTTTTACAGCCGTCATATGCGATTCTTTGGGAAATGATTGATATCTCGCACAAACGCATACACTAAACATGATATCCAGTCTACTTGCAGTTAAATATAGCAATGACCCAATCATTCCTCGGTAAGTTGTTTAATCAACAGACTTACCGTCTTCATCTAAAGTCAATTTCTTGTCTGCGACCATTGGAGTAGACATAACATGAGAATTTTCCATTCCAAACTTTCTAATTAATTCCTTAATATATTTATGTTGATGAATCTTGATGCCTTCCTCAGTTTGTTGAATTTGTAGACCTAGGAAGAATTTCAATTCTCCCATCATACTCATCTTAAATTCAGAAGTCATCAACTCTGAAAAATACTCGCATAGATTACGGTTAGTTGACCCAAAAATAATATCTTCAACGTAGACTTGAACAACCAAAAGATCAGTTTTCTCGGTTTTTAGGAATAATGTCTTATCTACAGATCCTCTCTTAAATCCACTGTCAAGTAGAAATTTCGATAATCTGTCATACCAGGCCCTTGGTGCTTGCTTCAATCCATACAAGGCCTTATCTAATTTAAAGACATACTCTTTAAATTTGTTATCCATAAATCCAGGAGGTTGTTCTACGAAGACTTCTTCTTGTAGGTACCCATTTAGAAACGTTGTCTTGACATCCATTTGGAAGAGCTTCATTCCTTTATGAGCTGCAAATGCTATCAGAAGTCTAATAGCTTCAAGACGAGCCACATGTGCAAAAGTCTCGTCATAATCTATTCCTTCTTGTTGATTATAACCTTGTACCACCAATCTTGCCTTATTTCGAACTATGACCCCGACATCATCTAGTTTATTTCTAAACACCCATCTGGTTCCAATTACAGATCGATCCTTGGGTCTAGGAACTAGGTGCCACACTTTGTTCTGTTCCAATTGTTGAATCTCTTCTTGCATAGTTATAATCTAATCTGATTCTGCGTGAGCTTCCTTAATATTCGTTGGTTCAATTGTTGATAGAAACGAATAGAAAGAGCAGAAATTGTTCAAGGATCGTCGCGTTTGAACACCCTTTTTAATATTACCAAGTATGCTTTCCATAGGATGTGAACTCTTATATTTCCATTTTGTTGAAGTACTTGGTTCTTCAGCATTTGAACTTGATCCAACTTCATTTGGCTCAGAGTTTAAGGACTTTCCCCCTGAATCCAATCCTGGTGTTGTGGTTGAGTCAGGTATGACTTCAGACTCATTACTTTGATTTGGATTCAATGTTATAGTAGCATCAGCTATAACATTGGGTTGAGATCCCTTATCTTGAGACAAAGTTATAGTATCATCAACTATAACTTTAGTTTTCTTCTCTTTGTCATTTGAAGAATGATCAAGCTCATCATTTGTTCCTTCAATCTCCTTGTCCTCAATTTCCAATTCTGGAGGATCATTTCTGGAAAGACGAAAGTCAGGTTCATCCATGTCTTCTTCCTCATCCTGTAAGGGCTTATCAAACACATTATCTTCATCAAAAATAACATAAATACTTTCTTCAATACAAAGTGTTCTTTTATTGAAGACCTTATAAGCCTTGCCATGATCCGAATAACCTATAAAAATAGCCTCATCACTTCTAGGGTCGAACTTACTTAACATATTTTTACCATTGTTATGAACAAAACACTTACTCCCAAAACAACGAAGATGAGAGATATTAGGTTTACGACCTCTTAGAAGTTCATAAGGGGTTTTCTTTAGGATAGGTCTTATCATAGAACGGTTATGAATATAACATGAAGTACTAATGGCTTCAGCCCAAAAATTATGAGGATACCACTGCACAAACGCATTGTACGAGCCATATCTTCTAGTGTTCTATTCATACGTTCAACAACACCGTTTTGTTGAGGAGTTCGAGGTGCGGAAAAGTTATGTCCTACACCATTAACTCTACAATATTCTATAAAGGCTTGATTATCAAATTTGGTGCCGTGATACGTACGAATAGAGACAAGGTTAGTCTTATATTTATTTTGAACAAGTTTCATAAGACAAACAAACTCATCAAAAGTCTCATGTTTTGAATGAAAAAAGATAGGCCATACATACCTTGAGTAGTCATCTACGAGGACAAAGATGTACCTGGATCCTCCTCTACTCCTTACCTTCATGGGACCACATAAGTCCATGTGTATCAATTCCAAGGCTTGATTCGTGCTTACCACTCTTTTAAGTTTGAATGATGACCTTACATGCTTGCAACGGGCACAAGTGTCACACATCTTTTCTTGATTGAACCTGATTTTAGGTAGTCCCTCAACCAAGTCCCATATCTTGAGTTTATTCAAAATAGGTGAACTAATGTGACCAAAACGTTTGTGCCACAAGCAAGGATCATCAAGTGTTACTTTCATGCACGAAAACGAATTAGTAGGCACAACATTTAAATCAACCATATAAATGTTTCTTTTCCTATGGCCTTCAAGAATGACACTACTAGTACCTTCAATTATAATGCGATAAACATCTGAGTGAAACACAACCTTGTTACCTTTGTCGCATAGTTGTGATATGCTAAGTAGATTATGTTTGAGACCATCCACTAGATAAACATCACTGATTGTATGGGATTTTGAGATTCCAATTTTGCCCACACCAATCACTTTACCCTTCTTATTGTCCCTAAAAGTCACCTTTCCTCCATTGAAAGGTTTGAGTGAAAGAAACAAATTCTCCTCTCCAGTCATGTGTCTTGAACAACCACTGTCAAGATACCATTGGTTTTTTTCTTTCACTATAACCTGCAAAAGGATTAGATACAGTTTTTAGGTACCCAAGCTAAGTTGGGTCCTTTACGGTTAGTTACTCTATATACCATATCCTTTCGTACCCAAACTTGTCTAACAATTGTACTTCTAAACTTTGGGTAGTTTTGTCTAGGAGGAGTTCTAGGTCTAGGGGACTCGTTGGGTCTCACATATTTAGTCTCCTTGTGTTTAGGTCTACTTTGTTTAGGTTGACAAGGAGTTTGTGAGGTACTAGGCCTTTTAGTGTAGTTAAAGGCCATGTCGTAGAACCAACGAAAGTTGTTATTCCTTTCTTCGTTAGGTTCATTTATAAAGGATTCATCATCCTCTACTACTGCGTCAACCGTTTTAACAAATTCAGTATTCTTTCACATATCTTGTGCACGTTTGACACAATTGTCTTGGATGTGACCCGTATGACCACAATAATTGCAAATCAGGTATTCAGGAAGATCAGCATATTTTCTTTTTTTAAAATCATGATTAGAAGGTGTTGATTTGCATTTAGAGTGATCTATACGTCTGTAGCACTCATGTCCTAAGCCCATCTTCATATTATTGTCAGATTGTTCAGTTAGGAAGTTTAGGACTTTGGTGCTACCTTCCCATTTGTCATGGACTTTCCTTGCGTGTAGGAGTAAGTCCTTTAGGGTTTTAATTTCCTCAAGACATTTCATGTGATCTACGTCATTATCCTTCTTGAAATTGTCACGAAAGTCTTGGAACCTTTTGTTGAGAATAAATACAACATCCGAATGTTGTTTCTTAACATTGATCATGTCAGTTTTAGATTCCTACAATTACTTTGTGAGAGAATCTATGTAACAACCCGGATTATAAAACAAAGAATATAACTTATTATAAATAAATATCAGAGTATAATACTGATAAAAGGGTCAAGGTGGCGGAAACACCAAGCCCAAATCCGGATCGATACTAAATCCAAACCAAACTAATGCATTATTCAAGGGTTCTCTAAACATGAAAACAAACTCCTAATTTATTATTAAGCTCGCTTTGCACATTCCCCAAGCAAGCATCATCCAAACAGCAACCATCTGAACAACCTGAGAAAGGGGGGTCGACAATCAGTCGGGAGTAATTAGATGCTCTCCCAGTCATGTTTACAACAATTGAATGTAATCAACAATCATCAACAATTGAAATGCACAATTAGTAAACATGTGAGACCATCTATACTCATGAAGACTCATCATCAACATACCTTCAAACAAGAACATATTAGGGTAACCACCTAATTAGTAACTCCAAAATTAAACCACATGAGACGACGCATGACAACAACCCATGTTATGACACCAAGTAGAGACTTAGGACAATCAAACTCGGCGTAACCATAACCAAACCGATCAACCCTCAGAGCGTATAACGATCTGCCTCTGACTAATGGAGAGCATAACGAACTGCCTCCAACTACTAGAGCGTATGACAAACTACCCTAGCAACAAACACAGTGTATAGAATGAACGCCGTTAGAGCGTATAACGAACTGCCTCTAACCACTATAGCGTATAACGAACTGCCTCTAGATATGGAGCGTATAACGAACTGCCTCCATAGTCGGTATGGACCGTATAACGAACTGCATCCACACTATGTGTAGCGTATAACCACTGCCTACATGACTAAGACCTGGCCAGACCTCTCGGTCAAACACAGAACGTATAAAGAACTGCCTCTGCTACACCGAACGACACTCGGGGAACAGAGCGTATAACGAACTGCCTCTGCTACCCCCCGACCATAGACCATAAGAATCCCCGAAGGGTAGCGTTTGTTCATTCCGATAGTATATAACTGATACTATCGTCATCTGTTCAACCAACCCAAATAACAAGTACACAGTATAACTAACAACACCAATAATGCATGAACAAACACCACGACTCAAACCATAGAACAGTGTGACCGAATGTACTACTTATCATGTGAATAGAGTAACCAAACACATAAGCTAACACAATGCTATACTACAATTGGGTATAACTCTATATACGAAACAAATACTAATGATCAATGTTATAGTAATCTTAACCATAACATGAACTTTAGATGTGAGGCTATACTAACCTCGACTATAACTTCAACATATATAACTTGAAGTTATACTTACCTCGACTATAACCTTGACACGAAACTCAAAGTTATACTAGTTCCAACCATAACCTTGAGCCATAAATCTCAGGGTACGTTAGTTCCAGCTATAACCTTACCTCGTACTTCAATGTTATAGTAGCTTCGGCCATAACTAGAGTAACTACCCAAAGTTGTACTAACTTCAGCTATAACCCTTGAATCATCATCAAGGTTATACTAGCTTTAGTTATAACTTTGGAGAGCACCCTTGGCCGCCTATCATGCCGCCATTAGGGTTCACTCGTAAACCCTAATTACGCTCATAACACCCATATTTAACGCATAAGCAACATATGACATGTAATTAATGCATAAAAACGTATACAACCATGCGAAACACATTTAATCATGATAACAAATAATCAAACATGTACCAATCATGTAAAATAATGATTTAATCATATTAATTACATCAATCGGCATAAACACAATTAAAAGAGAAACACTTATTTACCTTATTAAGCAAATATTCCTAAAGATCGTCTTCCACGATATAGATGTCTTCTCCAGGTACAGTTTCCACGCCTTTATAAAAATCATCCATGTGCCAAAGATAACGAATCTAATAAATATAATAACTATATATATATATAAACTATAAAAACTATAAAACTATGCGAAAACATAAAACTTACGAAGAAGATAGATAGATCCAAGAAGTAGGATCGATCTAAGCACGAAGAAAGATGAAGAACGAAGAAGAAGGGAGGATGGCACGAAACCCTAGGCGAGAAACGAGCGACAAAAGGGAGGAAGAAGGAGGAGAGAAATTAGGTTTAGGGTTTTGAGAAAAGAGAAGCAAGGGTTTGGTTTCCCTTCTTATTTATAGAGAAGCTCATGGGTTTATTTCAAGCTTAGGCCCAAAATTCACCCATAAACACCAAAAATCACGTGAAATTCAAGGAAGGAATGGGTCTTCACCGTTTTCGAACTCGATGGGCTAAAAAGACAAGAGACAGATATTTTCCCGGAAAATAAAATATAAAATATGGGAAAATAAAATTAAAGAACTATATTATGGAAATTAGGGGTGTTACAATCCAACCCCCTAAAAAGAAGTTTCGTCCTCGAAACTTGATAAGAGAACTACCTCACTCGAAAAGATGTGGATGCTTCTCTCGCATAGACGCTTCGGTTTCCCAAGTCTCTTGCTCAAACTTTTTACTCCTCCACAGAACCCGAACCAAAGGTACAACCTTATTCCTTAACCTCTTCTCCTGACGTTCCAAGATGCGAACAAGACGTTGCTCATAAGTCAAGTTAGGTTCAACCTCGATAACATTAGCCTGTAGAATATGAGAAGGATCACTGCGATAACGACACAACTGCGACACATGGAACACATCGTGAACCTTCGACAGATTCAGAGGTAAAGCCAACCTATAGGCTACCTCGACAACTCTCTCGAGCACCTCATACGGTCCAATGTACTTAGGACTAAGCTTGCCCTTAAGCCCAAATCTCTTGACACCTTTCATCGGCGAAACCTTAAGAAAAACCTTATCGCCAACCTCAAACTCAATCGGCCTACGCCGCAAGTCTGCATATGTCTTCTGTCGATCCTGGGCTGCCTTAAGCTTCTCACGGATCAACCTCACTTGCTCAATCAATTCCTGAACCAACTCTGGACCAAGAACGACAGCCTCACTAGAATCGTCCCAACACAAAGGACTATGACACTTCCTTCCATAAAGTGCCTCAAACGGAGCCATCTGAATACTAGCTTGGTAACTGTTGTTGTAGGAGAACTCCACAAGCGGTAAACTCTTCTCCCAACTAACTTGAAACTCCAAAGCACAAGCTTTCAACATGTCCTCGAGCGTCTGAATCGTACGCTCAGTCTGACCATCAGTTGCGGCATGAAAAGCCGTACTCATCTTAAGCTCACTGCCCAAAGCCAACTGAAGGTTTTTCCAAAACTGTGAACAAAACCTCGGATCACGGTCAGAGATGATATCCTTAGGAACCCCATGAAGACGAATGATCTCACGCTGATAAGCATTCGCTAGTTCCTCGAGACTTCAAGTCTCCTTCATTGGAATGAAATGCGCGACCTTAGTCAAACGATCAACCACGACCCAAATTGCATTCATTCCTCTCGGCGACCTCGGCAAACCCATAACGAAATCCATCGAAATCGAATCCCATTTTTATGTGGGAATCTCTAAGGGTTGCAGTAGACCACCAGGTCTCCGATGTTCGAACTTAACCTTTTGACAAACTAAGCAACGACGCACAAACTTAGCGATCCCTTTCTTCATACCCGGCCACCAAAAACGTAGCTTCATATCCTTATACATCTTATCACCACCAGGATGAACCGAATAGGGAGTACTATGAGCCTCCTTGAGAATCTTACATTTTAAGACCTCACAGCTAGGCACACACCAACGACCTTGGAATCGTAGACCATCATCAGGTCCAACGTCGAAGTCTTTGGCGCGCCCTTCGCTTACAGCGACTCGAACTCCTTTTAAGAATTCATTCTCTCTTTGCTTAACTCGTATCTCATGAAGGATCTCGGGTTCAGCAACCATCGCACTCAAATCTAAAGTATCAGGAAGGACTACCTCAAGGCTCATCTTCTGGAACTCTCGACTTAAGTCATCAGGTAACACCAACACAGATCTCATAGCATGACACACCGTGCGACTCAAAGCATCGACAACTACGTTTGCCTTACCCTCATGATACTGTAGCTCAACCTTGTAGACGTTAAGCAGCTCCAACCAACGTCTCTGCCTCATGTTAAGATCTCTCTGAGTGAAGATATACTTCAAGCTCTTATGATCCGTATAAATGTTGTAAGAGACTCCATACAAGTAGTGTCGCCACAGCTTAAGTGCAAACACCACTGGTGCTAACTCAAGATCGTGAGTCGGATAGTTCATCTCGTGAACTTTCAACTGACGGGAAGCATAAGCCACAACTTTACCCTTCTGCATCAAGATACCACCCAACCCAAACTTTGACGCATCGCAGAAAACATCGAACTCAACACCCTCTTCTGGTAGAGTCAACACAGGAGCGGTAGTCAACCTCTTCTTCAACTCCTGAAAGGCAGCTTCACAAGCCTCTGTCCAAATGAACTTGGATTCCTTCTTCATTAACTGAGTCATCGGTCTTGCGATCTTAGAGAAATCATGAACAAACCGACGATAGTACCCAGCTAGACCGAGGAAACTCCGAACCTCGTTCACATTCTTTGGACTCTCCCAATCGACCACAGCTCGAATCTTCGACGGATCGACCATAACTCCATCTCCAGATATCACATGACCCAAGAAGGTAACTTCCTTTAACCAAAACTCGCACTTTGAGAATTTAGCATACCACTTCTGCTTATGCAGAATCTCCAATATAACATGAAGATGTCTCTCGTGCTCAGCCTCGTCTCTCGAGTAAATCAGTATGTCGTCTATGAACACCACGACACACTTATCCAAATACTCGTTGAAAGTGCGGTTCATATGATCCATAAAAACAGCAGGTGCATTCGTCAACCCAAACGGCATCACCACGAACTCATAGTGGCCATACCTCGAACGAAAAGTAGTCTTAGGAATATCCTCATTCCTAACTGGAATATGATGGTAACCTGATCTCAGGTCGATCTTATAGAACACACTTGCACCACAGAGCTGATCAAAAAAATCCTCAATCCTCGGCAAGGGATACTTGTTCTTGATAGTAACCTTGTTCAGCTCACGGTAGTCGATGCACAACTGCATACTACAATCCTTCTTCTTGACGAACAAAACAGGAGCACCCCACGGCGAAGCACTCGGTCGAATAAAACCCTTATCGATCATATCCTCAAGTTGTTTCTTAAGTTCCTGTAACTCAGTTGGTGCCATACGATATGGAGCTTTTGAAATGGGACCAGTACTAGGCAACAACTCAATCGAGAACTCCACATCTCGCTCAGGAGGAATACCGGGTAGATCCCCAGGGAAGACATCGGGAAACTCCCTAACCACAGGGATATCCTCTAACTTAGGCTTAACTGAAACACCATGAACACTGCAAAGATAGATCTGATAACCCTTTATACCCATGTTAACCATCTTCACCGCAGAAACCCACTTAACAGTAGGTGTGACTCTAACACCCTGGTAAGAAACCCTTGAACCTGTAGGACTCTTAAGCACGATCTTCTGATCACGACACAGGAACCTAGCATCATAGCGAGATAACCAATCCATACCCAAAATCACATCAAACTCTCCGAGTTTGAATTGGACGAGATCAGCAGGAAGGATCGCCCCTGCAATACTGACGGGTACGTCCTTGAAAAGAACAGAGCAAGAAACAATCTCACCCGTAGGAAGGGATATAGAGGTATGAACGGATGAAGAAGAAGAGAGTCCAGCACGGACGAAAAAGGATTCGGATACGAAAGACATCGATGCACCCGTATAAAAAAGAACAAAAACAGATAAAGAGTAAACGAGAAAGGTACCCGTAACAACATATGGATTAGCATCTGCCTCAGCATGACTCATAACGAACACTCGTCCAGTCTTCGCAGCATCAGCCTTAGGAGCATCAACCTTGGGCTTCTGGGGATAATTAACAGACTTGTGTCCCGACATCTTGCAAGTAAAGCAAGTGATAGGGGCTCTAGTAGCACAGGTCGTACCCGGGTGATACGCCTTCCCACACTTGTAGCAAGTAAGGTCCCTCTTCGCTTGGCCTTGATCACGCGTAGCATACGAACGAGCCTCATACTTCTGCTTCTTCTGGGAAGTACTGGGAGCAACATAAGGTCTCTTCACGAACTTACTCTTCGCACTCTCCTCAGCCTCGGTAGCAAGAACTGAATCGTATATGCTAAGAGCACGATCATAAGCTTGCTGAAAAGAAGTTGAAGGAATACCAGACATAGCAGTCCGGACTTTAGGAGCTAGATTCTTCTCATAGCGACGAGTCCTTGAAACCTCGTCCATAGCCACAGAAGTAACGAATCGTGACAGCTTCACGAACTTGTTGGTGTACTCCTCAACTGTCATGGAACCTTGCTGTAGACGAAGGAACTCCTGCTCCTTCTGCCAACGCATCTCCTCAGGATATAACCTTTTCTTCAGCGCCTCAGAGAAAACAGCCCAACCATATTCTGGTTGAACTTCCAGACCAGCTCTAGCAAGAGCCCACTAGTTGTCGGCCTCGTCCTTCAGATAATAGGTGGCGATATCCACCTTCTGTTCCTCAGGACATCCAGTAGCGAGGAACAGCTTCTCGATATATCAAATCCAAGCCTCCAAAGCAGTAGGATCATTCGCACCATCATAGGTCGGAGGACAGTGACGAGCAAAGCGATCGAACACAGTCTGTTGCGGATGGTTGTTGTTGTTATTGTTGTTGTTGTTGTTGAGGTGATTAGTGAAACCTTCGGCCATAGATGCCAAAGCGGCCTCAAGTCTCCTGATGCGATCTGCATCAGACTCACCATTTCCGTTGCGCACCATCTGCAAAAATGAAATCTCGTTATAAGTGGTAGAACCTAAGTACCACTCCAAACAACTACTCATACACTTTAGAAACATAAGAAAACCAACCAATCCTATTGGCTTCTACCCCATTTACTATCACTCATTAACTAGGTCATTTATTTTAGTCATCAACTAAGCGAGAGTTGGGAGCGTGTTCGCTCTGATACCAACTGTAACAACCCGGATTATAAAACAAAGAATATAACTTATTATAAATAAATATCAGAGTATAATACTGATAAAAGGGTCAAGGTGGCGGAAACACCAAGCCCAAATCCGGATCGATACTAAATCCAAACCAAACTAATGCATTATTCAAGGGTTCTCTAAACATGAAAACAAACTCCTAATTTATTATTAAGCTCGCTTCTCACATTCCCCAAGCAAGCATCATCCAAATAGCAACCATCTGAACAACCTGAGAAAGGGGGGTCGACAATCAGCCGGAAGTAACTAGATGCTCTCCCAGTCATGTTTACAACAATTGAATGTAATCAACAATCATCAACAATTAAAATGCATAATTAGTAAACATGTGAGACCATCTATACTCATGAAGACTCATCATCAACATACCGTCAAACAAGAACATATTAGGGTAAGCACCTAATTAATAACTCCAAAATTAAACCATATGAGACGACGCATGACAATAACCCATGTTATGACACCAAGTAGAGACTTAGGACAATCAAACTCGGCGTAACCATAATTAAACCGATCAACCCTCAAAGCGTATAACGAACTGCCTCTGACTAATGGAGCGTATAACGAACTGCCTCCAACTACTAGAGCGTATGACAAACTACCCTAGCAACAAACACAGTGTATAGAATGAACGCCGTTAGAGCGTATAACGAACTGCCTCTAACCACTAGAGCGTATAACGAACTGCCTCTAGATATGAAGCGTATAACGAACTGCCTCCATAGTCGGTATGGACCGTATAACGAACTGCATCCACACTATGTGTAGCGTATAACCACTGCCTACATGACTAAGACCTGGCCAGACCTCTCGGTGAAACACATAACGTATAAAGAACTGCCTCTGCTACACCGAACGACACTCGGGGAACAGAGCGTATAACGAACTGCCTCTGCTACCCCCCGACCATAGACCATAAGAATCCCCGAAGGGTAGCGTTTGTTCATTCCGATAGTATATAACTGATACTATCGTCATCTATACAACCGACCCAAATAACAAGTACACAGTATAACTAACAGCACCAATAATGCATGAACAAACACCACGACTCAAACCATAGAACAGTGTGACCGACTGTACTACTTATCATGTGAATAGAGTAACCAAACACATAAGCTAACACAATGCTATACTACAATTGGGTATAACTCTATATACGAAACAAATACTAATGATCAATGTTATAGTAATCTTAACCATAACATGAACTTTAGATGTGAGGCTATACTAACCTCGACTATAACTTCAACATATATAACTTGAAGTTATACTTACTCGACTAAAACCTTGACACGAAACTCAAAGTTATACTAGTTCCAACCATAACCTTGAGCCATAAATCTTAGGGTACGTTAGTTCCAGCTATAACCTTACCTCGTACTTCAATGTTATAGTAGCTTCAGCCATAACTAGAGTAACTACCCAAAGTTGTACTAACTTCAGCTATAACCCTTGAATCATCATCAAGGTTATACTAGCTTTAGCTATAACTTCGGAGAGCACCCTTGGCCGCCTATCATGCCGCCATTAGGGTTCACTCGTAAACCCTAATTACGCTCATGACACCCATATTTAACGCATAAGCAACATATGACATGTAATTAATGCATAAAAACGTATACAACCATACGAAACACATTTAATCATGATAACAAATAATCAAACATGTACCAATCATGTAAAACAATGATTTAATCATATTAATTACATCAATTGGCATAAACACAATTAAAAGAGAAACACCTAGTTACCTTATTAAGCAAATATTCCTAAAGATCGTCTTCCACGATATAGATGTCTTCTCCAGGTGTAGTTTCCACGCCTTTATGAAAATCATCCACGTGGCAAAGATAACGAATCTAATATATATAATAACTATATATATATATATATATATATATATATATATATATATATATATATATATATATATATATATATATATATATATATATATATATATATATATAAACTATAAAAACTATAAAACTATGCGAAAACATAAAACTTACGAAGAAGATAGATAGATTCAAGAAGTAGGATCGATCTAAGCACGAAGAACGATGAAGAACGAAGAAGAAGGAAGGATGGCACGAAACCCTAGGCGAGAAATGCGCGGCAAAAGGGAGGAAGAAGGAGTAGAGAAATTAGGTTTAGGGTTTTGAGAAAAGAGAAGCAGGGGTTTGGTTTTCCTTCTTATTTATAGAGAAGCTCATGGGTTTATTTCAAGCTTAGGCCCAAAATTCACCCATAAACACCAAAAATCACGTGAAACCCAAGGAAGGAATGGGTCTTCACCGTTTTCGAACTCGATGGGCTAAAAAGACAAGAGACGGATATTTTCCCAGAAAATAAAATATAAAATATGGGAAAATAAAATTAAAGAACTATATTATGGAAATTAGGGGTGTTACAATCTATTTCTTTCTTTTGATCTAAAATCACTTCTTTATTAGATGTGGCTTTAGACTCTAAAAGTTCTTTGGCTTTACTAAGTTCTAAAGTTATAGTTTTATTAGCTATAACTTTGGCTTGAAGGTGCTTAATATTAAGCTTTAGGTATGAGGTTATAGCTTCATTAGCTATAACTTTAGACTCTAGTTCCTTTTTCTCAGCATTAGCAGTATCTAATGTTGTAGTTTTATCAGCTGTAACTTTAGATTTCAACTTCTTATGTTTTGCCTTTAAAATATGATTCTCCTCAGCAATATCAAGAATCTATTCTTTTAGATCCTTTAGTTCCATATCATGTTCATGACATTTGTCGAGGGATTGCTCAAAGAATTCAATTAGGGAATTTCTAGATAGTTTCTTAACGCGCTTTTTGAGTTCAAGATAACTAACCTCATCATCGTCATCTTCATCTGATTCTCCTAGAAAGCAGTGATTTGAGTGAGAACCCGTGCAATCATCGTCGCTGTCAGAGATTAGGTCAAGACTGACGCGGTTGAGACAAAGATTTGCTACTTCGTCATCTTCAGATCCTTCATCATCTTCTGAGTCAAGATCTCCCCAACACGAAGCCATCATTACTTTCTTGAACTCATTCTTTGTCTTCTCACGTTTTGTCTTGTCTTTAATTTTCTCCCATGTGGGACAATCCTTGATCATATGATCAGATTCTCCACACTTGAAGCAACCTCTGTTGGAAAATGACGATTTAGACTCTGTTGCTTTTTTATTGAAAGACTTGTTGTTATTAGCAGTAGACTTTGTTTGCTTGTTTCGAAAGATTCTATTTTTAAATCGACGAGCAAACAATACGGTCTTATCTTCTATGTCGGAGCTGACATCCTCGCTTTTCAAGGCCATGTTTTTACCTCTACTCGATTCTGCTTCATCAGCATTTAGACTGAGTTCATGGGCCATGAGGGCACCAATGAGTTCTTGATAGGATAGGTTCGCAAGATCTCTTGATTCCTCCATTGCAGTGACCTTGGCGCGCCACTTTTTAGTTAGGCTTCTAAGAACCTTTCTTGCAATGTCCTCAGTAACAAATTTTCTTCCTAGGTTTTTCAATTCGTTTATGATGCTTGAAAAACGTGCAAACATACTATCTAAGGACTCATTTGGCTCCATACGAAATAGCTCATATTTCTATATTAACAGATCTATGCGGTGCTTCCTAACAATGGAAGTACCTTCATAAGCTAGTTCAAGGCCATCCCATATTTCCTTGGCCGTTGAGCAAGAGAAGAAGCGATCGAATTCTGCAGTAGTCATGCCATTCTGCAATAGGCTTATTACTTTAGAATTCTTTCGGCCTTCTTGTAGTCAGCCTCGACATAATCCTCTTCCTTTTTCTCGTAGGTAGTGCCTTCAGTGGATGCAACCAGGATTTTATGCGGTCCGTTTTGGATAATCCTCCAGCACTCCCAATCACGACCCTTCACATAGTGAGTCATCATGTTCTTCCGTAAACCATAATTCTTCCCATCAAAGACGGGACACTTGAGGTATTTGGAATCCATTTATCACGTGATAGGCAACGGAATATAAAATGATAAGATAAATAAAGATAGACAGATCAACCTCTTTGCGGTTAGGCAATCAAGAGCACGAGGCTCTAATACCAATTGAAGAGTCTATCGATCCGAAATATTCAAGAGGGGGGGGGGGGGATTGAGGATTAAAAACTTAGTCCACTTTTTAAACGATTTGTTTAAGTGTAAGGATTGATTACTTATTTAAAGTTTATTTATTAAACTTTAACCAAGTAATTGATCGAATTGAAGAAACACGAAATAAACGAAAGAGAAGGAGAGACACACGGATTTTTGAAGTGGTTCAGTTTCACAAATCGAAACCTACGTCCACTATTCTCGATTAATAAATTTAGTACCTTTATACGGATTACAAATTTACTAACCCAACTCGTACAACTAACCCTAGTTGTAACTCAAGTGAGTACCGTTAAATACTCGAGTGACTAACTTATGCTAATAATAAAGCACTAATGATTCTACTAAAAGTTCACGTTAATGAACGAGTAAGAAATCAATTAAAGCACTATTATCTTATAACGATAACAATAAGAATGAATGCACACGTTAATAAAATACACGACCTTCTTCGAAAAATAACAAAACGGTTTTCTTGCTTTAAAACATGGTTTTTGCTTTTTGAAATAAATCAAAGTTATGCTCAAAGGTCTCACTTTCAAATGTAGCATAGAGTAAAGTATTTATAGTAAAAGAGGAGCAAGGGTGAGAGGAGTTTCGGTCTCCTTGAAACCCTAATATGGCCGAAATAATATGATATGAAAATAGAATCATATCTTATTATTTTTATCCATAAAATCTTAGGAAAAGATATAAATTGTTAATAGATTATCTCATAATATATTCACCTAATATTCTTTCCTTAACGCCCTAGATATGCCGAATGAAAATAAGGTCGAAATGGCATTCTGTAGGATACCATAGATATAGTTTGGACTCCCCAATAAGATATCGTAAGATTCTTTTTACGGCCGTCATATGAGATTCTTTGGGAGATGATTGATATCTCTCACAAACGCATACATTAAACATGATATCCAGTCTACTTGCAGTTAAATATAGCAATGACCCAATCATTCCTCGGTAAGTTATTTCATCAACAGACTTACCGTCTTCATCTAAAGTCAATTTCTTGTCTGCGACCATTGGAGTAGACATAACATGAGAATTTTGCATTCCAAACTTTCTAATTAATTCCTTAATATATTTATGTTGATGAATCTTGATGCCTTCCTCAGTTTGTTGAATTTGTAGACCTAAGAAGAATTTCAATTCTTCCATCATACTCATCTCAAATTCAGAAGTCATCAACTCCGAAAAATACTCGCATAGATTACGGTTAGTTAACCCAAAAATAATATCGTCAACGTAGACTTGAACAACCAAAAGATCAGTTTTCTCGGTTTTTAGGAATAATATCATCTTCTCATGAATGCTTGAATAATATTTCAATAGCTTGTAATATCTTGATCCTTGATTGAAGGCTTGATCATGATACAAACGCATCATACTTCCATCACAATTCCTTAATGCTTGCGATTAGTAAGTCCAATCTAAAAGACTAAACAAACAGTTACGCGCAATGAGTATATAAAATATCAAGTACTCTTGACATCATCAAAACATAAACATATATTAATATGGTCCAAAAATGAGCAAAGGTAAAGAACATAGTGGGCAATGTTAAAATGGTGGTGTAAAGCATGAGTGTAAACATGAGAGATTTAGTTGGCTTTTGTTATGACCTAGGTGTGTGGCTGGAGTAAGGATTAGTGGTGTGGTATCATTGGAGTGGTGTGGTATCATTAGAGTGATATGGTTTGCAAAGGTTATTGAGCATGAGGTATCGAGGTGGTGTTAAAGAATGCAAGATATGTCATATTATTTGTGTAATGTTGGCAAAACGATAGTGAAATGTTTAGTGAGCATATTTGGTTAAGGTATAAACGAGTTGGTAGTCATGAAGAGAAGTTTGGAGGATTTTGGTGAGGGTTGTGTAGTCTTTGTGGTTACGTGGACGTAACCTTCATTTTAAGAAGGGTAGGATGTCATATTGTGAAAGTAACACTACATTTTTAGTTGTTATTCGGTTGTCTTAGTAGGTGTTGGTAAGCGTGATGAATTCTGTTGTAACATTAAGTGGGCGGACTTAAGAATTTAGTTGTTGTAAGTGTTGGTGGTGCACCACGTAGATGTAGTCTAAGGATATTTTCGATGACCACGTAGCCTGTGAGTATTTGCGATAGTATTGAATAAGAATTGGATAAGAGATGGTAAAAGTAAGAACCTGATTTTGTGATAGAACTGGATCTTCGGGACGAAGTTCTTTTTAAGGGAGGTAGAATGTAATACTACTGAAATTAATGGTATTTAGTTGAGTAATATATGTAAGTAAGGTAATCATATAAGTTGGTGACAATAACATTTTTGATCGGTGTGCATGATGTTGGTTTTGAGTGGTTGGTAGTATGCGCGAACTTCGAGGACGAAGTTCATTTTAAGGAGGGAAGACTGTAATACTCCGTATTTTAATTAATAATTAATAATTAATATCTATAAGTAAATAAATAATAAATAATAAGTTGTTGACGTAAAAGAAAAGAAGCAAATAAAATAAAATAAAACGAATTAGATGGACCGGGTTGGACCGTGAGCTAACACGGATTGGGCCGTGTTGGACCGGGTGGGGGGGGGGGGGGGGGGGGGGGGGGGGGTGACGGGTTAGAGGAATTTGAGGGAAGGTAGTATTTGGTTTGTGATGTGACTCATATTTGAGCACATTTAGTCCCTGAATTAACCTCGTTCCCATGCTTTCTAGCATAGATTAGGGTCATTTCTTATCTTTAGTTTCCCATTTTGTATATTCTTTGAGGTTTTGTATTCTTGGTAGGAGAGGATCGCTAACCTTGCATTTATGGAGCGAAATGGAGCTAAATGGATTGTATCTAATGACCAAGCATCGAGGAGGAGACGATAATAGAGGCCTAAGCGAATAAACAAAGTGAAATGGGCAATGATGAAAAGATCATTGCATTCCCAACAAGATCCCCGCGGATTGTTGAGGAGCCAAACAAGAGAAGAATCATGTGCCACGATCCGAGCGGCCCGAGCACAGGATGAGCGGATCAGAGCAACGATCCGAGCGTCCCTGAGCATGATCCGAGCGTACCAGAGCATGATCCGGGCGTCCGGACTGCCAGCCCGAGCGGATCTCCTTACAAGACAGCCTGTATATCAGGTGAGGACGAGCGGATCTTGATGGGAGTTGCATGCATGATCCGCGCATGTCCCTCGAGAGTTGCATTTCCTCAAGCTTCTCTTAGGGTCTTAATAGTCATTTAAGACCTTACTATCCCTAATCCTTGTACTTAATTTTAGTATAAATACCCCTTTGTACTACCTAGATTATCATCAACTCTTAATCAATTCTTAATCAAGGTTTAATCCATTCTTAATCAAGTTTTAATCATCTCTTAATTTAGTTGTAATACATTTCTCAATATTAATCGCATCTTAATCTTTCCTTAATTTCTCAATTGTTCTTAGTTTTATTTGGGTAATTAGAAGATTATTGGGGTTTATTGGAGGATTGACAACCTTCCATCAATCATCAAGATTACTTCTATTATTCTTTGCTTTATTATTTGGATCATCTCATATAGGTATAATCTCTTTTACCCTTGTTTAATTATTGTTAATCACATCATTTATTGATTGACAACCTTATTAGCATGCTAAACATGATCATAAGTGAGTAGTTCTTTAGCTAGGGTTAATGGGGAATTAGGGGAAACAAACATGGGAATTGATCTATGCTTAATCTAATATGCTTTCATAATTAATTTGCTTGCTTGTTGTGATTTTAACCTATGCACATGTTATGTTTGATGAAATACGAGCCTATGAATCCTTGTATTTTTTTACCATCCCTTATCTTTTTAATGAGGCTTGTAAGACATAAACCAACTCAAACCTCATTAGACCATGCATAGAGTTGAATAGGAGGAGACTAAGTCGACTTGTAGGTGTTGTACAGTCTAGACGACTCGGCTCCGGGACCTAAATCTTCCTAGGGATTGTAAGATATACACTAACTCGATCCCATCATAAAAATAAGTGCTTGCATCTATGTAATACTCCGTATTTATATGTCTTGGGGGTACTCTATCGAGTAGCCCTTACTCTGTCGAGTATGGGTAAGTTGCGGAATAAAATAGTTTCTGACCTGTTGGGCACTCGATCGAGTAGCTGGGGCACTCGATCGAGTAGGGGGGTACTCGATCGAGTACCTTGGGTACTCGATCGAGTGTCCGGTTTACGGGGAGTTTTTCGCGGGTTTTGTTAATTATGCGATTAGGGTATTTAAACTTAATCGTCGTTGTTTTAATTCACTTTTACCAAAACCTAAAACCTGTTTAAGAGAGAAAGATCCGTCATCTTCCTAATCGCATCCTTAACAATTCCTGAGTTCGACGGTCGGTTCGTATCGTAGTTCGTGTCGTTGGATTCCTTGCGTCGAGGGTAAGCTTTTAATATAATTTATATAATGTTTTGCTAGGTTTGGTCAAACCCTAATTTAGGATTTGGGGTTTTGTGAATAGTAAGTAATTGGTAGTCTTTATGTGTTATTTGTTAGGAGGAGAATTCATAGAAGAGGCGTTTTGAGACAGCTGTAGATACCGTCTGCGTGTTGTGCTTTCCAGGTAGGATTTCCTACTCAGTATTAGTCCCATAATGGGATATTGGTGATGTGCTGTAGTTAGTTGTTTGATATGATAATTGTGATTGTGATTGTGATTGTGATTGGTTTCTATGGCTCTCGAGATGCGTTCTCGGCTGAGTGGGGTCACTTGCGGGAGTGATCTTACGCCCTAGTTTCGCCCTTCGTGGAACCCGCCACGAAAGGGGATGTGCACATTAATGGACAGGGTTATCGCTCGTACGATGAGCGGGGCTTAGGTGGGAACGGCCTGCGGTCCCCATCGGGCAAAAATCGGGTCCAAAGTGGATGTCAAGATTGAGATGATGGGAGTTGGTGGTGTGTGTGTGTGTGTGGCAGTTCAGCTGTCTGTTTGTCTTATTGTTGTTATCTATATTGATTGTGTGATTAGTACTGACCCCGGTGTTGTTTTGTAAAACCTGCGGTGATCCATTCGGGGATGGTGAGCAGATATTGAACAGGTATAGAGATGATATCTTGGGATAGCCGGGATGGCCACGACATGACGATAGAGTCTTCCGCTGTAGTTTAGCATTTATTTACATTTCAGTTGAGAACAGATAGTTTGGAATAATGTATTGCACTTTCAGTTTGGTTTCGAGGATTGTATTTATTCATTAAACTATTTACAATAAATGTTGTTTCTATTTTGTCTATTTGATTATCATACCTCGGGCGACCGAGATGGTGATGTCTTCATACCTGAGTGGTCCTGGTAAGGCACTCGGAGTATGGGGGTGTTACAAATGGTATCAGAGCGACGATCCTGAAACCTGTAACCAATGAACTTAATGAACATAGGGAGTCAATTAAAATGAACCCGGGGTAAAAGTTGTAGGAGCTAGTGCAAAGGCTTGGGAGACGTCCTAAAGTCGCGGGGATCGCCCTATAACTTTGAACCGGTCACATGGGGGGAATGTGTGTTGAGTCATGTGTGTGCTTAGTAACTTGCGTAACAATGTGATGGAATGTGTGATTGTTGGATGTTGAAGGAGAAGTTGAGAATGTGAAAGAGAAGTAATATATGTGTAGACTTGATGTTGGAATAACATGTTGGATGTTTACAATGTGGCTTTAATGGCATGATGAATTGATCTTGTTGATGATAGAGTAGATGCGTAGCATATTTAATTATGATATCATATGATTTTATAAAGTTAGCAATGTTAGTATGTGACGTAATATGCGGGTAGCTCTTACGTATTAGTGGTACTTGATCGAGTGAGGCTGACTCGATCGGGTAGGTTTTTGGCGATTTTGAGTCCAGAATCGCGTTTTGGGGCACTCGATCGAGTAACAAGGGGTACTCGATCGAGTAGAAGTCACTCGATCGAGTAGCCTAGATACTCGATCGAGTGGGTTAGAGATCAGAAGGTCTGTTTGGTTCTGGAGTTTGGGTACTCGATCGAGTACATGGGGGCACTCGATCGAGTAGCCCGTTACTCGATCGAGTGGGTTTGGATACTCGATCGAGTAGGTTCTGGGCAGCGTGTTTTCGTGTTTTGAAGTTTAGTGCGTGTGTTCATGTCTACCCTTTTCTTATATATGTATAGTTTCAAGATGCCGCCAAAGAGAAATGCTTTGTATGCAAGAGCTGAGCTTATGACTACGGACGACATCGTCAAGATGTTAGAACACCAGGATGCTCTTACTGAGACCCTGAAGAGAGTGAATGAGGACAAGGATAAGAGTAAGGAGAAGGAGGTTGACCATGCTAAAGTCAGCCTCTATATTGCGAGGTTTAACCCGAAGGAGTACAAGGGAGTTGAGGAGCCTAACCTTCTTGATAGTTGGTCGAGGAGATGGAGAACATACTAGAGTTAGTTCGTTGTCCCGATGAGATGAGAGTGGATCAGCCGCATTCTATCCGAGGGAGGCGGTGGCAAGTGGTGGGATTCGGTGAAAGTAAGTGCCAAGGAGATATATACCAACCAGGGGTTACCTGCTATACCTTGGGAGGAGTTTCGTAGGGTGTGAGGAAGGAGTTCGTACTTAACATGTGAGGAGTAAGTTGAGAGAGGAGTTCGACAAGTTTAAGATGACCGCCGAGATGTCCGTGGTCGAGTACTACAGAGCGTTCAATGAGAAATCTAGATATGCTGAGGATATGGGTTTGAGTGAGGAGAATCTGGCTTTGAGGTTTGAGAGAGGGCTAACCACGAAAATTATGGATAAGTTACCCGTGGGAGTCCTTACTGATGTAAAGGAAGCATATGAGAGGGCTGGGAGAGCTGAGAGACTAGTGGAGATGGCTCAGGAGAGGTCAGGTGGAGAGAAGAGGAAGTCTGAGAGCGAGGGTGGTGGCCAATCTAATTTCAAGAAAGGCAACCACAATCAATCTAAGGGATTTTCTTCTGGATCTGGGTTTAGTCTTTGGAACTTCCTTTGGGCGAGGCCGTGGGAGTGTGAGCAATAGCCGGGGAGTGACTCGCTTTGGTTGTGGTGGCGTAGGCCACAAGAGACATGAGTGCACAAGTGCACCGGATCCTTTCGAGACTCGCACGAGCTTTGCGAGCAATGGACCAGTGGATCATGGCCAAACCGGGAGGTCGAGCTACCAGAGTGGAGGCAACCGCAACGGCGGTAATTCTTATCGGAAGACACCGATGAACAACAACAACAATCAAGGGTCGGGTGCTAAGCCGACCGCATCGCCCAAGATCTTGTCCAGGGAGGTGGGCGAAGACCATGTGGCAAGCTGTTCATGATGGACAAGAAGGCGGCTGAGGAAGATGCGCACGTTATCACCCAGACATTCCTTGTTAATGGTATTCCTACGTTTGTTTTGTTTGATTCGGGGGCTTCTCAGTCGTTTGTGTCTTCGAGTCATGTAAAACAGTTGGGTTTGAGAGTATATGAGTCTGTTAGGGAGCAAGTTTTCATACCTTCGGGTGAGTCTGTATCGTGTGGGAGGTTGTTTAGAGATGTATCTTTGATAGTTGGGCAAGTCGATTTCCCGGTAGACTTGCTAGAGTTTCCTTTTAATGGTTTTGAGATGATAGTTGGGATGGATTGGTTAGGAAAATATAAAGCTAAGATAGACTGTCATCAAAAGAGAGTGTCCCTAAGAGGTCCTAAGGGTGTTAGTGTGTCTTATCGTGGGTTTCTAGTCAAACCCAAAGTTAAGTTGATTGCATCTGTCACCTTGAAGTCGTATTCGAGGAAGGGATGTCCTTTGATCCTGTGCCATGTGAGAGATGACCGGATAGAGAGCCCTGATTGATGAGATACCGTGGTGGGAGAGTTTTACAGATGTTTTTCAGAGGAGATTCCGGGGTTGCCAGCGAAGAGGGAGATAGATTTCACCGTTGAGTTGAAGCTGGGACGGGCCAATCTCTAAGGCACCGCACCGTATGGGTCCTAAGGAGATGGAGGAACTTAGGAAACAGTTGGATGATTTGATAGAGAAGGGATACATTAGACCAAGTGTATCGCCTTGGGGAGCACCAGATCTTTTCGTGAAGAAGAAGGATGGAACTTTGAGGTTATGCATAGATTACCGGGAGTTGAACCGTGTGACGATAAAGAACAAGTATCCTTTGCCAAGGATAGATGACTTGTTTGATCGGTTGAGTGGTGCAACAGTCTTTTCTAAGATTGATTTGAGGTCGGGGTACCATCGGGTGAAGATTAGAGATGTGGACATACCGAAGACGGCTTTCACGTCGAGGTATGGCCATTATGAGTATGTGGTGATGCCATTTGGGTTGTCAAATGCGCGCGGCGGTGTTTATGGATTTGATGAATAGGATCTTCGTACGTTCTTGGACCAGTTCGTGGTGGTGTTTATCGATGATATCTTAGTCTACTCTAAGACTAAGGAGGAGCATGAGGAGCATCCGAGGATCGTGTTGCAGACTTTGAGGGATCATGAGTTATATGCTAAGCTGTCCAAGTGTGAGTTTCGTTGGAGAAAGTTGCTTTTCTGGGACATGTAATCTCTAAAGATGGGGTAGCTGTGGATCCGGCGAAGATTGAGGCGGTGACAAAGTGGGAAGCACCGAAGAATGTTGCTGAGGTTAGGAGTTTCTTGGGTTTAGCTGGATACTACAGACGGTTCGTGAAAGATTTCTCCAAGATAGCTAGACCGATGACGGCATTGATGAGGAAAGAGAACAGGTTTCGTTGGGATGAGAGTTGTGAGACGGCGTTCCAAACATTAAAGGAGCGTTTGACCACAGCTCCCATCTTAGCATTGCCTGAAGGGAGCGAGAATTTCGAGGTTTATACAGATGCCTCGAAGAATGGGTTGGGATGTGTGTTGATGCAGAATGGTAAAGTGATCGCCTATGCTTCTAGGCAGTTGAAGCCTTATGAGGAGAACTACCCTACTCATGATCTGGAGTTGGGTGCAGTGGTGTTTGCTCTCAAGATTTGGAGACATTACCTTTATGGAGCAATCTTTAAGGTATTTTCTGATCATAAGAGTCTCAAGTACATCTTCACGCAGAAGGAGTTGAACATGAGACAGAGGAGGTGGATGGAGTTGATTGGCGATTATGACATGGAAATCATCTACCATGAAGGGAAAGCCAATGTTGTAGCTGATGCTTTGAGTAGGAAGAGTGTACATTCTTTGTGTACAGCTCTATCTTTGATGAGGCTGAGAGATGAGGTAGCGAGCTTTGGGATACATATGATGCAGAAAGGAGATGCCATGGGTGATATGACAGTACACATGGAGTTTTATGATGACATTCGGGATAAGCAGGCTTTGGATCCTAAGATAGTGGAGTGGAGAGTCTGAGTAGAGAAAGGGACAAAGTGTCCCGGTTTTCCATTCATACAGATGGTAGCTTGAGGTTTGATGGTAGGTGGTGTGTTCCTAATGACGAGGAGTTGAAAAAGACGATCATGACAGAAGCGCATTGCACACCATATTCAGTTCATCCGGGTGGAGACAAGCTTTACAAAGATTTGAAGAAAACGTTTTGGTGGCATGGGATGAAGAAAGAGACATACCGAGTTTGTGTCCCGTTGTTTGACATGCCGAGAGTTAAAGGGGAACAGAGAAGACCACAAGGTAAGGTTCAGTCTTTGGAGGTGCCTGAGTGGAAGTGGGAATCCATTTCCATGGATTTCATTGTGGGTTTACCTAAGAGTCAACAAGGTAACAATATGATTTGGGTGATAGTGGATCGTTTGACCAAGTCAGCTCACTTTGTTCCAATGAAAGATACATGGACTAAGGCACAATTGGCTATGGCCTATCGAAAGAACGTGCTTAAGTTACATGGAGTCCCTAAGGACATAGTGTCTGACAGAGATGCGAGGTTTATATCGAGGTTTTGGAAGGAGTTGCAGGAATCATTGGGGACAAATCTGAAGATGAGTACAAAGATTTCATCCCGCGAGAGGCGGCAGATCGAGAGAACAATCAAGACTCTTGAGGATATGTTGCGAGCTTGTGTGATGGATTTTGGTGGTAGCCGGGAGCAGAGGTTGGACTTGATAGAGTTTTCTTACAAAACGCCTATCACACCAAAGATAGGTATGGCACCGTTTGAGGCTATGTATGGGAGGAGATGTAGGAGTCCAATCTGTTGGGACGATAGTGCCGAGGCAATGGTTTTAGGACCAGAGATGGTGCATGAGATGGTTGAACAGATTAAGATGATCAGGGAACGGATGAGAGCGGCTCGGGATCGACGGTAAGAAGAGTTATGCAGATCTACACCGCTTCGGGACATAGAGTTTGTGTTGGGGACAAGGTTCTTCCGAAAGTGTCTCCTATGCGTGGGGTTATGAGATTTGGGAAGAAAGGCAAGCTAAGTCCGAAGTTTATAGGGCCTTATGAGATCTTAGAGCGAGTTGGGGAAGTTGCTTATCGTCCTGGCTTTACCAAACTGCGTTGGAGAGAGTGCATAATGTGTTTCATGTATCGCAGCTGCGGAAGTATGTGAGTGACCCGTCACATGTGTTGGAGGCGAGAGCTTAGAGTCGGATGAGTCTTTATCATACCTTGAGGTGCCTAAGCAGATCCTAGACCGAAAAGTTAGAAAGACCAGGAGTGGTGAGACAGTTTTGCTTAAGATCCTTTGGTCTAACCATGAGACTGAGGAAGCTACATGGGAGGCGGAGGATATCATGAAAGAGCGTTACCCTTTCCTTTTTGATCAGGTATGTATGGTTACGAGGACGTAACCTTGTTTCTTTTAGGGGGGTAGGAGATGATCGCGAGAGTTTTTAAGAGTTTTTACACCCCTTTTTATATGTTGTGTCGGTATGTTTGTCGGGATAAGTTGGGTTAGTATCATGCTTTACGTTGTGTTTTGTTTGACCTTCGAGTCGGGAGGCTTATGGGAGTACCTTTGTTTGGTAGTGGTTTGAACTTCGGGGACGAAGTTCCTTTTAAGGAGGGAAGACTGTAATACTCCGTATTTATATGTCTTGGGGTACTCTATCGAGTAGCCCTTACTCTGTCGAGTATGGGTAAGTTGCGGAATAAAATAGTTTCGACTGTTGGGCACTCGATCGAGTAGCCGGGGCACTCGATCGAGTAGGGGGTACTCGATCGAGTACCTTGGGTACTCGATCGAGTGTCCGGCTTTCTGGGGAGTTTTTCGGGTTTTGTTAATTATGCGATTAGGGTATTTAAACTTAATCGTCGTTGTTTTAATTCACTTTTACCAAAACCTAAAACCGGTTTAAGAGAGAAAGCGATCATCATCTTCCTAATCGCATCCTTAACAATTCCTGAGTTCGACGGTCGTTCGTATCGTAGTTCGTGTCGTTGGATTCCTTGCGTCGAGGGTAAGCTTTTAATATAATTTATATAATGTTTTGCTAGGTTTGGTCAAACCCTAATTTAGGATTTGGGGGTTTTATGAATAGTAAGTAATTGGTAGTCTTTATGTGTTATATGTTAGGAGGAGAATTCATAGAAGAGGCGTTTTGAGACAGCTGTAGATACCGTCTGCGTGTTGTGCTTTCCAGGTAGGATTTCCTACTCAGTATTAGTCCCATAATGGGATATTGGTGATGTGCTGTAGTTAGTTGCTTGATATGATAATTGTGATTGTGATTGTGATTGTGATTGGTTTCTATGGCTCTCGAGATGCGTTCTCGGCTGAGTGGGGTCACTTGCGGGAGTGATCTCACGCCCTAGTTTCGCCCTTCGTGGAACCCGCCACGAAAGGGGATGTGCACATTAATGGACAGGGTTATCGCTCGTACGATGAGCGGGGCTTAGGTGGGAACGACTGCGGTCCCCCACGGGGGTGGGTCCAGTGGACGGTCGATTGAGATGATGGGAGTTGGTGGTGTGTGTGTGTGTGTGGCGTTCAAATTTGTCTGTTTGTCTTATTGTTGTTATCTATATTGATTGTGTGATTAGTACTGACCCCGGTGTTGTTTTGTAAAACCTGCGGTGATCCATTCGGGGATGGTGAGCAGATATTGAACAGGTATAGAGATGATACTGGGATAGCTGGGATGGCCACGACATGACGATAGAGTCTTCCATTCGTAGTTTAGCATTTATTTACATTTCAGTTGAGAACAGATAGTTTGGAATAATGTATTGCACTTTCAGTTTGGTTTCGAGGATTGTATTTATTCATTAAACTATTTACAATAAATGTTGTTTCTGTTTTGTCTATTTGATTATCATACCTCGGGCGACCGAGATGGTGATGTCTTCATACCTGAGTGGTCCTGGTAAGGCACTCGGAGTATGGGGGTGTTACAATCTATTTGAGAACATGTTTGTATGATCTATTTCCATGAATCCTCTATGAACCCATGACACCCTAGTGCCTTTAATCAATTATTTACAAACCCCTTTATTTGCTTTACTTTGTTTTCATTAATTTACATTCATCTTGTTGATTAGTTTAGACTACATCTCATCTCAACCTATAATTTGTGACACCCTAAGACATAGCTACTTGCAATTGAAAATCCTACATCAATACCCGTCCCTTGGGATCCGACCTTTACTTACCTCTTTGCTAAGAGTAGTTTGTGAAGTTATAAATATTGTTTTGGTTGGTAGCTTTTGACGACGAGTTTTAACCGCACCAAAAATGGCGCCGTTGCCGGGGACGGTGTTCAATTGATTTGAGTTTCATTAATTGTTTTTAGTTGTGTCTTTCTTTACCTTGGGGAAGTCAATCTCCTCAAGGTTGTTCTAATTGTTTTCGAGTTGTTTGATATTTTGCATGACTAGGAGATCACAAGGTAATTTATTACCTATTGATTTCGAGATTGAAAGGACCTTAACCAACAATAAAAGAGTTGCTAGAGGTACTTCAAGAGTAGTAGGTAATGGTGAGATTGTAGACATTCAACCAAATAACATTGAGTTTGTCAACCCTTTTGCAAGAGAAGGAGAGGATAACCCAATTCAAAACCCACCACAAAATCAACCTACAATGCCTAAATTTTCATCACATTCCGTACCAACCGAGGAGAACCTACCAAACGGTACTCCTACACCACCACATTTAACCGGTAATTTCATTGCCAAATCCGCATTCATACAATTAGTTGAGAGAAGTCAATTTGGAGGGATGCCTAGTGAAGATCCTCACTTACATTTGGAGACTTTTTGTGACTATTGTGATGCAATTTCTCAAACCGGAGTTACTCATGACCAAATCCGATGGGTATTGTTTCCTTTTTCTTTGATCGGTGCCACAAAGCAATGGTTGAAGAGCCTAGACAAGGCCACCCTTGGTATTGATTCATGGAAGAAGTTAGCACTTGCCTTTTACAAGAAATTCTATCCTCCAGAGAAGACAAATATGTTGAGAGCCCAAATCATCGGGTTCAAGCAAAGGGATGAGGAATCGTTATATGAAGCATGGGAGAGATTTAAGGACACTTGTCGTTCTTGTCCACACCATGGACTTAGTGAGTGGTTCCTTGTGCAACAATTTTGGAACGGCCTATATGAAGACTCACGCAATATTCTCAATATGGGATCCAATGGGAGTTTACCGAAGTCGATGACAATCAAACATGGGCCAAAATCGAAGAGATGGAGGTTCATAATTCCCAATATAGTAGGCATCGAAAGGCCACTAGAGGAGGAAAGCATGAGGTAGATTCCATCACTCAATTGGGTGCTCAACTAAGTGCTCATATCGACACCATCAATTTGAAGTTTGAGAAGGCCATGGCTAAGCTTGATGAAGCCTCCAAATCACCCAAACAACATGTTAATGCTATGGTGGCATCATCCTCAATCCCAAGTGGAGTATGTGAAAGTTGTGGAACCTTGGGACATGATCATAATGAATGTAGAGGAACAAATGAACAAGTTAATGCTTTCCAAGCATACAAAAGTGGTACCCCTTATTTCAACTACTATAATTAGAATACCAAATTTCATCCAAATCTTTCATACAAAAGGCAAAATGTCCAAAACCCCCAACAAACATACACCCCACCTCCAATGAGAAACCAAGCTCAAAGACCCTTTTTCAACCAAAGCCAAGGTTACCAAAATCAACCTTCCTACAACCAATCAAATGACAAAAGCTTTGATGTTCAAAAAGCGGTCCTCCAAATGCAAAAGAACCAACAAGAATTTTTTACCCAAATGCAAAAAGATAGCCAAGCTAAGGACATCACCATCAACAACATTCTTGCCCACACCAAAATGTTAGAGACTCAAATGACTCAATTAGCATCCTCTAGCTCTCAAAGACAAAAGGGGCAACTACCTCCTCAAGGTAACCCGCCCACAAGACATGAGACGGTTAGTGCTATCCATTTGAGGAGTGGTACAAGATATTGTTGGAAATCATTAATCTCATTAATTTACATATTCATATATGAAATAATTTATTTAGTCATAAAATAAATACTAGATCTTATGCATGCAAACTAAAACAAGATAAGAGAAGAAATCGTCTTTCTTACTTTGGGATTTCGGATATAAGGGCACCAACAAGAATTCGGTGGATAGACATTTATCACCCACTTACCCTACGTAACAAGGTTTGTACCCCGGTGTGGCCGAGCGCACTCCCTCACGAAATAGGTTTTCATGGTTTCTACTTTTTGGTAAGGCTAAGTCTCAATTGTTTATTTTAGCGAGAGGTCATGTCAATTTATTATCTATGACGTTTAAGTGAACTAAATCGGTGAACTACGATAATTGTAATTGACACGGTCGATAAACTCGATTTAAAATGCATGTTTAGTTATGGCGATTTAGCGATGCATGCAACATATAAATAAAATGCAAAGCATAAAAATAAAATCCTAGTATGGCCTTCCTAAAATAGTAAATCTAATAAACTATTACAAATTCAGAAACCAACTCCTTTGGTCCCTTGAACTTCGGTCTTGGCACACACTTCAAGGCAACACTTTCTTTGATGGGTCGCCTTCTCGAATGGCACCGTCTTCAAGGAACTCCGGAATACATAAATTACAAAATGAATTACATAATTTCCTATTATACATTTGTAATTAAAAATAAAAATAAATCTATTAAATTACAAAACGGTGATACGAGATCACAATAATTACAACCGAATCGATATTCCCATACATTTCGAGTATACCAATTAAAACTAAGGCCATACTAAGTAAAATTACATAATTCAAAAATTACATAAAAATTAAAATATGACAATCATAAATAAAATGTAGCATTATAATATGTATGAACATGCTAGATTTTATGCTAAATCGCCTTTAAAGAGCCAATGTCGTATATTAATCAGTTTTTACGGATTTGCGTGATTTAACTTATTAAAATCACAATAATTACATAAATTCATATTTATGTACAAGTTAATTACCCTAACCATCTTAGGACTCAAAATTAGTCTCCACTAACATTTTGACAATAATTAAACTTGATTTCTTTATATTGTTCATAAATGGACCCAAAAATACAAAATTATGCTATAAACTTCAAATTAAATTATAAAAATTTCAAATAATTTCGAAATTTGAAATTTAAACTCATGAACATTCTAGAAAAATACCATGACACTCATAATGTTCAAAAATTAGGTTAAACATATCGAAAATTTATCGAGAAAAACAATGTTGCGGTTTATCGGTTTTAACAAATATGACCATAAAAATATGAGAAAAATTATTTTTATCAACTTTTAACTTTTAGATCTAAAATATATGATAAAATGCAACATGTGACATTTTTCCTTTAGTCATGAAGTATGTTTTAGCAATATTACTAATTATAGTCACTATTTATGTGATTTTTCATCAAAAATTCATAAATCATGCATAAAGACTTCATTATAGCCAAATATTTTACACACATCTTATAAAATTGCATGTGACAACATACTAAATTTCCATGACCAGATTCGAAATATAACTCATATTAACCTATTTACCCAATTAAATACGATTTTAATTTGAAAAATCCATATTTCGAGCAAAACAACTCATTTTATCATGAAAATTTACAGGCCATCAGTAGATAATATATGTGAAAACATATCCAAAAACTACTGAAAAATTCGAAGTTTAGCTATTTTTCGTCCAAATATGACATTTTTATCATAAAAATCACATTTTAATGCCAATAATATATAAAATGAACTATAAAATCCATAAATAAACCAAAATGTCCTAAAAATCACTTAGGACCAGAAACTTTTAACATGCAAAGTTATTTTTAGGTTTATCTTTATAAATCCAAATTAATTAGTTTTGTATGTTAATCTTATAACTCGGAAAAACTATAAACCTGTGACACCCCCATACTCCAAGTGCCTTACCAGGACCACTCAGGTATAAGGATGCTACCATCTCGGTTACCCGAGGCATGATAATCATAAGACAATAACGAAACAACATTTAATAGTATACCTTTAGTGAAAAGTACAATCCAAAGCCAAATCCCAAAATACGGGTACAAGTTCTCAAACCAACTGTCTAATCAACTAAATGCAAAGTTTATTAAACGACTAAGCTACAGCGGAAGACTTCTATCATCAGACAGTGGCAATCCCAGCAATCCCATGTGACTCAACTCAAACCTACTCAATTACTGCTCACCATCCCCGAATGGATCACCGCAGGTTTTACAAACAACAACACGGGGTCAGTACTAATCACACAATCTATATATATCAACAATACGATAAACAGATATCTCACACCGTCACACACACAATCACATCTGTTCCATCAATCTCAATCACCGATCGTCCACCGGGACCACGCCGATGGGGGACCGCAGCCGTACCCACCAAATCCCCGCTCCTCATATTGAGCGATTTCCCTGTTCATTAATGTGCACATCCCCTTCCGTGGCGGGTTCCACGAAGGGCAAAACTAGGGCGTGAAGCCACTCCCGCAAGTGACCCCACTCAGCCGAGAACGCATCTCGAGAACCAGAGACAAACAATCACAATCAACAACCGTCACAATACAATTACGATATTAATCAATCAATCTCAACACATCAACAATCATTATGGGACTAATACTGAGTAGGGAAACCCTACCTGGAAAGCACAATAATCAGACGGTATCAACAGCTGTATCAAAAAGCCTCTTCTACAAATCCTCCTCCTATCATACAAACACATAATCACTACCAATCACAATCTACACAAAACCCCCAAATCCCCATATTAGGGTTTAACCAACTTTAAGGAAAAACTATAAAAACGGTACGTAGATCTTACCCTCTACGCAAGGATCACAACGATATAAAGAAAGGTAGAATCCGACCTTCCAAGCTCCGGGATTTGCTAACAATGCGAATAACGTAATATGATTTCTCTTTTCTCAGTAAATAGGTTTTAAAAGTGTTTAGGGAAAAGTGACGAAAGTAATATATACCTTAATCGCATTATTAACAAAACCCGAGAAATAACTCCCTCAGTAATGGCTACTCGATCGAGTAGCTAAGGTACTCGATCGAGTGCCCCCTTACTCGATCGAGTATCTACGTTACTCGATCGAGTACCCAACATGTCAGAAACTTTTATAAAATGCAACTCACCCTTACTCGACAGAGTAAGGCCTACTCGATAGAGTACCCAGAGACTCATAAATCCGTAGTATTACAGTCTTCCCTCCTTAAAAAGAACTTCGTCCCCGAAGTTCAACCCATACCTAAAAACAAACATACTAACTCGATCAAGACACAACAACCAACTAAGAACTCAAAACAAAACCCCAACCGACCAAACATGAAACCATGAACTCTTAACACCAACTCCACCAACTATTCCTACCTTCACACATCGCTCACGATATCGTATCAACTACATCATATTATCTCTCGACACCAACTCCCAACACCACCAACTATTATCCACAAACGCTGCTAGCTCCGTAACATATTATCCATTAGAAAATCCAATATCAAGACATTCACAAACATCAAACGGAATGTTACATTCTACCACCCTTAAAAGGAACTTCGTTCTCGAAGTTTACTCACACTCACAACCTCATCCTCCAACTGCCATGACCTTTAATAAAATCAATCAAAACGAATATCCGTCTTTTATGCTACACCAACACTCTATTTCCAAATATACTACCATATGTACAATCATCAAAATATCTTTTATCGCATCCTACTCCTCTTAAGATAAATGTTACGTCCTCGTAACTCACTAATACTAAATCCTAGCTATATCGTCTCATGATCCTCATCACCACCGCATGTCAAAGATAACCACCTATAATCTAAACACTCGCCATGCATATATCCAAGGCTCTCTTACTTAAACATTCCTCGGACCTCAACTCATTCGGCACACCACCTAACCTATACCATAAAACTCGTAGCAAAAACACCATACTAACTCTCCATTATTACTGCAAAACAACATACCTCTCTATGTAAAGCACCTATCTCCCAAAAGCGTAACTCACGATCCACACTCGTTACGTACACTCACACTAGATCCTCAAGTTCCTTTCTTTCATTACCGCAAGGCTCATACATAACTTAACACGACACTAATTACTCAACACCCTACACTCACTGTCTCAACAAAGGATTATGAACCACCTGCATATATCAGATCATTACCACACATGTTCTACGAATCACTTGCCATGACTATGACTACCGATGGCTCATCTTAAAACAAGATCAAAATTACTGTAACAAATTTTCACAACTATGTCCCATCAACAGAATGTCACTATACCATGACAACAACGAAAACATGTACAACTCTCTTTCATATCATACTCTACCCTCATTCCAAAACTTAACTGGTAAGAAACATCAATAAACAAAACAACTGTCTATCTGTACTAACTGAAACTCACAGGAAGCAACATCAAACAAGACAACAATTTATGTATGACTGGTATGTACTTTTGAAAACTCGTATCATAATCATCCCGCCTACTCTACCACAACCGGTGACGGCATCGCAACACTGCCACCAACAGCCACACCGCAGTGCGAAAATACCCGCATCACAACACTATGTACCGTGCCCGGATCACCACCCGAGGCACAACAACCACATCGATAGACATCACAACTGCATACAACTCCCATAAACACTGACTCAGAATAACTTCTCAGACAAGAAAAACTTACTCAAATCCACGTTACTAAATCATAACACAACATATTTTATGAATTAAACAGATAATAACCTCGTGAATATCATCCCCTTACCATATCACAGATTGACATGTATCATGAATACATACAAGTATAACCAGTCATGCCAGATCACTCAAATTATTACCTTTTTGAATATCATTCAATTAGATTTGTAACACCCCCATACTCCAAGTGCCTTACCAGGACCACTTAGGTATGAAGATATTACCATCTCGGTTACCCGAGGCAATGATAATCAAATAAACAATAAAGAAACAACGTTTAAATAGAAATACTTAGTGAAAGGTTACAATCTCGAAACCAAAACCAAAAGTACAAATACATGTTCTCAAACCGATTGTTTTCGTTCTAATCGAAATGTAAAGAAACTACTAAGCTACAACGGAAGACTTCTATCATCATAACGTGGCAATCCCGCCTATCCCAAAGACTCATCTCATACCGCTCAATATCGCTCACCATCCCGAATGGATCACCGCAGGTTTACAAAACAACAACCGGGGTCAGTACTAATCACACAACTCAATATATATCAACAATAAGATAAACAGACAGCTTAACTGTCACACACAACCACACCAATTCCAACAATCTCAATGCCGACTGTCCACTAGACCAGCCCTGCCAGTGGGGCACCGCAGCCGTACCCACCAAATCCCCGCTCCTCATAATGAGCGATAACCCTGTCCATTAATGTGCACATCCCCTTCCGTGGCGGGTTCCACGAAGGGCAAAACTAGGGCGTGAAGCCACTCCCGCAAGTGACCCCACTCAGCCGAGGACACGCCTCGAGAACCATAGACAAACAATCACAACCACAATCACAGCCGAGGACTAATACTGAGTAGGAAATCCTACCTGGAAAGCACACTATCAGACGGTCTCTACAGCTGTATCAAAAAGCTTCCTCTACGAAACCTCCTCCTATCATACAACATACAAATGCTACCAAATCACATACTACTCAAAAACCCCCAAATCTCTAGATTAGGGTTTCACCAAATCAAAGGAAAGACAACAAAAAGGGTACATAGATCTTACCCTCGACGCAAGGATCTCAACGGTATATCAAACGATGAAAACCGACCTTCCAAACTCCGGGATTTGCTAACAATGCGATTAAGATGATGAACGTAGTTGCTTTCTCTGTTTGACAGTAAATTAGGTTTTGCTAAAGTGTTTAGTATAATGACGAAAAGGTTTATATATCTTAATCGCATAATTAACAAAACCCGAGAAAAACTCCCCGTAAACCGGCTACTCGATCGAGTACCCAAGGTACTCGATCGAGTACCCCCCTTACTCGATCGAGTACCCTTGTTACTCGATCGAGTAACCAACAGGTCAGAAACTATTTTAAAACGCAACTTACCCTTACTCGACAGAGTAAGGCCTACTCGATAGAGTACCCAAAGACTCATAAATACGGAGTATTACAGTCTTCCCTCCTTAAAAAGAACTTCGTCCCCGAAGTTCAAACCACTACTAAACAAAAGGTACTCCCTCAACACTTCCGACTCAACAACCAAAACAAAACTCAACATAAAACATGTTACTAACCCAACTCATCCCGACAACCATACCGACACAACATACAAAAAGGGTATAAAACTTTTAAAAACTCTTCGCGATCATCTCCTACCCCCCTAAAAGAAACAAGGTTACGTCCCCGTAACCATACATACCTGATCAAAAAGAAAAGGGTAACGCTCTTTCATAGCTTCCTATGGCTCCCATGTAGCTTCCTCAGTCTCGTGGTTAGACCAAAGGATCTTAAGCAAAACTGTCTCACCACTCCTAGTCTTCCTAACCTTTCGGTCAAGAATCTGCTTAGGCACCTCAAGATAGGATAAGGACTCATCTAGCTCTAAGTTCTCTGCCTCTAACACATGTGACGGGTCACTCACATACTTCCGCAGCTGCGATACATGAAACACATTATGCACTCTCTCTAGCGCAACTAGTAAAGCCAGACGATATGCAACTTCCCCAACTCGCTCTAAGATCTCATAAGGCCTGATAAACTTCTGACTTAGCTTGCCTTTCTTCCCAAATCTCATAACCCCACGCATAGGAGACACTTTCAAAAGAACCTTGTCCCCAATTTGAAACTCTATGTCCCGGCGATGTAGATCTGCATAACTCTTTTGCCTATCCTGAGCTGCCCTTATCCGTCCCCTGATCATCTTAATCTGTTCCACCATCTCATGCACCATCTCCGGTCCTAAAACCACTGCCTCAGCACTATCGTCCCAACAAATCGGACTCCTACATCTCCTCCCATACAAAGCCTCAAACGGTGCCATACCGATACTAGTGTGATAGCTCTTATTGTAAGAAAATTCTATCAAGTCCAACCTCTGTTCCCAGCTACCACCAAAATCCATCACACAAGCTCGCAACATATCCTCAAGAGTCTTGATTGTTCTCTCAGTCTGTCCGTCTGTCGCAGGATGAAATGCTGTACTCATCTTCAAAGTTGTTCCCAACGATTCCTGCAACTCTTTCCAAAACCTTGATATAAATCTCGCATCTCTGTCAGACACTATGTCCTTAGGGACTCCATGTAACTTAAGCACGTTCTTTCGATAAGCCATAGCCAATTGTGCCTTAGTCCATGTATCTTTCATTGGAACAAAGTGAGCTGACTTGGTCAGTCGATCCACTATTACCCAAATCATATTATTACCTTGTTGACTCTTTGGCAAACCCACGATAAAATCCATGGAAATGGATTCCCACTTCCACTCAGGTACCGTTAAAGACTGAATCTTACCTTGTGGTCGTCGCTGTTCCCCCTTAACTCTCTGGCATGTCAAACAACGGGCCACAAACTCTGCTGTCTCTTTCTTCATTCCAGGCCACCAAAACGTATTATTTAAATCCTTATACAACTTATCTCCACTTGGATGAACTGAATATGGTGTGCAATGTGCCTCTGTCATGATAGTCTTTTTCAACTCCTCGTCATTAGGAACACACCACCTACCGTCAAACCTCAAACTACCATCAGTGTGAATGGAGAATCGAGACACTGTCCCTTTCTCTACTCCAGCTCTCCACTCCACTATCTTAGGATCCAACGCCTGCTTGCCTCGAATGTCATCATAAAACTCAAGCTGTACTCTCATATCACCCATGGCATCTCCTTTCTGCATCATATGTATCCAAAATCTCGCTACCTCATCTCTCAACCTCATCAAAGATAGAGCTGTACACAAAGAATGTACACTCTTCCTACTCAAAGCATCAGCAACTACATTGGCCTTCCCTTCATGGTAGATAATTTCCATGTCATAATCGCCAATCAACTCCATCCACCTCCTCTGTCTCATGTTCAACTCCTTTTGAGTGAAAATATACTTGAGACTCTTGTGATCAAAAAATACCTTAAAGATTGCTCCATAAAGGTAATGTCTCCATATCTGGAGAGCAAACACCACCGCACCCAACTCCAGATCATGAGTAGGGTAGTTCTCCTCATAAGGCTTCAATTGCCTAGAAGCATAGGCAATCACTTTACCGTTCTGCATCAACACACATCCCAACCCATTCTTTGAGGCATCTGTATAAACCTCAAAGTTCTCGATCCCTTCAGGCAATGCTAAGACAGGAGCTGTGGTCAAACGCTCCTTTAATGTTTGGAACGCCGTGTCACAACTCTCATCCCAACGAAACCTGTTCTCTTTCCTCATCAACGCGGTCATAGGTCTAGCTATCTTGGAGAAATCTTTCACGAACCGTCTGTAGTACCCAGCTAAACCGGAAAACTCCCGATCTCAAAGAACATTCTTTGGTGCTTCCCACTTTGTCACTGCTTCTATCTTTGCCGGATCCACAGCTACCCCATCTTTAGAGATCACATGCCCCAGAAAAGCAACTTTCTCTAACCAGAACTCACACTTGGATAGCTTAGCATATAGCTCATGCTCTCTCAAAGTCTGCAACACAACCCTCAGATGCTCCTCATGCTCCTCCTTAGTCTTGGAGTAGACTAAGATATCATCGATAAACACCACTACAAACTTGTCCAAAAACTGTCTAAAGATCCTATTCATCAAATCCATAAACACTGCCGGTGCATTAGATAACCCAAACGGCATCACTACATACTCATAATGGCCATACCTCGACGTGAAAGCTGTCTTTGGTATGTCCACTTCTCTAATCTTCACCTGATGATACCCCGACCTCAAATCAATCTTAGAAAAGACTGATGCACCACTCAACTGATCAAACAAGTCATCTATCCTTGGAAAAGGATACTTGTTCTTCACTGTCACTCGGTTCAACTCTCTATAGTCTATACACAACCTCAAACTCCCATCCTTCTTTTTCACGAAAAGAACTGGTGCTCCCCACGGCGATACACTAGGTCTAATGTATCCCTTCTCTATTAGATCATCCAACTGTTTCCTAAGCTCCTCCATCTCTTTAGGACCCATACGGTACGGTGCTTTAGAGATTGGCCACGTCCCTGGTTTCAACTCTACTGTGAAATCTATCTCTCTTCTCGGCGGCAACCCCGTAATCTCCTCTGGAAACACATCCTCAAACTCTCCCACCACCGGTATCTGATCAACTGTCGGACCCTCTATCCGGTCATCTCTCACATGGCACAATATCAAAGGACATCCCTTCCTCGGATATGACTTCAAAGTGACAATTTCAATCAACTTAACTTTGGGTTTGACTAGAAACCCACGATAAGACACACTAACACCCTTAGGACCTCTTAAAGACACTTTCTTTTGATGACAGTCTATCTTAGCTTTATACTTTCCCAGCCAATCCATCCCAACTATCATCTCAAAACCGTCAAAAGGAAACTCTAGCAAGTCTACAGGGAAATCAACTTGCCCAACTATCATAGGTACATCCCTATATAACCTCCCACAAGATACAGACTCACCCGAAGGTATAAAAACTTTCTCACTAACAGACTCATACACCCTCAAACCCAACCGTTTAACATGACTCGAAGATACAAACGACTGAGAAGCCCCCGAATAAAAAAAAACAAAGGTATGAATACCGTTAGCAAGAAAAGTACCGGTGATAACGTGTGCATCCTCCTCAGCTGCTTTCTTCTCCATCATGAATAACTTTCCACTGGTCTTCTGTCCACCTCCCTGGACAAGATCTTGGTCGATGTGGTCGGCTTAGCACCGACCCTTGATTGTTGTTGTTGTTCGTTGGTGGTTTCTGATAAGAATTACCGCCGTTGCGGTTGCCTCCACTCGGTAGCTCGACTTCCCGGTTTGGCCATGACCCCGGTCTATTGCTCGCATAGCTGCGCAGGTCTCGGAAGGTTCCTGCACTTGTGCACTCATGTCTCTTGTGGCCTACACCACCACAGCTATAGCAAGTCACTCCCCAACTACCACTAACACTTCCACGGCCACGCCCAAAGGAAGCCCCAAGATCGAACCCCGACCTTAAGAAAACCCTTTTGACTGATTGTGGTTGCCTTTCTTGTGATTAGATTGGCCACCACCTTCGCTCTCAGACTTCCTTTTCTCACCACCTGACCTCTCCTGAGCCATCTCCACCAACCTCTCGGCTCTCTCCCACCCTCTTATAAGCTTCCTTAACATCGGTAAGGACTCCCACGGGTAACTTATCCATAATCTTAGGGGTCAACCCCCTCTCAAACCTCGGCGCCAGATTCTCCTCACTCAAACCCATATCCTCAAAGATACCTAGACTTGTCATTGAACCGCTGTAGTACTCGGCCACGACATCTCGGTCATCTTAAACCTGTCAAACTCTTCCTCAACTTACTCCTCACATGCTCCGTACAAACTCTTTTCTCGTAGTCTGACGGAACTCTTCCCAAGGTATAGCGGGTAAACCTTGGTTCACATATAACTCCTTAGCACTCACTTTCACCGTATCCCACCACTTACCATTGCCGCCTCCCTCGGATAGAACGCACTGTTCCACTCTCATCTCATCGGGACGGTGAACCAAATCTAATATGTTCTTCATCTCTCTAAGCCGCCTATCAAGAAGGTTAGGCTCCCAACTCCCTTGTACTCTTTCGGGTTAAACCTCGCTATATAGAGGCTGATTTTAGAGTGATCAACCTCTTTCTCCTTATCCTTATCCTTATCTTTCCCCACAGTCTTTAAAGCCTCGGAAGAGCATCCCGATGCTCCAACATCTTAACGATGTCATCTATGTTCATAAGCTCACTCGTGATACAAAGCGGTCTTCTTGGGCGGCATCTTGAAACTATATCGAGAAAAAGGGGTGGATATAAACATACGCGCCAAAACCTCAAAACACGAAAACAAGCGCCGGACCTACTCGATCGAGTTCCCAAACATGCTCGATCGAGTACCAGGCTACTCGATCGAGTGCCCACTATACTCGATCGAGTGCCCCAACATCAGACCCCAAACAGACCTTCTGATCTCTAACATACTCGACCTACTCGATCGAGTGACCCCCCTACTCGATCGAGTGCCCGAGGTACTCGATCGAGTGCCCAAAAACACGATTCTGGACTCAAAATAGTCAAAAACCCACCCGATCAAGTCAGTCCTACTCGATCAAGTCATGCTAACTCAGAACCGCTACCCGCATGCAATATCATATGCTAACATGCTAAAAACTTTATAAAACCAACATTATATCATAACTAAGCATACAATGCTAAGCATCTTTCCATACGATCTACGAAATCATTATATCATGTTATTTAAACGCCACATTGTAAACATCCATCATGTTTTCATGCCAACAACAGTTCTACATATATATCATCAACCTTTCTTTCACATTCTCAACCTTCTACTGCATACATCCAACAGTTACACACACTTCATCACATTCACACACAAGCTAACCAGACAACGCATACGACCTTGACATACACCCCCCATGTGACCGGTTCAAAATTGTAGGGCGAGTTCACGACTTTAGGACGTCTCCCAAGCCTTTGCATTAGCTCCTACAACCTTTACCCCGGGTTCATTTTAATTGACTCCCTATGTTCATTAGGTTCATTGGTTACAGGTTTCAGGATCGTCGCTCTGATACCATTTGTAACACCCCATACTCCAAGTGCCTTACCAGGACCACTCAGGTATAAGGATGCTACCATCTCGGTTACCCGAGGCAATGATAATCAAATAAACAATAAAGAAACAACGTTTAAATAGAAATACTTAGTGAAATGTTACAATCTCGAAACCAAAACCAAAAGTACAAATACATGTTCTCAAACCGATTTCATCGTTCTAATCGAAATGTAAAGAAACTACTAAGCTACAAAGCGGAAGACTTCTATCATCATAACGTGGCAATCCCAGCTATCCCAAGATTTCATCTCATACTGCTCAATATCTCGCTCACCATCCCCGAATGGATCACCGCAGTTTACAAAACAACAACCGGTCGTACTAATCACACAACTCAATATATATCAACAATAAGATAAAAATGACATGCCTTAATCACACACAACCACACCAATTCCAACAATCTCAATGCCGACTGTCCACTAGACCAGCCCTGCCAGTGGGGGAGCGCAGCCGTACCCATCAAATCCCCGCTCCTCATAATGAGCGATAACCCTGTCCATTAATGTGCACATCCCCTTCCGTGGCGGGTTCCACGAAGGGCAAAACTAGGGCATGAAGCCACTCCCGCAAGTGACCCCACTCAGCCGAGGACACGCCTCGAGAACCATAGACAAACAATCACAACCACAATCACAGCCGTCACAATACAATTACTATATCAAACAATCAATCTCAACACATCAACAATCATCCCATTATGGGACTAATACTGACTAGGAAATCCTACCTGGAAAGCACACTATCAGACGGTCTCTACAGCTGTATCAAAAAGCTTCCTCTACGAAACCTCCTCCTATCATACAACATACAAATGCTACCAAATCACATACTACTCAAAAACCCCCAAATCTCTAGATTAGGGTTTCACCAAATCAAAGGAAAGACAACAAAAAGGGTACATAGATCTTACCCTCGACGTAAGGATCTCAACGGTATATCAAACGATGAAAACCGACCTTCCAAACTCCGGGATTTGCTAACAATGCGATTAAGATGATGAACGTAGTTGCTTTCTCTCTTTGACAGTAAATTAGGTTTTGCAAAAGTGTTTAGTATAATGACGAAAAGGTTTATATATCTTAATCGCATAATTAACAAAACCCGAGAAAAACTCCCCGCAAACCGGCTACTCGATCGAGTACCCAAGGTACTCGATCGAGTACCCCCTTACTCGATCGAGTACCCCAGTTACTCGATCGAGTACCCAACAGGTCAGAAACTATTTTAAAATGCAACTTACCCTTACTCGACAGAGTAAGGCCTACTCGATAGAGTACCCAAAGACTCATAAATACGGAGTATTACAAGATTAGCGTACCCAACATGTATTACAGAACATTAAAATAACAACTTTATGATAATCACACCATACCACGTCTTGTGAGGTCAAAACCTCACACAAACATTTATATATCACAGACCCGTAATCACATCCAACCAGTCAATCCTGATCACGTAAGTTACCACCTGATAAAAGTTACCTCTCACCCGAGCTTAACTCGTATACACCTCATAACATATTCTCCCATTCGCATATCCATCACCCTCTGCCAACTGTAGCCACACCATTAATACTCAACTACTAACAACCGCCTCATATAACCACATCTTATACTCTTTCATAACCATACTTATCAATTTGGTCCCTACAAAATCAACCTCTTTAGATTTGCTGCTTTTCTAATATACCGTCACCCTTAACCACTAGTCACAAACCATGACACTACCACTGTCCGAACATCAAACCTCTTACACTCATCTCTAAACATCACGATTTCTTTCCTATCTTTAGTTAACATCCCAAATAACGAACATCACATACATCAACAAAAATCACCTCAACACTATTTCCAATTCCATCCTTAATTGTATAGTTATCTAACTCTCCACCAAAATCTCATAGAGTGCAGATACTAAATCAACCTCTTGCTCCCTTAATTCCTCAAAACTCATGATTAATCATGTTGTCCTGAAACTTCTGTATAACCATTAACTCAATTACTCTTGGTAGTATCATACATCCCGATGATTCCTTACTTTTATATCACATAACTCCGGTGAACATTTTTCTCAGCTTACTTTTATCCTTCTTTTCTCTTTATACTCAACAATTCCATTTAATATCTCAACTCCTTATTACTTCTACCTAACCCTTTAGTGCTCCAATTACCTTCTCATCGCTCCAAAACTCAAATCTCATTATTTCATATCGATATCATCTCACTCTTTATTACCATGGATCTTCTCTTATTATGCTATCACTCACACTTGCCACTAATCTATCCATAAAATCGATGTTCACTGTTCAAACAAAGCATCTCCTTCGTACATCTCTAGAAATCAAAATTCATTTCATCCCGTTAAATGCCCAAAGAAATCACACGTAGTTTCACCTCTTAATAAACCAAATCTTCCAAACTCACTCACTGTCTACAAATCCGCCTCGCAACATGTCTCCATAAAGTTCACTATATACCACTCTTCTCAACCCCTTTAAAACGAACTTTCACTACATATATTCTTGACCCACACGACTCCTAACCATCTCCCTCCATAATTCTTTACACATCTCAAGTTGCCACTATCCAATCCTTCCTTTCAATCTTTTCATTCTCACGTTCCTTAGACCCACATCATCCCTTACCCACTTTCACTTACTTTTACATTACCCAACACACAATCATATCACTCATCTCGTCTCACAAAACCTGTTCTATATCTCAATTAAGCCATAACGATCTTCCTTTTCTTTTTCCACTATCTATCACAGCCACGTATAACTCATGTGCTCCCCATCGAACTCACACTCATCATAGGTGCCACTCTTTACATCATAAGATTGGGTAACTTACGCTTCAGGACCAACACAAACGTAAAACAGTGCATAAAGAAGTAATATAACAGCTTTGAATTAAACATAATATGCAACGAATGTCAAAAGATAAGCATAAGACCCAAAACAGGGGTCACTAGATCGAGTACAGGCCACTCAATCGAGTAAGTGACTTACTCGATCGAGTAGGTGAAGATCAGAAGCACGTAAAACAAATTACCAGGGCCACTCGATCGAGTAACTGACGTACTCGATCGAGTGCCACCCTACTCGATCGAGTACCAAGGCTACTCGATCGAGTACCTACGCATTTCTCAGCACTGTCAAGTTTTCGTAAAACAGCCATAACTCACTCATTTCTTGGTCGTTTTGGGCGTGTGACCTATCGTTAGAATCGTAAAAGAACAAGCTATCACCTCCAATTGGAATCACATTAAAATCATTTATGAATCTCAAGTTATAACAGTTTAAAGACAACTTTGCTTTAATCAGACGACATAGCTATTTGATTTTCTCTTTCAAACAACTTAAATATCAACGAGGTGAACAAAAGCGACTCGATATTTATAAAACCACCATCCATAACCACATGCTAATAACTACCAAAACTAAACAATAATATCTATCATGCTCATATAACATTCAACTTATCAAACATGTACTACCCACATGCTTTAACTTTATAACTTTCATAACACAAATCATACCCATACATTACAAATCCTATTTCCATGTTACTAACACAACAATATTACAAATCCACTTCATCACATAAACATGTTCATAATCAAGGAATTCATATTCTCATGCAATTGTCACTCCCTCTTTTCCAATCAATTCATCCCTTTCCACCACATTCTTCATACAACATATACATATAAACAATAGTAGACATGTATAAGAAATCATTATATAAAATTACACAAACAAAATTATGTATAATCATATCACATATGAACTACTTCCTTTTTCCACCACATTACTCATCATTCTCATACACTTTTCTAACAATTTCAACCAACATTGTAAACCAACTATCATGCGACATGCTTTCAACTAACAACATACGAAATCACATCATCACCATCTTTTCTACACATTCCCCATTATCCACATACGTACATCCACTGATTCATGTCACACCTCACTATATAGATACACAATTCACAAGATAAACACATAGCGATCCCGACTCATATCCCATGGTGACCGGTTCAAAATTGTAGGGCGAGTTCGCGACTTTAGGACGTCTCCCAAGCCTTTGCATTAGCTCCTACAACTTTTACCCCGGGTTCATTTTAATTTGACTCCCTATATTCATTAGGTTCATTGGTTACAGGTTTCAGGATCGTTGCTCTGATACCATTTGTGACACCCCCATACTCCAAGTGCCTTACCAGGATCACTCAGGTATAAGGATGCTACCATCTCGGTTACCCGAGGCATGATAATCATAAGACAATAACGAAACAACATTTAATAGTATAACTTTAGTGAAAAGTACAATCCAAAGCCAAATCCCAAAATACGGGTACAAGTTCTCAAACCAACTGTCTAATCAACTAAATGGAAAGTTTATTAAACGACTAAGCTACAGCGGAAGACTTCTATCATCAGACAGTGGCAATCCCAGCAATCCCATGTGACTCAACTCAAACCTACTCAATTACTGCTCACCATCCCCGAATGGATCACCGCAGGTTTTACAAACAACAACACGGGGTCAATACTAATCACACAATCTATATATATCAACAATACGATAAACAGATATCTCACACCGTCACACACACAATCACATCTGTTCCATCAATCTCAATCACCGATCCTTTGGACCCATTGCCAGCGATGGGGACCGCATGCCGTACCCACCAAATCCCGCTCCTCATATTGAGCGATTTCCTGTTCATTAATGTGCACATCCTTCCGTGGCGGGTTCCACGAAGGGCGAAACTAGGGCGTGAAGCCACTCCCGCAAGTGACCCCACTCAGCCGAGAACGCATCTCGAGAACCAGAGACAAACAATCACAATCAACAACCGTCACAATACAATTACGATATTAATCAATCAATCTCAACACATCAACAATCATTATGGGACTAATGCGAGTAGGAGACCCACGGAAAGCACAATAATCGGGACGGTATCAACAATTTGTATCAAAAGCCTCTTCTACAAATCCTCCTCCTATCATACAAACACATAATCACTACCAATCACAATCTACACAAAACCCCCAAATCCCCATATTAGGGTTTAACCAACTTTAAGGAAAAACTATAAAAACGGTACGTAGATCTTACCCTCGACGCAAGGATCACAACGATATAAAGAAAGGTAGAATCCGACCTTCCAAGCTCCGGGATTTGCTAACAATGCGAATAACGTAATATGATTTTTCTTTTCTCAGTAAATAGGTTTTAAAAGTGTTTAGGGAAAAGTGACGGAAGTAATATATACCTTAATCGCATTATTAACAAAACCCGAGAAATAACTCCCCGTAAATCGGCTACTCGATCGAGTAGCTAAGGTACTCGATCGAGTGCCCCCTTACTCGATCGAGTATCTACGTTACTCGATCGAGTACCCAACAGGTCAGAAACTTTTATAAAATGCAACTCACCCTTACTCGACAGAGTAAGGCCTACTCGATAGAGTACCCAGAGACTCATAAATCCGTAATATTACAGTCTTCCCTCCTTAAAAAGAACTTCGTCCCCGAAGTTCAACCCATACCTAAAAATAAACATACTAACTCGATCAAGACACAACAACCAACTAAGAACTCAAAACAAAACCCCAACCGACCAAACATGAAACCATGAACTCTTAACACCAACTCCACCAACTATTCCTACCTTCACACATCGCTCACGATATCGTATCAACTACATCATATTCTCTCTCGACACCAACTCCCAACACCACCAACTATTATCCACAAACGCTGCTAGCTCCGTAACATATTATCCATTAGAAAATCCAATATCAAGACATTCACAAACATCAAACGGAATGTTACAAAACCGATTTGCATGCAAACAACCTAAGGCTCTTGATACCGCTTGTTGGAAATCATTAATCTCATTAATTTACATATTCATATATGAAATAATTTATTTAGTCATAAAATAAATACTAGATCTTATGCATGCAAACTAAAACAAGATAAGAGAAGAAATCGTCTTTCTTACTTTGGGATTTCGGATATAAGGGCACCAATAAGATCTCCTTCTTGTTAGTTCTTGAGCTTCCTTATAATGGATGAACAAAAGGTCCAAAATAGAACCTCTCCCAAAAGTATATACCCAAGGAAACCTCTTAATAACTAATATTATTTTGTACTAGAAATAATACAAGTCTTACTTAAAATTTGACACAAAATAAATTTTGTTCTCTCTTGTATTTTTCGGCCAAGAGAGGAAAGATTTATGAGGATTTTATTTCTCTAAGTTTTCACAAATTGTAGAGAGAGTATTTATGTTCTAACACTAGAAAAAATAATGTAAAGGTGGAATGAATAATAGAGGGAAAAACCCTCTATATCTTCCTCTTGGAAAACCGGTGGGGAGGGGTGGTGAGGAGCCAATGCATGGACTTGTGTTCTTCTCAAGATCAACTAGGTTTGCATGGCTATATTAGGTTGTAATCATTGTGTTTTCCACTTAAAATAAAAACACAATATACACCTTAAACTCCCTCCAATTTTCGGCACTTTTAACATAAAATGGATGGTCCATTTTATTTTGTCATTTGTCAATTGTGACAAATGTGACATGTTACTTGACATGTGAAATTGTAATGTATTTTTAACATATTAAAAATCAACATACTCATAAAATATGTCATTTACAAAATCGACTAGTAATTCGTAATTATTTGTGCCAAAACGGTTTATCAAATTATAAATTACAACGTCGTGTATTTATAATAAATTATTCATTCAATTTAAATTTCAATTGTTTCGTAAACAATAATTTTATCTAAGTAATAAAACAATTCGATTACTTAGACCGTATCCAATTTAATCGAATTATAATAAGACACGTTAATCTTACTCACAAATCATCCGTCAATTTTAAGCAATTTAATTAACCCTTTATCGGCATACGATTAATTAAATAATCATTTAAGAGTATTTCCCTATAGGTATGACCTAAGGGGATCAACTGATCACCACCGTCGCACGACAGTAATGTCAAACTCTAGTCAGCCAATCATTACCGATATGTGTGGACCAGTTGACTGTAAAATATTACATCCCACATGTATTCTTAAAATGAGATTTAAACATGTGATCATCATGATCGACAGTTGTGATCGCATTATTGTCGGAGGACACATATTCCAACAATCTCCCACTTGTCCTCGACAAGTGTGCGTCACCAATTCTTGTCCTATTACTATCTCCCACTCAATGCAAGGTGTCTTTCAGGTCGTACTTGCAAGTGATCATATCAAGAGTGGTTTCCTCGATCTGGAGAATAACTGATTGACCGGAATTATCTACCATAGATACCTTCCGAGCGTGGCCACGCATTTCCAGTTCATTACTCCTCGAGTGGCCCTGAGATATTGTTTTAACCCTGACAAGGGGTGTGTTGGAAATCTATATCTCATTACTTTACATATTCATATATGTTACATTTAATTTAGTCATAAAATTAAATACAAATCTTATGCATGCAAACTAAAAACAAAAGATGAGAAAATCGATTTCTCACCATCTATAATTTCGGTCATTTATGGGCACCAACAAGATCTCCTTCTTGTTAGTTCTTGAGCTTTCCAATAATGGATGAACATTCATGACTTCAAAATAGAAGCCCTCCAATAAGTAGCACCCAAGACTATCCCAAAATCTCACAAAATAATATGTACTAGATATTTATAATGTGGTTTACCTTAAAATTGATTACTAATACTCATATACTACTACTAGTATTATTAGTTATTGATTTATACAAATTAGATTCATAAAACTTGATTTTATGATGAACAAGAGAGAGAAGTTTATGTTTTGTTTAAACATAAGAGAATGAATGAATAATTGAGAGAAAACTCTCTATACTCCCTCACAAAAACCGGTGGCCTCAATGGTCTATAGACCATTTATCTTTTTCTTTTTGTCTTCACAAGACAAATGTGTAAGCCTTTGTCCATAGTCATGTCACTATCAAGCATATTAGACAAATGAATAAGACAAATGGAAAAAGACAAAACTTCTAACACTTGCCCACCAATTTCGGTTTATATGTGTAATATGGAGTCCATTTTATTTTTTTCAATTGTACAATTGTATGTCATGTGACATGTGACATGTCTTATGCCATATTTTAATTTAAAATGCATATTTAACAAATTAAATATCATTTAGAAATTACAAATTAAAGATCCAAATAGACTTAAGCATTTCAACTAGTGCAAAAACCTTTGCCACCAATCAAGCTTTGAAATCTCTCTTTATTAGTGCAAAACCCTTTGTCACTAATCAAGCCTTTTATTTCGGATTTTCATGGCTCTAAGCCTTGTAGTGAGTTGTGACTTAAACACTCTCATGTAAGTCATATGTTCATTACTTTCCAGAAGTAACTTGAATCAAACAATTTCTTTGTAAGTTGTAAGCTTTTTACTTTCTTAAAAGTAACATGAATTCATCATCTTCAACAAGTGACGAATTTAACCTCATAGGTTTTGAAGAAACAACGTTTTACACAAAACGTCTCATGTAGCCAAGAAAGACCAGTTATCTTTGGCATAATACAATTTGTGGCTCTTGAATATTTTCTCCCACTCTGTCTTCTAGAAATAAACTTGTATTTTAGGAAGACAGCTTCACGAGCCACAAACCCGTTGTACTCGTGATTATAATAAGAAAAATGAGCATTTGTTTCTTTTGAAAACTTACAAGCATGGTACTCTACCATTTCATATCTCATATGATTCGTTTTAAATTTAGTGGAAAAATAATTTAGACAAAATGATAAAATCCCCAAAAGGATCAAGTAACTCAAAGTAACTTGATTGAAGTCCAAACCATATCGAATAGTGTTTGATTTCTTATCCAAACACACATTATCCCATAAAGCGTGCTAAGAGAGATTAATTTGTGATACTATATCACATTTCCTTTGGCTTATATCAAAGTCTTCACTTTGATAATCTCATCACGACTAAATCGTGATTCCTTGAACTCTTTGAACTTCTTCAAAGATTTCTCTATTTACCTTATTAAGTGAACACATTAGCGTCAACTTAAATCGTTGGTAAAAGAAAATGATTAACCTATTTTGGATCAATGATTTACAACCTCGATCTCCTTTTCAACCAAAAGGCACGATACATCTTGCTTTGAATACAAGATGCGCATATACCATAAGATTAACAATCTAATGGTTTCAAGAGTACTCGATAACTCTTTGCGTTCATCATTCCAGAATCTAAGGTTCAATCTTGGGTTACCAATTTGAGTCTTACATCATCTACATGATATATCATTCTAGTTTGGTTTAGAATATACGCACCTTCATAATGGGCTAGTCATACATCAAATCGTGGTGTATAGGGTTACAAAAGTGAAACCTCTTTTGTATCTTAACAAGTTTATATTCTTATTTGGAGTTTATGCACTTAATAGTCACAATTAAGTACAACTTAAAACCCAAAACTAGATTGATTACACAATGACTCATCTCTCAACATTATTGTTGCTAGTCGTTATATTCTAATCATCCTATGTATCAAGTACAATGATGAAAACCACCACCGGTTTCTAATATTGACGAAGTAGTACTAGCAAAATTTATGTCAATCAAATAAAGAACTAAGTCTTATTAGATGTCCCACAACTAACTTGCTTATTCTTTAACAACTTGGGGTAGTCTCCTTTCTAGTGTCCAACATTTAAGACAATGGAAACTTTATTGGTCGGGATTGGTAGGTTTAGTATCGTTATTCTCAATAACTTTACTTTTAACATTACCTTGTATCAATTCCATTCTAATTTTACTTCTTTGAACTTCGTTCTTTTCTTAACGGTTTAAGAGAATGCTCCCACTCATTTCAATGAATCTTTGCTTTAGAGAAGCAAAATTGAATTTCATGAAGACTACTCTTCAATTCATTTGTTTAGTCTTAAAACTTTCATTGAAGTGGTTGCGGTATTTTGGTCAATTTTGATTTCAAAAAAATCTAGTTACCAAAATGTTTCAAAGTACTTAACTCAATTAAGCATATGAGAAACAATTCATTGTAAGTAGATATGTTAGTCAAGAATCAAAAACTCTTTTGATCACAAATAACATTTATCTATACTCTTCACATGAGATCCTTACAATGGATAATACGAGGTTTTTAGAAGAAAAATTCAAATTTTGTCTTTAGTTACGATGTTTTAATGGAGATTTGAACTAAAATCGAAATGATATCGTATACGAATTGTGGTAAAGAAATAGAACAATATGATAACGGAATAGTGGAAAACTTAACATTTATCGTTTTATTAATACTTGTATATAACAAGTTAAGCATTTACATTGTGACCTCTACCCAACTATGATAAATGATTCCAAGATCCAAATTCATATTAACTTGGGCATCGGTAAAGCCGAATACAACCCTTATCAATATAACTCGGTGGATTAACTCTTTAATCGATTCTACTTTTAGAACTCTTGGTCGATAAAATTACATTAATATTTATCTTTAGCCCGAAACACATCCGGCAACCGTCGAGAATACTTTCGTTGAGTTCAACCCAAATTTCGAATAAATGTGTCCATGATCCAAATTTACATCAACTTGGGCATCGGTAAAGCCGAAAACAACCCTCATCTTTATAAATTCGGTGGGTAGACATTTATCACCCACTTCCCCTACGTAACAAGGTTTGTACCCCGGTAAAGCCGAGTGCACTCCCTCACGAAATAGGTTTTCATGGTTTCTACTATTTGGTAAGGCTAAGTCTCAATTGTTTATTTTTAGCGAGAGGTCATGTCAATTTATTATCTATCACGTTTTAAGTGAACTAAAGCGGTGAACTACGATAATTATAATTGACACGGTCGATATACTCGATTTAAAGACAATGCATGTTTTAGTTATGGCGATTTAGCGATGCATGCAACATATAAATAAAATGCAAAGCATAAATTAAACCCTAGTATGGCCTTCCTAAAATAGAAAATCTAATTAACTATTACATATTCGGAAACCAACTCCATTGGTCCCTTGAACTTCGGTTTTGGCACGCATCTCGAGGTAACACCGTCTTTATGTATCGTCTTCCTTGAGTGACACCGTCTTCAAGGAACTCCGAAATAAATAAATTACATAACAAATTACATAATTTCCTATTATACATTTGTAATTAAAATAAAATAAATCTATTAAATTACAAAATGGTGATACGAGATCACAATAAATTACAACCGAATCGATATTCCCATACATTTCGGGTAATATCAATTAAAAACTAAGGCCATACTAAGTAAAATTACATAATTCAAAATTATATAAAATTAAAACTAAAATTATGACAATCATAAATAAAATGCAGCATTATAATATGTATGAACATGCCCAATTTTATGCTAAATCGCCTTTAAGGAGCCAATATCGTATATTAAACGGTTTTTACGGATTTGCGTGATTCAACCTTTTAAAATCACAATAAATTACATAAAATCAGATTTATGTATTAGTTAATTACCCTAACCAACTTAGGACTCAAAATTAGTCTCCACTAACATATTGACTATAATTAACTTTATATTTCATAATATTGTTCATAAAAGGACTTAAAATTACAATAAAATGCTATAAATTTCAAATAAATCACAAAAATTTCAAATAAATTCAAAATTCAAAATTTAAACTCATGAACATTCTGGAAAAAATACCATGACACTCATAATGTTCAAAAAACTTAGGTTAAAAATTTCGAAATTTATCGGGAAAAACAATGTTGCGGTTTATCGGATTTATCAATTATAATCATAAAAACATGAGAAAAATTATATTTATCAACTTTTCAATTTTAGATCTGAAATATAAGATAAAATGCAACATGTGACGTTTTCCTTAGTCATGAAGTATGTTTTAGCAATTTTTACTAATTAAAGTCACTATTTATGCTATTTTTCATCAAAAATTCATAAACTATGCATAAAGACTTCATTATAGCCTATTATTTTACACACATCTTGTAAAATTGCATGTGAAAACATACTAAATTTCTATGACCAGATTCGAAATATTTCTCATATTAACCTATTTTTCATTTAAATTTGATTTTTATCATGAAAAATCCATATTTCGAGCATAAAAACTCATAAAATTATGAAAATTTACAGATCATCTAAAAATAATATATGTGAAAACATATCCAAAAACCACTGGAAAATTCGAAGTTTAGCTAATTTTAGTCCGAAAATGACATTTTTATCATAAAATCACATTTTTAATGCCATTATTATATAAAATGAACAATAAAATCCATAAATTAAACCAAAATATCCTAAAATATTTTAGGACCAGAAACTTTAACATGGATAATAAATTTCGTGACATATCATAATAAACACAAATTTATAAGTTTTATATGTTAATCGTATAACTCGGAAAAACAATAACCGATTTGCATGCAAACAACCTAAGGCTCTTGATACTGCTTGTTGGAAATCTATATCTCATTACTTTACATATTCATATATGTTACATTTAATTTAGTCATAAAATTAAATACAAATCTTATGCATGCAAACTAAAAACAAAAGATGAGAAAATCGATTTCTCACCATCTATAATTTCGGTCATTTATGGGCACCAACAAGATCTCCTTCTTGTTAGTTCTTGAGCTTTCCAATAATGGATGAACATTCATGACTTCAAAATAGAAGCCCTCCAATAAGTAGCACCCAAGACTATCCCAAAATCCCACAAAATAATATGTACTAGATATTTATAATGTGGTTTACCTTAAAATTGATTACTAATACTCATATACTACTACTAGTATTATTAGTTATTGATTTATACAAATTAGATTCATAAAACTTGATTTTATGATGAACAAGAGAGAGAAGTTTATGCTTTGTTTAAACATAAGAGAATGAATGAATAATTGAGAGAAAACTCTCTATACTCCCTCACAAAAACCGGTGGCCTCAATGGTCTATAGACCATTTATCTTTTTCTTTTTGTCTTCACAAGACAAATGTGTAAGCCTTTGTCCATAGTCATGTCACTATCAAGCATATTAGACAAATGAATAAGACAAATGGAAAAAGACAAAACTTCTAACACTTGCCCACCAATTTCGGTTTATATGTGGAATATGGAGTCCATTTTATTTTTGTCAATTGTACAATTGTATGTCATGTGACATGTGACATGTCTTATGTCATGTTTTAATTTAAAATGCATATTTAACAAATTAAATATCATTTACAAATTAAATAAATCATATTTAACAAATTGACTAGTAATTCAAAATTACTTTCTCATAAAATGGTCATTTAATTACTAGTTAGTATAATTTACAACATCTTGTAATTATAACTAACTTATCATTCTCATCTCGCGTGTTTCGCAAACACCGATTAATTTTAGTAATATAACTTCTTAAATTACTAACTAAAATCTTATTTGATCACATTATAATAAGATGTCATTTTCTCTCTTATGATAATAATTTGTTCAATTTTAAGGAATTAATTAATCTGTATCGACATACAATTAATTAACCTTTTCAATTAAGGGAATCGTCCTTTAGGTGTGACCTCAAGGGATCAACTGATCACCACCGTCGCACGACAGTAATGTCAAATTCTAGGCAGCCAATCATTACCGATATTTGTGGACCAGTTGACTATATATATGTAATGTATCATCCCTTTCGTATTCTTGGTATGAGATTTAAATATGTGATCAATATGATCGACAATTGTGATCGCATTATTGTCGGGGACACTTACTCCAACAATCTCCCACTTGTCCTCGACAAGTGTGTGTCACCAATTCTCTTGTCCTATTACTATCTCACACTCAATGCAAGGTGTCTTTCGGGTCGTACTTGCAAGTGATCATATCGAGAGTGGTTTCCTCGATCTGGAGAATAACTGATTGATCGGAGTTATCTACCATAGATACCATCCGAGCGTGGCCACGCATTTCCAGTTCATTACTCCTCGAGTGGCCCTGAGATATTGTTTTAACCCTGACAAGGGGGTGGACAATTCCTATCGCACTCATTCCCTTCGACTAGCCACATCCATCATAACCCAAAATATGCCCATTTGACCCCATTTACGAAGGTCGTAGTAACACAAATCAAAGTTAATCTGAAACTGTGCCACCTTAGGTGAACGGTCTTTAGTCAAAAGAATCGACTCATTAGAATACTATAGTAGCTCTCGCCACGACCAGGCTATATAAGTTTTCCAGAACTCTATAAGCGGTCACTGCCCGACAAAGTGTTCCTAACAGTCTGCCTATGTGATCGACTAGTCATCTCACATGACTCTATGGCACTTGAACTTGCCATCAATCACATCACACTCTAGTCACTTCGAGACGTCACCTCATACAAGTGACTATGGGCAAATATAATGTTAATCCGGGTTCACTTTAACGGGGTTCAATATTGTCTCTACAACCCGTTTGGATGTAACAAAGTATAAAAGGAGTTTTTCAGCTTAAAAACTCGAACGACAAATGTGATTATCATATGAGTAGTCAATACTTGATTACTACTTCATATCCAATTTAGATCTTGTATGTAGTTGTTCATCTCAATTCAATTGAAATGACATGACTCATCATGTTAAGCCTATGAGAAGGCTTTGGTTAGTAGGTTTTATCAACTTCTTGTACCTTACTCAACCTTACTACATACTCGTTTTCCTTTGTAATGTATACATTTGCATTACAAAACTTTCTGAGTACGTGTCGAGATCCAATCAAGACATAGGCCTTCTAGCTTTGGAATAGCTCCCACTCTTTTCACAGTGTGCGGGACTCATCCTTCTTGCACATCCCATGATTGCAAGTGTACTCAATTTCCGTTGTAAATATTTCTCATTGTTCTTTATTGCCTAGAACGATTCTAGAAAATCTATTTCTTAAATAACATAGCCACAATGGTATCTTAACCATCCTAATGTGTTTTGATTATGGTTTTGTCGGAAACCATGCGCAATCTCAATTGTCAATTGTCATTTGTGTAACACCCTTACACAAAATTGCATCAAAAACACTTTGCTTTACATCCTTAATGCTTCTGCAAGCACTTAAGGGTAATCTTTATGGCTTACTTGGTAACGTTTACTTAAATTCGATTTGAAACAATTCATCATACTCAAAGTATATGAAGTGTTATACATCATTTCCTATTTAATTGATTCGGGAGCGGAAGCAAATGGAATCAATCAAATATGTTCAACTTGATTGAACTAGTCATGAATCTTATCAACATAAGACTTCTTATTTGACGCTAATATCATGTGGATTTATCTCCATAAATCTGGATATTAAAGATGTATTATATTACTCCAAAAGTCTTAAATCATTCCCAACGATCAATATGTCATCCACATATAAGACTAATTAAAACTACCGTAACTCCCACTAAACTTCATGTATAAACAAAACTTCTCAACCTATTGAGAAAAGTTTTATCACATGATCAAAATGTTGATTCCAACTCATTGATGTCCTACTTAAGACCCTCTCTTAAGTTTCACATTATCTTAGGATTGCAAGAATCTACAAAACTCAAGACATGTATTGAATACATTCCTTCTAATTGAAGAAGTGGGTTTTAGATTCACTTGCTATATGTATATCATCATAATGAAACACAATCCCTAAGAAGATCCAAATAGACTTAAGCATTTCAACTAGTGCAAAAACCTTTGCCACCAATCAAGCTTTGAAATCTCTCTTTATTAGTGCAAAACCCTTTGTCACTAATCAAGCCTTTTATTTCGGATTTTCATGGCTCTAAGCCTTGTAGTGAGTTGTGACTTAAACACTCTCATGTAAGTCATATGTTCATTACTTTCCAGAAGTAACTTGAATCAAACAATTTCTTTGTAAGTTGTAAGCTTTTTACTTTCTTAAAAGTAACATGAATTCATCATCTTCAACAAGTGATGAATTTAACCTCCTAGGTTTTGAAGAAACAACGTTTTACACAAAACATCTCATGTAGCCAAGAAAGACCAGTTGTCTTTGGCATAATACAATTTGTGGCTCTTGAATATTTTCTCCCACTCTGTCTTCTAGAAATAAACTTGTATTTTAGGAAGACAGCTTCACGAGCCACAAACCCGTTGTACTCGTGATTATAATAAGAAAAATGAGCATTTGTTTCTTTTGAAAACTTACAAGCATGGTACTCTACCATTTCATATCTCATATGATTCGTTTTAAATTTAGTGGAAAAATAATTTAGACAAAATGATAAAATCCCCAAAAGGATCAAGTAACTCAAAGTAACTTGATTGAAGTCCAAACCATATCGAATAGCGTTTGATTTCTTATCCAAACACACATTATCCCATAAAGCGTGCTAAGAGAGATTAATTTGTGATACTATATCACATTTCCTTTGGCTTATATCAAAGTCTTCACTTTGATAATCTCATCACGACTAAATCGTGATTCCTTGAACTCTTTGAACTTCTTCAAAGATTTCTCTATTTACCTTATTAAGTGAACACATTAGCGTCAACTTAAATCGTTGGTAAAAGAAAATGATTAACCTATTTTGGATCAATGATTTACAACCTCGATCTCCTTTTCAACCAAAAGGCACGAGACATCTTGCTTTGAATACAAGATGCGCATATACCATAAGATTAACAATCTAATGGTTTCAAGAGTACTCGATAACTCTTTGCGTTCATCATTCCAGAATCTAAGGTTCAACCTTGGGTTACCAATTTGAGTCTTACATCATCTACATGATATATCATTCTAGTTTGGTTTAGAATATACTCACCTTGATAATGGGCTAGCCATACATCAAATCGTGGTGTATAGGGTTACAAAAGTGAAACCTCTTTTGTATCTTAACAAGTTTATATTCTTATTTGGAGTTTATGCACTTAATAGTCACAATTAAGTACAACTTAAAACCCAAAACTAGATTGATTACACAATGACTCATCTCTCAACATTATTGTTGCTAGTCGTTATATTCTAATCATCCTATGTATCAAGTACAATGATGAAAACCACCACCGGTTTCTAATATTGACGAAGTAGTACTAGCAAAATTTATGTCAATCAAATAAAGAACTAAGTCTTATTAGATGTCCCACAACTAACTTGCTTATTCTTTAACAACTTGGGGTAGTCTCCTTTCTAGTGTCCAACATTTAAGACAATGGAAACTTTATTGGTCGGGATTGATAGGTTTAGTATCGTTATTCTCAATAACTTTACTTTTAACATTACCTTGTATCAATTCCATTCTAATTTTACTTCTTTGAACTTCGTTCTTTTCTTAACGGTTTAAGAGAATGCTCCCACTCATTTCAATGAATCTTTGCTTTAGAGAAGCAAAATTGAATTTCATGAAGACTACTCTTCAATTCATTTGTTTAGTCTTAAAACTTTCATTGAAGTGGTTGCGGTATTTTGGTCAATTTTGATTTCAAACAAATCTAGTTACCAAAATGTTTCAAAGTACTTAACTCAATTAAGCATATGAGAAACAATTCATTGTAAGTAGATATGTTAGTCAAGAATCAAAAACTCTTTTGATCACAAATAACTTTTATCTATACTCTTCACATGAGATCCTTACAATGGATAATACGAGGTTTTTAGAAGAAAAATTCAAATTTTGTCTTTAGTTACGATGTTTTAATGGAGATTTGAACTAAAATCGAAATGATATCGTATACGAATTGTGGTAAAGAAATAGAACAATATGATAACGGAATAGTGGAAAACTTAACATTTATCGTTTTATTAATACTTGTATATAACAAGTTAAGAATTTACATAGTGACCTCTACCCAACTATGATAAATGATTCCAAGATCCAAATTCATATTAACTTGGGCATCGGTAAAGCCGAATACAACCCTTATCAATATAACTCGGTGGATTAACTCTTTAGTCGATTCTACTTTTAGAACTCTTGGTCGATAAAATTACATTAATATTTATCTTTAGCCCGAAACACATCCGGCAACCGTCGAGAATACTTTCGTTGAGTTCAACCCAAATTTCGAATAAATGTGTCCATGATCCAAATTTACATCAACTTGGGCATCGGTAAAGCCGAAAACAACCCTCATCTTTATAAATTCGGTGGGTAGACATTTATCACCCACTTCCCCTACGTAACAAGGTTTGTACCCCGGTAAAGCCGAGTGCACTCCCTCACGAAATAGGTTTTCATGGTTTCTACTATTTGGTAAGGCTAAGTCTCAATTGTTTATTTTTAGCGAGAGGTCATGTCAATTTATTATCTATCACGTTTTAAGTGAACTAAAGCGGTGAACTACGATAATTATAATTGACACGGTCGATATACTCGATTTAAAGACAATGCATGTTTTAGTTATGTCGATTTAGCGATGCATGCAACATATAAATAAAATGCAAAGCATAAATTAAACCCTAGTATGGCCTTCCTAAAATAGAAAATCTAATTAACTATTACATATTCGGAAACCAACTCCATTGGTCCCTTGAACTTCGGTTTTGGCACGCATCTCGAGGTAACACCGTCTTTATGTATCGTCTTCCTTGAGTGACACCGTCTTGAGGAACTCCGAAATAAATAAATTACATAACAAATTACATAATTTCCTATTATACATTTGTAATTAAAATAAAATAAATCTATTAAATTACAAAACGGTGATACGAGATCACAATAAATTACAACCGAATCGATATTCCCATACATTTCGGGTAATATCAATTAAAAACTAAGGCCATACTAAGTAAAATTACATAATTCAAAATTATATAAAATTAAAACTAAAATTATGACAATCATAAATAAAATGCAGCATTATAAAATGTATGAACATGCCCAATTTTATGCTAAATCGCCTTTAAGGAGCCAATATAGTATATTAAACGGTTTTTACGGATTTGCGTGATTCAACCTTTTAAAATCACAATAAATTACATAAAATCACATTTATGTATTAGTTAATTACCCTAACCAACTTAGGACTCAAAATTAGTCTCCACTAACATATTGACTATAATTAACTTTATATTTCATAATATTGTTCATAAAAGGACTTAAAATTACAATAAAATGCTATAAACTTCAAATAAATCACAAAAATTTCAAATAAATTTGAAATTTGAAATTTAAACTCATGAACATTCTGGAAAAAATACCATGACACTCATAATGTTCAAAAAACTTAGGTTAAAAATTTCAAAATTTATCGGGAAAAACAATGTTGCGGTTTATCGGATTTATCAATTATAATCATAAAAACATGAGAAAAATTATATTTATCAACTTTTCAATTTTAGATCTGAAATATAAGATAAAATGCAACATGTGACGTTTTCCTTAGTCATGAAGTATGTTTTAGCAATTTTTACTAATTAAAATCACTATTTATGCTATTTTTCATCAAAAATTCATAAACTATGCATAAAGACTTCATTATAGCCTATTATTTTACACACATCTTGTAAAATTGCATGTGATAACATACTAAATTTCTATGACCAGATTCAAAATATTTCTCATATTAACCTATTTTTCATTTAAATTCGATTTTTATCATGAAAAATCCATATTTCGAGCATAAAAACTCATAAAATTATGAAAATTTACAGATCATCTAAAAATAATATATGTGAAAATATATCCAAAAACCACTGGAAAATTCGAAGTTTAGCTAATTTTAGTCCGAAAATGACATTTTTATCATAAAATCACATTTTTAATGCCATTATTATATAAAATGAACAATAAAATCCATAAATTAAACCAAAATATCCTAAAATATTTTAGGACCAGAAACTTTAACATGCATAATAAATTTCGTGATATATCATAATAAACACAAATTTATAAGTTTTATATGTTAATCGTATAACTCGGAAAAACAATAACCGATTTGCATGCAAACAACCTAAGGCTCTTGATACCGCTTGTTGGAAATCTATATCTCATTACTTTACATATTCATATATGTTACATTTAATTTAGTCATAAAATTAAATACAAATCTTATGCATGCAAACTAAAAACAAAAGATGAGAAAATCGATTTCTCACCATCTATAATTTCGGTCATTTATGGGCACCAACAAGATCTCCTTCTTGTTAGTTCTTGAGCTTTCCAATAATGGATGAACATTCATGACTTCAAAATAGAAGCCCTCCAATAAGTAGCACCCAAGACTATCCCAAAATCCCACAAAATAATATGTACTAGATATTTATAATGTGGTTTACCTTAAAATTGATTACTAATACTCATATACTACTACTAGTATTATTAGTTATTGATTTATACAAATTAGATTCATAAAACTTGATTTTATGATGAACAAGAGAGAGAAGTTTATGTTTTGTTTAAACATAAGAGAATGAATGAATAATTGAGAGAAAACTCTCTATACTCCCTCACAAAAACCGGTGGCCTCAATGGTCTATAGACCATTTATCTTTTTCTTTTTGTCTTCACAAGACAAATGTGTAAGCCTTTGTCCATAGTCATGTCACTATCAAGCATATTAGACAAATGAATAAGACAAATGGAAAAAGACAAAACTTCTAACACTTGCCCACCAATTTCGGTTTATATGTGTAATATGGAGTCCATTTTATTTTTGTCAATTGTACAATTGTATGTCATGTGACATGTGACATGTCTTATGTCATGTTTTAATTTAAAATGCATATTTAACAAATTAAATATCATTTACAAATTAAATAAATCATATTTAACAAATTGACTAGTAATTCAAAATTACTTTCTCATAAAATGGTCATTTAATTACTAGTTAGTATAATTTACAACATCTTGTAATTATAACTAACTTATCATTCTCATCTCGCGTGTTTCGCAAACACCGATTAATTTTAGTAATATAACTTCTTAAATTACTAAATAAAATCTTATTTGATCACATTATAATAAGATGTCATTTTCTCTCTTATGATAATAATTTGTTCAATTTTAAGGAATTAATTAATCTGTATCGACATACAATTAATTAACCTTTTCAATTAAGGGAATCGTCCTTTAGGTGTGACCTCAAGGGATCAATTGGTCACCACCGTCGACGACAAGATCTTGTCAAACTCTAGCCAGCCAATCATTACCGATATGTGTGGACCAGTTGACTATATATATGTAATGTATCATCCCTTTCGTATTCTTGGTATGAGATTTAAATATGTGATCAATATGATCGACAATTGTGATCGCATTATTGTCGGGGACACTTACTCCAACAGGGTGGACAATTCCTATCGCACTTATTCCCTTCGGCTAGCCACAACCATCATAACCCAAAACATGCCCATTTGACCCCATTTACGAAGGTCGTAGTAACATAAATCAAAGTTAATCTGAAACTGTGCCACCTTAGGCGAACAGTCTTTAGTCAAAAGAATCGACTCATTAGAATACTATAGTAGCTCTCGCCACGACCAGGCTATATAAATTTGCCAGAACTCTATAAGCGGTCATTAGCCCGACAAAGTGTTCCTAACAGTCTGCCTATGTGATCGACTAGTCATCTCACATGACTCCATGGCACTTGAACTTGCCATCAATCGCATCACACTCTAGTCACTTCGAGACGTCACCTCATGCAAGTGACTATGGGCGAATACAATGCTAATCCATGTTCACTTTAACGGGGTTCAATTGTCTCTACAACCCGTTTGGATGTAACAAAGTACAAGGTGAGTTAATAATAACTCAAACGACAAATGTCGACATCACATTCGGGTAGTCAGTACCATATTACAACCTTGTGATGTATATTGTAAGTGTGTAAACACTAGTTACTCGCAACATGTGTTTAACATACCATGTGTCCATGTGTTCAAACTCTTGAATTGCATTTTCCTTTATATTCATGTTTGTCTTAGATAGCATGAATCTCACCAAGTACATATCTAGTTTCCCAAACTAGTTTTAGGTTCTTTACTTTGAAAGAACTTTCTTGTTGTTTATCACATAACAAACGAATTATGGTGGACGACATAACTCACACTAGTCAAGTGTTCTTCCAACTCATAATGTACCAGGTATATGTTTTGTAGGATCTTGCAACAATTGTCAAGATGATTAGCCTAGCGCTTCTCATAAGTCCTAGCAAATTTGAAAATACTAGTTTTGAGTAACTCCTTACTATAACCAAGTATCTTCTCAAACTTCTTATTTCTCCTTTTAGCTTAAACAGCTTAGGATTTTCATAAATCCTTACGCGTTTTCGAACTTCAATATGTGCAACTTCTTGTCACATAACAGAGTGTTATGTCAAACACTAGAATAGCTCATTAGTTCTTCTCGAGAATTCATGACGATTCTTTTATGGCTTACCAATGACTCATCATGCTCTTAAGCATATGATTCATTATAGGACATGTGCATGATTATTCTAATGGCGGAAACATTAGTAATCTTTAATCATGTGATCAACCATTCTTAGGTTCAATGAATGACCATGACTGCTTATGGTAATTCCATTTTAATCGATATGAATAACCTACGTTTCTCGTTGATTTGATGTGTATATCTCAACACCTATCCAACATCCCATGATGTGATTGGATTCATCTTAGTCCATTTTTATCCAGAATTGAAAACTCAAATATTTCTTTGTGAAAGATAGTACTAGCTCATCATTCTCGTTGAGTAATGAGTTATAAATTTTACAAGATGATTGCTCACACTAAATTTCATGTCTTCACATGATAATTTCAAACTCCCACTCAATTCCACATGTTTCGTATTTGACTACTCAATCGAAACATTTCAAGAATTGAAATACATTTTGCTTTGCCAAGTTATTAAGATAAAACCATATATGTTCCCCAACATATCTTTTCAAAATACTTATTTTAAAAAGGTTTCAATCTTAAACTTATGGAAAGAGATTTTAATCTCTAACTCATTCATTTTTATAATGATGCGTAGCAATGTCATTATTTAAAATTGAAATCCCATTTAATACACGTCCTTCTCAAAATACCCTTTTCGGAAGGAGGTTTAACCATTTCATTTTCATAATGAGGTTAAGTAATGACACTAGCGTGGTTAACAATTAACTTAGCTCTTGTAGACATCGGCATATCTTTCTTTGCAACTTTTAGTCATAAATCTCATTTATATTCAAGGATGCAACTTTGTTTCATTTAGGCTCTTAAGTAAATATCAATATTGAAACTCTTATTCATATGTAGTTCATAAACTAGCAAAATCTCTTGTTGAGACTTTTCTTTAGTCATTTTGTTTTAAAAACTCTCTTTTGGTCTCCTCGTGTAGTTATCTTAAAAACATATTCTTTTGATTACTTCACTTGGTCTCTTTGTCATGTAGATCTCATCTATTCGAGACCATAGATCTCATGTATTCATGTATACTATCTATTTAGGTATACAAATCATTCTTTCTTTCGTAGATCTCATGTACTCAAGCATACAAATTATTCTTTGTATTCTTTGTGTCTTCATTTTTTTTTCTCCCACTCTATCTTTAGAATAAATACACTAGATATTCAAAGATAGCTTATGAGACACAAATAATGATTTGAAGTAGAAGGAGGATTATCTCATAGATTGACTAATAGGTTTGATGAGTGTACTTGGTAATTGACATTCTTTTAGGAGAGTTCATCAACTCAACATCACTTTATAATTGATCACACACAAGCCTCAAGCTTGTGGACATATAATGAATTCTATCATTATAATTGTCTATCGGATCACTTTAAGTAGATGATCATATGTTTCTATGTGCAAGCATATAAAGACGAATTTTTAGAACAAACAAATACGATAAAAGGGGTAACTTGGGTTGCAAGCCAAGCCACCATAATCCAAAATACAACCATTGTTTAGAAAGGATCAACCATTTCCATGTCAAACACGGAAATCAAAATAGTTCTAAAATTCATAACATTAAAATAAAGACAATAATAAAAGCCAAGCTTCATTGGTAGCTACTCCTACCTCCTTCATGATTTCTCAAGCTTGCTTCTCTTTTCCCTTGTCTTTGCTTGGAGGAGGCCCTATTTACAATAAAAAAGGGATACATTATCACAACTTTGTATCAAAATACCATAGTTGAATTAGAAACATAAAAAGAAAGGATAGTCATTTACCTACTGGAGTGATCTTTCCAGCTTTGATGTCACCAAGATACTTGGAACAATTCCTCTTCCAATGTCCAACACCATTACAATACTGGCATTTATCAAGAGGACCCTTCTTGGTTTTGGAAGTGCTAGCTTCAAAAGTCTTAGCCTTGGTGGACATGGGAGCTTGCCTCTTACCCTTTTTCCCATTATTTTTGAACTTCCCCTTGCTCTTAGTGCTTATATTAAGCACATCCTTAGGTGGGTCAACATTTAGCCCTATGTCTCTTTCGGCTTGCACAAGTAACTTTGTGCAACTCTTCAAGAGACACGTCCTTGTCTTGCATATTGAAATTCACCCGGAATTGTACATATGCTTTGACTTTGGATAAGGAGTGAAGAATCCTATCAACAATGTGCTCCTTGGGGATTTCAACCTTTTGAAGTTTCAATGTCTCGACTAGCTCCAACAATTTGAGCACATGAGGGCTAACCTTTTGGCCCTCCTTGAAATCGAGATCAAAGAATGCCGAGGCCGCCTCATATTGGACGATCCTCGGTGTTTGTGAGAACATTGTCACAAGTTTGGAATAGATTTCATTAGCGGTGCCCATTTTAAAGGCTCTCCTTTGGAGATCCGCCTCCATAGCAAAAATCAACACATTTTTCATAGCGGCGGACTATTTATGGTAAGCCTCATATGCTTCCCTAGTGGCGGCACTCGACCTAGCATTAGGTTCGGGTGGAGAGGCCTCAATGAGGTAACGAAGCTTGTCGTCACCTTGGGCGGCTAATTTGAGTTGGGCATCCCAATCGGAGAAATTTAACCCATTCTTTTCAAGTTTACAACGATCCATGAAGGATCGGAGCCATGAAACATTAGTGAGAGGCGTGGCGTTGGTGTTTGGTGCGGCCATTTGTTATGAGAAATAAAAGTGGTCTACAAAACAAAAATAGAAGGAATAAAACACTTGTCGTTTTCAAAATAATAATAAATACTCGTAAATGTTAATTTAAACAAGTTTTATTGCATTTATCTAGTGACCTCTACCCAACTTGATAAATGATTCCAAGACCCAAATTCATATTAACTTGGGCACGGTGTGGCCGATTCATCCCTTATCAATATAACTCGGTGGATTAACTCTTTAATCGATTCTACTTTTAGAACTCTTGGTCGATAAAATTACATTAATATTTATCTTTAGCCTAAAACACATCCGGCAATGGTCGAGAATACTTTTGTTGAGTTCAACCCAAATTTCAAATAAATGTGTCCATGATCCAAATCCACATTAACTTGGGCACGGTGTAGCCGATTCATCCCTCATCAACATGAATTCGGTGGATAGACATTTATCACCCACTTCCCCTACGTAACAAGGTTTGTACCCCGGTGTGGCCGAGCGCACTCCCTCACGAAATAGGTTTTCATGGTTTCAACTTTTTGGTAAGGCTAAGTCTCAATTGTTTATTTTAGCGAGAGGTCATGTCAATTTATTATCTATCACGTTTAAGTGAACTAAATCGGTGAACTACGATAATTGTAATTGACACGGTCGATAAACTCGATTTAAAATGCATGTTTAGTTATGGCGATTTAGCGATGCATGCAACATATAAATAAAATGCAAAGCATAAAAATAAAATCCTAGTATGGCCTTCCTAAAATAGTAAATCTAATAAACTATTACAAATTCGGAAACCAACTCCTTTGGTCCCTTGAACTTCGGTCTTGGCACACACTTTCTTTGATGGGTCGCCTTCTCGAATGGCACCGTCTTCAAGGAACTCCGGAATAAATAAATTACAAAATGAATTACATAATTTCCTATTATACATTTGTAATTAAAAATAAAAATAAATCTATTAAATTACAAAACGGTGATACGAGATCACAATAATTACAACCGAATCGATATTCCCATACATTTCGGGTATACCAATTAAAACTAAGGCCATACTAAGTAAAATTACATAATTCAAAAATTACATAAAAATTAAAATATGACAATCATAAATAAATTGCAGCATTATAATATATATGAACATGCTAGATTTTATGCTAAATCGCCTTTAAAGAGCCAATATCGTATATTAATCGGTTTTTACGGATTTGCGTGATTTAACTTATTAAAATCACAATAATTACATAAATTCATATTTATGTACAAGTTAATTACCCTAACCATCTTAGGACTCAAAATTAGTCTCCACTAACATTTTGACAATAATTAAACTTGATTTCTTTATATTGTTCATAAATGGACCCAAAAATACAAAATTATGCTATAAACTTCAAATTAAATTATAAAAATTTCAAATAATTTTGAAATTTGAAATTTAAACTCATGAACATTCTGGAAAAATACAATGACACTCATAATGTTCAAAACTTAGGTTAAACATATCGAAATTTATCGAGAAAAACAATGTTGCGGTTCATCGGTTTTAACAAATATGACCATAAAAATATGAGAAAAATTAATTTTATCAACTTTTCACTTTTAGATCTGAAATATATGATAAAATGCAACATGTGACATTTTTTCTTTAGTCATGAAGTATGTTTTAGCAATATTACTAATTATAGTCACTATTTATGTGATTTTTCATCAAAAATTCATAAATCATGCATAAAGATTTCATTATAGCCAAATATTTTACACACATCTTGTAAAATTGCATGTGACAACATAATAAATTTTCATGACCAGATTCGAAATATAACTCATATTAACCTATTTACCCAATTAAATACGATTTTAATTTGAAAAATCCATATTTCGAGCAAAACAACTCATTTTATCATGAAAATTTACAGGCCATCAGTAGATAATATATGTGAAAACATATCCAAAAATCACTGAAAAATCGAAGTTTAGCTATTTTTCGTCCAAATATGACATTTTTATCATAAAAATCACATTTTAATGCCAATAATATATAAAATGAACAATAAAATCCATAAATAAACCAAAATGTCCTAAAAATCACTTAGGACCAGAAACTTTTAACATGCAAAGTTATTTTTAGGTTTATCTTCATAAATCCAAATTAATTAGTTTTGTATGTTAATCTTATTACTCGGAAAAACTATAAACCGATTTGCATGCAAACAACCTAAGGCTCTTGATACCGCTTGTTGGAAATCATTAATCTCATTAATTTACATATTCATATATGAAATAATTTATTTAGTCATAAAATAAATACTAGATCTTATGCATGCAAACTAAAACAAGATAAGAGAAGAAATCGTCTTTCTTACTTTGGGATTTCGGATATAAGGGCACCAACAAGATCTCCTTCTTGTTAGTTCTTGAGCTTCCTTATAATGGATGAACAAAAGGTCCAAAATATAACCTCTCCCAAAAGTATATACCCAAGGAAACCTCTTAATAACTAATATTATTTTGTACTAGAAATAATACAAGTCTTACTTAAAATTTGACACAAAATAAATTTTGTTCTCTCTTGTATTTTTCGGCCAAGAGAGAAAAGATTTATGAGGATTTTATTTCTCTAAGTTTTCACAAATTGTAGAGAGAGTATTTATTTTCTAACACTAGAAAAAATAATGTAAAGGTGGAATGAATAATAGAGGGAAAAACCCTCTATATCTTCCTCTTGGAAAACCGGTGGGGAGGGGTGGTGAGGAGCCAATGCATGGGCTTGTGTTCTTCTCAAGATCAACTAGGTTTGCATGGCTATATTAGGTTGTAATCATTGTGTTTTCTGTTGGGGCTAGTGTCCTTTACAGTTAGTGCAAGGACTTATAAATCTCTAAAAGGATCAAAGGGTATACTTTTGTATCATAATCAGTTGGTCCACGTTTATCAATAACGGTTGGCTTGCTAGATAAGTTTGACGTTATTGTCATACAGATGGCGGTGATCAACTGGTCCCTAAAAGTCACACCTATAGGATACGTTTGAGAGATGTGACGGTATGAAAATACAGTCATGTAGATGCCAAATTTGACTAACCAGTTAGTCCGAGTTATTTGACTAATAATTAGTTAAAATGTGATGTTGAGATATTTTATTTAATACGGATTAAATAAAAATGGCTAAGACGAATTAAGCGGTTAATTCATAAAATTAAATATAAGCGATTTATATTTGATTAATGTATATTGGATAAATTAATTATACGATATTGTCTTTGTCGGACACGTATTAATAATTCAACTAATCCGTGTTATTAGTTGATGCTTTAATATCCGATAACCGATGTGATTTATAATGAAACCGTGTCATATACATTTAGCGCATTTCGGGTCGTACCATGAGTTAAAAATTAGAGAAAGTGGAAAGCCCACTCTCCCCATCTAAAGCTCACTACGAACCAAGTCATAAGGGGAGCTTCCTCTCCTTTTTGCCCTAATCATTCATTTGAGAAAATTTTAGGGTTTTGAGAAAATTGCCTCTCAAAATTCGGATCTCTCATCCAACGAAAACTCACAAAACAATCCTCTCAATATTGCAAGGCAATTAGAGGATTCATTCTAGCACAAGGGCATTTCTCGGACAATCTTGGGTGCATCATTTAGGAGGAGATCTACTTTGATCTCTCATTGCCATTTTGCACTAGGACCGAAGGTTATTCCTTAATCTTTATCGTTTCATTGTTGTTTTCGTTTATGACTTTTAATCACGTATAAAATTTGCGTTATAATCCTTCAAATTATGGGTTTTATACGGATATTACCCCACAAGTGGTATCAGAGCGAGGCCACGTAAATTTTCTTTGTGATTTTTCATAAATCGATTTGAAACGATTCTGTTTTTGTCTTGAAAACCGTGCGGCATCAGCCATTTTCTCACGGCAGAAATTTTTTTTTTGCTGTTGCGTTTTTGTGTTTTTTAAACCTTGTCTTGTGTTTACTCGGATGATACGGTTTTTGCCCGTTGCATATTGTTATTTTACACGATCATTATAGCAATATGTTAATGTTTTGCAATTTGTTGATTTATTTTTACTCGGTTTTGATCAAAATTGCAGTAGGTTTTGCTTTGTCAAACTGTTTTCACGAGGGTTTTAAGTTTTCAGAACTTGTTTGGTCTCGATCGAGTGGATTTCTACTCGATCGAGAGCTTTTTCTGTCATGTTTTTGCTCGATCGAGTCCTTGCCGTACTCGATCGACCACCTTTAAAACCCCATCTGTTCGATCGAGAAGTCCTCGTACTCGATCGAACAGATTTGCTAATAAAAGTACTCGATCGACCACCAGTTTAGTCGATCGAGCACTTTCTGTTTGGCATTCCTCTCGATCGACTAGCAGTTCAGTCGATCGAGCCCTTTTGTTCCTCGATCGAGCACTTTTGTTCACTGGATCGAGAGATTTTTGTTTCTGGCAGCTTTGAAAATTTATTCTTTTGTTTTAAATTTTCTTTTGGCCTTAATATGTACTTTATACGGATATTGTACACTCGCTATGATTGTGAAACGGTTCACACACGTACCATTGAGTTATTTTAAAGCGTATTTAAAGTAACGGATTGTAAGAGATTAAAATTAAATTGATAGAAGCGGTTTTATCACATAAATTTTAATCGTTAAAAGGTGGTTTGGATAAATTTAACATAATTCCGGAATTATGTCACGATTAAATTTGTTTTAGTTGATGCATTTTCTTTTATCGTTATTTTGAATGCCGTGAATGCTTAATATTACGTATTTAATTTTTTTTTGCAAACGGTTGTAACTTAGTGTGGCCTTAGTAGAACGTGTTACCGTAATGATGGAACACGGTCTTGGTTGTATTTTGAGATCTCGTATCTCCCTTTTTATTTCTTTTAATTACAGTTTTTATTTAGAATGTAAATAGGTTTATATTTTGTAAATTTTAATTGTAATTTTGAGAAGACTAAAGATGGAGAACGGATGCTCACTCCCGCTACTTGGATCAAGATGGAACATCAAGACAAGCTTCTCGGGTCCAACGGTGGATTCCAAAGTTGTTTTATGTTCTATTTATTAGGATAGGCCACACTAGGAATTTTGTTCACGTATTGCATTCCTTTATTTATTTTTGTAACGATTATATGCATCATATTCCGCCTAAAAACCAAACCACCTAATTATTGCATGAAAACTGACACATTTAGAGGTCACGAGTTAGTTTTCTTTGACATTCTCATGTCACACGATCAATGCTAAGCTATCACCTAAATTAATTCATTCACGCAGACGCTAGTTATTCGTTCACTTAAAATGAATTATAATTAAGTTGATGGGATCTTCCTCGTATAAACCAAAATTGAGAACGGTCTTTATAGGTCAAACTCCAATGAGTCCCTTCTTCGTCGGTAGGCATAATATGACCCCTTCTACGTCGGGTAAGTTGGAACCGATTGACCTATTTTATCTCAACACTATGGTCACGTATGCGATCCTGTGACTATGGTGGACTATAGATAGGATTTACGGAAATCTATCGACCAAGAGTTCTTACGGAAGAATTAGCTAAACAGTTGGCTTATCAATTTACAGAAATTGTGTCTTGGGATCACTTGTATCATTCTTGAGGGAGATCAATTATGCAAGTGCGCGAGTCTACACGTTAAAATGAATTTTTAAAATAGACTTAAATCACCTCGATGAGTTGCTTACTTCGTTTTTGTTTTTCTTTCTTTTCAGTGTAGATCACGAACTTTTAAACTGCTAAAAACAAATGGCTGGTTCTACAGACAACCCAATGCCAAGTGCCACATTGGACCGTGAGTCCTGGCTTCGGATCTTCATGAATCAGATGAATCAGTCTACTCGATCGAAGAATGATGGATCAAACTTCGCGGACCGGGAGGCGGCATTACGGAATGTCTTTGCCGCGCCTGGCCGACGGAAGCTCAAATATCTATTAGAGCCCATCCCGGCAAACCCAGGTCCCACGGCTAGAGCTGCTGAAATCACCAAGTTTAACGATTTCTGTATGGAAGCGGGTGCGATTAAAAACGTACTCATTTTTGCAATGGAACCCAATTTGCAAAAACGCTTCATAGCCCATGGTGCGAACAAGATTTTCACCACGCTCACCAAGGAATTCTCGAAAGCACCGAGAATCGTGACCTATGAGCATACCACTCGCTTCTTTGATGCGAGACTCCAGAAGGGCCAACCAGTTAGCCCACACATTCTCAGCATGATTGAGAATGTCGAGAAGCTGGAGACCTTTGATTGTAAGATCAGCGAGAACATTGTGATCGACCGCATGCTTCACTCACTCCACGATGGTTTTTCGCAATTTAGAGCGAATTACTATATGAATGATTTGAAGAAAAGTCCCCATGAATTGCACTCCCTTCTCGCATGCACCGAGAAGGACATGAAGTTCAGTGGGAGCTTGAAACAGAATGTTCTCGTTGTGACAAACAAGGGGAAAGGTAAGGGCAAAGCTCAGGCAAACCTAGCAGTAGGTAAACCGAAGTTCAAGAAGTCGGGTTCAGGTAAGAGTGGGCCTGGTGAGTCGAGCACCTCACCAGGCGCGACAAAGAGCAAGAATGAAAACATGGAATGCCATCATTGCCACAAGACTGGGCATTGGAGGCGTACATGTCCTGTTTATCATGAGGACTTAAAGGCAGGTCGTGTTAAACCTGTTGGTATGTCTTCTTCTTCTTCTTCTACTTTTATTCATATGATTGAGATTAACCACGCAAGTTACTTTAACTTGGGTACTTGATACTGGTTGTGGTTCTCATCTCTGTAATCATGTGCAGGGGCTCCGAAACATCGAACCCCTCGTAAAGGGTGAGGTGGACTGCGTGTCGGGAATGGAGCACGAGTGGTCGCCGTCTCAAGGGGAACATATGTGATCCACTTTCCTAGCGGATTTGAGTTATTTTTATATAATCGCTATTATGTACCCAGTCTTTCGAAAAACATTATTTCGTTTCGCACTTGACAAACTTGGTTTTTCATTTGTAATAGAGAATAATACTTGCATTTTCTCTTTACACGATATGATTTATGGCAAGGCAGTCTCCATGAACGGAATTTATGTTTTAGATCAGACCACCGAAATATTACACGTAATGAATAAAAAGTTAAAGGTTGGTGACAAAGATCAAACGTATCTATGGCACTGCCGTATGGGACACATTAATGAGAAACGCGTAAAACAGCTCATAAAGAATGGAGCTATCTCGGCCTTTGATTTTCAATCATTTGGCACGTGTGAATCATGTCTCATCGATAAGATGACTCGTATTTCCTTCAAAGGTGTTGGAATGCGCGCTGCTGACCTATTAGGACTCATACACACGGATGTATGTGGACCTATGTCAATCACCGCACGAGAAGGCTATAGGTATTTCATCACTTTCACGGACGATTTAAGTAGATATGGCTATGTCTACTTAATGAAGCACAAAAGTGAATCCTTTGAGAAATTCAAAGAATACCGAGAATAGGGTATGTAACCCACTGGGTAGAAAGATTAAAACACTACGTTCAGATCGTGGTGGCGAGTATCTTTCTCACGAGTTTGATCAACACCTAAAGGACTGTGGGATTGCCCTACAGTTAACTCCACCTGGAACACCTCAGTTGAATGGTGTGTCCGAACGGAGAAATCGAACTCTACTTGATATGGTTCGATCCATGATGAGTCACACGATATTACCTGATTCATTATGGGGTTATGCTCTTCTGTCAGCTGCTCTAATACTTAACCGAAGTCCGTCTAAAGCTGTTGACAAGACTCCATATGAACTATGGAAGGGAACGGTCCCTAACTTGTCCTTTATACGGGTTTGGGGCTGCGAGGCTTATGTCAAGTGGAGACACGAGGATAAGCTCGGCCCGCGAGCGGTCAAGACATACTTTATAGGTTATCCTAAAGGAACGCTTGGTCATTACTTTTATTCGCCAACCGAACAACGTGTTTTTGTTGCGGCTAGTGCGACATTCTTAGAGAAAGAATTTCTCGAGAATACAAAGAATGATAGAACCTTCGAACTGTCGGAGATTCCAGAACCAAGTACCGAGCAACTATTGGAGGAACCTATTCCTTCAATCCCAGCTGCGGTTAACATTCCTGAGGAACCTAGGAGGTCGGGAAGAGTCTCTATTCCTCCGGACAGATACATTGGTATGGTCGAGGAACATGACATAGATGACGTTCTACTCTTAACGAGTAGTGAACCCGCAACCTATAAAGGTGCCATGACTAGTTCTGACTCAAAGCTATGGCTTGAGGCCATGCAATCCGAGATGGACTCCATGTATGAGAACAACGTGTGGGATCTTGTTGACTTACCTGCTAAGGTTCGTCCCCTTCAATGCAAATGGCTTTACAAGATAAAGCATTCTGTGGAAGGTCAACAAGACATCTACAAAGCACGACTAGTTGCTAAAGGTTTCACCCAAGTGCCAGGTTTGCACTACGATGAAATTTTTGCACCCGTAGTCATGCTGCGTTCCATTCGGATTATCTTAGCGATTGCCGCTTTTCATGACTATGAAATTTGGCAAATGGACGTGAAAACCGCCTTCTTAAACGGCTTTTTGGAGGAAGAGTTGTACATGGTACAACCCGAAGATTTCATCGATCCAGAACATCCTAAGAAAGTATGCAAACTTAAGCGTTCCATTTATGGACTTAAGCAAGCATCTCGGAGTTGGAATCATCGCTTCGACCAAGTGATAAAAGAAAATGGATTCACTCGATCGGTCGAGGAACCATGTCTATATATCAAGTCGAGTGGGAACAAGATTGTCTTCCTAATATTGTATGTTGACGACATACTCCTGATTGGGAATGACATACCTCTCTTAACTTCGGTGAAAGTATGGTTGAAAACCCTTTTCCAGATGAAAGATCTGGGAGAGGCACAAAGAATTCTAGGCATCCGTATCTATCGAGATAGATCACGACGGATGTTATCTCTCAGTCAGGAGTCTTACATAGACAAAGTCCTAGAGAGATTCAGCATGACTAACTCCAAGAAGGGGTTCCTTCCTATGGCTCCAGAAGTGCATTTGAGCAAGTCTCAGGCACCAGAGACACCGGAAGAGAAAGAGCGCATGACACGGATTCCTTATGCCTCGGCTATAGGATCAATCATGTATGCCATGATATGCACACGTCCGGACGTGGCATATGCATTGAGTATGACAAGTCGATTCCAACAAAGACCGGTGAATCACATTGGCTGGCTGTCAAGAACATTCTTAAGTACCTACGGAGGACTAAAGATTGGGCATTGACTTATGGAGGCCCTCAAACGCTATGCGCAACCGGTTACGCAGATGCTAGCTTCCAAACGGATCGAGATGACTCGAAATCTCAGTCTGGATTCGTTTTTACTCTTAATGGCGCTGCAGTCAGCTGGAAGAGTTCCAAACAAACGATTAAAGAGATTCTACGACTGAGTCCGAGTACTATGCCGCGTCTGAAGCAACAAAGGAAGCGATATGGATGCGTCAATTCTTACATGGACTATCTGTAGTGCCTAGTTCGAATGACCCGATCACCATCTATTGCGACAATAGTGGTGCCATCTTCCAAGCTAAGGAGCCAAAGTCTAGCAACAAGTCTAGACATGTACAACGGAAAGCTCATCTAATCCGAGATTACGTGGAGCAAAAGGAAGTAGTGATAGAAAAGATTGCTACAGATGATAACATAGCAGATCCTCTCACTAAACCATTACGACAAGATAAGCATGAAGGGCACGTTAATTCCATGGGAATTAAACGTGTTCCTAAGTTGTAGTACTCTTTTATGGATTAGATTCATTTCCTTTTGTACTCTATACGACATCATCGTTTTGATATTTATATATTTTGTTTTTCATGTGGAATTGTACGACAATTTTTGAACACCACAAAGTGAATTGAACGAACATTATATTTTTCAGTCCTTAATTGCCCACATGAAATGATAACTCGGCAATTATTTTGTGACGTTGGTTGATGGTGGGTTCAACGAGCCATAAGTCAACCGGTTGACTGACCAATCACGGAGGCGAGTTATACGGATATCTCGTAGGACACAATTGTGACATCGACGTGGAGTCCTAAATGTTTTATAACATTCGGTGTCTTGGCCGTGGATAGGACCTCCATGGTGATCCTAAGAGTCGATCCTTTTGACTATCGACTGTCTCTTGAGACTAAGGCAGATTTTGGGTGACTTTGGTTTCTTTCTCACGGTCATCCGTAACAGGGGGCCAAGTAGATTTTTTCAGGTCATTTCATGCCGTGTGCTTAGATCGGAAGGAGTCGAGTTGAAGGAAATATTCAGCCTTTATCAGGTACTCGATATTTCTCGGGGCCACTCGAGGAGTCAGAATCGAAATGCATGGCCATGCTCAGATACGGATTCGTTTTATCAGTTAAGTTACTCTCTAGTCGGGGAAACCACTCTTGATCCAGATCGATTGTAAAATACGACCTTTGCGGATCCGGATCTGCAAATTGTTTTACATTGAGTGGGAGAAATTTTAAATGAATATGAGAATCGGTTATCGCACATACACTTGTACGGACAAGTGGGAGTTTTGTTGAGCCGTGTCCTCCGTTAGTGCGGATAACGTCATTGCACATACACTTGTACGGACAAGTGGGAGCTTGTTGGGGCTAGTGTCCTTTACAGTTAGTGCAAGGACTTATAAATCTCTAAAAGGATCAAAGGGTATACTTTTGTATCATAATCAGTTGGTCCACGTTTATCAATAACGGTTGGCTTGCTAGGTAAGTTTGACGTTATTGTCATACAGATGGCGGTGATCAACTGGTCCCTAAAAGTCACACCTATAGGATACGTTTGAGAGATGTGACGGTATGAAAATACAGTCATGTAGATGCCAAATTTGACTAACCAGTTAGTCCGAGTTATTTGACTAATAATTAGTTAAAATGTGATGTTGAGATATTTTATTTAATACGGATTAAATAAAAATGGCTAAGACGAATTAAGCGGTTAATTCATAAAATTAAATATAAGCGATTTATATTTGATTAATGTATATTGGATAAATTAATTATACGATATTGTCTTTGTCGGACACGTATTAATAATTCAACTAATCCGTGTTATTAGTTGATGCTTTAATATCCGATAACCGATGACAGTTTATAATGAAACCGTGTCATATACATTTAGCGCATTTCGGGTCGTACCATGAGTTAAAAATTAGAGAAAGTGGAAAGCCCACTCTCCCCATCTAAAGCTCACGGCCGAACCAAGTCATAAGGGGAGCTTCCTCTCCTTTTTGCCCTAATCATTCATTTGAGAAAATTTTAGGGTTTTGAGAAAATTGCCTCTCAAAATTCGGATCTCTCATCCAACGAAAACTCACAAAACAATCCTCTCAATATTGCAAGGCAATTAGAGGATTCATTCTAGCACAAGGGCATTTCTCGGACAATCTTGGGTGCATCATTTAGGAGGAGATCTACTTTGATCTCTCATTGCCATTTTGCACTAGGACCGAAGGTTATTCCTTAATCTTTATCGTTTCATTGTTGTTTTCGTTTATGACTTTTAATCACGTATAAAATTTGCGTTATAATCCTTCAAATTATGGGTTTTATACGGATATTACCCCACATTTTCCACTTAAAATAAAAACACAATATACACCTTAAACTCCCTCCAATTTTCGGCACTTTTAACATAAAATGGATGGTCCATTTTATTTTGTCATTTGTCAATTGTGACAAATGTGACATGTTACTTGACATGTGAAATTGTAATGTATTTTTAACATATTAAAAATCAACATACTCATAAAATATGTCATATACAAAATCGACTAGTAATTCGTAATTACTTGTGCCAAAACGGTTTATCAAATTATAAATTACAACGTCTTGTATTTATAATAAATTATTCATTCAATTTCAATTTCAATTGTTTCGTAAACAACAATTTTATCTAAGTAATAAAACAATTCGATTACTTAGACCGTATCCAATTTAATCAAATTATAATAAGACACGTTAATCTTACTCACAAATCATCCGTCAATTTTAAGCAATTTAATTAACTCAGACGGATACGATTAATTAAATAATCAATTAAGAGTATTTCCCTATAGGTATGACCTAAGGGGATCAATGATCACCACCGCCGCACGAGAAGTAATGTCAAACTCTAGTCACCAATCATTACCGATATGTGTGGACCAGTTGACTGTAAAATATTACATCCCACATGTATTCTTAAAATGAGATTTAAACATGTGATCATCATGATCGACAGTTGTGATCGCATTATTGTCGGAGGACACATATTCCAACAGATATGAGGGGCCGAAGAGGCCAATTGATAAAGATATTGTGGATGCTAGTGACACGCAAAGCGTTGTGGAGAACCCTAAGGAGGTAGATCCTACTTCCAATGAAGTTTCAAAGAAGAGGAATGAAGAGAAGACTAAGGAAAAAGAGCCTATTGTGATTAGACTTCCATTCCCAAGTCGCCAAGCTAAGCCTAAGCTTGATGACCTGTAATGCTACGGTTTTATGGGTCTTAGGGTACTCTATCGAGTGGGGCTTACTCTGTCGAGTAAGTATGGTTTTACGCAAAACAGTAGTCTGTCTGATGGGTACTCGATCGAGTAAGCTTGTCACTTGATCGAGTAAGGGTCACTCGATCGAGTACGTGACTTATTCGATCGAGTAAGTCGGTTGACAGGTGATTTTCGACGGGTTTGTTAATAATGCGGATTGGTATATAAGACTTCCATCACTTTTTCCTAAAACACTTTTTCAACCTAAAAACTTTCAAGAGACGATTAAGAGTTACGTTCATTCCTCCTTGCCACATTATTAGCAAATCCCGGAGCTAGGAGTGTCGGATTTGGTCGTTCTTTACACCTTTCTGATCGCTTTACATATAATTTTTATACTGTTTTGTTAAATTTGGTTAAACCCTAATTGGGTGATTTGGGGTTTTTGGTGGTTTATGTGAATATGGTTGTGATTGTATGTATGTATGTATGTATAGGAGGAGGATTCGTTGAGGAGAGATTCTGAGTTAGCTGCTTGATCGTCTTTTATCGGTGTTTGCATTCCAGGTAGGGTTTCCCTACTCAGTATTAGTTACATGATTGTGTGGTGATTGTTGTTGTGGCTATTGGTTACGTATAATGTTGGTTGATCTGGTTGGTTGTGGATTTTATACTGTTGATTGGTTTGTATCTGTCTGTGATCTTCGGGGTGCGTCCCTGGCTGAGTGGAGTCACTTGCGGGAGTGGCTTCACGCCCTTGATTCGCCTTCTGTGGAACCTGCCACAGGAGGGATGTGCACATTAATGAACATGGGTTTATCGCTCGATGGAGATGAGCGGGGCTTAGGTGGGAACGGCAGTGCGGTCCCCCATCGGCGGCGAGGAGTACTGTTGCGATGGGTACTCAGCGGGGCTACACACTTTAGTGTGTAGTCGGTTGTGTGGAGATTGGAAATGGAGACGGGTTTGTCTTGAATGTTTGAACTGTTTGTGTACTTGTTTCATTGTGGCATTGTTTTTGTGTAATTAGTACTGACCCTGTTAATTGTTTTAAAAACTGTGGTGATCCATTCGGGAGTGGTGAGCAGTTGTTGAACAGGTATGAGAAGATACGCTTGGGTTAGCTGGGATGAGTCACCACGATGCATTCTTAGAGTCTTCCGCTGTTTTGGACTAGTTGTTTAGCACTTTTGGATTTGAGAACATTGTATTTCACTTTTAGCAGTTTTCGCTTTTGGACATGTAATCATTTTAAGCTATAATGCTAATTAAATATGATTCTTTATTGTCATTTAATTATCATTGCCTCGGGTAACCGAGATGGTGGCGTTCTCATACCTTAAGTGGTCCTGGTAAGGCACTTGGAGTCTGGGGGTGTCACAAAGTGGTATCAGAGCGACGATCCTGAAACCTGTAACCAATGAACCTAATGAACATAGGAAGTCAAATTAAAATGAACCCGGGGTAAAAGTTGTAGGAGCTAATGCAAGGCTTGGGAGACGTCCTAAAGTCGCGAACTAGCCCTACAATTTTGAACCGATCATATGGGGTATATGTCGGGATTGTTATGTGTTATTCTTGTGCTTTGCATATCTATGTAGTAGTATGTGGTGTGAATTAGTGGATGTATGCATGTGGAGGATGGGGGATATAAATTGAAGGATGATAATGACATGAATCGTATGTGGATTGATTGAAAGCATGATGTTTGATTTATAATGTGGCATGATAGATTTATGAAAAGTGTTTTGTTGATATATATAAATTGATGCGTAAGTACATATGTTATTGTTGTCGTTTTTGCTAAGAGTATAGAAAGTTGGGAGTGTGAGTTGAACATGCGGGTAGTGTATACGAGTCAGCATGACTCGATCGAGTGGGGGGCACTCGATCGAGTAGGTGAGAGGCTCGATCGAGTGGGGGTGACTCGATCGAGTAGGTAGATTTCATTTTTTGGGCAGAAGCAAGTCTTTGGGCGCTCGATAGAGTAGGTGGTGGCACTCGATCGAGTAGGGTCGGCTCGATCGAGTGGATAGTCAGCTCGATCGAGTCTGTTTTTAGCAGCTTTCTGATCAGGTTCTAGAGTCGAGGCACTCGACTGAGTATGTGGGGCAACTCGATCGAGTGACCTCAACTCGATCGAGTGGGTTAAGGGACTCGATCGAGTTGGTTCTGTGCAGGTTATATCCGTGTTTGAGATGTTAGATGTGTGTGTTTATGTTTACCTTTCTCTTATATAGTTACAAGATGCCGCCAAAGAGAACCGCATTGTATGCTAGAGCTGAGAGTATGACCGTTGATGATATAGTAAAGATGTTGGAGCACCAAGATGCTCTCACAGAGGCTTTGAAAAGGGTGGGAAAGGATAGAGATGTTGATCCGTCCAAGATCAGCATTCACATATTGAGGTTCAACCCTAAGGAGTATAAGGGGACAGAGACGCCAATATTACTGGATAATTAGCACAGAGAGATGGAGAATATACTCAATCTGGTTCATTGCCCAGATGAGCTTCGAGTGGAACAGGCTGCGTTCTACTTGAGGGAGGCAGCTGGTGAGTGGTGGGACAAGGTAAAGGTGAGTGCTTTGGATATATATCAGAAACAGGGGTTACCTGCGATCCCTTGGGATGAGTTCAAGAAAGCGATGGGGCATGAGTTTGTGCCAGATCATGTGCGTAGTAAGCTGAGGGAAGAGTTTGATGATTTTGAGATGACCTCTGAGATGACCGTTGCTAAGTACTACCATAAGTTTAATGAGAAGTATAGGTACGCTGAGGATATGGGGCTAAGCCAAGAGAACTTGGCATTGAGGTTTGAGAAGGGGTTGACCCCCAAGATTATGGAGAAGTTACCGGTGGGAGCTCTTACTGATGTGAAGGAGGTCTATGAGCGTGCTGGGAGGGCTGAGAGGTTAGTTGAGATGACCAAGAAGAGAGGCTCTGAGAAGAGGAAATCTGAGAGTGAGGGAGGTGGTCAATCCAGTTACAAGAAGGGTGGCCATAACCAGGGAAGAGCATATTCATCGGGTTCGGGGTTTAGTGCTGGGGCTTCCTTTGGGAGTGGTCGTGGGAGTGGTAGTAGCAGTTGGGGTATGACTTGTTTTAACTGTGGCGGTATGGGCCACAAGAGGCATGAGTGCACCAGTGCTATGAGTGGGGGTTTCCAGAGACTGTCACAGGGGAGTTTCACTCAGGGTCCTTCGCAGAGCTATGCTAGTAATAGGCCGGCTGGGTCGTGGAACAACAGGGGTGGTCAGAGTAACAACAACGGTGGGGCTAACCAAAATGGCGGTAATTTATACCAGAGACCGGCGACGAACAACAACAACAACCAGGGGTCGGCTGCTAAGCCGTCTACCTTAGCTAGTACTGTCCAGGGAGGTGGACAGAAGATCGGTGGCAAGCTGTTTATGATGGAGAAGAAAGCAGCTGAGGATGATGCTCATGTTATCACCGGTACATTTCTTGTTAATGGAATTTTTACTTTTGTTTTGTTTGATTCGGGAGCATCACAGTCGTTTGTATCGTCGAGTCTTGCTAAACGGTTGGGTTTGAGTGAGTATAAGTCTGTAAGAGAGGAAGTTTTTATACCTTCGGGTGAGTCTGTATCTTGTGGGAAGTTATATAGAGGTGTGTCTATGATAGTTGGGCAGGTTGACCTACCAATGGACTTGTTAGAGTTTCCTTTGGAGGGTTTTGAGATGATAGTTGGTATGGACTGGTTGGGTAAGTATAAGGCTAAAATAGATTGTCATCAAAAGAGGGTTTCTTTGAGAGGTCCTAAGGGGATTAGTGTGTCTTATCGGGGGTTTGTTGTCAAACTCAAGGTCAAGTTGATTGCAGCAGTGACCTTGAAGTCCTATCTGAGGAAGGGATGCCCGTTGATCTTATGCCATGTGAGAGATCATAGAGTGGAGAGTCCGTCAGTTGAGCAGATACCAGTGGTGGGAGAGTTTCCAGATTTTTTTCCAAAGGAGATTCCGGGGTTGCCACCTAAGAGAGAGATAGATTTCAGTGTTGAGCTGAAACCGGGGACGGGGCCAATCTCTAAGGCACCGTACCGTATGGCTCCTAAGGAGTTGGAAGAGCTAAGGAAGCAGCTAGATGATCTGAAGGGATACATTAGACCTAGTGTATCACCGTGGGGAGCACCAGTTTTGTTTGTGAAGAAGAAAGATGGGAGCTTGAGGTTGTGCATCGATTATAGGGAGCTGAACAGAGTAACATTAAAGAATAAGTATCCTTTGCCAAGGATAGATGATTTGTTTGACCAGTTGAGCGGTGCAACAGTCTTTTCTAAGATTGATTTGAGGTCGGGTTACCATCAGGTGAAGATTAGAGAGGAAGACATACCAAAGACAACTTTTACATCGAGGTATGGTCATTATGAGTATGTTGTGATGCCGTTTGGGTTATCTAATGCACCTGCCGTGTTTATGGATTTGATGAACCGGGTCTTCAGTCAGTTCTTGGATCGGTTTGTGGTGGTCTTTATAGATGATATCTTAGTCTTTTCTAAGACTAAAGAGGAGCATGAGGAGCATTTAAGGATAGTGTTGCAGACTTTGCGAGAACATCAGCTGTATGCAAAGTTGTCTAAGTGTGAGTTCTGGTTAGAGGAGGTTGCCTTTCTGGGGCATGTGATTTTGAAGAAAGAGGTAGCTGTAGATCCTGCAATGATTGAGGCAGTTACCAAGTGGGAAGCACCAAGAATGTGGCATAGATCCGGAGTTTCTTGGGTTTAGCAGGGTACTATCGGCGATTCGTGAAGGATTTCTCCAAGATAGCTAGACCTATGACAGCTTTGATGAGGAAAGAGAACAGGTTTCGTTAGGATCAAAGTTGTGAGACAGCGTTCCAGATCTTAAAGGGGCGTATGACCACAGCTCCAATCTTAGCATTACCTGAAGAGAGCGAGAATTTTGAGGTGGATACAGATGCTTCAAATAATGGGTTGGGTTGTGTGTTAATGCAGAATGGGAAAGTGATTGCCTATGCTTCTAGGCAATTGAAGCCTTATGAGGAGAACTACCTTACATATGATCTGGAGTTTGGTGCAGTTGTGTTTGCTCTCAAGATTTGGAGACAATATCTTTATGGGGCGACCTTTAAGGTGTTTTCAGACCACAAGAGTCTTAAGTACATCTTCACTCAAAAGGAGTTGAACATGAGACAGAGGAGGTGGATGGAGCTGATTGGTGATTATGACATGGATATCATTTACCATGAAGGGAAAGCTAATGTGGTTGCAGATGCTCTGAGCAAGAAGAGTGTGCAATCTCTATGCACAGCTATGTCTCTGATGAGACTGAGAGATGAGGTGAGGAAGATGGGGATACATATGATCCAGAGAGGGGATGCTAGAGGGGATTTGACAGTGGAGCCGGACCTTTATGATGATATTCGCAGGAAACATGCTTTGGATCCGAAGATTGAGGAGTGGAGAGCTGGAGTAGAGAAAGGGACAGTGTCTAGATTCTCTATTCATACAGATGGTAGTGTGAGATTTGATGGGAGATGGTGTGTTCCTAGTGATGAGGAGTTGAAAAAGATAATCATGACAGATGCTCATTGCACACCATACTCGGTACATCTAGGCGGTGACAAGCTATACAAAGATTTGAAGAAGACTTTTTGATGGCCGGGGATGAAGAAAGAAACAGCTGAGTTCGTGGCTCGTTGTTTGACTTATCAGAGAGTGAAAGGGAAGCAGCGACGACCACAAGGTAAGATTCAGTCTCTTGAGGTACCTGAGTGGAAGTGGGAGTCCATTTCTATGGATTTTATAGTTGGTTTGCCGAAAAGTCAGCAGGGTAATAACATGATATGGGTTATAGTAGATCGACTGACGAAATCAGCTCACTTTGTGCCGATGAAAGATAATTGGACCAAGATACAGTTGGCTTTGGGTTATTGGACCATATGCGATTTTGGATCGTGTGGGTGAGGTTGCTTATCGGTTAGCTTTACCAGCTGCTTTGGATAGAGTGCATAATGTGTTTCATGTGTCTCAGCTGCGGACGTATGTTAGTGATCCATCACATGTGTTAGAGGTAGAGAACATTGAGCTGGATGAGTCTTTGTCTTATCTTGAGGTGCCTAAACATATTCTTGATCGCAAGGTTAGGAAAACCAGACACGGTGAGACAGTGTTGCTTAAGGTTCTTTGGTCTAACCATGAGGTTGAGGAGGCTACTTGGGAGGCGGAGGAGGCTATGAAGGAGCGGTACCCGTCTCTTTTTGATCAGGTATGTGTGGTTACGGGGACGTAACCTTGTTTCTTTTAGGGGGGTAGGAGATGGTCACATAGAGTTTTTGCATATTTTATGTGGGTTTTGGTATAGTTAGTAGTTGTTTTGAGTCGGGTTGAGTTTTGTTTTGGGAGGTGTGTTTTGGAGTTTTGTGTCGAGTTTTGTTTATGTTGTTGTGTCGGGTTGGTGTTAGTGTGTTTTTGTTTTGTTGTGGTTTGAACTTCGGGGACGAAGTTCTTTTTAAGAAGGGAAGACTGTAATACTACGGTTTTATGGGTCTTAAGGTACTTTATCGAGTGGGGCTTACTCTGTCGAGTAAGTATGGTTTTACGTAAAACAGTAGTCTGTCTGATGGGTACTCGATCGAGTAAGCTTGGCACTCGATCGAGTAAGGGTCACTCGATCGAGTAAGTGACTTACTCGATCGAGTAAGTCGGTTGACGGGTGATTTTCGACGGGTTTGTTAATAATGCGGATTGGTATATAAGACTTCCGTCACTGTTTCCTAAAACACTTTTTCAACCTAAAAACTTTCAAGAGATGATTAAGAGTTACGTTCATTCATCCTCGCCGTATTATTAGCAAATCCCGAAGCTAGGAGTGTCGAATTTCGTCGTTCTTTACACCTTTCTGATCCTTGAGTCAAGGGTAAGCTTTACATATAATTTTTATACTGTTTTGTTAAAGTTGGTTAAACCCTAATTGGGTGATTTGGGGGTTTTGGTGGTTTATGTGAATATGGTTGTGATTGTATATATGTATGTATGTATGTATGTATGTATGTATGTATAGGAGGAGGATTCATTGAGGAGAGATTCTGAGTTAGCTCCTTGATCGTCTTTTATCGGTGTTTCCATTCCAGGTAGAGTTTCCCTACTCAGTATTAGTTACATGATTGTGTGGTGATTGTTGTTGTGGCTATTGGTTACGTATAATGTTGGTTGATCTGGTTGGTTGTGGATTTTCTACTGTTGATTGGTTTGTATCTGTCTGTGATCTTCGGGGTGCGTCCCTGGCTGAGTGGAGTCACTTGCGGAAGTGGCTTCACGCCCTTTATTCGCCTTCTGTGGAACCCGCCACAGGAGGGATGTGAACATTAATGAACATGGGTTTATCGCTCGATGGAGATGAGCGGGGCTTAGGTGGGAACAGCTGCGATCCCTAACTGGCGGCGAGGAGTACCTGTTGCGATGGGTACTCTGGCAGGGCTACACACTTTAGTGTGTAGTCAGTTGTGTGGAGATTGGAGATGGAGATTGGGGTTGTGCTGAGCTGTTTGAACTGTTTGTGTACTTGTTTCATTGTGGCATTGTTTTTGTGTAATTAGTACTGACCCCGTTAATTGTTTTAAAAACTATGGTGATCCATTCGGGGGTGGTGAGCAGTTGTTGAACAGGTATGAGAAGATATGCTTGGGTTAGTTGGGATGAGTCACCACGATGCAGTCTTAGAGTCTTCCGCTGTTTTGGACTAGTTGTTTAGCACTTTTGGATTTGAGAACATTGTATTTCACTTTTAGCAGTTTTGGCTTTTGGATATGTAATCATTTTAAACTATATTGCTAATTAAATATGTTTCTTCATTGTCATTTGATTATCATTGCCTCGGGTAACCGAGATGGTGGCGTTCTCATACCTTAAGTGGTCCTGGTAAGGCAGTTGGAGTATGGGGGTGTTACATGACCAACTTGGAAAGTTCATGGAAATTGTGAAGAACTTAGAAGTCTCATTCCCATTCACGGAATTGATCAATCACGTTCTAGCTTATGCAAAGTACATGAAAGACATTCTTACCAAGAAGAAATCCATCCGAAAGCTAGAGAGTATTACCTTTAGCAAAGTGAGTAGTGCTATTCTTTAAGGGAGTTCCCCTCCGAAGCTCAAAGATCCGGGAAGTTTTTCTATCCCATGTACCATTGGCGACACTACAATCAACAAAGCATTATGTGACCTTGGATCAAGTGTAAGTGTCATGCCATACTCGGTATGTAAGAGGCTAGGAATGGGAGAGCTCAAATGCACCAACATCACTCTTCAAATAGCGGATCGACCAACAAAGATACCTTTAGGGATATGGGAGGATGTGCCCGTAAGAATTGACAAATTCTTCATCCCGGTAGACTTTGTCATTGTAGACATGGAAGAGGATTCCAACATTCCTATCATTCTAGGAAGACCTTTCTTGCATACCGCCGGAGCGGTAATCGATGTGAAACATGGAGAGCTCACACTTGAAGTAGGGGACGAGACAATCACTTTCAATCTTGACAAAACAATGAGAGCTCCCCGACTACATGAGCCATGTTTCATGGTCGATCACTATAGCCTAGAAAGTGATAGAAAGAAGTTAGAATCTCTATGCAAAGATCAAGCCATGGGTAAAAAAACACCACCCACATGGAAGAAGAAAGTGGATGACCTTCAAATAGCTCTATTCGGAGAGCAAGGAATTTTCAATAACAATGAGAGCTTGAATAGCTCACCCATCATAGCCTCATTGGCCATGACAACAAGAAAGAAGAGTTGCTCTTGTCAACTCATGACATCATTGGGGAACAAGCTAGTGAAGTTTGCGGTCTATGGGATGACGAATTTGAAGGATTAGTCAATCCTTATATTGGAAATGTTATGACCTTAGACCAAGGATTTGTGGATCCTTGTCATCACTATGACTTGGAATGCAACAATGAAGAGAACAATGTGCAAAGGTCTACCCAAGACCTATATCATGAAAATGAGCAAGCCTTCGACTACTTCTACAAGGTGTTGAGCAACATCAACAACACCTTCGCCTTGCCCCCTTGACTTCTCATCCAACAATGAGAGTTTGGTGAAGTCCTCCCTAAACCACCATTTGTAAATATTCTAACCCCTTAACTCGCATTTCATTTCCTTTATTGCATTTTTTGTCATTTTTGGATTTGCATTTTTGTGCTTTGATCAAGATTTTTGACATGAGAGCAATGAGGGAGGTATTTTAACGTGTTTTGATGTGTATTGTTTGACCAAGTGTGGGGATAGCAAATGCCTAGGCTAACCGAGCCTTTGTAGTGCACCCACAACAAGAAGAAGAAAGAATGACATAGGAAAAGGAATCCCCACGAGCGGACATGAGCTCGTGGGAGCTGGAGAGGATCCGAGCGTCCCCAGCATGCATTCGAGCATCCCCAGCTAGCATCCGAGTGTCCTGACCTTAGGACATGGGTCCTGGGAGAGTTCGAATTGAAGAAAACGCCATGTAAGGAAATCTGAGCAGATCATCCTCAGGACGCTCATCTCCATCTTTAGGATGATCGTCTTGGCACTAATCCGCGCGTCCTGGGAAGGCTCCCAGTCTATGAAATTTTCCTGTAAGGAAATATGCACGTCCCCAGGTGAATCCGAGCGTCCCAGAAAGAATCCGCTCGAGCTGAAACTGATCCACGCGTCCTGGCACTAGTTTGCAATTTCTGGATGTCCTGTAAGACGATCCGCGCGTCCCGACTCCGATCCGAACGTCCCTAGCTGCTACTTAAGTAAAACACGGGACAATTCCCTTCTTCCTAATTCATTTCTATCTTTCACAAACACAAAAACATACCTTTTCTACCACTAAAACCCTCAATCCCCTCATTCAAAAACACCAATTTCTCAACAAAATTCACCACCATTCAAACAAAACTTGCTCAAAACAAGATTAAATCACTCCTTTATCAATAAAAGACCATCTAAACATCAATTTCCTCATAAATTGAATCAATTTTCTAGGGTTTGGGCAAAAATTCAAAAATCCTAAATTGATTGAGGAATTGATTGAAGTTTGAGGAAGCAAGGAACATTCAAGCAAAATCTTGGTTTATTGATACCAATTTGAGAAGGAGAATACAATGGCAAGGACCAAAGGCGGAACCAAGGTGTAATACCCACGATGTTTAAGGACTCTTTTGACCGACCCTTTGACTAGGAAAGACCCTAGGAAGAGATAGGTGAGAGACTAGGTTAGGATAGGTACCTTACGAGAGTGTCTACTCGACATAGCAGGGACTACTCAGCCGAGTATTGTTTATACTCGACCGAGTAGAGCCTACTCGGCCGAGTATGGTGGTACTCGACCGAGTATGGCTGCTGTTGACGCGTCGATATAAAAACGTAAGTTCGCAAGATTTATTTCATTTTCCCATTTTCGACAGTTCCTCTTTCTCTAACCCTAGCCTACCTCTCTCTCACCAATCACCTCTAACTCCATACACTTTCTTACAAGTAGCCTACATATCAACCATGGGAAGGACGGGGTTTGCATAGGAAGGATGTGTGCGTGGTCGTCGTCCGTGTCACCGTCGGTCCGCGTTATTAGGTAAGTCGCTGTTTTGTGGTTCCCTTCAGTAGATTGTTGGAAGTAGTTGGATAATAGGATGTGGTCATCGTTGTAGGATTCGTCTCGGAGTCTTGCTTGGCTGTGTGTGGATGCACTTTCATGGTTGGCGTTAAGGTAGGGTTTCCCTACTCAGTTACTGTTAATTGATTTAAGATGTGATTGGATTGTGTATGCCTGTTTCTGCTGATCATCGGAGTGTTGGTGTTGTGGTAGTGGTTGTGATGTTGTTGTGTTGGTTGTGGTAGAGTCACTTGCGGGAGTGGCTTCACGCCCTTGTTCGCCCTCCGTGGAACCCGTCACGGGAGGGGATGTGCACATTAAGGGACAGGGTTATCGCTCGTTGATGAGCGGGATTTTGGTGGGGATTGGCTGCGGTCCCCCACTGGCGGCGTGGGCTACCTATTGCGATGGGTAGTCTGGCAGGGCTACATACTTCGGTGTGTAGTCGGTTACTGTGTGAGATCGGGAGACCGGAGATGATGGATGATCAGCTGGTTACTTATCATACTTGTCTTATTTTAATTGTTCAGTAACTGACCCCGTGTTCTGTTTTCAAAAATGTGGTGATCCATTCGGGGATGGTGAGCAGTTGGCTTAGCAGTACTGATTGATTGTTTTTTGTCGGGCATGGAGGGAATCGAGTCACCACGCTACCGCCATAGGTGTTCAGACGCATGAGTTCTTTAACAGTCATACTTATCTCTTGTATTCAGTTTTGTACCGTGGTTGTAAAGTGTTAATTAATTAATTATAAATGTTCTTTTATTGTCTATCTGATCTACTACCTCGGGTGACCGAGATGGTAACATCCTCATACACTAGGATGGTCCTTGGTAAGGCGTCCTGGTGTGCGGGGGTGTTACACAAGGCACCAAAGACTCCATATTTATCAAAGAGACAACAAACTTTTCATGCATCTAAGGCTTTGGTAGTGACACAACCAAGGGTGGAAATCCTAGAAATCGCAACTCCTATTGAGGAAGCAACCACACCTACTCCGGTTATAGAAAAATTGTCAAATTTTCCGGAGGTAACTTTCTTAACCGATGCTCATAGGAATACATTTTTATCCCTTACTAGAAAGACTATTGTGGCTTCCAAGTTTATATGTCAAGACACTTTGGAAAAATTGGGTGTGCTTGAAAGAACTAGAGCATTTTTCGAGTCCATGAGGTTGTTAGCCTTCTTCGAAATGGAAGAATTGACTTACCCTTCATTGACCATAGAGTTCATAAGCTCCTTGAAGGTGTCTAAGGTAGAGACTCGACATTATGTTGATTTCCGTCTTGAAAACAAGAGTAGAAGCATACCTTTGAGTGAGTTTGGTAATGTGTTTGGTCTTTTACAATATCATCATTATGAAAAGAAGCCTTTGAAATACCGGTCGAAAGTTTGATTCTTTCCGGGAGTGTCATGCTTTATATGTTCATCATCCGGGCATAAGAGTATGGCACAAGTTTGTGGGCAATACCTTGATTGCTAGAAAAGGCACCAATCACTTCACCGAACTTGATTTTGTCTACCTTGAGTCCTTCATGAATATCAATGAAAAGTTCAACAAAAAGTACAACATTCTTCAACTATTGCTTGATCGGTGGCTTGAGATTGATAATGGGAAAGATGGAGCGGCTTTCATTGTAAACGGAGGCTTGGTAACGAGGCTAGCTAGGCACTTTAACCCGAATTTTAACAAAGATAACACCTACAAACCGGTTAAAGGGAGCAACCTCCTTGATATGAACACTATGATCAACAAATTCCATTGGGTCAAGAATGACAATCTTGACAACAAATATGAGTGGCTCATCAAAGAAGCTAAGTCCTTTGTCTTGCCTAGCAAGATTTGCCACATCTCCATCCGTAGACCAAACTACCTATTGCCCGTCTCCACGGAAGCCGAAGTGATAATTAAGCAATATAGGGAACCAAATGCAAAGCCCTCCTCCTCCACCATTGTGACTCCACCCTATCCCTTTGCCTACCAAGAATTCAAACCGATTGGCTCTAATGTCATGGTAGGCAACGACTATTTGACCCAACTAATGCAACAAATACATAAAGAAGCTCATGAAGATCGGGTGAATGCTTACCATGCCCAATATCCGCCCCTTCTACATCTAGCTAGACAAGGACTTCTTGATCCTACATGTCCTTTGCCTAGTTGGGTGGATAGGGAGGTATTCTTCCCAAGTGCTTCTTTAGATGCCGAAATAGATAGTCGAGTGGCTAATGGAAATGAGGTTGTTGTTTATGAAGACGGGGAAGGTAATGATTCATGCCAAGAAGAAGAAGAGCAAGGGTCAAGTTCCAATGATGATGATGGAAAAGGTGAATCCTCCGGGTCAATGGAGGTGGATGATGAAGAAGATAATGAAGAAATTGATGATACTTCCGATGATGATGATGATGACGGCAATGATGCCAGTGATGAGGATGTCGCAATGAATGACAATTGAGGGTTGACAAGGCTTTTTGGAGGATACCACACATGCGGGGTTGATTACTTGACTTCAACCTATTCCATTGTGAGTTTCCTACACCTCCTTTAACTTTGTCTTTATATCATGTTTTTAATCTTTATCTTGAGTATTTGTTTTGAGTCCTAGAAACATCTAAGGGACTCCCACCTCGGTTCCAATGAGGTGTCTCATATTTTGTTCCCGCTTTGAAAATCTAAAATGACAATTAGGATTCATGCATTGCATACTAACCTTGTGCATGAACTCCCCCTATTTTTACACTAGAAATAGTGTCTTACTTGGTTTGGGGAAGTTCAAACACAAGGGATGCGAGTTAATTCAAATTAGCTCTCCGAACAATAGAAAGCATGCATCATATAGAATATATTAGAATGCATCACTTATGTATATATGTCATATAGTTTGCATATTAGTGTAGAAATCATGCATATTCATTTAGCTTGCATTGCATAATTTCCTATCGTATTGGCTATTGAGGACAATGTCCATAGTAGTGGGGATGGGAAATTCTAACTTAACTTTTAAAATCAAAAATGATAAAAATTGAAAAACAAAAACCATAAAAATTTGAAAAATTTAAAAATCCAAAAACATGTCCTTTCCTTTGTAGTATAAAATTGTATATTATGTATATACTTTTGTTTGTTTATCCTCTTATCACATTGGATCGACTACGCCACATCCAAGGCATGAGGAATATGAAGACCGCATGGTATGATCTTTCCAAATCTCCTTTTTCCTCTCTATGTTAATGACTATGTGACTTTATTTTGGTTGATGCGGTACAAACCAATGTGATTTTAGGAGTTGCATGTAGTTTATATGGCATACTAGTTGATAGAAGCACATGCATTAGGTTGTATAAATGTTAGTTGCATCATGACATGTAGTTGCATTTTAGGAAATTTTTTGTGAAAACATCTATTTGGGAAACTTGACAAGTGTATATAAGGCCCTTGTAGATACTTTTTCTTCTTGAGACTTTACTCATTAGAATACCTCTAAAACACCCTAGGATGTGTCATGCTAGTATCCTTTGACCCATGGACTAAGGCCTAGTCAAGAGTACCTTGTGATGTGATGACTCCTTGGCTACCGTTTATTCCAAGGTGACCTTTGAAGGCATGCAACCATCTTTCACATCTATCATCATTTTTGTCAACAAAAAGGGAATGGGCACAAAAAAAAAATTATCAACTTGAGTTCAAGTACCAAAATCAAAATCAAAAAAGTTTGCAAAATGCATTAAATGAAAAGAGGAGTACAAAAATAAGAACTCCTATGCTTCAAATAAAAGCACCCTTGTTACAAATTGGGGTGACTTTGAAAATGTTCAAAAAATGCAAAAGTTGAAAATTGTCAAGCATCAAATTGCCAAACATCAAAGAAATGGCAAAAGAAATTGTTCTCAAAAATGTCAAATGCCACAAGAAATTGAGGGGAATAACAAAATCAAATGCAAACCCCCATTATGAAACTCAAGCTTGACACAACTTGGAGCTGATTTGTTGGTATCCTCCTAGGCTTAGTAACTTGAAAAAACCATATCTATAATGGAGTGTGTACCCTTAAATTGTTTCCCTTCTAGATAATTTCCGCCACTTAGATGAGGAAAGTGGCTATTCATTTTTGTAGATGCATCCATTACCTTTCTTTTGTGTGCTTAATGCTTGGATGTATCGCCATTTTGGCAAGCCCCACCTTGCCTTGCAAGAAGGCATCTTACCTCATGGATGTCTTGTTGTGAGTTGAAGGGGCGGAGTCAGACCCGCTAATTGTCTCCTATCGGCTATATTAGTAGGTTAGTTTAAATAAAGGTCATAGTTTTAGTCACCTCTTTACTCGGGACGAGCAAAGGTTCGGTTTGGGGATGTTTGATGTGACTCATATTTGAGCACATTTAGTCCTCGAATTAACCTCGTTCCCATGCTTTCTAGCATATATTAGGGTCATTTATTATCTTTAGTTTCCCATTTTGCATATTCTTTGAGGTTTTGTGTCCTTGGTAGGAGAGGATCGCTAACCTTGCATTTATGGAGCGAAATGGAGCTAAATGGATTGCATCTAATGACCAAGCATCGAGGAGGGAGACCGATACTAGAGGCCTAAGCGAATAAACAAAGTGAAATGGGAAATGATGAAAAGATCCTTGCATCCCCAACAAGTTCCCCGCGGATTGTTGAGGAGCCAAACAAGAGAAGAATCCCGTGCCACGATCCGAGCGGCCCGAGCTCAGGACGAGCGGATCAGAGCAACGATCCGAGCGTCCCTGAGCATGATCTGTGCGTACCAGAGCACGATCCGGGCGTCCCGACTGCCAGCCCGAGCGGATCTCATAACAGGACAGCCCGTGCATCAGGTGAGGACGAGCGGATCCTAATGAGAGTTGCAAGCATGATCCGCGCATGTCCCTTGGGAGTTGCATTTCCTCAAGCTTCTCTTAGGGTCTTAATAGTCATTTAAGCCCTTAGTAACCCTAATCCTTGTATTTAATTTTAGTATAAATACCCCTTTGTACTACCTAGATTATCATCAACTCTTAATCAATTCTTAATCAAGGTTTAATCCATTCTTAATCAAGTTTTAATCATCTCTTAATTTAGTTGTAATACATTTCTCAATATTAATCACATCTTAATCTTTCCTTAATTTCTCAATTGTTCTTAGTTTTATTTGGGTAATTAGAAGATTATTGGGGTTTATTGGAGGATTGACAACCTTCCATCAATCATCAAGATTACTTCTATTATTCTTTGCTTTATTATTTGGATTATCTCATATAGGTATAATCTCTTTTACCCTTGTTTAATTATTGTTAATCACATCATTTATTGATTGACAACCTTATTAGCATGCTAAACATGATCATGAGTGAGTAGTTCTTTAGCTAGAGTTAATGGAGAATTAGGGGAAACAAACATGGGAATTGATCTATGCTTAATCTAATATGCTTTCATAATTAATTTGCTTGCTTGTTGTGATTTCAATCTATGCACATGTTATGTTTGATGAAATGCGAGCCTATGAATCCTTGCATTTTTTGACCATCCCTTATCTTTTCAATGAGGCTTGTAAGACATAAACCAACTCGAATCTCATTAGACCATGCATAGAGTTGAATAGGAGGAGACTAAGTCGACTTGTAGGTGTTGTACAGTCTAGACGACTCGCCTCCAGGACCTAAATCTTCCTAGGGATTGTAAGATATACACTAACTCGATCCCATCATAACAATAAGTGATTGCATCTATTTGAGAACATGTTTGTATAATCAATATCCATGATTCCCCTATGAACCCATGACACCCTAGTGCCTTTAATCAATTATTTACAAACCCCTTTATTTGCTTTACTTTGTTTCCATTAATTTACATTCATCTTGTTGATTTGTTTAGACTACATCTCATCTCAACCCATAATTTGTGACACCCTAAGACATAGCTACTTGCAATTGAAAATCCTACATCAATACCCGTCCCTTGGGATCCGACCTTTACTTACCTCTTTGCTAAGAGTAGTTTGTGAAGTTATAAATATTGTTTTGGTTGGTAGCTTTTGACGACGAGTTTTAACCGCACCAGTTTGGGTGTTATCTATGCTCTAAGATATTTTTCTTATTTTAATATTAAAAGGACTTTCCTAGAACCTTCCTACTTTTCCTACCAATTTATATAAATACCAACCCTATACCTCACAATCATAATTATTCTTCTTCGAAAACTCAAATACAATTGTGAGGAGAGCTTTTGTGAGACAGCCTTAAGACAGAGTTTTCACCTCGCGATAATTAATTGTGGTAAGTTATCTAATCACCTAATATCAATTATTTACGTTTCAACCTTGACCCATATTTTGACCTTTGACCGTTGACCGTGAGGGCCGTTGACCACCGAGACCGGGCCGTGGTTGTTGACCGACGAGTTGACCACCGTCGGTTGGCCGTGTGGTTGGGGTGTTGTTTGTGGCGTTTTGCGGGATTTGTTTTGGGTAGTTTACATCTTAAATTTATTAATAAGATTAGTTAATAATTATATATAATTCAATTATTGTTTAGGTGGTGAATTTGGTGAAGAGGCTTTTTGATTAATTGCTTAATTATGAAGATTTGCTAAAAGGTTGGTTAACTACTCAACTATACTATACTGGTAATTGGAGAATTGTTGAAAGATGGATTATTGTTGTAATTTTTGTCTTGAGCATATCGTCGTAATTGTTGTCTGGAGCATATTATTATCATTGTTTTCTTGTGATCATATTATTATATTGTTGGTTGGTTCTCTATTGTTGACTGGTTATGAAAGAGATTGGTATTGAGATTGATATTGCTATTGAGATTATTTGGTTGGTCAGGCACGGGGATGTATGTGCAAGTGTCGTGGTCCTGTACGTATGATGGTCGGACAGGCACGTTGGCGTGAGGAGATAGGTCGTGGACCTGAGCAGTACACCGTGTGGTGTCGGATTGGAAATCACCGAATGGTGCGTGTGTGTGTGGCACGGTCAAGCCGTGTGTGTGCCGTGTGTGTATGAGCACGACGATCTTGGTTTGGATCGTTGATTGTATTGCAGGCTAACGTATTATTAATATTATTGTTGTTTGGTTATCCTACTCAACCTCGTGGTTGACTGTGTATTCGTGAACACTTGTGATGAGCCATAATGGGGAGCAGATTGATTTCAGGTTAGCTTGAGTGAATTGCTGGATGCTTAGAGGGGAGTGTGCTTATTTGAACCCAAAAAAAAGTCCAATTGCAATCTCAAAAGGTTCAACTCATCGTTTGTGTCACAATTTTTACCCAATTGCGCTACTTGACATAGTGTGCTCATTTACTTTTCATTCCATGGTTTATCTGGTTCACTAATTCACATTGAAGACGGGCGATATCCGTCACAAACTTGTGACGGATACCGTTTCCTCTCACAAAATACCCATTGAGAGGTGAGTGGGAAGCACATGGGGCGTGCCCCACCTTGTTCCCTCTCCCTTTTTGTAAGAGGTCTTCAGCTTGTTCCCTCTCGCTCAATTGAACCATCGGACTTATATTTAATTCTATAAACCCAACGACAACCAAGAGCCTTTTTATTAGGAGGTAGGTCGGCTAATTCCCAAGTACCGTTTTGTTCGAGAGCATCAATTTCAGATTGTATAGCTCGACACCACCCGTCATCTTGCATTGCAATTTTAAATGACGAAGGTTCGACACCGGTGGTGATGGCAGCTAAAAAACCTCTATGACGAGAAGAAAATTTATGACAATTGACATAATTAGCTAAAGTGTAGGGCGTACCTCAGGGAGATGAAGGAGATTCCGGTGAGTCGGGAGGGGATGAACTGTTAATCGATTCAAGGACATAACCAGTCAGCCGTGAATTGGGAAATTTGAGACGATGTCCCCGACCAAGAGCAGTGTCAGACGGTTGAGAGGTACTTGGAGCAGGACCCGTCACACCAGGCTCCTTAAGAACCTCGGTTTCATTAGTGGCAGCGGAAGTATGCGGCTCATCTGAAGCATTTAACGGAGTACTTGGTTCAACAGTTTCAGTCGAAGGAGTACTCGGTTCAGCAAGGGCATTACTCGGCTCATCAGGGGGCGAAAAAATAGAATTGTCGGAGAGTGTAGCTGATGAAGAGCTTCCCTGATCTGGAAAGACAAAAGAATCCTCATAAAATACAACGTCTCAGGACACAGTAATGGACCCGGTTTCAATATCGTAAACCTTCCAACCCTTTTGATTGTGTGGGTAACCAAGAAAAATACTCTTCCGACTACGAGGCTCAAATTTGTCACCTCGAGTTTGTTGATTGTGAACAAAGCAAAGGCAACCAAAAACTCGTAAATTTTTATAAGATGGAGGGACACCGAATAATTTTTCATATGGTGTTTTATGATGTAGAAGAGCCGAAGGCGTCCGGTTAATTAAATAAGCCGCGGTAAGAATGCACTCACCCCAAAATTTCTTTGGGAGGTTACCCTTAAAGAGTAAGGCACGTGCGACATTTAGAATATGTCGATGTTTACGTTCGACACGCCCATTTTGTTGGGGCGTGCCAACGCAAGAGGTTTGGAACTGAACACCTTGCTCGAAAAAATAATACGCTATATGATTAAACTCGGTCCCATTATCGCTACGCACCACCTTCACCTGTGTCGAAAATTGGGTACGCACCATAGCTAAGAAATGCATAAACATACTTGTAACTTCCGTCTTAGCAAGCAATAAATAGACCCAAACAGATCGAGAAAAATCGTCCACAATGGTGAGAAAATACTTAGCACCACATGTAGAAATGGTACGATAAGGTCCCCAAAGATCACAATGTATTAAATTAAATGGTTCGGATGCAATATTGTCACTCAAATTAAAACTTGCACGAGTTTGTTTAGCGAGATGGCATACATCACACACCAAATTTTTATTAACTGAAATAGACGGAACGAGAGGAATATGTTGAACCGCACTTGCCCCCGGATGACCTAGCCTTTGATGCCATAAATCATAGGATCCGATTGTGTTCACCGTGTGTACCGAAGTCGAAGGATTTGATGACAATAAAAACAGTCCATCCCGAAGCTCACCTACTCCAATCATCTTCCTCAAAGAACGGTCCTGTATAAGGAAACAATCTTTAGTAAATTGCAAAACATAGTCATTATCGTCCGTTAGTTGAGAAACTGAAATTAAGTTACAGGCCAAATGAGGGACAAATAAGACCCTGCACAAAACAATATTGCTATCAACTCGATCTGTCCCCATTTTGGATGCTAAAATTCGTTTCCCATTAGGAAGTCCGACTGCCCTCGGAGGGATCACCGTACTTTCCGTAAATAAGGAAAGGTCACCTGTAACATGGTTAGAGGCACCAGTATCTATAATCCAGGAAGCAGACATACCAGAGAGACGGTCCGAGGAAAGAGTATGAAGAGCATTGGCGTGTACTATACCGCCATTATCACTGCCCGTGCCAAGATTGGAACCCGCAGCTGAACCCGAACGCGCGGCCTTACTACGACGGAACTCAGTCAAAGTCCTAGGTCTGCTTCCCCACCACTCGGGAAATTTATTCAATTTAAAGAAGCAAGATTGTAATTCATGGCCATTAACCTCACAGTGAGAGCAAAATAGTTTAAGACGTTCGTATTTTTCTTTCTCACGCAATGCTTTCCAGTCGGTAGGAGCACGTGAGGCCCCTGGGACGGCATAGGCTACGACATCAGTCACGTCCGTGGTGGAGGATCGGACGAGTCTCCCTGAAGAAGTCGTTCAGCTTGTAACACGGCGTGGTATCCGCGGTTAAGGGAAGGCAGAGGGTCGAGTTGAAATTGTTTGTTTCGGAGTTGTCCATACAAACTACGATCTAAGCCCATAAAAAATTGGTGAATGTCACAAGTGCACTTACCGCACTCGCAAGCAAACGGGGGTTCGTGGATTATAAGAGCATCCCACAGTGTCTTTAATTTACCATAATATTCAGTAATAGACATACCTTTCTTCCGTCGACACTCGCCGAGTTCAGATTTTAAGGAATGAATGGATGTACCGTCAACCACAGCGAAGCGTTCGGCCAAATCCCCCCACATAACTGCTGCATCTTCAACAAAAGGTACGCTCTCAAGCACAGACGGATCGATAGTTGCCCGAAGCCAAGAGACAATCGTACAGTGAACAACCTCCCATTGACCAAGCATGAAGGAATCCGTCGGTTTTGCAACAGTCTTGTCACAAAAACCAAATTTTCGACGAGACTTCAACGCCATTCGCATCGAACGGCTCCAATCATCATAGATATGAGTATTTAGAAGAACAGGGGAAAGTTTGAGGTTTGGGAGATCCCCAGACCCGAGATAGAACGGGGACAGAGGATCGATTTTTTGGGTAGAAGATCCCGCCTGGGAAGAGAGGGGTATTTCACCGTCGCCAATAGTCATGGCAGGACGAAGGAAGAAGGGTGTTTTGAAGGAATTTGTTTGGAATTTAGAAAAATTGGCTCGATGATACCATGTTAACCATGATGCGTAAACAGAGAAGGGAAGGCAGAGAAGGAAAGCGTAATTGTTGTTGTTTGTTATTGATTAATTCACCAAATATATAATACAATAGGTCAAAGATATTGTAACAAACTGATAAGAGTTACCAAAACTATTGGCTAAATAATAGGAAAATATAAACTGATTACTTGACAAGATCCGTCTAATTCTATAACATAAAATCTTGGTCATGGACCTATTCAGGTAAAGTATGGTTTTGTCTGGTTTGATGGTCTTTAGTCAAGATCATTGAGCAAACAACATTAATTAGAGTTTTTATGAGTTTTGGACTTTGTTTTAAAACTACAAATAATGAAAAAAAATCAATTTGCATATGCAAAAGATGAATGACTTCTATGTACTTGATTACTAAAATATAAGGAAATGATTGCGGTACTCATACACGAAAACATAAAGAAATAAACACGACAGTAAAGTACTACTAATTATTTCACTGTTTGTCTGACATCTTCCAAATAAGTTGGAAATCGTATGTGATTATATTTTCATCATTATTTAATCAAAACATATTTATCAGTCCATGCGATAACATAATTTTAAAAAATATCACCTTTATGCATTTTAATTTTCTACTATCGTCAAAGAGGCAAACAACAACTTTGTGTTGGCCAAAATAATAAAAAAGAAATTTCGTGGAAATTTGTTGAAAGCCCATTATCCATTTATCCTAGTTTGCACTAGAAAGTAATGAAGAAAGCGATATTGGGGTCCTATGCTCCTATCTAGTTTTTGCATGATCATGTTAATCATCTACACGTTTGTCTACGTGACAAAATCTTTATTAATCATCTGACCCTTCCCACAACTATGGCCATTTATAAGTTTTCAAATTGGCTCTTCGAGTTTTTTTTTTTTTTTTTTTTTTTTTTTTTTTTTTGTTTTTTTTGTTGAGAAATTACATATAAGGATGATTTTTTACAAAGAAATTATAGACATGAATAATAAATTAATAACGGTAGAGACGAGTAACAAATTAAAGAGTTGAACAAAACTATCGACATCGATAATAGTAGAGATGAGTGACAAATTAAATCATATATTAATGTACCAATGTAACTGTCTAAAAATGTTTTATTAACCGACATAGATATTTTGAAAAAAAAATATACTGCATATTACTTGTCTATGGTTTTATACTATTTGAGTTTGAAAACATTTTGTACAAAACTATATCTTCAAGAACATCAAGTAGTCTTTTGTAAGCTAAGGTTGTTTTACACAAATTTTGTTATTTTCCACAAATTTTAATTTGTAGAAAAATTGATACATATTACAAGGTGATCATGACTCATAATATTTAAAAAGTAATTGTCAAAGTCTTTCAAACTTTACAATATATTTTTATAAGGCCGTTCACATAATATAAATATTTGTGCTTCATAAAAATACTCCTTAATTATAGGTCTTCTGAGAGACGGTCTTTCAATAAGTTTATTGAGATACTATTTTACAATTTTAAGAAAAAATGGTACTAAAGGTAATAAAATAGGTACAAATCTCGATTAAAGATAAAATAGGTACATTTATTATGTAAATAGGTATGAAATTACTATGTCACGATCAACAACAAAAGGGTCACCAAATACCAATAAAAGGGTACTGTAATACCAAAGGTTTCTGATCATGGGGAACTCCGTCGTGTAGGGCTTACTCGGCCGAGTAGGCTGTCGCCGGGTGTGCTCAGGTTGGGTTCTGGAACGTCAGAACTCGATAGATTATATTGGTACTCGGACGAGTTGGGCTAACTCGGTCGAGTACATTGTGTACTCGGTCGAGTAACCGGTCTGACGGGGTTATATCCGCGGTTTTGATTAAAATAATTGGAGAAGTATATAAAGACGTCTTAACAGTTTCTTAATCATTTTTCTAGATCATTCATTTAAAACCTAAACTACGTACAACTTCTCCAATTGTTCTAATCATTGCTAGGGCTAGATTTAAGGGTTTTACATCTTTCATTCGCGTCGATTCATCGGTAAGCATCGTACTTTTATCTTTATGGTTATATTGTTGTTGTTGTTAAACCCTAATCAGATTTATTGGGGGTTTAGGGTAGATTTTGATTGTATGATGTGTGTATAGGTGACGAGTTCGTAGAGGAGCCTTTATGACTTGTTGCTGTGATTGATTTGGATTGCGAATAAGGTAGGGTTTCCCTACTCAGTTGCCTGCATAATTTAATTGATGGTTTGTGATTGACTGTTGGCATGTGATTGTTGATTGGAGTTGTTGGAGGAGATGGTGGTTGTTGTGGTTGTGATTGTGATGAGCCATGTCGAGAGATGGTCTCATTCCCATGTTCGCCTCTTGTGTCTCTCATCACAAGGGAGATGTGCACATTAATGATCTGGGTTCGCTCATTGCGATGAGCGGAAATTTGGTGGGCAAGGCTGCGGTTCCCCACTGGCGGTGTGGATTACCCGTTGCGATGGGTAACCAGTTGATTGGTGGTTGTTGGAGTTGGTGATTGACTGATTGCATTATTATAGTTGTTTTCGCTGCGTATATTGATTTGGTAATACAGTTGACTAACCCCGTTTTATGTTTTCAAAACTGTGGTGATCCATTCGGGGATGGTGAGCAGTTGCTTAGCAGGTGATGGATGTCATGATAGCTCGCGGGACATGGACGGGGCGGAGTCATCACTGTTGTATCGATAAGTGTAGCTGAGTTTAGCTTTATGACTTTTGGTTGTTTGGTTTTGGAGTTTAAAGACTTGTAACCTTTTCTTTACAGTTGTTTTAATTAAGTTATTTCATTATGGTTTCTATGATGAATACTACCTCGGGTAACCGAGATGGTAGCACCCTTATATGCTAAGGTGGTCCTTGGTAAGAAACTATGATATATGGGGGTGTTACAAAGTGGTATCAGAGCGACGATTTTGGAACCTGTAACCAATGAACAAATTGAACATAGGGCGTCTAATAAAATGAACCCGGGTAGAGATTGTTTGGAGCTACCACAAAGGTTTGGGAGAGGTCCTAAGACTGCACTATGGCCCTTACAAGTTCAAACCGGTCACTACGAGGTGTGTCAAGGGATCGTTACCTGTTTGCGTGCCTTTAATGTTAGGTTCATAAACCCCTATTAGACTCATCTAATACATTTTATAAATTACTTATAATTTATATTTAAGTGGATCTAGTTGCATGCATGATTAATTTAACAAAATGAGAAGAAAAAATTGATGTTCTTACATCATATGGACGAATTTAAGGGCACTAGTTTTGGACTCCTTCCAAAACTAGATCTTGAGCTATTATCATTATGGATGATCCTCCAAGAATCTTCATGCATTCAAAAGTAGCATGCCTTCTTTTAGTTGCACCCAAGACAATCTCTTAATACTATTAATCTTATTAACTAGATAATATTAATAGTGAACCTTAAATTTTAATCTAATAAAATTACTACACATTTAGTAATATTTTTATATTAGATCTATGAACAAATTATGATACATAAAACTATTTTATGAGGTTTTGTGTGTAAGAGATATAAGCATCCAAAAATGCATATATGATCAGATTATTTTCTTTGATGGATGAGCAAAAATAAGAGAACCAATTCTCTTAAAGAGAGAGAGGGGGCACGGTTCAAGGGGAGGAAAAACCAATGCATGCCCATCTCACTTTTTCTCTACCCAAAATCATAGGTATGCATGGCTAGATTTTTAGGGTAATGATGTTGTCTATTTTACAATAAAATAAAATACCCACTCACCCATGTTAAAATGGAGTCCATTTTATTTTGTCATATGTAACATTGTCACACAATATGTCACATGTAACATGTAACATATAATTAATCATATTAATGCATATTTAACAATTAAATATCATTATATAAATTAATTAAATTATAAATAACAAGATATCTCGTAATTCATAATTACATGTGTATAAAATGGGTCATGTTAATATAATTCACAATATTTTGTAATTATAATTAACGATTCATTCTTATCTTAATTTATTTCATAAACAATAATCAATTTTAGTAATAAAGCATTTCAATTACTAAAATGAATCTTATTTAATCGAATTACAATAAGATACAAATTCTCATTCACAAATATAAATTGTTCAATTCTTAAGGAATTAATTAACTTGTATCATTATACAATTAATTAACTTATCTATTAAGGGAATTGTCCTATAGGTGTGACCTTAAGGGATCAACTGATCACCACCGTCAAACGACAGTAATGTCAAACTCTAGTTAGCCAATCATTACCGATTAATGTTGATTAGTTGACTATATAATTGAATTATCCCTTTTGTATTCTTATTACGAGATTTAATATGTGATCGCACTATTGTTGAGGACACATATTCCAACATTTAAGTATATGTTGGATGAAGTATATGGTTGGGTTGGATGAAAATGGTTGGAGTATGTTTATATGATCATGATGGATGTTATTGTTTGGACTTTGTAAATAGTAACATGTGGTTAGGGATACTGGCTTTATGAGTATTGAGTTGCTTTTGTTTGCTTTGTTGTTGCTTAAGTTGTTAGGAAGGAAAATTGAGTAATTATATCGTCCGATTACAGAGGAGTTGTCTTTAAACTGTTATAACTTGAGATGCATACATGATATTGGTGTGATTCCATTTGGAGGTGATAGCTAGTTCTCTTAAGATTCTAACGATAGGTCACACGCCAAAAACGACCAAGAAACGAGTGAGATATGACTGTTTTACGGAAACTGGACAGTGCTGAGAACTGCGTAAGGTACTCGATCGAGTACCCCATACTCGATCAAGTACACCTCTCTGTACTCAACCGAGTGCTTCGTACTCGATCGAGTAACCCTAATGTTTGATTATGCGTGCTTCTGATCTTCACCTACTCGTTCGAGTAGGTTGTACTCGACCTACTGACCCCTGTTTTGGTCTTATGCTTATCTTTTTGACCTCCCTGCATGTCATAGCTATTTCAAAGATGTTCTTTTACTCCTTTATACAGTATTTTACTTATGTGTTGGTCTTATTGCATGAGTTAGATGGATCTTATAAGGTGGGAAGTATCATAGTACGATTAGTAAGGCTTGCGAGCATCGTGTGTGAGTTTACCGGACAAAAGTGAAGTTGAAGAGTTTATTGAGTCAAGGAGGAAAGTTTTGTGAGGTGTGGTGGGTGCGAGTTTAAGGAATGCGGTGATGAGCATATGTAGTCAGGTAGTAATGTGAGTTTGCGGAATGTAAGAATAGAGGCTGGATGAGATATATGAGTCGATTCAATTTTGGGGTTGGTATATATCGAGGGAAGGGAATAAGAATGCTTATGTTAGCTAAAGAGATGTGTTGTAGAGATGCTATTGTAGTATGGAGAGACCGGTGTTTTGCGAGCTTGGAATGATTTAAACGAATTATGGATTTGTCTATGGTGGATGTGTTTGGGAATTTGGATTACTAAGAGGTGGACCTAGTTTGTGTAAGTCTTTGAGAAGGTAACAGAATTAGGTGAGTTTCAGTCTTTCGGGGATATTAAAGGAAGAGGTGGTTAATTAAAAGAGTAATTAGTGATTTGTTGGACTTGTTGATGGGGAGGGTGAGTGAGCGACACGTTGAGGGAGATATTTGATAAGAGTGAGTGAAAGATTATGGATATGAATTGATGGGATTTGACTTTTGGAAGTAATGAGAAGATAACCGAATTACTAAAGAGCTAGGTGGTGGGAGTAAGGAGTTGAGTTGTTAAGTGGTGTTGTCAAGTATAATGGGAAAAGAAGGATGAGGGTAAGATCAGTGAATATTCGCAAGAGTTATGGGACATGAGAATAAGGAATTAGGGAAGTGTAGAGTACTATAGTGAGGATGTGAATTAAAGGTTATTTAAGAGAACGAGGCAACATTATATCCATGAGTTTTGAGAAGCTATGGAATGAGCATTTGATAGAGTATTGCATGGTGTGAGACTTTGGTGGTAGGTTGGGGAGTGGGATGATCAAGGACATAGTTAGTAGGGATATTGAGGTTATTTGTTGGTAGGATTAATGGAGTTAACTATTGGGAATTGGTATTCATAGTTGCGAGAGAGCATAAGGTGTTGAAATAGAGGGTGATTGTCGGTAGTTGTGTGTTAATTATATGGTTATATTTATCAGGTGGTGATAATTATGCGAATGGGAGAATGTGTTATAAAGGGCATATGATTTTAAGCTCGGGTGAGATATATCCTTTATCAGGTGGTAACTTAATTGACCAAGATTGGCTAGTTAGATTCGACTATGGGTCTATGATGTGTGTAAGTCTTTGTGTGAGGTATGACCTCACGCGTAGTAGTATAATATGATAGTCATAAAGTTGTTATCTAAGTGTCCTGTGTCATATGTTGTGTATGGTAACCTAATAGTACGATTTTCAGAAAGGGTAATGGTGGTTGGATGAGTCATGAGATGATTGTTGTGTCGGGACCCTTATTTTGGTAATGTGGTTGTTGTGTTCCGGGTTGCGATCCGGGCATGGTACTCCATGTTGCGATGCAGGTACTTTCGCGCTGCGGTGCGGCTGTTGGTGGCGGTGACACGGTGACGTTACCGGTTGTGGTGGAGTAGGCGGGATACTTATGAGACGAACTTTCGAAAGTGTATATCAGTTATATATATTGTTGTTTTGTTTTACTGTTGTTGCCTGTAAGTTTCAGTTTGGACTTATATGTCGTTGTTTTGTTTATTGATCTTTCTAACAAGTTTCGGCTTGGGAGTGAGGGTAGACTATGATATGGAAGAGAGTTGCATGTGTGTTCATTCTTGTCACGGTATAGTGATATTCTATTGATGGGGCACATTTGTGAGAGGTTGTTGGAGTACTTTTGATCTTGTTGTAAAGGAGGCATTGGTTGACATAGTTGTGGCAAGAGATTTGTGGAACATGTGTTGTACTGAACTGGAAACTGTAGGTGGTTCATAATATTTTATCGGGATAGTAGGTATAGAGTATTGGAAATTAGTATCATGTTAAGTTATGGATCTAGTGTGAGTGTGTGTAACAATGGTGGATCGTGAGTTATGATTTTGGAGATAGGTGCACGTATGGAGAAGTATGTCATTTTGCGGTAATGTTGAAGAGTTGGAGTACTGGTTATACTGAGGATTTTATGGTATATGTTAGATGGTGTGCAGAATGATTGGTGGCATGAGAGCTGTTAGGGAGAGAAAGCCTTGGATATGGGATGGTTGTCGGCGTTGAAGTAATAGTCGGTGATAGGTGACATAAGATGAGGATTTGGGGAAGAAGTAGTAAGGATCTAGTATTAATGGGTTACGGGGACGTAACGTTTATCTTAAGAGGGGTAGGATGCGACAAAGAGAATTTGAAAGTTCTATATGTTATATATTTTGAGTTTGAGGTTTTATGTATTCAAAGTGATTCGATATAGAGTAATGTTGTAGGCATGTGATACTGTCGTTTTGTACCAAAAATAAGCCTAATTAAAACTAACAAATAAGCTAGTGATAAGCAGGGTCGATCTCCACAGGGAGGCAAGATATCTGGTAAAGGTCCGTCTATTAGGTCACAAAATGGGGGGTTTGATTATTGATTTCTAAACCAAATAAGGATTAAGGGAAAGAGAAATTAATTAAGAGCAATAAAAGTGAGAGAATTATAAATAAGTTGATCAAATAGAGAAAGCATGCCAGGATTTCGGTTCACCATGGTAGTCTATCGACTCAGCTGCAAATAGCCTAGAAAATCTACTGTGAGATGGATACCGGAAAGGTCCTTCCGGTCCACTTTCTATCCTAGATTTCCACTAATTAACTTCCGTCCTCGTTAGGATAGTCTACTGTTCATAGCAGGTCTATTTAATCCAATCTTCCGATCTAGGAGTAAATTTAACCAGATTAAAGGTAACTTAGAAGCGTGCACTTAACTAAGTCGATATTACAGTTAAATTGCCATGGGTACAGATTCTCACAAATAAATCATCTAGTCTATTCGCTACATCGTCACTATCCTACCATGGATTCCCTAATCCCGACATAAGAGAAATTAGCTACTCATATTACTAATGATGTCAAAAATAATAATAATGAATATACTATTAAGAGCATGATGAAATAATGACAATTAAGCATAAACAGAACTAGGGCAGAAATAATTAAGGGAGAAACAAGAATTAAAGCAAAGAAACAATGAGATTAAGATCAATTAGGAAAGAATGATTACAATCTCAAGCAATCCGGTGTAGAGAACAATCCAAAATCCAAGCAAGAGATTAAAGAGAAAGTTTAACAGTAGAGAGTATGAAAAAGAGATTAGAGAGTTCTAAGATGATAAAAGCGTACTAATGACCTAATTAGTGAAAGCTTAAATAGGAAAATAAAAGGTTTAACGAAATAAAACTAATCACGGGTCACTAAGCCCGCATAATACCAAAAACCTCTCGATCGAGTGATATAAAACCACTCGATCGAGGTCTTCATCAGCTTATCCTCTCGATCGAGCCAAAATACCTCTCGATCGAGGACATCCAAAAATCAGCATTTCGATCGAGTAACTAAAAGTGCTCGATCGATCTCTCGTGTCCTCCAAACCACTCGATCGAACCAAAAGACTTCTCGATCGAGTGTTTTTCTTCATATCAGCCTCTCAAGTTGACTCTTACTGCTTCGTTGACCACCCTTCACGCACTCCAAGGCATAATTCCCGCTCTAACATTCTCGTCTCCTCAATATGCATGCTAAATAGGGCGAAAAGAGTACGGGTTCACCACTTTCAGGTTCATTTCTGCAATTCAGACAAAACAAACAAAAGTAGCCAATTCGGGGTATTTTGCAATACATAACGGTATAAAAATGCATAGAAATACGTGCAAAATAAGACTAAAAAGGCTATATGAAATGCACGTATCAGCATGTATGGTGGAGATATTGTTGACGATATTGGGTATTTACGGTTGTGAGTGTGAGAAAACTTCGAGAACGAAGTTCATTTTAAGGGTGGTGGAATGTAACATTTCATTTTGATGGTTGTCTTTGCTTTGTAGTGAGCGGTATGTTTGCAAGACAGGTTAGTGGTGCGTCGGTGCTAGTGTTGATTGAATTTGACGGTACTACGGAGTTTAGTTGAGTTAGTGTTGTGATTAGGAGATGAGGGTTATGTTTTACAGGTATCAGTGTGAACTTCGAGGACGAAGTTCATTTTTAAGGAGGGAAGACTGTAATACCACATGTTTCTGATCATTGGGGAACTCGGTAGAGTAGGGCTTACTCGACCGAGTAGGCTGTCGGGTGTGCTGAGGTTGGGTTATGGAACGTCAGAACTCGATCGATTATGTTGGTACTCGGTCGAGTTGGGCTTACTCGGTTGAGTACATTGTCTACTCGGTCGAGTAACCGGTCTGACGGGATTATATCCGCGGTTTTGATTAAAATAATTGGAGAAGTATATAAAGACATCTTAACAGTTTCTTAATCATCTTTCTAGATCATTCTTTTAAAACCTAAACTACGTACAACTTCTCCAATTTTTCTAATCACTGCTAGGGCTAGATTGAAGGGTTTTACATCTTTCATTCACTTCGATTCATCGGTAAGCATCGTACTTTTATCTTTATGGTCATTTTGTTGTTGTTGTTAAACCCTAATCAGATTTATTGGGGGTTTAGGGTAGATTTTGATTGTATGATGTGTGTATAGGTGACGAGTTCGTAGAGGAGCCTTTCTGATTTGTTGTTGTGATTGATTTGGATTGCGAATAAGGTAAGGTTTCCCTACTCAGTTGCCTGCATAATTTAATTGATTATTTGTGTAACACCCCCACGTACCAAGGTTCCTTACCAAGGACTACCCTAGCATGAGAGACTGTTACCATCTCGGTTGTCCGAGGTTAGTAGATCAAAGAAACCATTCCACAACGTTTATTAAAGTATAAAAGTTAAGGTTTACAAGTTCCAAAATCAAATCCAAAACAAATGTTCACTAGTACTCAAAACAAATGAATCTTAAGCAGCTAATCTCGTGACAGCGGAAGCTAGACTCGAAGTGATGACTCCCCATCTCGTCCCCATAGCTAAAGACCATCATCACCTATCACAATCTGCTCACCATCCCCGAATGGATCACCACAGATTTTACAAAACAACAACGGGGTCAGTTCATTGCATAATCAAAATAAGACAAAGTACGATAAAGATAAACAACTGTTTCACAAGCCACCTCCAACTGCCAATCACATCTCATAACTGACTACACACCAAAGTGTGTAGCCCTGCCAGTGGGGGACCGCAGCCTTACCCACCTAAGCATCGCTCATCAATGAGCGACAACCCTATTCATTAATGTGCACATCCCCTCCTGTGGCTGGTTCCACAAAGGGCGAATCAATGGAGTGAAGTCACTCCCGCAAGTGACTCCACTCAGCCGAGGACGCACCTCGCAAACATCAACAACCATCTCATCTCCAACACCCATACTCCAATCCACCAACAACAATCAATCAACAACATGAATCAAATCAATCAATCACAATAATGCATTAAATCAATTATACATTAAACTGAGTAGGGAAACCCTACGTTAGCACAATCTGAAACGAGACAATTAAGCAAACTAAAACGGCTCCTCTACGAAATCTCCACCTAACAATAACCATACAATTCCAATTACCATCATGCCAAAATCCCCTTTCCCCTAAATCATAAAACTAGGGCAAACCCTAAAGACAAATTGGCAAAACTTGTAGAATTAGAGGCTTACTGACACAATCGACGCAAGAGAAGAATGAACAAGACTCACGAGCAATCCACAAACTTGAGAGAGATTATAGATAATTAGAGTTACGTTGAAGGTTTAGGTTTTGGTAAAAGTGATTAAGAAACTGTAAATCCCGTTTATATAACTATAATCCTCTCTAAATCAAACCACGGAAATAATCACCGTCAGACCTGATACTCAGTCGAGTATAGAGTATACTCGGCCGAGTATCCTCTACTCAGTCGAGTATTCCCATACTCGGCCGAGTATTCCTGGACAGTAGCCTGACCAGAAATACACGACGCATTACTCGGCTAAGTAAGCCATATTCGGCCGAGTAACAGGCTTAGAAAACCGTAGTTTTACAGTCTTCCCTCCTTAAAAAGAACTTCGTACCCGAAGTTCACACTATACACAAAACAAAACCAATAACTACTACACAACTCCTCAACAACAACGCGAAAACTACCCCAAGTACCAAAAAACTCCCACTATAAACGACAAAAAACCCAACTCAAACTGAAAATATGACACAAACATAGCTAAGCTAACTCAAATCAACCCAAAAAAACAAGCATGTGACCATTTCCTACTCCCCTTAAAAGACAACGGTTATGTCCCCGTAACCAAAAATACCTGATAAAAAAGGTGAGGAAAATGCTCTGTCATCGACTCCTCTGGTTCCCATGTGGCCTCTTTCGCATTGTGATTAGACCAAAGTACCTTTAATAAGACGGTCTCACCGTTCCTTGTCTTGCGCACTTTGCGGTCTAAGATCTCCTTGGGAACCTCCGCATAAGTTAGAGACTCATCAAGTTCTATGTTCTCAACCTCAAGCATATGTGATGGATCACTCACATAATTCCAGAGCAGCGAAACATGAAACACATTGTGGACTCGATCCAATGCTGGTGGTAAAGCTAGCCGGTAGGCTACTTCACCTACACGATCTAAGATCTCATACGGGCCGATAAACTTCTGACTCAACTTCTCTTTCTTACCAAACCTCATCACCCCTCTCATAGGTGATACTTTCAAAAGGACCTTGTCACCCACTGCGAACTCGATGTCCCTACGGTGCAAATCTGCATAACTCTTTTGGCGATCTTGAGCTGCTTTCATCTTTTGACGAATCAGACGAACTTGCTCAATCATATCCTGCACCATCTGTGATCCTAAAACCACTATCTCTGCACTATCATCCCAAAAAACTGGACTCCTGCACTTCTTGCCATACAGAGCCTCAAACGGTGCCATTCCAATGTTGGTGTGATAGCTGTTGTTGTATGAAAACTCGATCAAGTCCAGCCTATCTTCCCAACTCCCACCAAATTACATGGCACAAGCCCTCAACATATCCTCCAAGGTCTTGATATTCCTCTCAGTCTGACCATCTGTCGCCGGATGAAAAGCTGTACTCATCTTTAAGGTCGTTCCCATCAAATCCTGCAACTCTTGCCAAACCCGTGATATAAATCTCGCATCTCGGTCCGACAATATATCCTTTGGCACACCGTATAATCAAACCACATGCTTCCTATAACCCAAAGCTAGCTGTATCTTGGTCCAAGTATCCTTCATCGGAATGAAGTGAGCTGACTTTGTTAAACGATCGACTATCACCCAAATCATATTGTTACCTTGCTGAGTCCTTGGTAACCCCACGATAAAGTCCATAGAGATCAACTCCCATTTCTACTCTGGTAGCTCAAGTGACTGGATCTTACCTTGCGGTCTTCGTTCCTCACCCTTTACTCTCCGGCAAGTTAGACACTTAGCCACGAACTCGGCCACATCCCTATTCATATTAGGCCACCAAAACGTCTTCTTGAGGTCCTTATAAAGCTTATCACCCTCTGGGTGAACTGAATAAGGAGTGGAATAAGCCTTCGTCATGATCACCCTTCTCAAATCTGCATCATTAGGAACACACCATCTCCCATCAAAACGAACACTCCCATAAGTGTGGATAGAAAACTTGGAAACCGTGCCACTCTCCACCCTTGACTTCCATTCTTGAATCTTTGGATCAAGCTCTTGTTTTCCTCTTTATATCGTCATACAAGTCTGGCTTGATCGTCAAGTCCCCGATGGTATCCCCTTTCCGAATCATATGAGTCCCCATCTTGGACATCTCATCCCTCAGCTTCAGCAAAGACATAGTTGTACACAATGAATGAACACTCTTCCTACTCAAAGCATCTGTCACAACATTAGCCTTACCCTCGTGATAGATTATCTCCATATCATAGTCCCCAATCAACTCCATCCATCGCCTCTATCGCATGTTAAACTCTTTCTGAGTGTAGATATCTTTCAGACTCTTATGATCTGAAAACACTTTGAAGGTTGCCCCCATAAAGGTAGTGCCTCTAAATCTTAAGAGCAAAAACAACTGCACCCAGCTCCAAATCATGAGTAGGATAGTTCTCCTTATACGGCTTCAGCTGCCTCGATGCATAAGCTATAACCTTCCCATTCTGCATCAAAACACAACCCAAACCATTCTTTGAAGCATCGGTGTATACTTCAAAGTTCTCACTTCCCTCTGGTAGAGTTAAGATAGGAGCTGTGGTCAAACGCTCCTTTAAGGTTTGGAACGCCGTCTCACAACTCTCATCCCAACGAAATCTGGTCTCTTTTCTCATCAATGCTGTCATAGGCCTCGCGATCGTAGAAAAGTCTTTCACGAACCTCCTGTAGTAACCAGCCAAACCCAAGAAACTCCGAATCTCAGCAACATTCTTTGGTGATTCCCACTTGGTCATTGCCTCAATCTTGCTAGGATCCACTGACACACCCTCTTTAGATATCACATGATCCAGAAAAGCCACCTTCTCTAACCAAAACTCGCACTTAGATAACTTGGCATATAACTGGTTATCTCGCAAAGTCTGCAAAACTAACCTCAGATGCTCCTCATACTCCTCCTTAGTCTTAGAGTATACCAAGATGTCATCAATGAAGACGACCACAAACTTATCCAAGAACGGGCTGAAAATCCGGTTCATAAGATCCATGAAAACGGCTAATGCATTCGTCAACCCAAAAGGCATCACTACGTACTCATAGTGACCATAACGTGACCGAAAAGCTGTCTTAGGGATATCCTCATATGCTATCCTCAACTGATGATAACCTGGCCTTAGGTTGATCTTTGAAAACACTCCTGCGCCACTCAGCTGGTCAAAAAGATCATTAATCCTTGGCAAAGGATACTTGTTCTTCACTGTTACATGATTCAGCTCCCTATAGTCGATGCATAGCCTCATGCTCCCATCTTTCTTTTTCACAAACAGCACTGGTGCTCCCCACGGTGACACACTAGGCCGGATATACCCTTTGTCTAACAGATCATTCAGCTGCTTCTTCAACTTTTCCAACTCTTTAGGTGCCATACGGTACGTTGCTTTAGATATAGGACCTATCCCCGGTTTGAGTTCAACATTGAAGTCAATATCTCCCTTAGGTGGTAACCTTGGTATCTCATCTGGAAAGACATCACTAAACTCCCCAACCATATGTATATCAGATGCCGTCAGGTTCTCCACACTTGTATCTAGTGCTGGCAAGTCTGACCCGACCCGAACCCGAGCAAACCCGACCCGACCCGAACCCGAAAACAGTGTGACCCGAAACCGACCCGATGACGACCCGTAACCCGACACGACCCGATTATCAATGACCCGAACCCGACCCAGACCCGACCCAATATTGACCCGACCCGATACTGACCCGATTAAATTGATGACCCGACAATTATTAAGCTTAATTTTGATCAAAATGAAAGTGGTTTTGTGTTTAGATTGATATGTTTGACTTAGTAATAAATTAATTAAACCAAATAATAGGTTAAAAACTAAATTTAATGGCAAAAAATTATAGTAATGCATTTAAGTTACCGGACCCGATAATGACCCGACCCAAACCCGACCCGACCTGATACATCATTTGACCCGAAATGACCCGACCCGACAATGACCCGGACCCGACCCGACTCGACCCGAAAGGGTATGCTGACCCGATATGACCCGAACCCGATATGACCCGACCCGACGTGACCCGACCCAAACCTGACCCGACTGACCCGATTGCCACCTCTACTTGTATCTCTCACTTGGCAAAGAATCAAGGGGCACTTCTTCCTTAGACATGACTTTAAACTCATCACAGCGATGAACTTACACTTTGGTCTCACAACAAACCCTTATATGATACCCTGACACCCTTGGGACCCTTTAAGGACACTTTCTTTTGTCTGCAATCTATCTTAGCATCATTCTTACCCAACCAGTCCATCCCGACGATGACCTCAAACACATCCATAGGAAACTCTAACAAGTTGACCGGTAAGTCTACCTCCCCTACCAACATGGACACATCTCTATACAAATTAGAACAAGACACCGACTCCCCAGAAGGTATGAACACATTATCTTTTACAAGTTCATACTCCCCCAAACCTATAGCTAAGGCGTGACCCCTAGACATAAAAGAATGGGTTGCCTCTGAGTCAAACAAAATGAAAGATGGTGTATTATGAACAAGAAAGGTACCGATAACTACATGAGCATCGTTCTCTGCCTCTTGCTTGCCCATCATAAAGAGCTTCCCGCTGCCGAGTTGTTCTAAGTAGTCGGCTTAGCTGCCGAGTTCTGATCACACTGTTGTTCGGGCGTTGATAGGATCCTCCATTGTTGCGGTTGAAACCGCCACTATTGTTGTTCTGCCCACCACGATTGCCCCATGACCCAGATGGCCTGTTTCTAGCAAAACTCTGGCTCGGAGCCTTAGAAAAGTTCCCCTGGTAAGCTCCCGAAAAGGCCCCCCCCCAACTCTAGCACTGGTACAATCGTGCCTCTTGTGACCCACTCAGCCACAGTTGAAGCAGGTAAGGTTGGAGTTGTCACTAGTGCTCCGACCACCACCTCTTCCCAACGCTCGAGATCCCCCTGTATATCGAGACCCTCCAGAAAAAGCCCTAGACTGACCATGATTGCTCTTCTTGTGGCCCGACTGGTTGCCACTCTCAGTCTCTGCCTTCCTCTTTTCAGTGTTTCTTTCCTTAGCCTCCTTGGCTAAGTCCACCAACCTCTCAGCATGCCCAGCTCGTGCATATACCTCTTTTAAATCGGTAAGAACCCCAGCTGGTAGTCTATCCATGATCTTAGGTGCCAACCCCTTTTCGAAACGAAGAGCCAAACCTCGCTGACCCAGCTGCATATCCTCTGCGTAACAAGACAACTCTAAGAACCGGTGATAGTATTCTGTGACAGTCATATCATCAGCCATGGTGAAAGAATCAAACTCAGTCCTTAGCTTATGACGGATGTGCCCCGGCACAAAATGCTCCATCATAGCGCTCTTTAAACCCGACCACGGTGAAGCATCGTATCCCTCGTCCTTGTAGTCTTCTCAGGCATCCTCTTTAACATTCTGCCACCAAAACCCAGCCTCACCTCTTAGGTAGTATGCCACATGTCCGACCGCCAACTCCGCCGGATACTTCACAACCTTAAGAAGACTCTCCATCTCACGGTGCCAGTTATCGAGCAGCTTAGGCTCTCCAGTGCCCTCATAAGTCGAAGGGTTGAAGCGAGCAATGATGGTGCTTAGATGAGTTGCGTCCACCGGTTTCTCACCTCCCTTTCCCATGTTATTAAGAGCCTCCGGAAGTGCATCTTGCTGCTCAATCATACGGGCGACCTCATCCACAGTTATCTCAGTGGCTTGGATGTATGCTGCTGACTTCTTTGGCGGCATTTTGAGCTGATAAAAGCAAGGACACGTAAGCACATAGCCTACGGCTCAAAATAAACAAGACCCTCCGCCAAAGAAGCACTCGGCCGAGTACGGTGAGATACTCGGTCGAGTATGGACTACTCGTTCGAGTACTACTACTACTCGGCCGAGTGTTCCACTCTAGTAGCCAACATAAAAAACACAGAGAACATACTCAGTCGAGTATGCCTCACTCGGTCGAGTATGTCTACTACTCGGCCGAGTGATCACAACCAGTAGCTACTGCTACGTACACACCAAACAACACTCGGTCGAGTGCTTGGTTACTCGGCCGAGTATTCTCTACTCTGTCGAGTACCCACCCTGCTCGGCCGAGTCATGCCAAGACGAGCTATAAACTTACGTTAATATACTTAAACATGCATTTCTATATACGATACTTCAATGCCCTTTTGAAAGCCAAATAGTAAATCACATATCATATTCAAATCTATCATGTTCAACTACGCAATTCACCTCCTCATATATCACCATGTTCAAATAACGCAATTCTCTTATCATTTAATCCAACAACTTCACAAGATTCACAGCTACAAGTACAACTCACATAGCTTTAAACACACAATGGTTCCCAAGACTCCCCCATGTGACCGACTCGAGATCGTAAGTGTCTCAATGCGACTTTGGGACGTCTCCCAAGTCTTTGCGGTAGCTCCAAATAACTCTCCCCGAGTTTATTTTATTTAGACTCCCTATGTTCATTAGGTTCATTGGTTTTAGGTTCCAGAATCGTCGCTCTGATACCACTTTGTAACACCCCCACGTACCAAGGTGCCTTACCAAGGACCACCCTAGCATGAGAGACTGTTACCATCTCGGTTGCCCGAGGTTAGTAGATCAAAGAAACCATTCCACAACGTTTATTAAAGTATAAAAGTTAAGGTTTAAAAGTTCCAAAATCAAATCCAAAACAAATGTTCATTAGTACTCAAAACAAATGAATCCTAAGCAGCTAATCTCGTGATAGCGGAAGCTACACTCGAAGTGATGATTCCCCATCTCGTCCCCATAGCTAAAGACCATCATCACTTGTCACAATCTGCTCACCATCCCCGAAAAAATCACCACAGATTTTACAAAACAACAACGGGGTCAGTTCACTGCATAATCAAAATAAGACAAAGTACGATAAAGATAAACAGCTGTTTCACAATCCACCTCCAACTCCCAATCACATCTCATAACTGACTACACACCAAAGTGTGTAGCCCTGCTAGTGGGGGACCGTAGCCTTGCCCACCTAAGCGCCACTCATCAATGAGCGACAACCCTGTTCATTAATGTGCACATCCCCTCCTGTGGCGAGTTCCACAGATGGCGAATCAAGGGAGTGAAGCCACTCCCGCAAGTGACTCCACTCAGCCGAGGACGCACCTCGCAAACATCAACAACCATCTCATCTCCAACACCCATAATCCAATCCACCAACAACAATCAATCAACAACATGAATCAAATCAATCAATCACAACAAGGCATTAAATCAATTATACAGTAAACTGAGTAGGGAAACCCTACCTTAGCACAATCTTAAACGAGACAATTAAGCAAGCTAAAATGGCTCCTCTACGAAATATCCACCCAACAATAACCATACAATTCCAATTACCATCATGCCAAAATCCCCTTTCCCCCAAATCATAAAATTAGGGCAAACCCTAAAGACAAATTGACAAAACTTGTAGAACTAGAGGCTTACTGACATAATCGACGCAAGAGAAGAATGAACAAGACTTACGAGCAATCCACAAACTTGAGAGAGATTAGAGATGATTAGAGTTACGTTAGAGGTTTAGGTTTTGGTAAAACTGATTAAGAAACTGTAAATATCGTTTATATAACTCTAATCCTCTCTAAATCAAACCGCAGAAATAATCACCGTCAGACCGGATAGTCGGTCGAGTATAGAGTATACTCGGCCGGGTATCCTCTACTCGGCCGAGTATTCCCATACTCGACCGAGTATTCTTGGACAGTAGCCTGATCAGAAATACACGACGCATTACTTGGATGAGTAAGCTATATTCGGCCGAGTGACAGGCTTAGGAAACCGTAATATTACAATTTGTGATTGACTGTCGGAATGTGATTGTTGATTGGAGTTATTGGAGGAGATGGTGGTTGTTGTGGTTGTGATTGTGATGAGCCATGTCGAGAGATGGTCTCATTCCGATGTTCACCTCTCGTGTCTCTTGTCACAAGGAGGATGTGCACATTAATGATCTGGGTTCGCTCGTTGCGATGAGCGGAAATTTGGTGGGCAAGGCTGCGGTCCCCCACTGGCGGTGTGAGTTACCCGTTACGATGGATAACCAGTGATTGGTGGTTGTTGGAGTTGGTAATTGAGTGATTGCATTATTATAGTTGTTTTCGATGCGTATATTGATTTGGTTATACAGTTAACTGACCACGTTTTATGTTTTCAAAACTGTGGTGATCCATTCGGGGATGGTGAGAAGTTGCTTAGCAGGTGATGGATGTTATGATAGCTCATGGGACATGGACGGGCGGAGTTATCACTGTTGTGTCGATTAGTGTAGCCGAGTTTAGCTTTATGACTTTTGGTTGTTTGGTTTTTGAGTTTAAAGACTTGTAACCTTTTCTTTATAGTTGTTTTAATTAAGTTGTTTCATTATGTTTTCTATGATGTATACTACCTCGGGTAACCGAGATGGTAGCACTCTTATATGCTAAGGTGGTCCTTGGTAAGGAACTTTGGTATATGGGGGTGTTACAGGTACAGAAGACGGGTCTCTCAATAACATATTAACAGACCGTCTCTCTCAAGTTTTAGTAGAATATTATTCACTCCTTTTAAATGGATTTCTTCCTTAATTTATATGCTAATATCTCATAGCCATAGGCCATAAGGCCCATAACCAGAGCTGTCAAAAGATGACCCGACCCGAAAAATCGACCGAAACCAGTCCAAAAATAACCTCGAAACAACCGCACTTTTCAACCCAAACCCGAAGACGACCGAACCCGATAATAACTGATATGTGTAAAAGTCGTCATACCCAACCAAAAACAATTTATAAAAAAACCCAACGAATAAAGTAGTATAAGTTGGGGTCGAACGCAAGGATGAATGGGTTAATGTTTAGGTCGATTAGAATCCAAATTTAGTCAATTGAAAGTATATTTGATTGATACTAAACTAAGGTAAGAACTAGATGCAAAATTAAACTAGGTGGAGATTGTTACAATCAATATAAGGAAAATTAGGGTAGTCGGGTTCACCAATGTGGTGTTAGGTCGATCTAGGTCGAGATTAACAAAGGGTTTTGGTAGTGAATCAGTTCTTAGGCCAAGACTATTCAAGTTGGTCACTTTAACTATCCCCAAACCTAACCTATCATGTAAGGTCTAATGACAGGGCAGTCGTATACTTATCAAAAATAACCAACTAAACTAACAATATAGCTAGGGAAGTCGGGTCGATCTCCACAGGGAGGCAAGATATCTGTAAAAGGTCCGTCTATCTGGTCACAAAATGGGGGTTTGTAAATCGGTTTTCTAAACTAAAAAGGCTTAAAGGAAGGAGAAATAAATGAGAGCAATAAAAAGGGCAGAAAACACGGATAAGAATATCAATAAAGAGAGAACATATCGGAATTTCGGTTTACTACGGTAGCCTAATGACTCAACTGCAAATAGTCTAGATAACTCATTGTGAGACGGATGTTGAAAGGTCCTTCCGGTCCACTTTCTATCCTAGATTTCCACTAACTTAACTTCCGTCCTCGTCAGGGTACTCTACTGTTCATAGCAGGTCTATTTAGTCCAATCTTCCGATCCATGATTAAATTTAACCAGATTAAAGGGTAACTTAGAAGCGTGCACTCAACTAAGTCGGTAAATACAATTAAATTGCCATGGGTACAGGATCTCACAAATAAGTCATCTAGCCTATTCGCTACATCGTCACAATTCTACCATAGATCCCCTAATCCCAACATGAATTAAATTAGCTACTCATACTATCAATATTGTCAAGATTAATAATAATGAATGAACTAATAGTAAGCATATTGAAATTATAATAAAATTGCATAAACAAAGATTAGGGCATAAATTAAGGAATAGAGAAACAAGTAATTTAAAGAAACTAATAATGAAATCAAGATTAAAAGAAGAGAAGGATTACAATCGCGAGAATTCCGGCGTAAAGAACAACGAGATCCAAGCAAAATAACACGAAAACAAAAGTTACAGTGAAAGAGTTTAGGGAAAAGAGAAAGCAGCGTTCAAGAGTGTTTAGCAGTGAAAGATGGATAAGAAGATGTCAATGACCTAATTAACTCACGCTTAAATAGAGATTAACTAAGTCCATAAACTAAAATAAGTAACACGGACTAATTAAGGCCCGTGAAACCCTAATCCACTCGATCGAGCAGTTTGAAACAACTCGATCGAGTACTTCAGCCAGCAAACCATTCGATCGAGTAGAAATATCACTCGATCGAGTAACCTCGATTTTCAACAATTCGATCGAGTACAACAGATTGCTCGATCGACCTCCTCAGCTTGTGAAACCACTCGATCGACCAAGAAAGGCCTTCGATCGAGTGTTCTTCCTCCAAAACAGCTCCAAACTCGCTGCCGAATGCTTCGTGGACCATTCCTTCACGCATTCCAATGCAGTATCCCGCTCAGGAAATCCCGTCTCCTCAAAATGCATGCAAAACAGGACGAAAATGGTACGATTCTACTACTTTCACGTTCATTCCTGCAAAATAGACAAGACGAACCAAAGTAGCCATTTCGGGGTATAATGCAATATAAACAGTACAAAAGTACATGGAAATACGTGCAAAAATAGGCTAAAAAGACTATACAAAATGCACGTATCAAATCTCCCCAAACCGAACCTTTACTCGTCCTCGAGTAAACTAAATGCAACTAATGGAATGGAAATGAAAACTCAGAGCTAGCTATAACTTGTCTACTTGAACCAATTTAATGCAACAAAAATCAACAGTTACAGCTACAGCAGTGGTCGGACTATATTTTTCGGTTACTTGTCGTTAGGAGCACCTAGACCAAAACAATATTTATAACTTCACAAACTACTCTACTATTAGTAAAGAGGTAAGTAAAGGTCGGATCCCAAGGGACGGGTATTGATGTAGGATTTTCGATTACAAGTAGTGGTGTCTAAGGGTGTCACAATTTGGGCTGAGATAAGAAGATCACTAAACTAAATAACAATTTAAATGAACAAGTAAGATGATTAAAATGAGATGTAAACAATTGATTAAAAGCACTAGGGTGTCATGGGTTCATAGGGGATTCATGGGAATTGATCATATAAACATATTCTCAAATTTTAAGCAAGCAATTATTGTTGTGATAGGATCGAGTTGGTTTATATCTTACAATCCTAGGAAGGTTTGGGTCCCGGAGCCGAATCGATTAGATTGTACAACACCTACAAGTCGACTTAATCCTCCCTACTCAACTATATGCATGGTCTAATGAGACTCGAGTTGGTTTATGTCTTACAAGTCTCATTGAAAAGGTAAGTGATGGATAAAAAATGCAAGGATTCATAGGCTCGTATTTCATCAAACATAACATGTGCATAAGTTGAGATCACAATAAGCAAGCAAATAAATTATGTGAACATATTAGATTAAGCATGAATCATCCCCCATGTTGGTTTCCCCTAATTCCCCATTAACCCTAGCTAAGAAAACTACTCACTCATTATCAAGTTTAACATGCTAATAAGGTTGTCAATCATATTAACAAAGCAAAACATGATGAATAAATGAAGATGATTAACAATAATTAAAAAGGAATTAAGAGAATTATACCTAATGATGATTCCACAATAATAAGCAAAGAATAATAAAAGTACTTGATGAATGATTGGAAGGTTGTCAATCCTCCAAATAAACCCCAAATAATCTTCAATTACCCAAAATAAATTATGAACAATAGAGAAATTAAGGAAATGAGGTTTGTATTAATGCCTAATTAAAAGTTGATTATAAGATTAAAGAGAGATTAGAAGAACATAAATTATACTAAGGATTGATTATAATCTAATTAGTACAATGGGGTATTTATAGTGGGGATTAGGCACATAAATTAGGGTTACTATGGGCTTAAACGACGATTAAGACCCTTAAGAAAAGTTGAGGAAATGCTCCTCTCGAAGAAAGATGTGAGTCTCCTTTTTTGCTAGTCTTTCAGAAATATGCGCATCCCGAGTAGAACAAGGAGAAGGTGCGCTGTACTGGATGACAATCCGAGCGGCCAAGGGGTCGGGACGAGCGGATTATGGGGGTTGGACGAGCGGGCAGGAAGGTGGGACGCTCGGATTGTGGAGGTGTTGGACGTGCGGGCAGGCTGGAGAGACGCTCGGATTGTGGAGGTGTTGGACGAGCGTCCCGATGCTGCGACGGGCGGATTCTAGTTTAGCAACCTTTTTCTTCTTTTCTTCATTTCTTCTTCCGACAATCCTCAAGGATCTTGTCGGAGATGCAAGGATCGTCTTCATCATTGCCCATTATTTACAAAGGCCTTCTAGTCTTGTCTTCACTTTGATGCTTGGTCATTAGATTCGATCAATTTAGCTCCATTTTGCCATTAAAATGCAAGGTTTGCACTCCTGTCCTACCAAGGAAACAAAACCTCAAAGAATATGCAAAACAAAGGACTAAAGATAGTAAATGACCCAATTATGCACTAAAAAGCATAGGAACGAGGCTAATTCGGGGACTAAATATGCTCAAATATTGGTCACATCAAATATCCCCAAACCGAACCTTTGCTCGTCTCGAGTAAAGAGGTGACAAAAACTAGGACCCTTATTTAAACTATCCTACAAATATAACCGATATGAGACAATTAGTGGGTCTCACTCCGCCCCTTCAACTCACAACACGACAACCATGAGGTAGGATGCCTTCATGCAAGGCAAGGTGGGTCTTGCCAAAATGGCGACACATCCAAGCATTAAAGCACACAAAATCAAGTAATGGATGCATCTACAAAAGAATAGCCACTTTCCTCATCTAAGTGGCGGAAATTATCTAAAGGGGAAGCAATTCAAGGGTACACACTCCATCATAGATATGGTTTCTTCACACTACTAAGCCTAGAAAGATACCAATAAATCACCTCCAAGTTGTGTCAAGCTAGGGTACCTTTATCCTCAATCGTTAAATGATTTCGTCAAGAGTAGACTCTCTATGGCGTTAGAAACACTGGAGGATCGCGGAATTCCCCCTCTTGCCTAGACAAGAAGAAGGGCCGTCCCCTCTCTATCATGCACAAAAATGGATACGATGGAAAATGGATCATTTGTATTTGAGCTTCATATGGGAGTTTGCTTTGTTGTTGTTTTTCCCCACAATTTCTTGTGGCATTAACATTTTGAGAACATTTCTTTTTGCCATTTCTTTTGATGTTTGGCATTTCAATACTTGACAATTTTCAACTTTTTGCATTTTCTTTTGAACATTTTTAAAGTCACCCCAATTAGTAACGAGGGTACCTTATATTTGAAGCATATGAGTTTTCATTTTTGTTACTCCTCTTTTCTTTGGATGCAATTGCAAACTTTTTCTTTTCTTTTCATTTCAATTCTTGAACCCAAATTTGAACAAATTTTTGTGCCCATTCCCTTTGATGACAAAATTATGGTAGAACATGGATGATGGTTTCAAGGGTCACCTTGGAATAAACGGTAGCCAAGGAGTTATCACACCACAAGGTACTCTTGACTAGGCCTTAATCCATGGGTCAAAGGATACTAGCATGACACATCCTAGGGTGTTTTACAAGTATTCTAACAAACAAAGTCTTAAGAAGAAAAAGCATCTACAAGGGCCTATATACACTTGTCAAGCTTCCCAAATAGACGGTTTCACAAAAAATTTCTAATCATGTAAACTACATGCCATGATGCAACTAACATATATACATTCTAATGCATATGCTTCTACCAACTAATATGCCAAATAATCTAAATGCAATCCTATAATCACATTGTTTTTACCGCATCAATCAAAATAAAGCCACATAGTTATTAACATAGAGAGGAGAAAAGAGATTGGAAAGATCATACCATGCGGTCTTCAATATCCTCATGTCTCGGATGTGGCGTAGTCAATCAATGTGAACAAGGATGAACAAACACAATATATACAAGACTACACTACAAAGGAAATGAAGTTGTTTTTGGATTTTTCAATTTTTCAATTTTTTTGTATTTTGTTTTAATGAAATTAAAGGACATATTTTTGTATTTTTAAAATTTTTTAATTTTTATGCATTTTTGGAATTTCCCATCCCCTACTTTATTTTGGACATTGTCATCAATGTACATGTAGGAGTAGGAATAAAAAGGAAATACATTTTTACGGATTTTTGATTTTTTTGAAATAAAGTACAAATGCAATGATATGATATGAATGAATGCATGCTCTAACTAAATGCAATTCTATATGACATATATAACAAATGAATGCAATCTACATTACACTAAATGATGCATGATTTAAACTATGGTCACTTATGATCAAACCTCCCCAAACCAATTTAAACACTATTTCTAGTGTAGAAAAGAATAGGATCGGTCATTAGTGACTATACATGAATTCTAGTCTATATGCAACTATCTACATGAATCATGTGAGATATATTACAATGCAACTATACTATATGAACTAACTAATGTAAATGCAATATGTTATAGATGCAAATGAATATTAAACTAAATGTGATGCATGTTGGAATATGTGTCCTCCGACAATAATGCGATCACGACTGTTGATCATGATGATCACATGTTTAAGTTTCATTTTAAAGAATACAATTGGGAAGTATTTTTACTGTCAACTGGTCAACATATATCGGTAATGATTGGCTGACTAGAGTTTGACATTACTGTCGTGCGACGGTGGTGATCAGTTGACCCCCTAGGTCATACCTATAGGGAAACACTCTTAATTGATCATTTAATTAATCGTATAACGTTACGAGTTAATTAAATTACTTGAAAAATTGACGGACGATTTTGGAAGTAAAATTTACGTATCTCATTGAAATTTGATTAAATGAGATACGGTCTGAGTAATCGAATTGTATCATTACTCAGATGAAATTATTGTTTAAGGAAACAATTAAATTTGAATGAATTATTATAAATACAAATTGTTGTGATTTATAAATTGGTAAAATATTTTGGTACAAGTAATTATGAATTACTAAGTCGATTTTTGTATATGACGTATTTTTATTAATACGTTGATTTTTAATATGTTAAAAATACATAACAAATTTATGTAACATATGATATGTGACATAAGACAAAATTGACAAAAATAAAATGGATTCCATTTTATGTATGTACCGAAATTAAGGGGAAGAATTAGGCTAATAATGTGTTGTTTAAATTAGTGGAAAACATAATCATTCACTAATAGCCTAGCCATGCAACCCTAGTTTGCATTGTGAAGATAAACAAAGGCATGCATTGGCTCCCCTCCACACCTCCTACCCGGTTTTACCAAAAGAAAAGGCAAAGGGTTTTTGTCTTATATTTTTGATATACACTACATGCATGAGTGTGCATTATTCATTCATTCTAACTCATCTAAAAATAAGAATTTTAGAAAGATAAAATACTTCCCTCTTCTCTTCTCTCTAAACCGGTTTTTAGAGACAATACCAAAATTATTTTGGGTCAATTTTCATACAAGATTAATATTGTACTAGTGTCTATAATATTAATTTTAATTAAGAGTAAGCTTTGGGTATAATTCCTTGGGAGAGATCCTACACTTGGGTCTTTGTTCATCCAAAAGGAAAGCTCAAGAACAAAAGAGAAGGAGATCTCTTTTGTGCCCATATGAACCGAAATTCCAATGTAAGGATGAATGTTTCTTCTTTATTTTGTTAAATAGTTTGCATGCATAAGATTACTTGTTAATTTTATGACAAATTAAAATGGAACATATATGAATATGTTAGTATATAGATCTACTTTTCTTTCAATTGGTATAAGAGACAGGTTTCGATCTTGTGACCTGTGGGTTATAATAAGTCACAAAATTTCAAATAAATTTGAAATTTGAAATTTAAACTCATGAACATTCTGGAAAAATACCATGACACTCATAATTTTCAAAAACTTAGGTTAAAAATTTCGAAATTTTTTCGGAAAAACAATGTTGCGGTTTATCGGTTTTTAACAAAATAATCATAAAAACATGAGAAAAATTATATTCATTAACTTTTCAATTTTAGATCTGAAAAAGATAATAAAATGCAACATATGATGTTTTTCTTTAGTCATAGAGTATGTTTTATTAATATTGCACTAATAAAGTCACTATTCATGCTATTTTTTTCAAAAATCCATAAATCATGCAAAAAGACTTCACTATAGCCCATTATTTTACACACATCTTGTAAAATTGCATGTGACAACATACTAAATTTCTATGACCAGATTCGAAATTTATCTCATATTAACCTATTTTTCACCTAAATCCGAATTTAATAATGAAAAATCCATTTTTCGAGCATAAGAAGTCCAAAAATTATGAAAATTAACAGGTTATCTCAAAATAATATATGTGACAAGATATCCAAAAATCACTGGAAAATTCGAAGTTTAGCTAATTTTAGTCCGAAAATGACATTTTTACTCACAAAATCATATTTAAATGTCATTATTGTATAATATGAACAATAAAAATCCGTAAATTAACCAAAAAATCCTAAACACATTTTAGGACCAGAAATTTAACATGCATGAATTAATTTAGTGATATCTCATAATAACACAAATTATTCAAGTTTTATATGTTATTCTTATAACTCGGAAAAACTTTTAACCGATTTGCATGCAAACAACCATGGCTCTTGATACCGATTGTGGTTCTCACCTTTGTAATCATTTACAGGGTTTAAGAGATGTTGAGAGGCTTAGCAAGGGAGATGTGGATCTACGCCTTGGAAATGGAGCTCGAGTAGCGGCCGAATCCAAAGGAACTTATGTTTTAGCTTTGCCTAACGGATTTGAGTTGTATTTCCATAATTGTTTTTATGTGCCTACGCTCTCTAAAAACATTATTTCAATCGCCATGCTAGACATGGACGGTTTTTGTTTTGTCATTAAGAACAATCGTTGTACTATTTCTAGGAACGACTTGGTTATAGGCCAAGCTTCCTCTATCAATGGCATTTACGTTTTAGAGAACTCAAATCCGACTAATGATATCTATAACATTCAATCAAAGAAACTCAAATCAAGTGACCCAAGTGAAGCGTTCATTTGGCATTGTCGATTAGGTCACATAAACGAGAATCGCATCAAAAGATTAATTTCGACTAATGTGATTACACCATTTGATTATCAATCATATGGTACATGCGAATATTGCCTACTTGGCAAAATGACTCGTAATCCTTTTAGTAGTAAAGGGACACGAGCTAGTGAACTATTAGGACTCATACACACCGATGTATGTGGACCAATGAGTATCACCGCTCGTGGAAATTATGACTACTTTATAACTTTCACCGACGACTTGAGTAGACATGGGTATGTCTATTTAATGAAGCATAAGAGTGAAGCGTTTGAGAAATTCAAAGAATTTCAAACCGAGGTAGAGACGCAAGAAGAAGTTCCTTCGTCGTCTAACGCGGTTGTACCTCCTCCACTAAGAAGGACGGGTCGAGTAATTCGCCATCCCGATCGATATGTGGGACTTATCGAGGAAGATGGAACACTCGATGTGTTGCTTATGGAAAGTGACGAGCCCGCCACCTACAAGGCCGCAATCTCTAGTCCTAATTCTTCCTTATGGCTTGAAGCCATGAAATCCGAAATGGATTCTATGCTTGAAAACCAAGTTTGGGACTTGGTGGATTTGCCTAAAGGGGCAAGACTTCTTCAATGCAAATGGATATTCAAAGTCAAAAATGGCATAGAAGGACATGATGATGTCTACAAAGCTCGGCTAGTGGCAAAAGGATTTACCCAAGTCCAAGGTCTCCATTATGATGAGACCTTCGCCCCCGTAGCCATGCTAAGATCCATACGGATTTTGTTAGCGATTGACGCATTTCATGATTATGAAATATGGCAAATGGATGTCAAAACCGCTTTTCTAAATGGGCATTTAGAAGAGGAGGTGTACATGATACAACCCGAAGGTTTTGTTGATTCTAAAAATCCTAACAAAGTGTGCAAGCTTAAGAGATCCATTTATGGTCTTAAGCAAGCATCTAGAAGTTGGAATCATCGATTCAATCATGTTATAAAGGAAAATGGTTTCACTCGAAGTGTTGAGGAACCATGTTTATACATGAAATTTAGTGGGAGCAATGTTCTGTTCCTAATCTTGTATGTCGATGACATACTACTCATTGGAAATGATATTCCGATGTTGTCTTCTGTTAAGAAGTGGTTAGGTAACCACTTCCAAATGAAGGATTTAGGAGAAGCACAACGCATATTAGGTATCCGGATCCATAGAGATAGATCCAAGAGGATATTGGCACTAAGTCAAGAGTCTTATGTTGATAAGATTCTTCGACGGTTCAGCATGGACAAATCCAAAAGGGGATTGGTACCTATGGTAACCGGGACGATATTGAGCAAGACTCAATCTCACTCCGAACCCCATGATGTTGAACGCATGAAGACGATCTCTTATGCTTCCGCTGTTGGATCAATCATGTATGCCATGATATGCACACGTCCTGATGTCTCGTATGCTTTGAGTATGACGAGTAGATATCAAAGAAATCCAGGATAGAGTCACTGGATTGCCGTCAAGAACATCCTTAAGTACTTGAGAAGAACTAAGGATTCTATCCTAGTGTTTGGAGGAGACACTGAGCTGCGTGTTAATGGATACACGGACTCAAGTTTTCAAACAGATAGAGATGACATGAAATCACAAGCTGGTTTTGTTTTCATGCTCAATGGTGGTGCGAGAGTGGAGAAGCTTCAAGGAAGTCAGAATCCGGATTCTACAACGGAGGTGAGTACATTGCGGCATTAGAAGTCGCAAAGGAAGTCGTGTGGATCAGGCAATTCATGGAAGGTCTAAGAGTAGTACCTACCGCCAATGATCCCATCACTCTCTATTGTGATAATAGTGGGACAATCTTCCAAGCTAAAGAGCCAAATTCTAGTAATAGATCTAGACATGTACTTAGAAAATATCATGTAATAAGAGATATCATTGAGAGAAAGGAAATTGCGATTTGTAAGGTTGGGACGGATGACAACATAGCCGATCCGCTCACCAAGCCTTTATCGCAGGCTAAGCATGATGGACATGTGACGTCCATGGGACTTAAACGTGTACCAAGTTTTTGCTAGATTTTGAAATGAAATAAATGTGTTGTTTTTGTTCATGTTCACAATCACATTTGTCTTTCATCTTTAATTTATACATTGTTACATCCAAACGGGTTGTAATGACAATTGAACCCCGTTAAAGTGAACACGGATTAACATAGTATTTGCCCATAGTCACTTGTATGAGGTGACGTCTCGAAGCGACTAGAGTGTGATGCGATTGATGGCAAGTTCAAGTGCCATAGAGTCATGTGAGATGACTAGTTGATCACATAGGCAGACTGTTAGAAACATTTTGTCGGGCCTAATGACCGCTTATAGAGTTCTGGCAAATTTATATAGCCTGGTCGTGGCGAGAGCTACTATAGTATTCAAATGAGTCGATTCTTTTGACTAAAGACTATTCGCCTAAGATGGCACAGTTTCAGATTAACTTTGATTTGTGTTACTACGACCTTCGTAAATGGGGTCAAATGGGCATATTTTGGGTTATGATGGCTGTGGCTAGTCGAAGGGAATGAGTGCGATAGGAATTGTCCACCCCTAGTCAGGGTTATAAAAATATCTCAGGGCCACTCGAGGAGTAATGAACTGGAAATGCGTGGCCACGCTCGGAATGTATCCATGGTGGATAAATCCGGTCAATCAGTTATTCTCCAGATCGAGGAAACCACTCTCGATATGATCACTTGCAAGTACGACCTGAAAGACACCTTGCATTGAGTGGGAGATAGTAATAGGACAAGAGAATTGGTGACGCACACTTGTCGAGGACAAGTGGGAGATTGTTGGAATATGTGTCCTCCGACAATAATGCGATCACGACTGTTGATCATGATGATCACATGTTTAAGTCTCATTTTAAAGAATACAATTGGGAAGTATTTTTACTGTCAACTGGTCAACATATATCGGTAATGATTGGCCGACTAGAGTTTGACATTCTTTTGTCGTGCGACGGTGGTGATCAGTTGACCCCCTAGGTCATACCTATAGGGAAACACTCTTAATTGATCATTTAATTAATCGTATAACGTTACGAGTTAATTAAATTACTTGAAAAATTGACGGACGATTTTGGAAGTAACATTTACGTATCTCATTGAAATTTGATTAAATGAGATACGGTCTGAGTAATCGAATTGTATCATTACTCAGATGAAATTATTGTTTAAGGAAACAATTAAATTTGAATGAATTATTATAAATACAAATTGTTGTGATTTATAAATTGGTAAAATATTTTGGTACAAGTAATTATGAATTACTAAGTCGATTTTTGTATATGACGTATTTTTATTAATACGTTGATTTTTAATATGTTAAAAATACATAACAAATTTATGTAACATATGACATGTGACATAAGACAAAATTGACAAAAATAAAATGGATTCCATTTTATGTATGTACCGAAATTAAGGGGAAGAATTAGGCTAATAATGTGTTGTTTAAATTAGTGGAAAACATAATCATTCACTAATAGCCTAGCCATGCAACCCTAGTTTGCATTGTGAAGATAAACAAAGGCATGCATTGGCTCCCCTCCACACCTCCTACCCGGTTTTACCAAAAGAAAAGGCAAAGGGTTTTTGTCTTATATTTTTGATATACACTACATGCATGAGTGTGCATTATTCATTCATTCTAACTCATCTAAAAATAAGAATTTTAGAAAGATAAAATACTTTCCTCTTCTCTTCTCTCTAAACCGGTTTTTAGAGACAATACCAAAATTATTTTGGGTCAATTTTCATACAAGATTAATATTGTACTAGTGTCTATAATATTAATTTTAATTAAGAGTAAGCTTTGGGTATAATTCCTTGGGAGAGATCCTACACTTGGGTCTTTGTTCATCCAAAAGGAAAGCTCAAGAACAAAAGAGAAGGAGATCTCTTTTGTGCCCATATGAACCGAAATTCCAATGTAAGGATGAATGTTTCTTCTTTATTTTGTTAAATAGTTTGCATGCATAAGATCACTTGTTAATTTTATGACAAATTAAAATGGAACATATATGAATATGTTAGTATATAGATCTACTTTTCTTTCAATGCACTATACATAAGAAAGAGGGAGAGAAGAGTATCATACGATTGGAGATGATGAGGTAGGCATCTCTCACTCGTCATCATCATTGCGGTAGCCATACCTGCCAGAACTTCCTCCTTGGTCATACCCTCCTCCTTGACCAAAGTGTCCTCTACCTCGACCGCAAAGTTCCCGGCTTGGTTCCCTTGATTAGGGAACAAAAGGTGCGGTTGAGCCCAAGATGGTCGAGGGCCATTAGGGTCGATATACACTTGTTGTGCCATTTGGTAGTATTGAGGATAGAGGGCCAAATAGTTATCGGTGCTCCCATCGTATACTACAAGATCAACCCTCTTCATAAGATCTATCAAATCATTCATATCCGGAGCATTGGGGACTTGCGGTGTGAATGGCCTATGAGGAGTGGGGTATGGTGGGATAGGCATAAAGGAAGGTGGGGCATTGGGCCTTGCCGGTATCTCGCGAGGTGGTGGAGGGTGGCGGGGTGCTTCTTCTCTTTGTGGGGGATTGGGGTAGATTTCAATGTTGAGGAGGTAGCTCGGCATAGGTGAATACCGGCTCAATCTCGGGTCGGTACCGGGTATATTCCATCCCGAAAGAACAATAGAGGAACACCCTTTTGTGAACCATTCTACACTTTCGTCTTGAGTGTAGGCACACCACCGGTGGTGGTTGAAGACGGCGTTCTCATCAATCAAAGTACTACCCTCAAGTGGCGCATAAGTCCCATTGTTGTTGAATCCGGGACAAAGGTTGTTAGCCAAAATAGTAATTAGACCTCCCATCACGAAGGTCTTGAGTTGGGATTTCCCTTGAGAAAAGTCGAAGAATCTTGTAAGCATCTCAAGGGGGGTATTGAAATTGTATTACCTTGTCCCCCGAAGATTTAGATAGGACTCTAGAAAGGTTAAATCGAGGAGAGTGCACCTATCTTGCTCAAATCTCCCATTAATGGTGCCGACAATGAAGCGTTCGGTGATCCGAATCACCGGATGTTGGATTGCGAAGGTATAACATTGTTTTTGGTGAATGAAAACCCTCCCGGAAATAGCCCTCCAAATTTGGTCCACATTAAAGTCGGAGGGTTTGTCGGTGTTACTTGTTGGCACAACAAGGCCAAAAATATTTGCAAATTGGTTGAGGGTTAGTCTATGGTCGTGGTTGCACAACCGGAACTCCATACCAACGGATCTTTGCGTGTTCGAAACAATGCGAAGGCTACTCAAAAATTCCAAGGTAAGGCTAAGGTATGTTTCTTCATGGGCATGGAATAACTTTCTAATCCCCAAACCATCAAAGAACATTTCGGTATGATACCTTATACCTAGGATTTCTAACACTTTAGTGTCAATGAATTGAGTCAGTTCGTAATGCTTACCGAGCAACTTGACAAATTTGTTGCGGTGCTCGTCGGATGTGAAGAGTACTTCCGGAAAGTACTCAAGTTGTTCCACCCCTCCTATCATCACGGGGCGGAAGTTTCTTGGCGGTATTCTTTCTTGACCGGAAGAAGAAGACGAGCCCTTGCGTTTCTTGGTGGCGGATTCAACGAGCTTCTTGGCTTTTCCCTTGAGATTCATCATTTTTGATTCGGGAAAGTTAGGGTTTGGTTGATTTTTGTTGTGATGGGAATGTTTGGAGATGAAGATGTGTGGATTAGGTTTAGATAAGGTGAGGAAATGAGGGATGGTGGGGGTGTTTTTATAGAAAAGTAGTGTTGGACGAGCGGCTGAGGGTCGGGCACAGGCGGCTTTTACGAGGTAAGGGCAGGAATCCGAGCGTCTTTAGTGTCGGGACGAGCGTCTTGCTGAAGAAGTCCGAGCGTCTTGTGAAGAATCCGCTCGGATTCTCTTCCAGTGATTCTGGTTCATCTGGTGGGGACTGAGGACGAGCATATCGAGCTTGAGACGAGCGGCTGAGGTAGGACGAGCGTCTTCCTCAGAATCCGCTCGGATTCTTATCCAGTGCAAAATTTTCTTCGAGGTGCCTCTCAGGGCCAGCGCCTTTCTGCTAATACGAGCGTCTCTTCCTGGACGAGCGTTTTGTTCTATAATCCGCTCGGATTTCAAGTCAGCGCCAAATAGTACCTACAAGGAGGCTGAGGACGAGCGTCCTACCCTCGGGACGAGCGTCCCGTGTTGCTTTTCATTCTTTTCTTTCCAAGATCATACCCTTGCACCCTTTTGTTATTCCTCCTTATCTTTTTCTGAAATTTTGCTCAATAAGAATGTAAGAAAACTCTCTCTCACTACTCTCATGCAAGAAAAATAAAAGTGCGAAAATATACAATACTATACAAGGCAACGGTTCGAGAAATATCTTACAAATGGTGGTTTGAGATAGGACTCCACCAAACTAGTTCAAATTGTAGAAATTCTTTGTCCATAGAGCTCAAGGCTCTTAGAAGAAGATCAAAAGCTTGTGAACAAGCTCCAAATAAGCATATGTATGGGTTGCTCCACTTGAACATGAAATTTGGCCAAGGAAGCTTGTTGTAAATTCTTTCTTTCATCTTGTCCTTGGCACTAGAGCTTTCCCAATGCTTCAAACCAATAAGCCCATGATTCTTGTCAACACAAGGTGTGAAGTATGGTTCATATTCGTCCGGAGACTTCCACTTACCACCTTCTTCTTCAATTTTTGTGATGATGATAGCATTTGAATTTGCCAATCCTTCAAGAGTAGAAGAAGAATTCTCATGGCATTGATGACGGGGTACCTTTAGAGTTGAAATTGTGGGTGCCAAATCTCTACAAGTAAGTTAATTTGCAAGTTTTTTCTTGAGCTTTTCCACCAAGTACCCTTTGTATGATGTTTTGACTTTTTGAAGAAGGTCCACCATATCATCTCCAACAATCATTGGCTCCATGGTGGGTGCTAAAAGGTATTCATGGTCAATAGGAAAGAGATATTAATATTCCTCATGGAAGCATACCTCAAACTTCTCAAGGATGGGGTCCTCAAGCAAGGTGATATCACAAGTCCATTCTTCTCCCCTATTCCAAAGGTCCTTGTAAGACACGTATTCTTTATAAGCCTCTTTTATGGTCTTGTCATCATTACTATCTTCATATGAATCATAAATGGGGGCTTCACTCCTCAACAATTCTTCCTCCACCATCTCAATGTTCACATCAAAAGTCACACCCTCATACTCACAAAGGCTAAGAGTATTTGGCTTACTCAACCTCGTATCTTCCTCATCAAATACCACATTTTCATACTCACAAGAGCTCAAAGAGATTGGCTCTTCCCACTTCTCATCAAAGGTAACTCCTTCAAACTCGCATTCATGATCAATGTCCAAGGAATGGTGGGGAGTGATTGTTTGGGATTCTTTCATTTGGGCAATTTGAATCTCCAATTCCTCACCTTGGGTAACAATGCCTTGAAGAACATTGTCCCTCTTTTGGCTTTCCTCTAGCATTTGTTTGAAGAAGTTTTGTTGATCTCCCATCATTTTGAGAATCACATTTTGAATGGGTTCATGTTCTTGTTGTGGGTATGTGTGAAAGCGCTCATATTGTGGCATTTGGAATTGATTGTAAAGTGAGTTTTGGGTAGGTGGTTATTGTGGATAATGGATGTGGGGATTTTGCTGGGAAAATTTGGGGTAGTAGTTAGGATTTTCATTGTATGAGTAGTACGGTAGGTTTGTGTTGACTTGCTCCTCAAACTCCCCATACCCATAGTCATACTCAAAAGATCCACCACCAACTCCATGTGTCAAGTCTTGGGACATCATAGCTAAGACAAGGAAACAACTACAACCAAGAAAACTACACAAAAATGGTAAGAACGAACCTTGAGGAACAAGTTCCTCAAGGTTAAAGCACAATTAAAATAGACAAACAAACAAGAACTTAATCACTTAACACCGTCCCCGGCAACGGCGCCATTTTTGGTCGGACTATATTTTTCGGTTACTTGTCGTTAGGAGCACCTAGACCAAAACAATATTTATAACTTCACAAACTACTCTACTATTAGTAAAGAGGTAAGTAAAGGTCGTATCCCAAGGGACGGGTATTGATGTAGGATTTTCGATTGCAAGTAGTGGTGTCTAAGGGTGTCACAATTTGGGTTGAGATAAGAAGATCACTAAACTAAATAACAATGTAAATGAACAAGTAAGATGATTAAAATGAGATGTAAACAATTGATTAAAAGCACTAGGGTGTCATGGGTTCATAGGGGATTCATGGGAATTCATCATACAAACATATTCTCAAATTATAAGCAAGCAATTATTGTTGTGATAGGATCGAGTTGGTTTATATCTTACAATCCTAGGAAGGTTTGGGTCCCGGAGCCGAATTGATTAGATTGTACAACACCTACAAGTCGACTTAATCCTCCCTACTCAACTATATGCATGGTCTAATGAGACTCGAGTTGGTTTATGTCTTACAAGTCTCATTGAAAAGGTAAGTGATGGGTAAAAAATGCAAGGATTCATAGACTCGCATTTCATCAAACATAACATGTGCATAAGTTGAGATCACAAAAAGCAAGCAAATAAATTATGTGAACATATTAGATTAAGTATGAATCATCTCCCATGTTGGTTTCCCCTAATTCCCCATTAACCCTAGCTAAGGAAACTACTCACTCATTATCAAGTTTAACATGCTAATAAGGTTGTCAATCATATTAACAAAGCAAAACATGATGAATAAATGAAGATGATTAACAATAATTAAAAAGGGATTAAGAGAATTATACCTAATGATGATTCCACAATAATAAGCAAAGAATAATAGAAGTACTTGATGAATGATTGAAAGGTTGTCAATCCTCCAAATGAACCCCAAATAATCTTCAATTACCCAAAATAAATGATGAATAATAGAGAAATTAAGGAAATGAGATTTTTATTAATGCCTAATTAAAAGTTGATTGCAAGATTAAAGAGAGATTAGAAAAACATAAATTATACTAAGGATTAATGATAATCTAATTAGTACAATGGGGTATTTATAGTGGGGATTAGGTACATAAATTAGGGTTACTAAGGGCTTAAATGACGATTAAAACCCTTAAGAAAAGTTGAGGAAATGCTCCTCTCGAAGAAAGATGCAAGTCTCCTTTTTGCTAGTCTTTCAGAAATATGCGCATCTCGAGTAGAACAAGGAGAAGGCGTGATGTACTGGATGACAATCTGAGCGGCCAAGGGGTCAGGACGAGCGAATTGTGGGGGTTGGTCGAGCGGACAGGAAGGTGGGACGCTCGGATTGTAGAGGTGTTGGACGAGCGGGCACGCTGGAGGGACGCTCGGATTGTGGAGGTATTGGACGAGCGTCCCGATACTGCGACGGGCGGATTCTAGTTCAGCAACCTTTTTCTTCTTTTCTTCTTCCAACAATCCTCAAGGATCTTGTCAGAGATGCAAGGATCGTCTTCATCATTGCCCATTATTTACAAAGGCCTTCTAGTCTTGTCTTCACTTTGATGCTTGGTCATTAGATTCGATCAATTTATCTCCATTTTGCCATTTAAATACAAGGTTTGCACTCCTCTCCTACCAAGGAAACTAAACCTCAAATAATATGCAAAACAAAGGACTAAAGATTGTAAATGACCCAATTATGCACTAAAAAGCATAGGAACGAGGCTAATTCGGGGACTAAATATGCTCAAATATTGGACACATCAAGCAGTCAATACGCAAACGAGTTATGAGTTGTTCAGAAATAAAGCCGACCTATCGACCTTGCAAGACCAACAAAATCGGACTCTCACGTGGTCACTCTTCTATCATGAAGCAAAGGGTGAATTATATGTAAAAGAGAGAAGGAGAAACAGTCACTCACCTAAATTGCGACCTACATAGCATGCATGCAACAAAAATGATAGACGATTCGAGTACTGATGCACACATTCCAACCAACAATGTCCGTCACAGCCGAGGGCTTACAAATAGTATAGGAAAGTGAGGTTCAGGTAAGAAAAGGCAAAACAAGTTATGGAAATGTGGAGGTAAAAGCGTCAAGCTAGTTCCTAAACAGGACCATATAAGACCGTCCAAATCTCAACTGACTAAGAAATAAACACAATTGCCCTTCATTTGGCACACGACTCACCATCCATATACACTATCTCCTCAAAAAATTATAGAACAAAACGGAGGAGTGAGACGGTGACAAACTTCCGTTTTTTAATACCGTCTTAATTAGTTAAACAACACAAATCAAACAAATTTTTCAATCTTTTTTTCTTTTCTTCCTAACTTACGTGATTCACTCTTTTTTTTTTCATTTTTTTTTCACGTTTTACTTTTTTTTTTTCAATTCTTTTTTCATTCTCCCCTCCTTCATCCTCCACCAACTCTGATCAAAATACTCACGGGCCAAACTTGCAGACGGAAAAGCATACCACAAAAGACATACTAAACTAGCTTGACTAGACAGGCTCAGTTTTGGATGTAGCTAATGGGTCAAAAAGGCTAAATTTGGCTTAAGTGGAGCTAAATGGGTGAAAAATGTAAGAAAAGGGAACATTTGCAAGCACCTCCCTGCATGTTACACCGACCACAAACCCGAAAGTATGCATTTGACAAGAAATCGAATGTCATAAAAGTGCAAAAATGATGAACATGCTATGCAAAAAGTACTACTCTCAATTCCTACAAAAAACCGGTCATGAATGTCACCAGTTATAAGGCTCTAAAACTCAGAAATTATAAAGTAGGTTGCCAATTTATCAGGTCAAGTCTAAACAGTCAGCTATATTTGAACAAAAACTCGTAAATTATGCGTAAGACTCAGCTAATAACCGTCAATAAAAGTGCAAGGCTCAAGTAAAATGACAAGTTAAAGTGCAATATCATCACGGAAATCAACCGTTCCGACTCAACCTATATGCTAAAATAAACGTGAATATTTAATTAATTTTTTAAAATTTTCTAATTTTTTGGATTTTATGATTTTATGAAATAAATAAATACAATGCAAGCTGAAAATAGAAACGTGAATGCAAAACAAATGCAAATGCAGACTCAAAGGATGCATTACCGTCCCCAAACCAAAACGGACAACGTCCTCGTTGTCCTCCAGCATACACCAGCAGATAAATACAGGGGAACGGAAATATACACCAATAAATGAATGAAAACAATAAAATGAAAAGGAGACAAAAGAAAATAAAAGAACGAGAATATACATACAAAACACGAACTTCCCCAAACCAGCCAGAAAACTAGGGAAGTGAGTAGACCAGTAGCTACTCGTCGGCCTCCTCTGTCACGTCCTCCATCGTCATAGTGTAGTCCGGGTCCTCCTCCTGCTCTCTCCTCCTCCTCTGCTCCTCCTGAGCTCTCGCTGCGGCCGCCACTGGGTCCTCGTCCTCCTTCTCCTCCTCACTAGCAGACTCCGGGTACCCCTCAGCTGGGTACCGGTAGAAGGAAGGGTGTGTCCAACCCTCTGGGATCGGACGGTGTCGCCTCATGTGATACTCGTACAGAGGGAACAAAGTGAGAGCTATGTCCCTCTCCATACGAGCCTATCTCTCTTCAATCTCAAGCAACAAACCGTCATGGCGCCCTTGGTCCATGACCGCAGACGCCTCAAAGGGTGGAGGAGAAACAAAATTAGCCGGAAGAACCGGCTGTGCCTGGTCGGGCGTAAGAGTAGGAGTAGGAGTAGGGATCGGGGTAGGAGTGGCCGTGGAAGTCTGGCCACCCGTAGGAGGTGTGGATCCCTCCCCGGTCTCAGGTTGACGCCGCTTCCTAGAAGCAGGCAAGGTAGTAGGTGGTCGGAGCGGTAGGTTGTACATGGGTAACAGTGGTGGTAAAATGCCCCGTGCGACAGTGGGCAAGGGGACGAGACGAGGAAGGGTGGTGCAAGGAAGGTCGACGGACAAGGAACCACTAATCTTCCAAGTCCGGTAGTGAGAAGTCAGCCAAGTCATGTACAACATAGATGCCCGGTCCAGGAACCTATCTTCCGGTTTGTACGGTAAGCCACGAGGTAAAGCAGGGAGGAGAGAATGAGCAAGGAAGGTGGCTATTGATACCCGTCGTTGTGAGTACCAAAAATAATATTTATAAACCTATTAAAACTAACAGAAGCTAGTGGTTACAGGGTCGAACCACAGAGAGGCAGATGTAATTATTAGTTGTCTAATTTCAGTCCAAGGTAACAATGATGTGGGGGTTTGATTTAATTGGTCTATAACTAATGAGCAATAAACTAAAGAAATGTAAAAAAATCAAATATAAAAAGGGTACTAAGATGGTCGGTTCACTGTAGTTTCGGCAGCAGCATACTAAGTAGGTCTGAAATAAACACATGAGGCGGGAAAACGAGAGGTCCTCTCGGTCCACTCTCAACAAGTAGCATCTTTCGATCTCGCTACGGGTCCCTAATATCACTAGTACTGACTCTCGTCCTGAAAAGTGACTAATAATCTAAACTTTACCTATCTTTCGATCTTAGTCTAGTTTAGTCATTTTAATTGGTAGTCTAACAACTTTCCCTATCTTTCGATCTAATGGGTCAGTCAATTACTAAGCATTCAACTAGTCGTTTGCACTCGATTCGTCAAATATAGAATTTAAATAAATTAAAACGAAGCAAAACCTCACGTGGCTAGTCGATCGACCAGGGAACCCAGTCGATCGACCGGCATGCGATTTAGGTCACTATTCTACTGCCGCCTAACCTACAGTTCCCCTAAATCCTAGCACAAGCTATTTAGCTACTCATGACTATGATGAAAACAACAATAAGATTAAGGAATAAAGTTACTGAATTCATGCTTGAAATAATTAAATTAACAAATAACATAAAGCGATAAATTCGGCTTCGGGAAACTAACTAGCAATTCCTATACTACGAATGAAATAAACAACGAAACTGAACAGAAGAATACCGAAGAGGAATTGCAGAGAGAGATCCAGAACCGAAAGCGAAAGGAACTTTATTAATGGAAGAACAATAATCTCCAAACCCTAATTACGAAAATAGAACTAAAACTAAATCAAAGCTTGATAAAAACTGGCTGCCTGTTCTCAAAACCTAGCATACGTTATATAGAATACAACGTAGTTCTTATTTCCAAAACCTAACTACTATGGGCTTGCTTATTCTCGATCTTTTAATTCACGCAGATTAGCGGCTTGGTCGATCGACCACTGAGGCCGGTCGATCGACTGGTAAGCTCTGAACAGTGGCTCCTGGAAGTCGTGGTATGGTCGATCGACCATAGGTAGCGGTCGATCGACTGCTTTAGCTGATACTTGACTTCTAAATTCTCGTGGATTTGTCTTTCGGACCTCGAAATACGCACCAAGCTCGTTCCTTGAGTAAATACTTCACGTCAAATGCAGTGCAAGGTACTCGGGGACGGATTTAGCTCAAAATCTACTCATTTCCGCATAAATCTGCAATATTGCATAAAAATACGAAAGTAGACGAAATGGGGCAAATAGTAGCATAAACTACACAATTGAGCTCTGAAATGCGTGTAAAATGGGTGTAAAACATCATATTTAGGACACGCATCAAACTTCCCCAAACCAAACCCTTGCTTGTCCCCAAGCAAGAACTAGACTCGATCCTAAAAACCTAATGGAACGAGTTCAATCTCAGAGCGAAATGAAACATGTAAAGCCTAAACCAATTTAATGCAACAACTAACAATCAATTAGCAATGTGAATCATGCAAACGAGTTATGAAGTCATTAAAAACTGCTGAACCGTCAACTATAGAGACTTATCGTTATGGACTCTCACGGGTCGCTCAAATCACTCAATAAATACAGGTGAGTATATGTAAAAGATAGAAAGAATTCATTTTGTTAGTGACACTCACCTAACTACGACCTATAAGAACATGCCTGCAATATAATATGAAAGTAATCTCTACAACCATACATATGCATTCCAACCAAACAGATGACCATGACACATGCCGAGGTAAATATGGGATATGTGAGGTAATGGGCAGGAAGAGGCAAAACATTTATGGGAACGTGGAGGTACAGGTGATCAAGCTAGTACCCTAACAAAACCATATGACAATATCCAACTTCTTGCTCAGAATCAATCGAAACGGTGCTATAGCAAGCACAAATCTCACAATCTCCATGATAAATCAACTCCCCATAAGATATAAATGCAACATGGGAGCAAAAATTGCCATATAATAAAGACTTGAATCATACGAATTGATTTATTTTTCGGGCAGCGGTCGATCGACTAAGTTGAGCAGTCGATCGACTGCATTAAACAGTACAACACTCTTTTTTTTTTTCTTCTTTCTTTTCCGAAACATTTTTTTTTCTTTTCTCTTCTCTTTTCAATTTATTTTTCTTCCCTTTTTCCAACTTCCCAACTTCATCTCAAAATGAGCATATGCCACCAAAAACGAAGTAACAACCCCAAGAACGTAAACTACTAGCTTGACAAGGGCAGGCTAAATGTAGGATGTAGTAATGGGGCAAAAAGGCTATTTTTGGCAGTGTGGAGCTTATGGGTAAAAAGAATAAAGGAAAACCTCTACCACATATGTCAACTAACCACAAACCGAATGCATACAGGTATTAAGCAGATCAAATTCATATTTATGCATATTTATGTAACATGTCTCATAAGGAGTAACTACTCACATTCCTAAATAAACTGGTCATAGATGACACCAGTTATAGGCTCTAAATCTCAGAAAATGATGTAGTTTGCCATAAATCTAAGTCAAGTCTCAAGTCCAGCAAGAAATTTAACAAAAACTCGTAGACTATGCATATATGATTCTACTAATAACATGTCAGTTAGCAAGGCTTAGGCATAAACAGATGCAAATGCAATGTCATCATTGAAATACTACCGTTCCGACTCGACCTATATGCTAAAAATAAACGTGCATTTTTTGGAATTTTTGAAAATTTTCAGATTTTTTTTGAATTTTATATATATATAAAGGAAAATAAACAACAATGCAAGACAAAATGTAAACGTGAATGCAAGCAAATGAAATGCGACGCAAAACCCTTCCCCAAACTAAATCGCACAATGTCCCCATTGTGCAAAATCATGTAATGAAAGATAAGAGAAACGGGAATTTGCGAGAGAATAAGTAAAAACGACATGAAGTAAAGACATGGAAACTCACAAGACTTTAAGCGCAGCAAAAGGAAACCTCCCCAAACCAGCGTGAGCTAGGAGGTTTCAGTAGCCAGGAGTGCTACCATAGGTACCTGAAAAGACAACAAATACCACGCATAAAACCAAGAAAGCAAAGTGGATGCGGTAATTATGTGCAAAAATTAGAAATGGAAGAAAACATAAATATGTCGGAAGATAAAGAGGAGGAAAGACTCCCTCAATTCCGCAAAACGACCAAACACAGCAGGGGAAAGGTCGTGAACAGGTACATCAGCGACAACGGTCGATCGACCATAATAAGCAGTCGATCGACTGGAATGAACAGGAACAGAAGCTCCTGGAAGTCGCACCTCAGTCGATCGACCAGGGTAGGCGGTCGATCGACTCGAAAACTCGCTGTAACTTTCTGATTTCTTTGAATTAGCTCGAGAACTTGAGCTGGTATGGTCTATAAACCTACAAACGCACATAATAACGCGCCCAAAATTGCGCAAAACCCAAAGCAACTGTATAAAGCATTAAGAATCCTAAGCAAACTTAAAATGCGAAGTCTCGCGCACACAAAACAATAAAAGGTTCAACGGAAGCAATAAAGTGTATATTTTTTGAAAAAGCCTTAATAAACTAATAGTTGATCAAGAATGGCCACGGAATGGCCCACTTGGTCGGCTTCTGGCTACAAGAGGTAGCCTCAATAGTGCTCATTTTCTCAGCTGCACTCTTCTCAGTTCCAGCGTCCGCAGAACTCAACGGATCAACATGTCGGACATCTTCCCATTCAATGGCCTCTTCGGACTCGTCGGAATCCAGATCAGACTCCGTTGCTTTGACTGGCTCCTCATCAGGCTCCTCATCAGTGCCGTAGCTAAGGCATCCTAGACCGCCTCTTTGAACGATTGGCTCCTTCTCAGCTGGAGCAACATGTGGCTCTTCCTTCCCCAAACCAGCTCCTGCAATATCTAAAACAGAAGAATCTTCCTCCACTTTGCTCCCGATGCGGGGCGGAGGTGTCACAACAGGAGTAGGGACAGAGATAGGCATATCAGGAAGTATAAAATAAGATTTCTTTTCAGAAACTGTATTGCAAGTGACGGGCCACATGGGGTCTTTCTTCCTAGCCGTCTGGGCAAAGACAATGGAATGCTTGCCTACCTTAAAGGTCAAAGTACCCGAATCAACATTAATAACTGCACTAGCAGTGTGCAGAAATGGTCTACCTAGTATGATAGGTATGTGTGCATCTTCGGGGATATCAAGCACAACGAAGTCAACAGGGAAGAAAAACTTCCCTATTTGCACAGGGATGTCCTCTAAGACCCCTATAGGCTGGACCGCAGAACGATCAGCCATCTGAACGGTCATGTTGGTGACTGCAAACCTATTCAAATTTAATTTCCTAGCAAGACTCAAAGGCATTACACTAATACTGGCTCCTAGGTCACATAAGGCTTTCTCAATAGGAAAGGTGCCAATATTACATGGGACTGAAAAGCTACCTGGGTCTTCTAGCTTAAGGGGTGCAGTATGGGTCAAATAAGAGCATGACTCCTCAATGAGTGCGACAGTATGCACAGTTTCAAGTGACTTCTTCTTAGACAAAAGTTGTTTCATGAATTTCATGTAAGCAGGCACCTGATTAACTAATTCTAGGAAAGGTACTTGTACGTTTAAACTACGAACAACATTTTCAAATTTATTAAAAGATACCTGTTCCTTCGTCGGCACCAATCTCTCTGGATAAGGGGCTGAAAGTAGTAACTTAGCCCTCTCCTCTAAATCTCTCATGCCGGCATCGCTGGACTTAGGCTGAAAGTCCACAACATTCTCCTTGTTGTAGCTTGACCCTTCTTCAGACCGTCTCAAATGTGAACCATTAATCGACAAAGGGTCGTGCTTGAACCGAATCGACCCATCAAAGCATTTGGGTCTTGCCTCAATATTTTCGGGTCGTGACCCCCGAAACAAATGATCCCTCAAGTTATCGGGCATTGGAGGACGAAAAGAATCACTATCAACAATCGTTAGTGATCGATCGATCGACCAGGTTGGTCGGCCGATCGACCGACTTCAACAGACCAGAAGCTCGTTGTTGTCGCACTTTGATCGATCGACCGGGTATGTCGGTCGATCGACCGACATACCGCTTGATCGTCTTTTTCTTGTTTTATTCGTCGCAGACTTTCTTCTTGCTTGGTTCCGCCTCATCTTTTTCAGTGACATCCTCGACCATAGCAGGCCCCTCAAGGGTAGACCCACTCCTCAAAGTAATTGCATTTAAGGTCTCCTTTTGATCAGTTTGAGTCGGTAGATGTCCCGGAGCTCGAGTTGTATTCTTGCTAGCCAATTGAGCAATTTGGCTCTCCAACATCTTCATCCCGGCCTCTCTAGCTTGAGACTCCTTCAGCAGCAAATTCTTCAACTCATTGAAATCAGAACTTTGGGATTGTTCTTCTTCTTTGTGGGACGACGGAGGCTTTTGGAACTGTTGTTGCTTATGAGGGGCACATAATTCTGCTGCTGCTCTTTCTTCTGGGGGTTGAGTCGGATTCAAGACATTTTGGCTGCTCCACCTCAAGTTTGGATGGACATTCGGCTCATAGTAAGTGTTTGTCTGCCTATAATGTTGAAAGGCAGCACAAGACTCAAAGGGACTAGGACAATTGTCTGAAACATGTCCCTCAGCTCCACATCTTTTACAGACGAAAGGACCGTCTGAAACAGTATTCACATGGTAGATCCCTCCTTTTGAAGCTCCTCCCAACTCGTACTTATCAAATCTGGCCGTGAGAGACTCTAGTGCAGCTACAGAAGGAGATTCAGCAGCTCTCCTTTGATTTTCGCTGGAATTTCCATACTCAGCTTTGTGGGTGGCCAAGTCATCAATGATCTTCCACCCCTTAGTCTCTCCCATATTCTCCTGGAATCTGCCACTAGCTGCCGCATCCAGGATAGCTCTCTGATCGTCATAGAGCCCATTGTAGAACTGATTGCATAGGCTCCATTTCTCAAACCCATGATGCGGAATGGTCCGCACCAGCTTCTTGAAACGGACCCATGCCTCGTGAAAGTTCTCATCAGGACCCTGTTTAAAGCTCGTGATCTGAGCTCTGATGGCATTAGTCTTCGAGGCGGAAAAATACTTCTTATAAAACGCCAAAGCCAAAGAATTCCAATCGGTGATCCCATTAGCAGCTCGATCCAATTCTCTGTACCACTCCCTTGCAGCATCACGAAGAGAGAATATAAACATTGTCTCCTTCACCTGGTCCTGGGTCACACCGGTCGGTGGGGGTATAGAGCAGCAATAGTCAATAAATATCTCCATATGCTTGGCTGCATCTTCATTTGCAGCTCCCCCGAATTGGTTCCTCTCAACCAAGTTAATATAGGAAGGCTTCGGTTCGAATTTTCTATCAGCTTCCGGTAACTCGAACCCCTTATATAGATTTGCAGCTGTCGGCTCAGAGTGACTTGCTATAGTTGCTTCTTCAGCCATCTCTAGAAAATCTGGAGAAGTGACGGTCTCAGCTGATGAAGTAGAAATAGGAGATGAAGGTGGATCTTCCTCAAACAGCTTGTTCTCGTAGTAACTAGACAGAGTACTCAGCTCTTCCTCTGTTGGCAATATCTTAGATGATCGCCTCAACTCACGCAAAGTCTTTTCAATCTCAGGATTGAACGGTTGTAATTCACCACCCTGTGACCTGCGCATAAGAAGAAACTACAAATAGAATATAAGAAGAGTTTAAGGAACAGATGTCCCTTCAACTAAGAAACAGACTAAAATAAAACAACTAAAATTAGAACAATTGCCTCCCCGGCAACGGCGCCAAAATTTGATACCCGTCGTTGTGAGTACCAAAAATAATATTTATAAACCTATTAAAACTAACAGAAGCTAGTGGTAACAGGGTCGAACCACAGAGAGGCAGATGTAATTATTAGTTGTCTAATTTCAGTCCAAGGTAACAATGATGTGGGGGTTTGATTGAATTGGTCTATAACTAATGAGCAATAAACTAAAGAAATGTAAAAAAATCAAATATAAAAAGGGTACTAAGATGGTCGGTTCACTGTAGTTTCGGCAGCAGCATACTAAGTAGGTCTGAAATAAACACATGAGGCGGGAAAACGAGAGGTCCTCTCGGTCCACTCTCAACAAGTAGCATCTTTCGATCTCGCTACGGGTCCCTAATATCACTAGTACTGACTCTCGTCCTGAAAAGTGACTAATAATCTAAACTTTACCTATCTTTCGATCTTAGCCTAGTTTAGTCATTTTAATTGGTAGTCTAACAACTTTCCCTATCTTTCGATCTAATGGGCCAGTCAATTACTAAGCATTCAACTAGTCGCGTGCACTCGATTCGTCAAATATAGAATTTAAATCAATTAAAACGAAGCAAAACCTCACGTGGCCAGTCGATCGACCAGGGAACCCAGTCGATCGACCGGCATGCGATTCAGGTCACTATTCTACTGCCGCCTAACCTACAGTTCCCCTACATCCTAGCACAAGTTATTTAGCTACTCATGACTATGATGAAAACAACAATAAGATTAAGGAATAAAGTTACTGAATTCATGCTTGAAATAATTAAATTAACAAATAACATAAAGCGATAAATTCGGCTTCGGGAAACTAACTAGCAATTCCTATACTACGAATGAAATAAACAACGAAACCGATCAAAAGAATACCGAAGAGGAATTGCAGAGAGAGATCCAGAACCGAAAGCGAAAGGAACTTTATTAATGGAAGAACAATAATCTCCAAACCCTAATTACGAAAATAGAACTAAAACTAAATCAAAGCTTGATAAAAACTGGCTGCCTGTTCTCAAAACCTAGCATACGTTATATAGAATACAACGTAGTTCTTATTTCCAAAACCTAACTACTATGGGCTTGCTTATTCTCGATCTTTTAATTCACGCAGATTAGCGGCTTGGTCGATCGACCACTGAGGCCGGTCGATCGACTGGTAAGCTCTGAACAGTGGCTCCTGGAAGTCGTGGTATGGTCGATCGACCATAGGTAGCGGTCGATCGACTTCTTTAGCTGATACTTGACTTCTAAATTCTCGTGGATTTGTCTTTCGGACCTCAAAATGCGCACCAAGCTAGTTCCTTGAGTAAATACTTCACGTCAAATGCAGTGCAAGGTACTCGGGGACGGATTTAGCTCAAAAGCTACTCATTTCCGCATAAATCTGCAATATTGCATAAAAATACGAAAGTAGACGAAATGGGGCAAATAGTAGCATAAACTACACAATTGAGCTCTGAAATGCGTGTAAAATGGGGTGTAAAACATCATATTTAGGACACGCATCAAACTTTCCCAAACCAAACCCTTGCTTGTCCCCAAGCAAGAACTAGACTCGATCCTAAAAACCTAATGGAACGAGTTCAATCTCAGAGCGAAATGCAACATGTAAAGCCTAAACCAATTTAATGCAACAACTAACAATCAATTAGCAATGTGAATCATGCAAACGAGTTATGAAGTCATTAAAAACTGCTGAACCGTCAACTATAGAGACTTATCGTTATGGACTCTCACGGGTCGCTCAAATTAAATCACTCAATAAATACAGGTGAGTATATGTAAAAGATAGAAAGAATTCATTTTGTTAGTGACACTCACCTAACTACGACCTATAAGAACATGCCTGCAATATAATATGAAAGTAATCTCTACAACCATACATATGCATTCCAACCAAACAGATAACCATGACACATGCCGAGGTAAATATGGGATATGTGAGGTAATGGGCAGGAAGAGGCAAAACATTTATGGGAACGTGGAGGTACAGGTGATCAAGCTAGTACCCTAACAAAACCATATGACAATATCCAACTTCTTGCTCAGAATCAATCGAAACGGTGCTATAGCAAGCACAAATCTCACAATCTCCGTAGTAATCAATCAACTAACTCCCCGGCAACGGCGCCAAAATTTGATACCCGTCGTTGTGAGTACCAAAAATAATATTTATAAACCTATTAAAACTAACAGAAGCTAGTGGTAACAGGGTCGAACCACAGAGAGGCAGATGTAATTATTAGTTGTCTAATTTCAGTTCAAGGTAACAATGATGTGGGGGGTTTGATTGAATTGGTCTATAACTAATGAGCAATAAACTAAAGAAATGTAAAAAAATCAAATATAAAAAGGGTACTAAGATGATCGGTTCACTGTAGTTTCGGCAGCAACATACTAAGTAGGTCTGAAATAAACACATGAGGCGGGAAAACGAGAGGTCCTCTCGGTCCACTCTCAACAAGTAGCATCTTTCGATCTCGCTATGGGTCCCTAATATCACTAGTACCGACTCTCGTCCTGAAAAGTGACTAATAATCTAAACTTTACCTATCTTTCGATCTTAGCCTAGTTTAGTCATTTTAATTGGTAGTCTAACAACTTTCCCTATCTTTCGATCTAATGGGTCAGTCAATTACTAAGCATTCAACTAGTCGCGTGCACTCGATTCGTCAAATATAGAATTTAAATCAATTAAAACGAAGCAAAACCTCAAGTGGCCAGTCGATCGACCAGGGAACCCAGTCGATCGACCGGCATGCGATTCAGGTCACTATTCTACTGCCGCCTAACCTACGGTTCCCCTACATCCTAGCACAAGCTATTTAGCTACTCATGACTATGATGAAAACAACAATAAGATTAAGGAATAAAGTTACTGAATTCATGCTTGAAATAATTAAATTAACAAATAACATAAAGCGATAAATTAGCCGGAAACTAACTAGCAATTCCTATACTACGAATGAAATAAACAACGAAACTGAACAGAAGAATACCGAAGAGGAATTGCAGAGAGAGATCCAGAACCGAAATCGAAAGGAACTTTATTAATGGAAGAACAATAATCTCCAAACCCTAATTACGAAAATAGAACTAAAACTAAATCAAAGCTTGATAAAACCGTCGCATTTTTTGTTCTCAAAACCTAGCATTCGTTATATAGAATACAACGTAGTTCTTATTTCCAAAACCTAACTACTATGGGCTTGCTTATTCTCGATCTTTTAATTCACGCAGATTAGCGGCTTGGTCGATCGACCACTCAGGCGGTCGATCGATCGGGTAAGCTCGAACAAGTGGCTCCCGGAAGTCGTGGTTTGGTCGATCGACCATAGGTAGCGGTCGATCGATCGCTTTAATGATACTTGACTTCTAAATTCTCGTGGATTTGTCTTTCGGACCTCGAAATGCGCACCAAGCTCGTTCCTTGAGTAAATACTTCACGTCAAATGCAGTGCAAGGTACTCGGGGACGGATTTAGCTCAAAATCTACTCATTTCCGCATAAATCTGCAATATTGCATAAAAATACGAAAGTAGACGAAATGGGGCAAATAGTAGCATAAACTACACAATTGAGCTCTGAAATGCGTGTAAAATGGAGTGTAAAACATCATATTTAGGACACGCATCAGCTATGCCACCACAGACAATGGTGCCCGTGGTCTTCTCCCCCTGAGACTGGAAGTACTGGGCGGTCAAGTAAGCAATGTTGAGGGCAAAGGGGCCCTCGCTGTCAATGTTCAAGTATCCGCCCAGAATAGAAAGCTCGGTGTTAGTCACGTTGTTTGGCTCCTTACGGCCAAATATAGTACTTCCCATCAGTCGCAGGAAGTAACGGGCAGGGGGAAGGTGGACCTGAGCGATACGTCGCTCCTCGTAGGAGGTCTGTGCCAAAGTCCGCCAAAGCTGACGGATGACATTCCTAGGAGCGGCAGTGGCGCCCCTAAAGGAAAGGCCAAGTCTTGTACCAAACTCCTCCAAAGTCAAAGAAAAAGTCCGGTTGTACAACCGGAAAGACACAGAAGCACAAGTAGGGGCAGCGTCGTGTGCCCCGGAGGAGAAGGTAAAGGAGCTGAAAAAATCAAGGGTCAGCTCCCTGAATGTGTAGGCACTCATGGTCACAAGTCCAGCCATCCCCGTACCCCTCAGAATCTCACACACCGGCTCGTAGATACCAAGCCTCTCAAGTGACGAACGGCATAAAAAGCGAGTCGGGAGAAAGTCACAGTCTACTAAAGCATAAAATCTAGTGCGATGAATATCGTTTAACAAAAATTACGTGGGGGTAGTCGGGGTGCGAATCGTGGGAGTCGTCCCCTCGGATGGTAACACAGCCAGCAGAACGGCCAGCAGCAGGTGTAGCTCGTGCACGACCCCGACCTCTAGAACCTGAAGTAGAAGATCGTCCTCCGACGGGACGAGGAACTAGAGCCGCCCGTTAAGCAGCTGTGACTGCGGGTGACCACGCAGCAGGGGTGGTCACCGTACTGAAATCTTTTTATTGCGTGCAATGAAGAAGCAGCAGAGACCGACACAGAGGAAGAAGGGCTAACAGCAGTGGCTGTGACGGAGGTGGAGGCTGAGACAGAGCTAGCAGCAGCAAAAACGGTACCAGCAGCAGTAACGAGAAAAACATAAGTAGAAGCTGTGGTACTAGCAGGTGTGGAGACGGTAGTAGCAGCAGGGACTACCGTCTCAGTCAAGGACGGACTGACAGTGGAACTGGAAGAAGGCATAGAGCTACTGTCCATCCTAATCAAGCAAGGGAAGGGAAACGATAATTAATTGACAAATAAACAGCAACAATTCCCCAAACAGTCGAAATTGTCGACTGAACAAGCCCTAATTCCCAATTTTGACCTCAAATTTTTGAATTAAGCAGATAATCAGTGACGGGGAAGAGGGAATAATCATCAAGTAAAGCAATTGCAGCAGAAAAACCCAATTACAGTCGAAAATTTCAACTGTAATAAACCCTAATCACAAATTACCTCGAAAAATTCGAAACAAACATGTAGAGAGAAATGAGGTAAGGGAAATAATTATCAAGTAAAGCAAATTAATTAGTATAAAAATTGAGAGAATGTAGAGAGAGAAAAAGCTCTGAAATTAGAAGAAATCGTCTAGGGTTCTGTGATTATGGCAAAAGCAAGGAAACAACATCAAAATAATACTAAAAATAGTAATAAAAATTCTAAAAACTGTAACAAAAATCATGATTCTCATCTAACAGTCGAGGACGATCATCTTCAAATTGAGATAGAGGAAACGGAATCTAGGGCAAGGGTACTGGATTTTACTGAAGAGAACCTTGCACCATATGATCTGGATGAGTATTTGGAGCTTATTCCAGAAGAGGAGGAGGTACAGGAGGAAGATGTGCCTACTGTCACTACGGATGCTGTTCCTACTGAATCATCTGGTGAGTGGTCTGAAGTTTCTCGTAAAAAGTCGTCACCTTTACTCAAATTAACCTTAGATGATGTTAAGGATGAGATTAATTTTTGGTCTACATCAATCTTTGGTTATGTTGTTGGAGCCAACCCTCCTTGGAATGTGTTGGATGGTTTTATCAAAAGAATGTGGAAAGAGGATGATTACAACCAGGTGTCTTTCTTGCCTAATGGAATTTTCCTTGTACGGTTTAAGACCAAGGCCATCCAACAGAGAGTATTACAGAAAGGGTATGTTATGTTTGATAACAAACCTGTCATAATTAGAGAATGGACACCCACAACTGACCTGGTTAAGGAGAAACTTGATAAATTGCCTATCTGGGTGAAGTTGGTGGGTTTGGACCTTACGTTCTGGGGTAAAACCTGTCTCCATAAACTTGGGGGTCAAATTGGGACAGTTATTAGAAGGGATGAAGCAACTGAGAAGAAAATGTTTCTGGGGTATGCACGACTGATGATTGAAGTTAAGGTTAATCAGAAATTCCCTGAATCATTGAGTTTCATAGATGAGGAAGGAAAAGAGAGGAAAGTGAGATTGGAGTATGATTGGCTTCCTATAACCTGCAACACTTGCAGGGGCATAGGCCATGCTACAGGGCAGTGCAGGAAGAAGGCTACTACTCAGAAAGTTACTCAGGTGTGGAGGAAGAAAATTGTCCCTGCTGCCTCTGTTTTAACTACCCCAATTGTGGTTGGAACTATTGGCACCAACAGGGGCAAGTCTCCTGCTCAGACTGCATCCAGACTGAGTAGACAGGATACTCATCCTGTTATTACTCCTGGTAGCCACTCTTATGTTGAAGCTGTCAAAATGTCTTTAAGAAAGGAGCAGGACAATGTTGAACCTAATCAGGAGATGGGTAGTGTACCAAGGATTACATGTGATAATGGTTAGATTAGGTTTCTGGAATGTGAGGGGCCTCAATAAACTCAATAAGCAGATGGATATTAGGAGATTCCTGCATTTAAATAAGTTAGAGTTATTTGGGTTGATTGAAACTAGGGTGAAAAACAATAAATGGAAGAAAGTTAGTAATTTCATTAGTGATTGTTGGTCTGTGTGTACTAATCATCAAAGTCATAAAGGGGGTAGAATATGGGTTCTTTGGAATCCCCATGTGCTCACTTTAGACATTCAGCATATTTCTGCTCAAACTATTCATACTAAGATCACTGACAGAGGAAGGAATTTGACTTATTGGGTTACTTTTGTTTATGGTTATAATAAAGTTGCTGAGAGGAAGGTGCTATGGAGTACCTTAGAACACTATCATAAGGTTACTCCAGGGGCCTGGTTGATTGGGGGGGGGGGGGGGGGACTTTAACAATGTCTTATTTCCCAATGAAAGGATTGGGGCTAACATTACTAGTGCTGAATTGTCTCCTTTCCAAAGTTGTGTTCAATCTTGTGGTGTTGAGGATATAAAGGCTGTAAGCTCTTTTTTCACCTGGACAAACAAACAAGAGGCAAGTTCTAGGGTCTACAGTAGGATTGATAGAGCTCTTATTAATGATGCTTGGCTGCATTTATTTCTTGAGTCTTTTGCTAATTTCCTTCCTGAAGGGGTGTATGATCACTGCCCATGCCTCATTCAACTGGAATCAAATGATAAGACAAGAAACATTTCTTTTAGGTATTTTAATATGTGGGCTAAATCCCCTGATTTCTTGGGTATCATTACTAAACATTGGAATGCTTCTATATATGGTACTCCTATGTACAAAGTGGTCAATAGAATGAAGGCTATGAAGTCTGATCTAAAGCAATTGAATAGGGATAATTTCCATGATGTGGAAAAGAATGCTCAGATTATGCTTATGACTCTTCATAGTATTCAGACTGAACTTCAAACTAGGCCTTTAGATCCCCAACTCATTGAGGCAGAGAAGGCAGCTGCTGATGGTTTTAAAGTTCTGGATGAAGCTAGGACTTCCTTTCTGGCTCAAAAGGCAAAAGTTTCCTGGTTAGAGGAGGGTGATGACAACACTGCCTTCTTCCATTCTGCCATAAAGAAAAGAAGAATAGCTAATAAGGTGATGCAAATTGAAGATCAAAATGGGATTGTTCATACTCAGGTTCAGGGAATTAATGATGCTTTTGAGAGTTATTACAAGCAGATTCTGGGTACTAGTTGTCCTGTTACTGGAGTTCATTTCCCTACTGTTAGGCAGGGGCCTGTGTTGACTGAGCATCATTACAGCTGCCTTGCTAGACCAGTTACTGGGGATGAGGTCAGGAGAGTAATCTTTTCTATTCCTGGCAATAAGTCCCCAGGACCTGATGGGTTTAACTCTCAGTTTTTTAAGGATACCTGGGGGGTGATTGGTGCTGATGTTACTGCTGCAGTTCAGGATTTCTTTATCTCTGGACAACTTCTCAAGCAGATCAATAATACCACTCTAACCCTTATACCTAAAGTTGATATGCCTAAAAGTGTGACTCAATTCAGGCCTATAGCATGCTGCAATATGATTTATAAATGCATTGCTAAGGTTTTGTGCAATAGGTTAGGACAAATCCTTCCTGACATTATTAGTCCTACTCAAAGTGCTTTTATCAAAGATAGAGATATTGTGGAGAACATTTTGATTTGCCAAGACCTTACCAAGCTTTATAATAGGAAGCATTGTTCTCCCAGAGTGATTATGAAGTTGGATCTTCAAAAGGCCTATGATTCTATTGAATGGGATTTTTTGGAGGGGATGCTGAAAGCTCTGAAATTTCCTTCTCATTTTACTAGGCTTTTGATGGAGTGTGTGACTACTCCTCATTACTCTTTGTCCTTGAATGGTGAGTCTTTTGGTTATTTCAAAGGACAAAGGGGTTTAAGACAAGGTGATCCCTTATCCCCCCTTCTTTTTTCCATTTGCATGGAATATCTTACCCGGATCTTTAACAGAATGAAGGAAATAGATGGGTTCAAACATCATCCTTTGTGCAAGAAACTGAATCTTACCCATCTGTGCTTTGCTGATGACCTATTAGTATTCTGCAGAGGAGACTGGGACTCTATGATTGTTACTATCAGAGCCTTCAACACTTTCTCTGCTGCTTCTGGGTTAAAAATGAATAAGCAGAAGTCTAATGTCTATGGTAATGGAATGCCTAAGGAGATTTTGGAGAAATTTGCTGTTCTCTCTGGTTTGAAAATAGGTACACTACCCTTTAAATATTTAGGGGTGCCTATCTCTGCTAAGAAATTGTCAGTCTTGGACTGTAATATTCTGGTGGAGCGTATTGTGGATCGTATTAGAGCCCTAGGGGCCAGGAAACTATCATATGCAGGGAGATTGGTGATGATCAAGAGTGTGTTGGGTGCTCTCCATAGTTACTGGGCAAGAATATATATAATTCCTACTTGTATTATGACTAAACTTGAATCTGTTTGCAGAAGTTTCCTTTGGAAAGGTGAAGCTGTCTCTTATTCTCCTGCTCTGGTTGCTTGGGATAGGGTGTGTATGCCTAAAACTCAAGGGGGGCTTGGAGTCTGTGATCTAAGAAGATGGAATATTGCTGCAGTGGGTAAGTATGTTTGGTGGATCATGAACAAGAAAGACCACCTATGGGTTAAATGGGTTCACAGCATTTATATAAAGGATGTTGCTTGGCCTGACTACAAACCATCTCAGGGGAGTAGCTGGGCCTGGAAACGTATTTGCAGGATAAAAGATAGGCTTCTTGCAGGGTATGTGAATCAGGGGTGGATTACAGAGGATGGTGAGTATACCATTGCTAAAGGATACCAGTGGCTGGGTACTGCAGCTCCTGCTGTAGCATGGTATAACTGCATCTGGAACAACATTCATGTCTCTAAACATCAGTTCATTGGATGGCTTTGGATTCAAGGACGTTTGCTCACTAAGGACAGGCTGTGTTCCATGGGTATTAGTTCCGACACACAATGTGAGTTATGTGGTATTGTTGCTGAGAGCCATGACCATTTATTTTTTGGTTGTGAGTATAGTCAGAGGTGTTTGCAGCTGGTGAATTGGTGGTGTCACAGTTCCATTCCTTCTCTTCAGTTGATGGACTGGTGGATGGGACTTAGTCAGGCTGAGCACAAAGATGTCATGGCTGCAATTATTTTGGCACTGATTTATCACATTTGGTGGGCTCGGAACCAATGTCGAGTCACTCAGATGGTTTGGTCTCCTGAATTTATTTTTAGGCGATTAAAGAATGATGTAATGGTTCGTGTTAATTACAAATATAAAGATAGGGTGAGGAGAGCCTTAAGTTGGCTCACTGTCTAGTGATCTTTGTATGAGTCACAAGTAGTTGATCAGAATTGGTTTCTCCAATTCGATAATATGTTGTATGGTTGATAAAACAGTGTATGCGGGCTTTCAATGTTAATGAAATTCTTACTTTCTACCAAAAAAAAAGTAAAGCAAATTAAGCATAAGCCCTAATTTCAGTCGAAATTTTCGACTATCACAAACCCTAAATCGCAAATTGCCTCAAAAGAAATGATATAAATGGCAATTAAATAGCAAGGAGGGAAAGGAATACTTACTTGATAATTGGCACCCACAAATTAAGCAATTAATCGACAGAAAATGGCGCAAATTAGGCGATTTTCGAGCAAAAACCGCAAACCCTAATACCCTTAATTGACCGCGAAAATCAATGTAAATCAAAGGGGAAAAATGGGGGAAATGTCGGATTAAAAGCAAGGAACAATTTGTAGGTGTTGGATTTGGTAATGGGCAAAGGATTATGGAGGATTTGGGGATTTTAGGTCGCACAAATGAAGAACAATGAAATATGAAAATAATTAAGGAAAAGGAGGGAGGTTAAGAGACACTTCCTGCGTATTATAAACAGTTTCACTCGATCGAGTGATTTTAAATCACTCGATCGAGGACTTTCAGCTCCAATTCACTCGATCGAGTAAAATTTAACTCGATCGAGAACTCCCTTATTTTGCCAACTCGATCGAACAGCTGCAAAACCCTCGATCGAACCCTTTTCCTGCAATATCCTCTCGATCGAGTAGAAAAAGTACTCGATCGAGTGCTTTTCCTCGTGTATGTCCTCAAGATGCGTTAAAATTTCCCCAAACCTGCATAAAAACACTCGCAAGCATATCCAAATATACCAAATACAAAAAGTAACTGTCTATAGTCTTTCTAACTATGCTAAAAATGTCTAAATTCTAATTGTCCTAATAAACGCAATAAAACAAATCCAACGGAAATTAAAATTAGTTTTTACAAATTGTTACACGGGGCATTCCCCTCTCACTTCTCAAAACAATTTAGTAGCCCCTCGGAGGGCTTTTGAGTGGAGGACGTCCCTTCAGCATTAACGACCGTCCTCTTCATTCTCCAGGAGCTTGAACTTGAACTATTAGGAGGAGAATAGTTGACGTCCACATAAGCACGAACTTTTCTCGTCCTTATTCCTTTCTCGCCAGCTTTAACGTTATCACTCCCAACTTGATTGATCTCAATTGCACGACAACCTTTGACAACTCCTGCATTTTCGTCTGTACATGCAGCAAGGAAAACAGATGAATTTTCCTCCTTTTTGCTCTCAAGCCGAGGCGGAGGGGTCACGATAGCAGCACAAAATTCTAAATTTTCATCTAGAGTGTCAATATGAGGGTCAGTGGAGGAAAGGGCATTGCAAGGCTGAGCTTGCATGGGAGCCCTTCGAGACTTAGACTTATGGAATATCAATTCCTCGTCCCCAACCTGAAAAGTCAATGTCTTGCCCCCAACGTCATTCACTGCACGAGCAGTGAATAAAAATAGTCTCCCTAAAATAATAGGGGAGTGAGTATCCTCGGGGATGTCAAGCACAACAAAATCAACGGGAATAAAGAATCTCCCGATCTTAACAGATATATACTCAATGACACCTAACGGTCGTGACATACTACAAGCGGCCATCTGTACAGTTGATGTGACCATAATTAGCGCATATTTAGTCCCCGAATTAGCCTTGTTCCCATGCTTTTTAGTGCATATTTGGGTCATTTATTGTGTTTAGTTCTTTGTTTTGCATACTCTTTGAGGTTTTGTGTCCTTGGTAGGAAAGGAGTGCAAACCTTGCATTTTCATGGCAAAATGAGACTAAATGGAGTGAATTCAATAACCAAGCATCAAGGAGAGACAAGATTAGAAGGCCTTTGTACATATTATAGTAGTTGGGCAATGATGAGGAAAGATCCTTGCATCCCCGAGGAAATCCCCAAGGATTTTACGAAGAAAAGGGAAGAAAAGAAGAAGAAATCACGCTGCATGACAATCCGTGCGGATTGCCAAGAAGACGCCCGTCCTCCACCTTATAATCCGTGCGTCTTCTACCAAAGACGCCCGGGCAGCAGCCACCAGAAGACGCCCGTCTTCTACCAAAGACGCCCGGGCAGAGACACAGGAATCCGGCCGTCCCGAGCCTAAGACGCACGGATTCCAAGACAACGCAAATTCGTTTCTTCAAGCTTCAAGAAAGATGCCCTTCCTTCAGAAAATACCGGCGTTTCCTTAAGTAGGGACTTAATCGTCATTTAAGCCCTTAGTTAACCCTAATGCATCCACCTAATTTCCACTATAAATACCCCATTAGTCTAATTAGAAGAGCATGTTCTTCTTATCAATTCTTAGTGTAGTTAATATCAATCAAATCTCTCTTTAGTTTTGTAATCAACAATTAATCAAGTTCTAATACAAGTTTTATTAATCTCTCTTTTGTTCATCCTCTATTTTGGGTAATTGAAGATTATTTGGGTTATTTTTGGGAGATTGACAACCTCTCAATCAAGCATCAAGTACTTCTTTTATTCTTGCTTTATTATTGGAATCATTAGTAGGTATAATTCTCTTAATCCCTTTTTAATTATTGCTAATTACTTTCATTTATTCATCATGTTTCACTTTGTTGGTATGATTGACAACCTTGCTAGCATGTTCAACATGATAATGAGTGAGTAGTCACCTAGCTAGGGTTAATGGGTAATTAGGGGAAACCAACATGGGGAATGATTCATGCTTAAATTAATATGCTTTCATGGTTTATTTGCTTGCTTGTTTTGATCTCAACTCATGCACATGTTATGTTTGATGAAATGCGAGCCTATGAATCCTTGCATTTTTTACCCATCACCTATCTTTTCAATGAGACTTGTAAGACATAAACCAACTCGAGTCTCATTAGACCATGCATGTTGTTGAGTAAGGAAGACTAAGTCGACTTGTAGGTGTTGTACAAGCTAATCGATTCGGCTCCGGGACCCAAACTTTCCTAGGATTGTAAGATATAACCCAACTCAATCCATCACAACAATAATTGCTTGCTTATAATTTGAGAACATGTTTGTATGATCAATTCCCATGATTCCCCTATGACCCCATGATACCCTAGTGCTTTTTATCAATTGTTTACAACCCTTTTAATTCATCTTGCTTGTTTACTTTCATTGCTATTTAGTTTAGTGACCTTCTACATCAACCCAAATTGTGACACCCCTAAGACACTACTAGTTGCAATAGAAATCTCATCTCAATTCCCATCCCTTGGGATCCGACCTTTACTTGCCTCTTTACTAATTGTAGAGTTGTTTGTGAAGTTATAAATTGTGTTTTGGTCCAGGTGCTTCCAACGACAATTGTTCCGAAAAATAGAATATAGCTCTGAGTCCGACCAAAAATGGCGCCGTTGCCGGGGACGGTGTTAACTTGATTTAGATTTTATTATATTGTTATTAATTGTGTCTTTATTTGCCTTGGGGAAGTAAAACTCCTCAAGGTTTATTCTAATTGTTTTCGAGTTGTTTGATATTTTGCATGTCTAGAAGGTCACAAGGTGATTTGTTACCTTTTGATCGTGAAATTGAAAGAACTTTGACAACCAATAGAAGACTTGCTAGGAGAAATTTGGGAGGTATTAGTGAGGTTATTCAACCAACTATTGAGTTCATCAACCCTTTTGCAAGAGAAGGTGAGGAGAACCCAACACAAAATCAACCACAAAATCAACCCACAATGCCTAAGTTTTCATCACATTCCGTACCCACCGAGGAGAACCTACCCAATGGTACTCCCACACCACAACATCTAACCGGAAATTTTATTGCTAAATCCGCATTTATCCAATTAGTTGAAAGAAGCCAATTTGGGGGGATGCCTAGTGAAGACCCTCATTCTCATATGGAGGCTTTTTGCGATTATTGTGATGCGATTTCTCAAACCGGTGTTACTCAAGACCAAATTCGATGGGTCTTATTTCCTTTTTCTCTAATTGGCACCGCGAAACAATGGTTGAAAAGCCTTGATAAGGCTACTCTCGGAATTGATTCTTGGAAGAAGTTGGCTCTAGCTTTCTACAAAAAGTTCTATCCACCGGAAAAGACTAACATGCTAAGAGCTCAAATTACGGGTTTTAAGCAAAGGGATGAAGAATCTTTGTATGAAGCTTGGGAGCGGTTCAAAGGAATTTGTCGCTCATGTCCTCACCATGGACTTAGCGAGTGGTTCTTGGTACAGCAATTTTGGAACGGTCTATATGAAGATTCAAGGAACATTCTCAACATGGGATCAAATGGAATGTTCACCGAAGTTGATGACAATCAAACTTGGAACAAAATTGAGGAAATGGCGGTCCATAACTCACAATATAGTAGACCTCGCAAGGCTACTAGGGGAGGAAAGCATGAAGTGGACTCCGTTACTCAATTGGGTGCTCAACTTAGTGCTCACATTGATACAATCAATTTGAAGTTTGAAAAAGCTATGGCTAGACTTGAAGAAGCCTCAAAATCACCAAAGCACCATGTTAATGTCATGACGGCATCTTCATCAATCCCAAGTGGGATATGTGAGAATTGTGGAACTTTGGGACATGACCAAAGTGAATATAGGGGAACAATTGAACAAGTGAATGCTTTCCAAGCATACAAGAGTGGTACCCCTTATTCCAACTATTACAATGAAAATACCAAATTCCATCCAAATCTCTCATACAAAAGCCAAAATGTTCAAAACCCTCAAACAACATACACCCCACCTCCCATGAGAAACCAAAATCAAAGACCCTTTTACAACCAAAACCAAGGTTACCAAAATCAATCTCCATACAAGCAACAAAATGACCAAGGTTTTGATGTCCAAAAAGCGGTCCTTCAAATGCAAAAGAATCAACAAGAATTTTTCACTCAAATGCAAAAAGATAGTCAAGCAAAGGAAACCACCATCAAAAACATCCTAGCTCACACCAAAATGTTGGAAACCCAATTGACTCAACTAGCATCTTCAAGCTCACAAAGACAAAAGGGGCAATTACCACCTCAAAGTAATCCCCCAAGACATGAAACGGTTAGTGCCATTCACTTGAGAAGTGGTACAAGGTATGAAGCACCGAAGAAGCAAGTTGAGGATAAAGTTGTGGAAGCTAGTGACAAGGAAGAAATTGTGCAAAATTCCAAGGATGGAGAATCATCAAAAGAAGAAATTTCAAAGAAAAATGAAGACAAGGTCAAGGAGAAGGAGCCCATTGTGATTAGACTTCCTTTTCCAAGTCGTCAAGCCAAGCCCAAATTTGATGACCAACTTGGAAAGTTTATGGAAATTGTGAAGAATTTGGAAGTCTCAATTCCTTTTACGGAATTAATCAATCACGTGCCGGCCTATGCGAAATACATGAAAGACATCCTCACAAAGAAGAAGTCGATCCGGAAGCTTGAGACTATCGCCTTCACTAAGGTGAGTAGTGCAATACTTCAAGGGAGTTCACCTCCAAAACTCAAGGATCCGGGAAGCTTCTCAATACCGTGTACCATTGGTGACACCACGATCAACAAAGCCTTATGTGATCTAGGGGTTAGTGTGAGTGTTATGCCGTACTCGGTGAGTAAAAGGTTGGGGATGGGAGAGCTTAAAAGCACCAATATGACACTCTAAATGGCCGATAGATCGACGAAGACACCATTAGGGTTATGGTAAGATGTTCCCGTACGAGTTGGGAAATTTTTCATCCCGGTGGACTTTGTCATTGTTGATATGGAAGAAGACTCCAACATTCCAATCATTCTAAGAAGACCTTTCTTACAAAACCGCGGGTGTGGTGATTGATGTGAAACATGGAGAGCTCACTCTAGAAGTGGGAGATGAGAGTATAACTTTTAATCTTGACAAGACAATGAGAGCTCCACGTTTGCATGAACCATGTTTTATAATCGATCATTATAGCCGGAAGGATGATAGGAAGAAATCGGAACTCCAATGGAAGAAGAAAATTGAAGATGCTCCATTCAAAGAGCAAGTGAATTGTAACAAGGAGAGCTTGCAAAGCTCATCAAAGTCAAGCAAAGAAGAAGAGGATGGCCTCATTGGCCAAGATAAGAAATTGGGAGAGTTGTCTCTATCAACTCAATAGATCTTTAGTGATCAAGTGGATGAAGTTTGTGGTCTTTGGGACGACGAGTTTGAAGGGATTTTTAATCCCTATATTGGTAATGCTATCGATCAAGACCGACAACAAGGGCAAAGATCTATTGAAGAACTTTATCACGACAATGAACAAGCTTTTGATTACTTTTTCAAGGTGTTGAGCAACATCAACAACACCTTGAACATGCCCCCATGACATCTCATCAAGAATGAGAGTTTGGTGGAGTCCTCCCTAAACCACCATTTGTAAATATTTCTAACTCCCTAACTCGCATTTTAATTATTGAATTGCATTTCTGTTATTTTTGGATTTTTATACTTTGATCAAGATAATTATCATGTATGAGAGAAGTGAGGGAGGGACTAATGATTTCAATTAATGTGTAGTGCTTTAGCTTAGTGTGGGGATTGCAATTGCCTAGGCTATTCATGCCTTAGTAGTGCCCCCACAATGAAGAACACGAGATTTTGAAGAATGAAAAATGACAAGGGATATGCAAAGTACACGGATAGAACTGAATCCGGGTAAAAGGGGTAGAATCCGAGCGGTTTCAGGAGAATCCGCCCGTCTTCAGGCAATCCGGGCATATTAGGCAGAAGACGCCCGTCCTCATTAGCTGAACTTTTGAAATTTTTGGACTGTTGGCACATCCGGGCGTCCTGCAATAGAATCCGCCCGTCTTCAAAAAGTCGCCCATCTTCTCTGAAAGACGCCCGTCTTTTTGGCTGAGAAAAACAAGAAAAATCCCTGTAAAGGAATCCACCCGTCTTCTCTGAAAGACGCCCGTCCCGCGTTTTCAAATCCGAGCGTCTTTGCTCGAATCCGCCCCTCTTTAGGCGAGAAATTCCCAACCCAGAACAAGCAGAATCCGGCCGTCCCGAGCCTAAGACGCCCGTCTTCCCCCTGCATTTCAAATTTTTCGGGTTTATTATAAACCCCCTCCCACATTCATTCATTCATTTCTTCATTCATAACACTACCCATAAACCCCATAACTCCAAAACCCTCATCCTCTCCATCCCAAAAACAAGATTCCTCAACAACATTCACCAAAATCAAATCAAAACATCCTTTTAACAACAAATTAATCACTCCTCTTTCAACAAAAATCTTCAACCAAGCACAAAATCTTCAACCTTTGAGTCGATTTTTGAATTCATAAAGGCAAAGCCTTTCATCTTTAAATCGATTTGGGTATACTTGGAAATTGAAGATTTTCTCTCTTTTCTTGGTTTAATCATCAATGGCAAGGACTAAGGGAGCAACAAAAGCAACAAAGGCAAAGGCACCAAAGGCAAAGGCATTCTCATCAAGACAAAAGAGTCTTCAAGCAAAGAAAGCATTGGCTATGGTGGTAGCTAGCCCAAACTTGGAAGTGCAACAAGAACAAACTCCCTTGGAAGCAACAACATCTACTACTCCGGAAATTGCTCAACTTTCGAACTATCCGGAGGTAATTTTCATTTCCAAATCCCATAGGGACACTTTTGCCAAGTATGCTAGAAAAATATTTCTATCCACCAAGTTTATTTGTGAAGATGCCTTAGATAATTTGGGTGTCCTTGAGCAAACTAGAGCCTTCTTTAAAGCCATGGGGTTGGAGAAATTGTCTAAGACGAAAGAATTGACATACCCCTCCCTTACCTTAGAATTTTTGAGTTCTTTGAAAGTCAACAAGGTAGAGACTATGGAAAACATCGAGTTCCGCCTAGCTAATGTTAGTAGGCGCATCTCCTTTGATGAAATGGGTAAAGCATTGGGTCTTGATAATTCACCTAGTTATTTCAAGAATGTTGGCAAGTATGACCCCGCTCCTCTTTGGGAGGCGATTTCCGGAAGGAAATTCGAGAGCTACCATGCTAGTCGCGCTCTATTAGTCCACCATCCGGGCATTAGAGTGTGGCACAATGTCGTAGGAAACATTATCATTGCAAGAAAAGACACCAACCATTTCACCAAACTCGATTTTGTTCTTCTTGAGTCGGCCTTGAACATTGGAAGGGAATTCACCAAGCCTTTCAACTCTCTAAGGCTTTTGGTAGATAGATGGCTAAACATTGATTGTGGGAAGCAAGGCACTACCGTTATTGTGAATGGAGGTCTAGTCACTATCTTAGCTAAATACTTTGATCCGAACTTCAACAAGGATAGCAAGTATGAGGCAAAGAAGGGTGGTCATCTCATTGATATTGATACTATGATACACAAGTACAAGTGGGTCTCTCATAACCCTCTTGACACCAAGTATGGATGGCTGACTAGTGAGGCTAGATCTTTTACTTTGCCTTCGAAGATTTGTCGTTTAAGTGTCCACCGGACCAACTATCTCCTTCCCCTTTCAAAAGAGGCCGAGTACATCATCAAACAACAAAAGGGTGAAATTGAAATGCCCTCCTCTTCCATTATCACACCACCCTATCCTTTCGAGTACCAAGAGTTCAAACCCGAAGGCGTGGAAGCAAGAAATGATTATGTGACTCTTCTTATGCAAGAGATGCACAAGAAAGCCTTCAAGGACCGGGAAAATGCTTACTTAGCCCAATATCCACCCCTCCTACATTTAGCTAGGCAAGGACTACTTGATCCTTCATGTGCTTTGCCTAGTTGGGCGGATAGGGAAGTCTTCTTCCCGAGTGCATCTAGGGATATTCCGGGTGATGATGAGGTTGTTGGTGATGGGGTTGATGCGGTTGTTGATGATAAGATTGATGAAGAGGCTAGTGAAGGAGAAGAAGAGGATGATGAACAAAGTGAACAACAAAGTGAAGAGGGAAGTTGTAATGATTCTGCTTCTAGTGAGGAAGATGATGATAGTGATGATATGGTGGAAGATTAGCAAGCTTGGAGGCTCCTACCCTCTTGAGGTTTTCTTGCTTCTTTCTTTGTTTTATTTATTTATATTGATCATTGTTGGAGTAGTCCTAGCACCATTGAGGACTAACACCTCGGCCCCATTGAGGTCTTCTCATTTTATGGTTCCCACTTTTGAAAATCCAAAATGACAAATTTAGTTTCATGCATTGCATAGTGTGTGCATGAACTACACCCAACCTTAGGACATTAGAAATAATGTCTAATTCGGATTGGGGAAGTACATACATACACAACGGGAGGTAATCTAAATTATCCTCTCCGTCATAAACAAAAACCATGCATCATGTAGTGTAGATTAGTGTAGCTTGCATTTAGTGTAGAATTCATGCATCATGTTTGCATAATTTCCCATCAATTTGGCCATTGAGGACAATGCTCATATTAGTGTGGGGATGGGGAATTCTAACTTAACTTTTATTCAAAAAATCCAAAAAAATTGAAAAATTTCGAAAAATCTAAAAATTTGAAAATTTGAAAAACCAAAAACAAGTTTATTTCTTTTGTAGTGTAGTCATGTATATATTGTTGTATATATTGTGTTTGTTTTACCCTTGTTCACATTAATCGACTACGCCACATCCGAGACTTGAGGATATTGAAGACCGCATGGTATGATCTTCCCAATCTCCTTATTCCTCTTTATGTTAATGACTATGTGGCTCTATTTTGATGTGGTATAACAATGTGAACTTAGGACTTGCATTTAGTTTATATGTCATATTAGTTGATAGAATCACTTGTATTAGGATGTTTATATAATAGTTGCATCATGGCATATAGTTTCATTTAGATAAAATGTTTTGAAAAAGTGCCTAATTGAGAACTTTGACAAGAGCAACTAAGCCATTACAAATACTTTTTCAACTTAAGACTTCGCCTACTAGAATGGATGTAAAACACCCTAGATTGTGTCATACTAGTGTCTTTTGACCCATGACCCAAAGCCTAGTCAAGGGTTTTCATGTGAGTCACCTATTCCAACCCCGTGATGCGATATGGACTTGGTTAACTTGTCTAGGTGACCTTGATTGACCTTGTGGTATGGCAACCCAAAAATACTTTCAATCAATAAATTTGAAGTGCTCATTTCAAAGATTTTGTATGTGGAAACGTTTTATTGCCAAGGAAACCTCAAATGTTATGAAATGTTGAAATGTTGAGAATTTTAGTTGTTTTGATGGAGGCGTACCACTTCGATGTGCTTTGGAGAGGGATCCATTGAATTGGGCCCCCACACGGTTGTGAATTCGACCGCCCAAAGACAGAGTGACTATCACCCCGAAAAGCTATTGTCTAGAGGTTAACCGGTTGCCTAATAAGCGATTGGCGAAAGCAAAAGACATTAGCACGGAAGGGACAAACCCCATCTCTAACTTTTGAAATGTGAAAGTTGAATGAGGCCAAATTTTGAATACTAGTCATATCCACCCTTGTTTGCAATGATTTGAGCATTTCATTCCCAAAAAGCCTTTTTGTCAAGCCACTTTGTCGAGCTTGGGACTATCCATGACCTTTACTTTTGTAGAGAACTTGAGACTTGTCATGTCATATGCTACTAGCATCATGGGGATCATCATTCCACGCCATCCGATCGCTCTTGACGAAAGTATTTGGAAATTGAGGACGAAAGTAGTCTAGTTAAACACCATTTGGAGGTGATTTAATACCATCCTCTTAGCCTTAGTAATTTGTTGAACTAGTATTTGTGACGGAATATATGCTCTTAAATTTGTTCACTTTTAGTTGACTCCGCCACTTGATGAGGAAGTGGCTATTCCTTTTGTAGAAGCATCCACTATTTGATTTTGTGTGCTTAATGTTTGGATGTGTCGCCATTTTGGCAAGACCCACCTTGCCTTGCAAGAAGACATCCTACCTCATGGTTGTCTTGTTGTGAGTTGAAGGGGCGGAGTGAGACCCGCTAATTGTCTCATGTCGGCTATGTTATTAGGTTAGTTTAAATAATGGTCCTAGTCTTTGTCACCTCTTTACTCGGGACGAGCAAAGGTTCGGTTTGGGGATATTTGATGTGACCATAATTAGCGCATATTTAGTCCCCGAATTAGCCTTGTTCCCATGCTTTTTAGTGCATATTTAGGTCATTTATTGTCTTTAGTTCTTTGTTTTGCATATTCTTTGAGGTTTTGTGTCCTTGGTAGGAAAGGAGTGCAAACCTTGCATTTTCATGGCAAAATGAGACTAAATGGATTGAATTCAATGACCAAGCATCAAGGAGAGACAAGATTAGAAGGCCTTTGTACATATTATAGTAGTTGGGCAATGATGAGGAAAGATCCTTGCATCCCCGAGGAAATCCCCAAGGATTTTACGAAGAAAAGGGAAGAAAAGAAGAAGAAATAACGCTGCATGACAATCTGTGCGGATTGCCAAGAAGACGCCCGTCCTCCACCTTACAATCCGTGCGTCTTCTACCAAAGACGCCCGGCAAAGCAGCCACCGAAGACGCCCGTCTTCTACCAAAGACGCCCGGCAGAGACACAGAATCCGGCCGTCCCGAGCCTAAGACGCACGGATTCCAAGACAGTATGCAAATTCGTTTCTTCAAGCTTCAAGAAAATGCCCTTCCTTCGTAAAAAATACCGGCGTTTCCTTAAGTAGGGACTTAATCATCATTTAAGCCCTTAGTTAACCCTAATGTATCCACCTAATTTCCACTATAAATACCCCATTAGTCTAATTAGAAGAGCATGTTCTTCTTATCAATTCTTAGTGTAGTTAATATCAATCAAATCTCTCTTTAGTTTTGTAATCAACAATTAATCAAGTTCTAATACAAGTTTTATTAATCTCTCTTTTGTTCATCCTCTATTTTGGGTAATTGAAGATTATTTGGGTTATTATTGGGAGATTGACAACCTCTCAATCAAGCATCAAGTACTTCTTTTATTCTTGCTTTATTATTGGAATCATTAGTAGGTATAATTCTCTTAATCCCTTTTTAATTATTGCTAATTACTTTCATTTATTCATCATGTTTCACTTTGTTGGTATGATTGACAACCTTGCTAGCATGTTCAACATGATAATGAGTGAGTAGTCACCTAGCTAGGGTTAATGGGTAATTAGGGGAAACCAACATGGGGATGATTCATGCTTAAATTAATATGCTTTCATGGTTTATTTGCTTGCTTGTTTTGATCTCAACTCATGCACATGTTATGTTTGATGAAATGCGAGCCTATGAATCCTTGCATTTTTTACCCATCACCTATCTTTTCAATGAGACTTGTAAGACATAAACCAACTCGAGTCTCATTAGACCATGCATGTTGTTGAGTAGGGAAGACTAAGTCGACTTGTAGGTGTTGTACAATCTAATCGATTCGGCTCAGGGACCCAAACTTTCCTAGGATTGTAAGATATAACCCAACTCAATCCATCACAACAATAATTGCTTGCTTATAATTTGAGAACATGTTTGTATGATCAATTCCCATGATACCCTAGTGCTTTTTATCAATTGTTTACAACCCTTTTAATTCATCTTGCTTGTTTACTTTCATTGCTATTTAGTTTAGTGACCTTCTACATCAACCCAAATTGTGACACCCCTAAGACACCACTAGTTGCAATAGAAATCTCATCTCAATTCCCCTCCCTTGGGATCCGACCTTTACTTGCCTCTTTACTAATTGTAGAGTTGTTTGTGAAGTTATAAATTGTGTTTTGGTCTAGGTGCTTCCAACGAAAATTGTTCCGAAAAATAGAATATAGCTCCGAGTCCGACCAAAAATAGCAATGAAAGTAAACAAGCAAGATGAATTAAAAGGGTTGTAAACAATTGATAAAAAGCACTAGGGTATCATGGGGTCATAGGGGAATCATGGGAATTGATCATACAAACATGTTCTCAAATTATAAGCAAGCAATTATTGTTGTGATGGATTGAGTTGGGTTATATCTTACAATCCTAGGAAAGTTTGGGTCCCGGAGCCGAATCGATTAGATTGTACAACACCTACAAGTCGACTTAGTCTTCCCTACTCAACAACATGCATGGTCTAATGAGACTCGAGTTGGTTTATGTCTTACAAGTCTCATTGAAAAGATAGGTGATGGGTAAAAAATGCAAGGATTCATAGGCTCGCATTTCATCAAACATAACATGTGCATGAGTTGAGATCAAAACAAGCAAGCAAATAAACCATGAAAGCATATTAATTTAAGCATGAATCATTACCCATGTTGGTTTCCCCTAATTACCCATTAACCCTAGCTAGGTGACTACTCACTCATTATCATGTTGAACATGCTAGCAAGGTTGTCAATCATACCAACAAAGTGAAACATGATGAATAAATGAAAGTAATTAGCAATAATTAAAAAGGGATTAAGAGAATTATACCTACTAATGATTCCAATAATAAATCAAGAATAAAAGAAGTACTTGATGCTTGATTGAGAGGTTGTCAATCTCCCAATAATAACCCAAATAATCTTCAATTACCCAAAATAGAGGATGAACAAAAGAGAGATTAATAAAACTTGTATTAGAACTTGATTAATTGTTGATTACAAAACTAAAGAGAGATTTGATTGATATTAACTACACTAAGAATTGATAAGAAGAACATGCTCTTCTAATTAGACTAATGGGGTATTTATAGTGGAAATTAGGTGGATGCATTAGGGTTAACTAAGGGCTTAAATGATGATTAAGTCCCTACTTAAGGAAACGCCGGTATTTTCTGAAGGAAGGGCATCTTTCTTCAAGCTTGAAGAAACGAATTTGCGCTGTCTTGGAATCCGTGCGTCTTAGGCTCGGGACGGCCGGATTCCTGTGTCTCTGCCCGGGCGTCTTTGGTAGAAGACGGGCGTCTTCTGGTGGCTGCTGCCCGGGCGTCTTTGGTAGAAGACGCACGGATTGTAAGGTGGAGGACGGGCGTCTTCTTGGCAATCCGTACGGATTGTCATGCAGCGTGATTTCTTCTTCTTTTCTTCCCTTTTCTTCGTAAAATCCTTGGGGATTTCCTCGGGGATGCAAGGATCTTTCCTCATCATTGCCCAACTACTATAATATGTACAAAGGCCTTCTAATCTTGTCTCTCCTTGATGCTTGGTCATTGAATTCAATCCATTTAGTCTCATTTTGCCATGAAAATGCAAGGTTTGCACTCCTTTCCTACCAAGGACACAAAACCTCAAAGAATATGCAAAACAAAGAACTAAAGACAATAAATGACCCAAATATGCACTAAAAAGCATGGGAACAAGGCTAATTCGGGGACTAAATATGCGCTAATTATGGTCACATCAACAGTCATGTTTGTGCAATTAAACTTAGTCAAACCAAGTCTCTTGGCAAGAGACAGGGGTAAGACACTCACGATAGCGCCAAGATCGCATAACGTGTTATCAATCAAGTGGGTACCTATATGACACGGAATCGAGAAACTACCCAGGTCTGACTGTTTGGGAGGTAACGTATTTTGAACTAGGGCAGTCCCTACCTCGGTTAAAGCTACCGTCTCATGATCGTTAATATGCCTCTTACGCGATAGAATTTCTTTCATAAATTTAAGGTAAGAGGGTACCTGTGTCAGCAACTCGGCGAACGGAACAATGACTTACAAGCTTTTCAGGAGCTCGGCAAATTTACCGAACTGTTGATTGGCCTTCGTGTTCTGTAGTCGCCTCGGGAAGGGCACGGTAATAGGTATCTCGAGCCCTTTGTTTCTTTCTTCCAACATGTCGGCTGGATCAAGCTCTTTATCCTTCGATCGAGACTTCTTACCTCTCAATCGAGGTCTTTCAGGAGAGATTGTAGGGTAATATCCGTATAAAACCCCTTAAAATTAAGGACTATAACGTAATTTATCATGTGATTAATGGTCATAAACGAAAAACAAGAGAAACGATAAAAGAATAAGAATCAACCTCGGGTCCTGTGCAAATCGGCCTAAGAACAGAAATCAACGTAGATTTCCTCCTAATTGTTGCACCCAAGATTGTCTGAGACTATGCCCCTTGTGCTAGAAATTGCTCTCTAATTGCCTTGCAATATTGAGAGAGCTTTTGTGAGTTTTCTGATGTGAGATCTAGAATTTCAGAGAAAAAGGCTCCAAACCCCTAATTTTTCTTCAAATGAGAATGATTAGGTCAAAAGGAGAGAAGGACTCTCCTTTTGTTCTACTCGGTCGACCGAGTGCTAAGGGAGGGAGTGGGCTTTCCACTTTCTCCTTATTTAACTCGTGGTCCGACTCTTTTGCTAAATGTATATGACGGGTTTTAATCATAAATCGTTATCCGTTATCGGATATTAAAATATCGACTAATAACATGAATCCGCCGACATGTTAATACTTGTCCGACAATGACAATATTGTATAATTAATCAATTCAATATACATTAATTAAATATAACCGTTTATATTCAATTTACGAATTAACCGCTTAATTCACCTTAGCCAGTATTATTTAATTCGTATTAAATAAATATCTCAACATCGCGTTTGACTAATTATTAGTCAATAACTCCGACTAACCGCTTAGTCATATTAGGCATCAACATGACTGTATTTTCATACCGTCACATCTCTCAAACGTATCCTATAGGTGTGACTTTTAGGGACCAGTTGATCACCGCCATCTGTATGACAATAACGTCAAACTTATCTAGCAAGCCAACCGTTATTGATAAACGTGGACCAACTGATAATAATACAAAAGTATACCCTTTGATCCTTTTAGAGATTTATATGTCATTGCACTAACTGTGGAGGACACCAGCCCCAACAAGCTCCCACTTGTCCGTACAAGTGTACGTGCAATAACGTTATCCGCACTAACTGGAGGACACCGGCTCCAACAAACTCCCACTTGTCCGTACAAGTGTATGTGCGATAACCGATTCTCATATCTATTTAAAATTTCTCCCACTCAATGTAAAACAATTTGCAGATCCGTATCCGCAAGGTCGTATTTTACAATCGATCTGTATCAAGAGTGGTTTCCCCGACTAGAGAGTAACTTAATTGATAAAACGAATCCGTATTCGAGCATGGCCATGCATTTCGATTCTGACTCCTCGAGTGGGCCGAGAAATATCGAGTACCGATAAAGGCTGAATATTTCCGTCAACTCGACTCGCCGATCTAAGCACAAAGCATGAAATGACCCAGAAAAAAAATCTACTTGGCCCCCTTTACGGATGACCGTGAGAAAGAAACCAAAGTCACCCAAAATCTGCCTTAATCTCAAGAGACAGTCGATAGTCAAAAGAATCGACTCTTAGGATCACCATGGAGGTCCTATCCACGACCTGGCACCGAATGTTATAAAACATTTAGGACTCCACGTCGTTGTCAAAATTGAGTCCTACGAGATATCCGTATAACTCGCCTCTGTGATTGGTCAGTCAACCGTTTGACTTATGGCTCGTTGAACCCACCATCAACAAAATAATTGTCAGAGTTATCAGCTCACTTGGGCAATTAAGGACCAAAAATATAATGTTTGTTCAGTTCACTTTGTGGTGTTCAAGATAGTCGTACAACTCCACATGAAAAACAAAATATATAAATATCAAAACGATGATGTCGTATAGAGTACACGAGAAAAAGAATCTAATCCATAAAAGAGTACTACAACTCAGGAACACGTTTAATTCCCATGGAAATAACATGTCGTTCATGCTTATCTTGTCGTAATGGTTTAGTGAGAGGATCTGCTATATTATCATCTGTAGCAATCTTTTCTATCACTACCTCCTTTTGCTCCACGTAATCTCGGATTAGATGAGCTTTCCGTTGTACGTGTCTAGACTTGTTGCTAGACTTAGGCTCCTTAGCCTGGAAGATGGCACCTCTATTGTCGCAATAGATGGTGATCGGGTCATTCGATCTAGGCACTACAGATAGTCCTTGTAAGAATTGACGCATCCATATCGCTTCCTTTGCAGCTTCAGACGCGGTATAGAACTCGGACTCGATCGTAGAATGCCGTAACACTTTGTTTGGAACTCTTCCATAATCTGCAGCGCCATTAAGAGTAAAAACGAATCAGATCGAGATTTCGAGTCATCTCGATCCGTTTGGAAGCTAGCATCTCACAGAATCGGTTGCGCATAGCTTTTGATCGCCTCCATAAGTCAATGCCCAATCTTTAGTCCTCCGTAGGTACTTAAGAATGTTCTTGACAGCCATCCAATGTGATTCACCGGATCTTGTTGGAATCGACTTGTCATACTCAATGCATATGCCACGTCCGGACGTGTGCATATCATGGCATACATGATTGATCCTATAGCCGAAGCATAAGGAATCCGGGTCATGCGCTCTATCTCTTCCGGTGTCTTTGGTGCCTGAGACTTGCTCAAATGCACCCTTGGAGCCATAGGAAGAAACCCCTTTTTGGAGTTAGTCATGCTGAATCTCTCTAGAATCTTGTCTATATAAGACTCCTGACTGAGAGATAACATCCGACGTGATCTATCTCGATAGATACGGATGCCCAAAATTCTTTGTGCCTCACCCTGATCTTTCATCTGGAAATGGTTCTTCAACCATACTTTTACCGAAGTTAAGAGAGGTATGTCATTCCCAATCAGGAGTATGTCATCAACATACAATATTAGGAAGGCAATCTTGCTCCCACTCGACTTGATATATAGACATGGTTCCTCGACCGATCGAGTAAATCCATTTTCTTTTATCACTTGGTCGAAACGATGATTCCAACTCCGAGAAGCTTGCTTAAGTCCATAAATGGAACGCTTAAGCTTGCACACTTTCTTAAGATGTACAAGATCGATGAAACCTTCGGGTTGTACCATGTACAACTCTTCCTCCAAATAACCGTTTAAGAAGGCGGTTTTCACATCCATCTGCCAAATTTCATAGTCATGAAAAGCGGCAATCGCTAAGATAATCCGAATGGAACGCAAAGATGACTACGGGTGCAAAAATTTCATCGTAGTGCAAACCTGGCACTTGGGTGAAACCTTTAGCAACTAGTCGTGCTTTATAGATATCTTGTTGACCTTCCACAGAATGCTTTATCTTGTAAAGCCATTTGCATTGAAGGGGACGAACCTTAGCAGGCAAGTCAACAAGATCCCATACGTTGTTCTCATACATGGAGTCCATCTCGGATTGCATGGCCTCAAGCCATAGCTTTGAGTCGGAACTAGTCATGGCATCTTTATAGGTTGCAGGTTCACTACTCGTTAAGAGCAGAATGTCATCTATGTCATGTTCCTCGACCATACCAATGTAATGGGAGGAATATAGACTCTTCCCGACCTCCTAGGTTCCTCAGAATACTAACCGCAGTAGGGATTGAAGGAACCGGTTCCTCCAATGGTTGCTCGGCATTTGGTTCTGGAATCTCCGACAGCTCGAAGGTTCTATTACTCTTCGCGTTCTCGAGAAACTTCTTCTCTAAGAATGTCGCACTAGCCGCAACAAATACACGTTGTTCAGTTGGCGAATAGAAGTAATGACCAAATGTTCCTTTAGGATAACCTATAAAGTATGTCTTGACCGATCGCGGGCCGAGCTTATCCTCGTGTCTCCACTTGACATAAGCCTCGCAGCCCCAAACCCATATAAAGGACAAGTTGGGGACCGTTCCCTTCCATAGTTCATATGGAGTCTTGTCAACAGCTTTAGACGGACTTCGGTTAAGTATTAGAGCAAACGGTGATGTAAGAGCATAACCCCACAATGAATCGTGCAATACGGTGTGACTCATCATGGATCGAACCATATCAAGTAGTGTTCTATTTCTCCGTTCGGACACACCATTCAACTGAGGTGTTCCGGTGGAGTTAATCGTAAGACAATCCCACAAAGTCCTTAAGGTGTTGATCAAACTCGTGTGAAAGATACTCGCCACCACGGCCTGATCGTAGTGTTTTAATCTTTCTACCCAGTTGGTTCTGACCCGATTCTCGGTATTCTTTGAATTTCTCAAAGGACTCACTTTTATGCTTCATCAAGTAGACATAGCCATATCTACTTAAATCGTCCGTGAAAGTGATGAAATACCTATAGCCTTCTCGTGCGGTGATTGACATAGGTCCACACACATCCGTATGTATGAGTCCTAATAGGGTCAGCCGCGCATTCCAACACCTTTGAAGGAAATTCGAGTCATCTTACCAATGAGACATGATTCACACGTGCCAAATGATTCAAAATCAAAGGCCGAGATAGCTCCATTCTGTATGAGCTGTTTAACGCGTTTCTCATTAATGTGTCCCATACGGCAGTGCCATAGATAAGTTTGATCTTTGTCACCAACCTTTAACTTTTTATTCATTACGTGCAATATTTCAGTGGTCTGATCTAAAATATAAATTCCATTCATGGAGACTGCCTTGCCATAAATCATATCGTGTAATGAGAAAATACAGCTATTATTATCTATTACAAATGAAAAACCAAGTTTGTCAAGTGCAGAAACTGAAATAATGTTTTTAGATAGACTGGGTACATAATAACAGTTATATAAAAATAACTCAAATCCGCTAGGAAGCTGGATCACATATGTTCCCTCGAGGCAGACCACTCGTGCTCCATTTCCACACGCAGTCCACCTCACCTTTTACGAGGGGTTCGATGTTTTGAGCCCCCGCACATGATTGCATAGATGAGAACCACAACCAGTATCTAGTACCCAAGTTCCGTAACTTGCATGGTTAATCTCAATCATATGAACAAAAGTAGAAGAAGAAGAAGAAGACATACCAACAGGAGTAACGCGACCTGCTTTTATGTCCTCATGGTATACAGGACATGTACGCCTCCAATGCCCAGTCTTGTGGCAATGATGGCATTCCATGTTACCGGTCTTGCTCTTTGTCGCGCCTAGTGAGGTGCTCGACTCACCAGGCCCACTCTTACCCGATCCCGACTTCTTAAACTTCGCTTACCTCGCTAGGTCCGCCCGAGCTTTGCCCTTACCCTTGCCCTTGTTTGACACAACGAGAACATCCTGTTTCGGCTCCCACTAAACATCATGTCCTTCTCGGTCCTGCACGCGAGAAGGGAGTGTAGTGCATGAGGACTTTTCTTCAAATCATTCATATAGTAATTGGCTCTAAAGAGCGCAAAACCATCGTGGAGTGAATGAAGCATGCGGTCAATCACGATGTTCTCGCCGATTTTACAATCAAGCGCCTCCAGTTTCTCGACATTCTCAATCATGCTGAGAATGTGTGGACTAACCGGTTGGCCCCTTCCGGAGTTTCGCCTCAAAGAAGCGAAGGGTATGCTCATAGGTCACGATTCTCGGTGCTTTCGAGAATTCCTTAGTGAGCGTGGTGAAAATCTTGTTTGCACCTTGGGCTATGAAGCGTTTCTGCAAATTGGATTCCATTGCAAAAATGAGTACGTTCTTTATCGCACCCGCTTCCATGACGAAATCGCTATACGTGGCGATCTCGTTAGCTCCAGCCGTGGGGCCTGGGTTTGGCGGGATGGGCTCTATCAGATATTTGAGCTTCCCGTCGCAATGGCAAAGCATTCCGTAATGCCGCCTCCCGGTCCGCGAAGTTTGATCCATCATTCTTTGATCGAGTAGACCGATTCATCCGATTCATGAAGATCCGAAGCCAGGACTCACGATCCAATGTGGCACTTGGCATTGGGTCGTCCGTACGGCCAGCCATTTTGTTATTAGCAGTTTAAATGATCGTGTTCTACACTGAAAAAGAAAGAAAAACAAAACAAAATAAGCAACTCATCGAGGTGATTTAAGTCTAATTAAAATTCATTTTAACGTGTAGACTCATTGCACTTGTATAATCGATCTACCTCAAGAATTATACAAATGATCCCAAGACTCAATTTCCGTAAATTGATAAGCCAACTGTTTGGCTAGTTCTACCGTTAGAACTCTTGGTCGATAGATTTCCGTAAATCCTATCTTTAGTCCACCATAATCACAGGATCGTACGAGTGACCATAGTGTTGAGATAAAATAGGTCAATCAGTTCCAACTTACCCGATGTAGAAGGGGTCATATTATGCCTACCGACGAAGAAGGGATTCATTGGAGTTTGACCTATAAAGACTATTCTCAATTTTTGGTTATACGAGGAAGATCCCATCAACTTAGTTTTAATTCATTTAAAGTGAACGAAAATCTAGCATTACGTGAGTGAATTAACTTAGGTGATGGCTTTTTAAGTCCGTGTGACATCTGTATGTCATAGAAAACTAACGCGTAACCTCTATATGAGTCAGTTTTCATGCAAATATTAGGTGGTTTGGTTTTAGGCGGAAAATGATGCAAACTATCGTTACGATGAAAAACATAAAAAAAACAAAACGTAAATAAAAGTCCTAGTGTGGCCTATCCTAGCAAGATAAACATAATACAACTTTGGAATCCACCGTTGGACCCGAGAAGCTTGTCTTGATGTTCCATCTTGATCCATGCAGCGGGAGTGAGCATCCGATCTCCATCTTTGGTCTTCTCAAAATTACAATTTAAAATTTACAAAATATAAACCTATTTACATTCTAAATTAAAACTGTAATTACAAGGAAAAATCCAAAACGGAGATGCGAGATCTCAAAATACAACCAAGACCGTGTTCCATCATTACGGTAACACGTTCTACTAAGGCCACACTAAGTTACAACCGTTTGTAAAATTAAATACGTAATAAATACATTCATGGCATTCAAGAGTAACGATAAATAAAAGATGCATCAACTAAAACAAAAAATATCCGTGACATGATTCCGTAATTATGTTAAATTTATCCAAACCACCTTTTAACGCTTAAAATTATATGACAAAACCGCTTTTATCAACTTAATTTTAATCCATTACAATCCGTTACTTTAAACCGCTTTAAAATAACTAAATGGTACGTGTGTGAACCGTTTCACAATCAAGCGAGTGCACAAAATCCGTATTATGTACATATTATGGCCGAAAAAAAGAAAAAAATTAAAAAAAAACACGAATTGTTTTTTTTTTTTCTTTTCAGCGCGGCACTAAAAAAACGATTTGACAAAAACAAAACCAATTGCAATTTTGACCTAATCCGTATTAAATTAAAACTTCAATTGACAAAACCTTAAACATATTGGTATAATAATCGTTTATAATAACAATATGCAAAAACAAAACGAAAACAAAACCAATCGATCGAGACACAAAAGTCCTCGATCGAATGATCAGCCGTGAGCATGCATGTCACGGTTTTCAAGGTAAAAAAAATATCGATTCAAATCGTTTTATGAAAATCACGATGAAAAATTTACGTGGCCTCGCTCTGATACCACTTGTAGGGTAATATCCGTATAAAACCCCTTAAAATTAAGGACTATAACGTAATTTATCATGTGATTAATGGTCATAAACGAAAAACAAGAGAAACGATAAAAGAATAAGAATCAACCTCGGGTCCTGTGCAAATCGGCCTAAGAACAGAAATCAACGTAGATTTCCTCCTAATTGTTGCACCCAAGATTGTCTGAGACTATGCCCCTTGTGCTAAAAATTGCTCTCTAATTGCCTTGCAATATTGAGAGAGCTTTTGTGAGTTTTCTGATGTGAGATCTAGAATTTCAGAGAAAAAGGCTCCAAAACCCTAATTTTTCTTCAAATGAGAATGATTAGGTCAAAAGGAGAGAAGGACTCTCCTTTTGTTCTACTCGGTCGACCGAGTGCTAAGGGAGGGAGTGGGCTTTCCACTTTCTCCTTATTTAACTCGTGGTCCGACTCTTTTGCTAAATGTATATGACGGGTTTTAATCATAAATTGTTATCCGTTATCGGATATTAAAATATCGACTAATAACATGAATCAGTCGACATGTTAATACTTGTCCGACAATGACAATATTGTATAATTAATCAATTCAATATACATTAATTAAATATAACCGTTTATATTCAATTTACGAATTAACCGCTTAATTCACCTTAGCCAGTATTATTTAATCCGTATTAAATAAATATCTCAACATCGCGTTTGACTAATTATTAGTCAATAACTCCGACTAACCGCTTAGTCATATTAGGCATCAACATGACTGTATTTTCATACCGTCACATCTCTCAAACGTATCCTATAGGTGTGACTTTTAGGGACCAGTTGATCACCGCCATCTGTATGACAATAACGTCAAACTTATCTAGAAAGCCAACCGTTATTGATAAACGTGGACCAACTGATAATAATACAAAAGTATACCCTTTCATCCTTTTAGAGATTTATATATCATTGCACTAACTGTGGAGGACACCAGCCCCAACAAGCTCCCACTTGTCCGTACAAGTGTACGTGCAATAACGTTATCCGCACTAACTGGAGGACACCGGCTCCAACAGAGATTTCACTCGATCGAGCACTAGCAGGCTCTCGATTGAGGTCTTCATTATCAGCAATAGTCGATCGAGCAAAAATGCCACTCGATCGAACTCTTTCTTCAGCAATATCACTCGATCGAGTGGTTTGGACTTCTCGATCGAGCTATTCATTTTCCTGTTCACTCGATCGAACAACATTTTCACTCGATCGAGTCCTTTCTTCATATGTTTTCCTCGATCGACCCCCAGAAACTAGTCGATCGAGTATTTTCTTCGTTGTCATCTCGTTTTCATCAACAGTAACCCGTTCATCAGCGGTAATACTCTTCCTTGGGTCTGAATTCAACAGCTCGGGTCCCTCATATGAACGACCGCTTCTCAGATTTATTAAATTCACCGTCTCATGTGGATTCTTATCGACTTGTGATGGCAAATGACCCTGCTTCCTCGTGGACTAGTTCGCGGCTAATTGGGCAACTTGAGTTTCAAGTGACTTCATGGATGCTTCTTTTTGTTGGTCACTTAATTGTCATTGCTTTGTCAATGATTTCAACATCGTCTTCAATTCAGATAGCTCACTTACCCCACCTGAAGATGATGCACCTTGATTGGGAGGAGGAAAGGAATGAGGCTTTTGGAAGCCTTGTTGAGCCTTATGAGGAGGGACATATGGTTGCTGCTGCTGCGGTGGAGGAGTAGGATTGAGCACATTTTGACTTGTCCACCTCAAAATGGGATGGACTGCCCCCTTGGTTATTATAGTAGGAACCCCCTCCTTGCCTGTATTGTTGGAAGGCAAGGACCTGTGCCTTCTCTGTAAGACAGTCAATAGCTGTATGACCGTCATTGCTCCCACACCTCTCACATATGACGGTGTCCTGTCTAGTAAGCAAATGAACCGTCTGAGGCTCCCCAGCCGATTGCAGATCCAATCTATCAAAATGGGCATTCATGGCTTCCAGCTGAGCCACTACTTCCTTATCAACTGAATGAACTGTTCTAATACCGTCCCGTGGGTTTCCATATTCAGCATAATGGGTCGCCATCTCCTCAATGATGCCCCATCCCTTATCATCGTCAATATTCTTCTGAAATCTACCATTGGGTGAGGCGTCCAGAATAGCTCTATGGTCGTCATATAACCCATTATAGAATTGGTTACATAGAAACCATTGATCAAACCCATGATGAGGAAGAGACCTCACTAATTTCTTGAACCGGCACCAGGCTTCATAAAATGTCTCATTGGGTGCCTGCTTGAAACTGGTTATCTTTCCCCTCAGCTGATTAGTGCGATGCGGAGAGAAATACCTTTCATAAAAAGCAAGAGCTAGGGTCTCCCAATTCGTGATCCTGGCAGCCGTGCGGTCCAAGTCGGTCAGCCACTCCCTGGCTGAGTCAGTCAAAGAAAAAGGAAACAGCACCTCCTTAATCTTATCTTGAGTTACCCCCTTTGTGGCGGGGATAGTAGAACAGTAGTCCGTAAAGACCTCCATATGCTTCCTCGGGTCTTCACCTGCAACACCTCTAAAGAGATTTCTCTCCACCAGATTGATATAAGACGGACGGATGTCAAAAGTATTGCCATCCTCAGTATGGATATTGAAACCCTTGGGAATAGATGATGCTTTAGGCTGCGAATAACTTGCAATATTCGGCATCTTTACTGGTTGGTTTACAGAACTGAGATTGTCTTCTCATAAAGACCGGTCTTCTGTAAATATGAAATGTTGAAGCTCGGGTTCGAAAGTACTCAAGTCTTCCTTTCGTGATTCTCTTTGCAGACGGAGTCTATGCCTAAACAGTCGCTCTGGCTCAGAATCAGCTGAAACTAACTCCGACCTGTTTGACCTGGGCATACACAACACTAAAAGAGATAAATGAGAACTGCCTCAAGGAATAAAAATTCCCTGAGACGGATAAAAATAAACGAAACAAAAATAGATAGGGTTATTGCCTCCCCGGCAACGGCGCCAAAATTTGACAGGGCAGTCGTACACCTATCAAAAATAACCAATTAAACTAACTATATAGCTAGGGAAGTCGGGTCGATCTCCACAGGGAGGCAAGATATCTGTAAAAGGTCCGTCTATCTGGTCACAAAATGGGGGTTTGTAAATCGGTTTTCTAAACTAAAAAGGCTTAAAGGAAGGAGAAATAAATGAGAGCAATAAAAAGGGCAGAAAACACGGATAAGAATATCAATAAAGAGAGAACATGTCGGGATTTCGGTTCACTACGGTAGCCTAATGACTCAACTGCAAATAGTCTAGATAACTCATTGTGAGACGGATGTTGAAAGGTCCTTCCGGTCCACTTTCTATCCTAGATTTCCACTAACTTAACTTCCGTCCTCGTCAGGGTAGTCTACTGTTCATAGCAGGTCTATTTAGTCCAATCTTTCGATCCATGATTAAATTTAACCAGATTAAAGGGTAACTTAGAAGCGTGCACTCAACTAAGTCGGTAAATACAATTAAATTGCCATGGGTACAAGATCTCACAAATAAGTCATCTAGCCTATTCGCTACATCGTCACAATTCTACCATATATCCCCTAGTCCCAACATGAATTAAATTAGCTACTCATACTATCAATATTGTGAAGATTAATAATAATGAATGAACTAATAGTAAGCATATTGAAATTATAATAAAATTGCATAAACAAAGATTAGGGCAGAAATTAAGGAATAGAGAAACAAGTAATTTAAAGCAACTAATAATGAAATCAAGATTAAAAGAAGAGAAGGATTACAATCGCGAGAATTCCGGCGTAAAGAACAACGAGATCCAAGCAAAATAACCCGAAAACAAAAGTTACAGTGAAAGAGTTTAGGGAAAAGAGAAAGCAGCGTTCAAGAGTATTTAGCAGTGAAAGATGGATAAGAAGATGTCAATGACCTAATTAACTCACGCTTAAATAGAGATTAACTAAGTCCATAAACTAAAATAAGTAACATAGACTAATTAAGGCCCGTGAAACCCTAATCCACTCGATCGAGCAGTTTGAAACAACTCGATCGAGTACTTCAGCCAGCAAACCATTCGATCGAGTAGAAATATCACTCGATCGAGTAACCTCGATTTTCAGCAATTCGATCGAGTACAACAGATTGCTCGATCGACCTCCTCAGCTTGTGAAACCACTCGATCGACCAAGAAAGGCCTTCGATCGAGTGTTCTTCCTCCAAAACAGCTCCAAACTCGCTGTCGAATGCTTCGTGGACCATTCCTTCACGTATTCCAATGCAGTATCCCGCTCAGGAAATCCCGTCTCCTCAAAATGCATGCAAAACAGGACGAAAATGGTACGATTCTACTACTTTCACGTTCATTCCTGCAAATTAGACAAGACGAACCAAAGTAGCCATTTCGGGGTATAATGCAATATAAACAGTACAAAAGTACATGGAAATACGTGCAAAATAGGCTAAAAAGACTATACAAAATGCACGTATCATCTAACAACAAGCAATGGTGGATTACTAAGCGTGGGAAAAAGGCTAAATCTTCTTTAGAGGAGGAGGAAGAAGGAAGCTTAGATAATCTAATATAATTCTCATCTGATGATACTAAGGATGAAGTAGCATATTAGAGTCAGGCTGTGTATTGCTTCGTTCTTGGGGCAAATCCACCATGGGATGTTCTTCATGGCTACATTCATCGAATATGGGGAAAATATGGCATTGACAAGTTATCATTTCTTCCCAATGGAGTTTTTTTGGTAAGGTTCAAGGAAAATAAGGATAAGGATAAAGAGGCTATATTGAAAGCTGGCTACCATATGTTTGATAATAAGCCGCTTATTGTAAGACCTTGGATGGAGGACATTGAACTTACAAAGGAGGAGGTCAAAGTTGTCTCAGCATGGATTAGGTTACATGAGCTCCCATTGAGATTCTGGGGTAAATGCCTGCCTACCATAATGGATTGGTTGGTAAATTTGTTAAATCTGATCAAGCAACCAGTGAGAAGACAAGACTTGGGTTTGCCAGAGTAATGATTGAACTAAATGTTGGTCAGAAATGCCCTAAGCAAGTGAAATTCCTTGATGAATCAGGTAAAATTATTTCAATTAAAATTGAATATGAATGGAGGCCAAATGTATGCCTGAAATGCAAGGGTATTGGTCTTGTTAGTGATCAATGCAGGAAAACTGATATGGCAGCCAAGAAGAAACCTGTAACTAAGAAAGTGTGGAAACCTATTGAGCCAACTGCTACTAAACCTGTGACTGTACCTATGACAGAACCAATTGTTGAGACAATTGTTGATATCCCTGTGCAGGATACAAGTAGTGTTGTAGTAGTTATGATACTAGAGTCTACTCCTGTAAAGCAAGCCACTGAGAGGAACCTAGCAGTGGTGGTTTGCAGAGGACAGTAGGCAAGACATATTTACAGGCTCTAGATGGATCAGTAACCCCAAAATGTGGTATTGGTATAGGCACCCTCTCTCCAAAATCCTCCAATAAATAATTTAGGTTTTTGGAATGTTAGGGGCCTCAATAGTGTACATAAACAAAAAGAAGCAAAATGGTTTATTCACAATAAAGGAGCTGGCTTGTTTGGCTTGCTAAAACTAAAATAAATAATAATAATAATAATGTCTTTAATATTGCTAATATTATGCTGGATGGTTGGAGTATTACTATGAATTGTAGGTATCACAAAGGAGGTAGAGTGTGGATTTTATGGCAGCCAAATTTATTTGATGTGCAAATTCTGCAGTATGATGCGCAATTTATCCACACCAAGGTCTATTCCAGAGTTAACCAGCAAGCTTTCCACTTGACTATGAGATATGCCTTCAATGAGGGTAGTGATAGAGTAGATCTTTGGCGTAAGTTGGAACTTATCAATCTCCACTGTCCTGGACCATGGGCTCTTGCTGGGGATTTCAATACTGTTCTGTGTCCTGATGAGAGGGAGGGAGGTAATACCAAACAGGCTGATATGGATGACTTTATAAGATGTATGGGGATCTGTGGCATGACTGATATTACTTCCACTGGTGCTTTGTATACCTGGAATAATAAACAAGACCCTAACTCCAGGATTTACAGTAGATTGGATAGGTTTCTGGTTAATCAAGCTTGGCTAGATATCTTTCCTGATATAGTGGCTCACTTCTATCCTGAAGGTCTTTTTGATCATTGCCCTTGCATTATTAGTAATGTTATCTTGGTACTTTAAAAAATGCCAGTTTTAAGTATTTCAATATGTGGGGGCAGGCACCTGGATTCATTGATAGAGTGAAGGGTGAATGGTGTAAGCAGTATGATGGCTACAAGATGTTTAGTGTAGTGAAGAGGTTGACAGGTCTGAAACCTGTGCTCAAAATTTTAAATTCAGAGTGCTATTCTGATATAGAAAACAAGACAATTATTGCAGCAAATAATTTAGCCCAGCTTCAGCAGGATATTGTCAGGGATATATCAAATGCTGGTCTCGTTAACCATGAATTGACTGTTATTGCTGAGTTGAAAGCTTTAACTAAGGCACAAAACAGTTTCCTTCAACAGAAAGCTAAACTTCAATGGTTGGAGGATGGGATCAAAACACTGCATACTTCCATGGTGCTATTAAAAAGAGACAAATGAGAAATAAGGTTATACAAATTGAAGATCAACATGGGAAATTATGCACTGATAGTGATAGCGTTAAGATGGCATTTCTTGACTATTATAAAGATCTATTAGGCAGTAGGAAAACTACTAAGAATGTCAGAACTACTATCCTGAATCAAGGGCCTTGTTGTACTCAAGAGCAAGCTAATTCCCTTATGCTACCAGTCACAAATGAGGAAATCAAAGAAATATTTTTTGGAACTCCTATTGATAAATCCCCAGGTCCAGATGGATATACTAGTGGTTTCTTCAGAGATGCTTGGGATGTTGTTGGTCATGATATTTGTGCTGCAATTAAGGACTTCTTTTCCACTGCAAACTTCTGAATCAGATCAATGCTACAAATATCACTCTCATTCCCAAATGTGAGAGACCTACCTCTGTCAAACATTTTAGGCCTATTGCCTGTTGCAATATGATATATATAGTTATCTCAAAATTTCTTTGCAACAGACTTTCTATGGTTTTGCCTAATATTGTTCATGAGAATCAGGGTGCTTTTATTAAGGGCAGATCCATTATGTTGAATATTTGGATATGTCAAGACATAGTTAAGTTGTATAATAGAACAGCAGTGTCTCCTAGATGCGTGTTCAAAATTGATCTCCAAAAATCTTATGACACAGTTGAATGGGATTTTGTGGAAAGCCTAATGCTGGGTCTGAAGTTTCCTAAATTTTTCTGTCAGTAGGTTATGACTTGCATTAGAACAACTTCTTTCACTCTATCCCTGAATGGTAGTAGTTTTGGGTACTTCAAAGGGCAAAGAGGATTAAGACAAGGGTACCCTATTTCCCCCTTGATTTTTACTCTTTGTATGGACTATCTAACAAGAACCATCAAATATGCTACTACTAAATGGCCCTTCCAATGCCACCCCATTTGCAAAGAACTCAGGCTTACTCGTTTGATGTTTGCAGATGATCTCCTTCTGTTCTGCAAGGGGAATGTGTAAGAAATCTAGATCTCTTTACTAACATATTCATATATGTTTTTGTTAATTTAGTCATAAAATTAAATGATGATCTTATGCATGCAAACAATAAAATAGTTAAAGAAGAAATCTTCATTCTTACATTGTTATTTTCGGATCAAAGGGCACAAAAGAGTTCTCCTACTCTCTTGTTCTTGAGCTCTCCTTAAATGGATGAACAAAGGACTCAAATATAGAATCCCTCCCAAGGAATGATACCCAAGATATACCCTTAATAAAATTAATATTATCAATACTAGAATAACATTAATTTAAATGAAATGACCCAAAATATTTTTGGTCCTCTCTAGTTTTCGGTTAAGAGGAGGAAGAAGGAGGAAGAGAATATTTTTATCTCTCTAAAAATATTTTTGATGAATGAAAAATGAATGAATTATCTTTTGCATGTAGTGAATAATCATCTTATTGAGCAAAAGACCCTTGGCTCTTTACAAGGGAAAACCGGGTAGGGGGTGGGAGGAAGGCCAATGCATGAGCTTGGTGCTCTTCAACAGAGACACTAGGTTTGCATGCCTAGTTATAGAAAATAATCATATTTTCCACTATCTTAATTAACACAATATATATTGTTAATCACACCCAATATTTCAGTCCATTAGGAAATAAAATGGATTCCATTTTATTTTTGTCAATTTGTCAATTTGTCACATGTCACATGTCATGTAAAATTGTTATGTATTTTTAACATATTAAAAATCAACGCATTAATAAAAATACGTCATATACAAAATCGACTTAGTAATTCACAATTACTTGTACCAAAATAATTTACCATTTATAAATCACAACATCTTGTATTTATAATAATTCATTCAGTTTCAATTGTTTCCTTAAACAATAATTTCATCCAAGTAATAAAACAATTCGATCACTTAGACCGTATCTTATTTAATCAGATTATAATGAGATACGTAAATTTTACTTCCAAAATCGTCCGTCAATTTTCAAGTAATTTATTTAACTCGTAACGTTATACGATCAATTAAATGATCAATTAAGAGTAATATCCTTTAGGTATGACCTAGGGGATCAACTGATCACCACCGTCGCACGACAGTAATGTCAAACTCTAGTCAGCCAATCATTACCGATATGTGTGGACCAGTTGACAGTAAAATATTACTTCCCAATTGTATTCTTTAAAATGAGACTTAAACATGTGATCATCATGATCAACAGTTGTGATCGCATTATTGTCGGAGGACACATATTCCAACAATCTCCCACTTGTCCTCGACAAGTGTGCGTCACCAATTCTCTTGTCCTATTACTATCTCCCACTCAATGCAAGGTGTCTTTCAGGTCCTACTTACAAGTGATCATATCGAGAGTGGTTTCCTCGATCTGGAGAATAACTGATTGACCGGATTTATCCATCATGGATACATTCCGAGCGTGGCCACGCATTTTCAGTTCATTACTCCTCGAGTGGCCCTGAGATATTGTTATAACCCTGACTAGGGGTGGACAATTCCTATCGCACTCATTCCCTTCGACTAGCCACAGCCATCATAACCCAAAATGTGCCCATTTGACCCCATTTACGAAGGTCGTAGTAACACAAATCAAAGTTAATCTGAAACTGTGCCATCTTAGGTGAATAGTCTTTAGTCAAAAGAATTGACTCATTAGAATACTATAGTAGCTCTCACCACGACCAGGCTATATAAATTTGCCAGAACTCTATAAGCGGTCATAAGGCCCGACAAAATGTTCCTAACGACAATGTCATGTGATCGACTAGTCATCTCACATGACTCTATGGCACTTGAACTTGCCATCAATCGCATCACACTCTAGTCACTTCGAGACGTCACCTCATATAAGTGACTACGGGCTAATACTATGTTAATTCGTGTTCACTTTAACGGGGTTCAATTGTCACTACAACCCGTTTGGATGTAACAATGTATAAATTTAAAGATAAAAACAAATGTGATTATGAACATGAACAAAAACAACACTTTTATTTCATTTTAAAATCTAACAAAAACTTGGTACACGTTTAAGTCCCATGGACGCAACATGTCCATCATGCTTGGCCTGCGATAAAGGCTTGGTGAGCGGATCGACTATGTTGTCATCCGTCCCAACCTTACAAATCGCAATTTCCTTTCTTTCAAGGAAATCTCTTATTACATGATATTTTCTAAGTACATGTCTAGATCTATTACTAGACTTTGGCTCTTTAGCTTGGAAGATCGTCCCACTATTATCACAATAGAGAGTGATGGGATCATTGGCGGTAGGTACTACTTTTAGACCTTCCGTGAATTGCCTGATCCAAACGACTTCCTTGGCGAGCTTCCGATCGATGCGCAATGTACTCGACCTCCGTTGTTGAATCCGCGATTCTGACTTCCTTGAAGCTTCTCCAGCTTACGGCACCACTATTGAGCATGAAAACGAAACCAGCTTGTGATTTCATGTCATCTCTATCCGTTTGAAAACTCGAGTCCGTGTATCCATTAACACGTAGCTCAGTGTCTCCTCTAAACACTAGGATATAATCCTTAGTTCTTCTCAAGTACTTAAGGATGTTCTTGACGGCTGTCCAGTGACTCTCACCTGGATTTCCTTGATATCTACTCGTCATGCTCAAGGCATACGAGACATTAGGACGTGTGCATATCATGGCATACATGATTGATCCAACAGCGGAAGCATAAGGGATCATCTTCATGCGTTCAACATCATGGGGTTCGGAGGGAGATTGAGTCTTGCTCAATATCGTCCCGGTTACCATAGGTACCAATCCCCTTTTGGATTTGTCCATGCTGAACCGTCGAAGAATTTTATCAACATAAGACTCTTGACTTAGTGCCAATATCCTCTTGGATCTATCTCTATAGATCCGGATACCTAATTTGCGTTGTGCTTCTCCTAAATCCTTCATTTGGAAGTGGTTACCTAACCACTTCTTAACAGAAGACAACATCGGAATATCATTTCCAATGAGTAGTATGTCATCGACATACAAGATTAGGAACACAACATTGCTCCCACTAAATTTCATGTATAAACATGGTTCCTCAACACTTCGAGTGAAACCATTCTCCTTTATAACATGATTGAATCGATGATTCCAACTTCTAGATGCTTGCTTAAGACCATAAATGGATCTCTTAAGTTTGCACACTTTGTTAGGATTTTTAGAATCAACAAAACCTTCGGGTTGTATCATGTACACCTCCTCTTCTAAATGCCCATTTAGAAAAGCGGTTTTGACATCCATTTGCCATATTTCATAATCATGAAACGCGGCGATCGCTAACAAAATCCGTATGGATCTTAGCATGGCTACGGGGGCGAAGGTCTCATCATAATGGAGACCTTGGACTAGGGTAAATCCTTTTGCCACTAGCCTAGCTTTGTAGACATCATCATGTCCCTCTATGCCATTCTTGATTTTGAATATCCATTTGCATTGAAGAGGTCTTGCCCCTTTAGGCAAATCTACTAAGTCCCAAACATGGTTTTCATGCATAGAATCCATTTCGGACTTCATGGCTTCAAGCCACAAGTAGGAATTAGGACTAGAGATTGCGGCCTTGTAGGTGGCGGGCTCGTCACTATCTATAAGCAACACATCGAGCGTTCCATCTTCTTCGATAAGTCCCACATATCGATCGGGATGGCGTATAACACGACTCGTTCTTCTAAGTGGAGGAGAGACAACCGTGTTAGACGACGAAGGAACATCTTCTTGCTTCTCTATTTCGGTTTGTGGCTCTTGAACTTCATCGAGTTCAAAATTTCTCCCACTCTGTCTCTTAGAAATAAATTGACTTTCTAAGAAGACAGCCTCGCAAGACACAAACACTTTGTTTTCTTGAGGTTTGTAGAAGTAGTATCCTCGAGAGTTCGAGGGGTAACCTACAAAGGTGCATTTTTCGGATCTTGGGGCAAGCTTGTTGTCGGTTTTTGCCTTGACGTAAGCATCACATCCCCAAATCCTCATATAGGATATATTGGGAACTTTTCCCGTCCACATCTCATATGGAGTCTTTTCGGTGGACTTAGTGGGACTATTGTTCAAAGATCTAATTGCGGTTTGAATCGCAAATCCCCAAAACGAGTTTGGTAAATCGATTTGACTCATCATTGATCGAACCATATCAAGTAGGGTTCGATTTCTCCTTGCGGCAACACCATTGAGTTGTGGTGTTCCGGGTGGAGAAAGTTGTGATATAATACCACAACCTTTCAAGTGTGAATCGAATTCAAGACTAAGATATTCTCCACCACGATCGGAACGTAGTGCTTTTATCTTTTTGTCCAATTGGTTCTCTACTTTGTTTTGAAATTCCTTGAATTTCTCAAACACTTCACTCTTATGTTTCATTAAATAGACATACCCATGTCTACTCAAGTCGTCGGTGAAGGTTATGAAGTAGTCATAATTTCCTCGAGCGGTGATACTCATTGGTCCACATACATCAGTGTGTATGAGTCCTAATAGTTCACTATCTCGTGTCCCTTTACCACTAAAAGGATTACGAGTCATTTTGCCAAGAAGGCAATATTTGCATGTTCCATATGATTGATAATCAAATGGTGTAATCACATTACTTGAAATTAATCTTTTAATGCGATTCTCATTTATGTGACCTAATCGACAATGCCAAATGAACGCTTCACTTGGGTCACTTGATTTGAGTTTCTTTGATTGAATGTTATAGATATCATTAGTCGGATTTGAGGTCTCTAAAATGTAAATGCCATTGATGGAAGAAGCTTGGCCTATAACCAAATCATTCCTTGAAATAGTACAACGATTGTTCTTAATGACAAAACAAAAACCGTCCATGTCTAGCATGGCGATTGAAATAATGTTTTTAGAGAGTGTAGGCACATAAAAACAATTATGTAAATACAACTCAAATCCGTTAGGCAAAGCTAAAACATAAGTTCCTTTGGATTCGGCCGCTACTCGAGCTCCATTTCCAAGGCGTAGATCCACATCTCCTTTGCTAAGCCTCTTCACGTCTCTTAAACCCTGTAAATGATTACAAAGGTGAGAACCACAACCGGTATCCAGTACCCATGTCGTAGTGGAAGTATAATTTATATCAATAACATAAATTTCCTTAGGAATTTTACCTTTTGGAGTGATGAGTCCTTCCCTTATATTTCGCAAATATACGGGACAATTCCTAAGCCAATGTCCCATGCCATAGCAATAATGGCACTCATCATTAACTTGCTTGAAGTTTTTGACTTTCTTTCCCTTCTTCTTGAACCTTTTGCCCTTTGAAGCAAGTACTTGATTGCTTGAGCTCCCACTAGTTTTGGCATCTTTATCTTCCAGAGACAAAGATCCTATAGATTGTATGAGGTGGTCTTCCTGAGACGGGCTCACACGGGATCTAGTGGTAGTGGGTGGTCTAGTAGAAGTGATGAAGTTAAGGTTTCCATCCGAACCTATCCCAAAATGAAGTTCTCTAGTAGTGTCGAAATCATTGTTGGAGCAAACGTCGTCAAAAACTTTGTGGTATGACTCAATAGTTATTGGTGCGGTAGCGTTTGATGGATTCATTGTAATGAACTACAAGTATGGAGGAAAGGAAATATTAACATTTGTCTTTTAAATCATACTTGTAAATAAATTAACAAGATATGAGCATTTATATAGTGACCTCTACCCAACTATCATAAATGATTCCAAGATCCAAATTCATATTAACTTGGGCACGGTAGGGCCGATGAAACCCTTATCAATATAACTCGGTGGATTAACGCTTTAATCGATTCTACTTCTAGAATTCTTGGTCGATAAAATTACATTAACTTTTATCTTTAGCCCGGAACACATGCGACTACGGTCACGAATACTTCCGTTGAGTTCAATCCAAATTTCGAATAAATGTGTCCATGATCCAAATCCACATCAACTTGGGCACGGTATGGCCGATGAAACCCTTATCAACATGAATTCGGTGGATAGACATTTATCACCCACTTCCCCTACGTAACAAGGTTTGTACCCCGGTAGGGCCGAGTGCACTCCCTCACGAAATAGGTTTTCATGGTTTCTACTACTTGGTAAGGCTAAGTCTCAATTAATTATTTTAGCGAGAGGTCATGTCAATTTATTATCTATCACGTTTTAAGTGAACTAAAGCGGTGAACTACGATAATTCTAATTGACACGGTCGAAATACTCGATTAAATGATAATGCATGTTTTAGTTATGGCGATTTAGCGATGCATGCGACATATAATAAAATGCAAAGCATAAAATAAATCCTAGTATGGCCTTCCTAAAATAGAAAAACTATTTAACTATTACATATTCGGAAACCAACTCCATTGGTCCCTTGAACTTCGGTTGAGGCACGCATCTCGAGGTAACACCGTCTTTATGTATCGTCGTCTTGAATGAATCCGTCTTCAAGGAACTCCGGTATAAATAAAATACATAACAAATTACATAATTTCCTATTATACATTTGTAATTAAAATAAAATAAATCTATTAAATTACAAAACGGTGATACGAGATCACAATAAAATTACAACCGAATTGATATTCCCATACATTTCGGGTAATACCAATTAAAAACTAAGGCCATACTAAGTAAAAATTACATAAAATAAAATTATGACAATCATAAAGAAAATGCAGCATTATAATATGTATAAACATGCCCAATTTTATGCTAAATCGCCTTTAAGTAGCCAACATCGTATATTTTAATCGGTTTTTACGGATTTGCGTGATTCAACGTTTTATAATCACAAAAATACATAAATTCATATTTATGCACAAGTTAATTACCCTAACCTCTTAGGACTCAAAATTAGTCTTCACTAACTATTTGACCATAATTAACTCATATTTCTAAAATTTGTTCATTAATGGACCTAAAATTACAATAAAAAATGTTATAAACTTCAAATAAATCACAAAAATTCCAAATGAATTCAAAATTCAAAATTTAAACTTATGAACATTCTGGAAAAACACCATGACACTCATAATGTTCAAAAAACTTAGGTTAAATATTTCGAAATTTATCCGGAAAAACAATGTTGCGGTTTATCGGTTTTAACAAAAATAATCATAAAAACATGAGAAAAATTATATTCATCAACATTTCAATTTTAGATCTGAAAAAGATAATAAAATGCAATATATGAAGTTTTTCCTTAGTCAGGAGTATGTTTTAGCAATATTTCACTAATTAAGTCACTATTTATGCTATTTTTCTTCAAAAAAAATCATAAATCATGCAAAAAGACTTCAATATAGCCTATTATTTTACACACATCTTGTAAAATTGCATGTGACAACATACTAAATTTCTATGACCAGATTCCAAATTTATCTCATATTAACCTATTTTTCATCTAAATCCGATTTTAAATATGAAAAATCCATATTTCGAGCATAAGAAGTCCAAAAATTATGAAACTTTACAGGTAATCTCAAAATAAAACATGTGATAACATATACAAAAATCACTGGAAAATTCGAAGTTTAGCTAATTTTAGTCCGAAAATGACATTTTATTCATAAAATCACATTTTTAATGTCATTATAGTATAAGATGGACAATAAAAATCCATAAAATAACCAAAATATCCTAAAAAAATTTTAGGACCAGAAACTTTAACATGCATAAATTAATTTCGTGATATATCATAATAACACAAATTTACAAGTTTTATATGTTAATCGTATAACTCGGAAAAACTTTTAACCGATTTGCATGCAAACAACCAAGGCTCTTGATACCGCTTGTTAGAAATCTAGATCTGTTTACTAACATATTCATATATGTTTTTGTTAATTTAGTCATAAAATTAAATGGTGATCTTATGCATGCAAACAATAAAATAGTTAAAGAAGAAATCTTCATTCTTACATTGTTATTTTCGGATCAAAGGGCACAAAAGAGTTCTCCTACTCTCTTGTTCTTGAGCTCTCCTTAAATGGATGAACAAAGGACTCAAATATAGAATCCCTCCCAAGGAATGATACCCAAGATATACCCTTAATAAAATTAATATTATCAATACTAGAATAACATTAATTTAAATGAAATGACCCAAAATATTTTTGGTCCTCTCTAGTTTTCGGTTAAGAGGAGGAAGAAGGAGGAAGAAAATATTTTTATCTCTCTAAAAATATTTTTGATGAATGAAAAATGAATGAATTATCTTTTGCATGTAGTGAATAATCATCTTATTGAGCAAAAGACCCTTGGCTCTTTACAAGGGAAAACCGGGTAGGGGGTGGGAGGAAGGCCAATGCATGAGCTTGGTGCTCTTCACAAGGGACACTATGTTTGCATGCCTAGTTATAGAAAATAATCATATTTTCCACTATCTTAATTAACACAATATATATTGTTAATCACACCCAATATTTCGGTCCATTAGGAGATAAAATGGATTCCATTTTATTTTTGTCAATTTATCAATTTGTCACATGTCACATGTCATGTAAAATTGTTATGTATTTTTAACATATTAAAAATCAACGCATTAATAAAAATACGTCATATACAAAATCGACTTAGTAATTCACAATTACTTGTACCAAAATAATTTACCATTTATAAATCACAACATCTTGTATTTATAATAATTCATTCAGTTTCAATTGTTTCCTTAAACAATAATTTCATCCAAGTAAAAACAATTCGATCACTTAGACCGTATCTTATTTAATCAGATTATAATGAGATACGTAAATTTTACTTCCAAAATCGTCCGTCAATTTTCAAGTAATTTAATTAACTCGTAACGTTATACGATCAATTAAATAATCAATTAAGAGTAATATCCTTTAGGTATGACCTAGGGGATCAACTGATCACCACCGTCGCACGACAGTAATGTCAAACTCTAGTCAACCAATCATTACCGATATGTGTGGACCAGTTGACAGTAAAATATTACTTCCCAATTGTATTCTTTAAAATGAGACTTAAACATGTGATCATCATGATCAACAGTTGTGATCGCATTATTGTCGGAGGACACATATTCCAACAGAATGATCAGTCTGTGATGCTGCTCCTTAGAGCTTTCTCCACTTTCTGTAAAGCATCAGGTTTATCTATGAATAATTCTAAGTCTGAGGTGTTCTTTAATGGAATGGCTACAACTTTGAAGGAAGATATCAAGCAGGTGACTGGTTTTTATTGAGGGACAGATGCCTTTCAGGTATCTGGGTGTCCCAATCAAGCCTAGCAGGCTCACAAAGAAGGAATGCAATATTCTAGCTGAGAAAATGGTTAACAGGATAAGGAGTCTTGGAGCAAAAAAATTATCTTATGCTGGTACACTCACACTTATCAACTCTGTCTTAAATACTCTGTATTCCTACTGGTCTAACATTTTCATTCTCCCCAAGAGTGTCATTAGAAGAATAGAGTCCATCTGCAGGAATTATTTGTGGGATGGCAGTGCTGAATTCCATAGGGTGCCTCTGGTAGGATGGGATACAGTCACATTACCAAAAACAGAAGGAGGATTTGGCATCAAGAAAGCTGAAATTTGGAATGTTGCTATTGTTGCTAAGCTGGTTGATTGGATTTACTCAAAGGCTGACAGGTTGTGGATCAAATGGATTAATCAAGTATACCTTAAACATTATGACTGACATACTTACAATCCCCCTACAGATGCTGCTTGGACCTGGAAGAGCATTTGTAAGGTTAAAGATCTAATGAAAGCTGCTTATAATGATGGGCAATGGCTACCTGATACTAAAGGGTACACTGTTAGAGGTGGATATGACTGGTTAAGATCACATCAAATCAAACCCTGGTGGTATAAATTAGTTTGGAATAGCTGGAATGTACTTAAACACTCCATCATTACTTGGATGATCATGCATAATGGGGTGAATACTCGTGAGAAACTATACAGACAAGGCTGCTGCATTTCTGATGCTTGCTGTATGTGTGAGAATGCACCTGAAACACAATCGCATCTCTTCTTTGACTGTGACTATAGTAAAGCCATTGTGTCCCTTATACAGGACTGGTGTGGATTCGGCATCTCTTTTTCTGGTGCCATGGCTGGTGGTTATGGCAATGTTGGTGTTAAAATGAAGGAACCTGTCTATGCCCTTGTTCTGAATACGTGTGTATATCATATTTGAGCTCAAAGGAACTCGGCCAGGATCAATGTCACACTGATGATGCCTTCTATGGTGGTTCAGAAGATAAAAGATGAGGTGGGGGCAAAGAATCAAGTTCAAGTGCAATGCTAAATTGAGTAGACAAGAGGAAACCTGGCTTTGTCAACTAGGAATTAGAATGTAAGGGTTTGGTTCCTTGTGGGATTCGAACCTGAAATTGCTTGGTTTTTATGTTGTCTTAATATTTTGGTTGCCTTGTAATTACTCTTTTCTTGATATATATATATATATATATATATATATATATATATATATATATATATATATATATATATATATATATATATATATATATATATATATATATATATATCTCACATTTCACCAAAAAAACAAGCAATGGTGTTTCACCAGGCCAATACAAGTCAACAAACAAAGGTAATGAATGAAGCGTTTTTACTCAAATATTCTAACAAACACTTCATATGAATGAAAGGGAAAACAAATTTCACAACAAATGCCCAATATATATAACTGTAATCAACCGACCAGAGAGACATCTCGGCCTTTTCTTCCTCTATCTCCTCTTCTATCATGCTTCCATGCTTCCACGACTCCTTTTGCTTGACCCAAACCTTCATCCTTGTCAAAATACCTATAAAATTTGTTGATAAAGTTGGTACTGGACCCTCCAATGTTTAAGAGGTACTGGAGAGGAGCTGAACTCACAAGGGAATATGATCCTCTCCAGTACCCTCAAAGTACTGGAGGGTCCAGTTGTTTTAACTGGACAGGATTGTTTTGTCCTTACAAATCTTGCGGCCCATATTATTTCATAATTACCATCATTATTTAAAAAAAATACACAAACATGGCTTCTTGCCTTCCTCTTCTATTCATCTATTCAACAATGGTGATGCTTGCCACCATCACAAATACCCACCCCCTGAGATCCCTTGAAAATCACCCTACAGTCACCTCTCCGTACCGTAATATTTTCCGAATTGTCTCACTGAACAGACACCACTACCCATCACATATTTCCACCTCTCCCATCACCAAACTACCACCGCCGATGCCAAATCCCTGTTCACACTGAGCATCCATTATTACCCATCACATATTTATGCTCTCATACTCGTTCGTCGTAATCATCACCATCAAAGAGTAGCTTACCACGTCGGAACAGTCTTGGATTTCCCTCTTAATTTGTGTCCTTCAAAGTTAAGTTTGATGATAGAGATGATGATGATGATTGATCATGTGATTGATTGTTGGCTATGGAATTTGAAGAAAATAAATGGAAGAAATAATGGAAATTGGGGACAATGAGTATAATCTAGATAAATTACAAGAAAAAATAGGAAGATAATATCCTGGCCCTTGATTTTTTATCTACCCACGTGTCACCTGATAAAGTTGGTACTGGACCCTCCAGTGTTTAAGAGGTACTGGAGAGGAGCTGAACTCACAAGGGAATAGGATCCTCTCCAACACCCTCAAAGTACTGGAGGGTCCAGTTGTTTTAAATGGACAAGATTGTTTTGTCCTTACAAATCTTGCGGCCCATATTATTTCATAATCACAATCATTATTTAAAAAAAATACACAAACATGGCTTCTTGCCTTCCTCTTCTATTCATCTATTCAATAATGGTGATGCTGGCCACCATCACAAATACCCACCCCCCTTAGATCCCTTGAAAATCACCCTACCGCCACCTCTCCGTACCGTACTCTTTTCCAAACTGTCACACAGAACAGACACCACTACCCATCACATATTTCCACCTCTCCCGTAACCAAACTACCACCACCGCCGCCAAATTCCTGTTCACACCGAGCATCCATTATTACCCATCATATATTTATGCACTCATACTGCGTCGTCGTAATCATCACCATCAAACAGTAGCTTACCACATCGGAACAATCTTGGATTTTCCTCTTAATTTGTGTCCTTCAAAGTTAAGTTTGATGATGGAGATGATGATGATTGATCATGTGATTGATTGTTGGCTATGGAATTTGATGAAAATAATAGGTAGAAATAATGGGAATTGGGGACGATGAGTATAATTTAGATAAATTACAAGAAAAAATAGGATGATAATATCTTGGCCCTTGATTTTTTATCTACCCACGATCAAAAGAAATATCATATGCCGATATGGCATCCCCTTAGAAATTGTTTGTGACAATGGCACACAATTTGTGGGAAAAAGAATAATGGCCTTTTGTGCACATTGGAATATTAATCTAGTGACCTCCACATCAGGCTATCCAAAAGCCAATGACCAGGACGAATCCAGCAACAAAGTGGTGATTAATTGCCTGAAAAAGAAGCTAAAGCAAAGGAAAGGCAGATGGGCTAAAGAACTCGCTCTAGTCCTCTGGGCTGACAGAACTACACCTTAAACATCAACAGGCCAGACACCTTACTCCTTGGTCTATGGCTGTGAGGCAGTAATCAGGATAGCTTCCTACCAAAAATGTTAGCCAGAAGCTACAACAAAAACGTAAACATCAGAGTATTCAGGGAAGGGGACCTAGTCCTACGAAAAGTCTTTCCATGTACAAAAGACAAGAATGCAGGAAAACTTGCCCCTGCATGGGAAGGCCCTTACCTGATTGATTCAATAGTAGGACAGGGAGCTTACAGACTTCAGACCCTGGACAGAGATATCATCCCTAGATCCTGGAATATCTCTCACTTAAAACTCTTTCATGTGTAAGCTATTTATTTTTGCCTGAACCACGTAAGACTATCAATCCTATCTCTTACCTGGCATGCTTCTATGTGCAATTATCCTGAATAACATGATCCATGTCTTTTCTATGTGATTTCCTGCTATCTGTAATTGCCTGACAAGTTGAAACTTTTACTTTATACCTCAAACTACTATACTGAATCCTGAAAACTTGTTTTACGCTCTTCCTGCAACTATTTAGGATAATATATTTGCATGCTTGAACAAATATTCAGGATTGGGGGCCACTCCACCCAACCTGGACAGCATTCCAGAAATGCCTCACAAACTATGACAAATCTCAAACATTTTGTCACATCCAAAAATACACAAAAACTGAGCTCCGTGTGAAAGACAGGTATGATGGTGAAATAAATCCGGACTACTTGTCTTAAGCCCTCCTGAGAGGTTTAGGGCCATAAGCCCTCCTGACAGGAAACTATCCCTCCTACTCAAAAAAGCCCTCCAGACAGGCTGAGGGCCACAAGTCCCTAAACGGACTGAGCGCCATAAGCCCTCCTGATAGGCATTATCTTAAAAGGTACAAAAAAACTTTTTACCTCCAGACACACAGAGGAAATCAAAAAAATTACTTCAAATTGCATTCTTAGCAAGGGAAGAGCAAAAGCAAAGATTTTCCAGGCAACATCCCCCCTGGATGGGCCAAAGACCAGCTGGAATAATTCGAAGTTTGTCTAGGGGACATCCCCCCTGGATAGGCCAAAAACTTATCCTAAGTAAAATTATCAACCTGCCTTGGAGGCAGTAGCAGAACTTATGCCTTCATTAGCAGCCTCTTCCTCCTCGTCATCCTCATCCTCATCACTCTTGTCTTTAGTTGGGGGAGAGTCGACCTCATCATCAGCATTTAGTTTGTGAATATTAGGGTAGGCAACATTAAGATCAGCCATTTCTTGCTCCGGGTTCCAGTATGGCTTGACCTCAACAGGCTTCTTCATAGCATCAACATGACCCTTGCCAAAGAAATACAAGGCATCATCCTTATACCTGCTCTGAACCGTGTCCCTCTCAACAGCCAGCTCCTCATTTGCCTTCAAAAGATCCTGCATAGCCTGCTTTTCAGCTTTCAGCTCATCTTGGACAGTAGCAAGTTTGGCCTTAACGGATTTCACTACATTCTGGGCAGATCCCAGCTTGGATGTTTCAACAACCAATTTTTCCTTGCCTGCCTTATTCTCCTTCTTTAGAGCCTCATTCTCTTCTTTCAGCACCTCCAAGTAAGTTTTCAAGGCTTCAGCATCCTTTTTTAAACACTGCACCTCCCAGTCCAAGACATTATTCTTGGCATTTGAGGACTTTAGTTCACAGGCACCCCTCACCATATCATTTATATTCTGCAAAGAAATCACGAATAGGTAAGCAGGAGTAGGGAACGAGCAAGCAAACTAAAACTAAGGAAAAAGAAACATACCCCCTGCAGCATAGCAACCAAGTTCGCAGCACAGTCCCTGGAATTACATAGCAGCTACTGCCTGAGCAGACGATTCCTCAGCCTGATACATAGAGAGGATCATCAAGCAAGAAGCAATGAGCCTAGATCTGTTCTTTGGCGAACTGTACATCACCAAGCCTATCCATGACTTCTCTGACCTCGCTCACACCTTCATCAACAGCTCCAACTCCCTTAGAGACCTCTTCATGCCTCTTTCTTTTGTTAGCCTGTCTGGACTCGTCAGTATCACCCACGACCCGTGGAGGAGACACCAGTTGAGCCTGGTGAGTAGGAACCTGAATTTGAAACGTATTGTCGCTCCCTGTAGCCTCGCTGCTCCGAGACTTCTCCCTTGTAATTTTGGAAATCCCTGCCTTCACCACAGACAGGCCAAAGCTAGCAATCCTCGCAGAAGCCCTGGTAGCTACACGACAAAATCCTCTATCAGCAATACTAACATATGCTCAAGCATAAATAGCAACGCAGGAAAACGAAACATACTTCCTGATGTTGAGGCCCCTGAAGCCTTAGCACTCTTAGCAGCCTTATAGGTGCTCAATTTAGCCTTTTTAAACCAAGGCAGGGGTTCTTGGCCAAGGCAAGCAGGCCAGTCCCTCTCCTCCTCTAACAGGGCCACAAAGGCTGTAATACAATCAGCCGACCCCTCAGCATCAGGATCACAAGCCCAGTCAACCACTATGGCATAACAAAAGTAAGTTTATATTAAAAATTAATTTACATACTACTATGCTTTAAATTGTATAAAGGGAAATACTCACCACCCTCCACAGCCGGATAATTGAGATAGTCCAGGTCAGGGGCCATAGAATCTGACCTGATAAACATATAGGTTGTAGCCCAACCCTTATAATCGCTTGAGTCAAAGTTAGTTATCAAGTGAGCCATCTTCGCCCTAAAGCAAAAATTGAAACGCCCGGTAGTATTACTCTTCAGGTGATAGACGTTCTTGAAATCTTCAACAGTGATCACCAAATTGTGTTTGGCATATAAATGTTCAACAGATTGAAAAACTTTTCCAAACCATAGGCATGAGCTAAAAAGGAGCGACCTTGATAGCCCTCATAATGTCAATAATGAATGGAGTAAAAGGAAGCTTGCAACCCCTCTTGAACGCCCATACAAAAATACAAAACCAGCCAGGACTGCACCAATTAGCCCTGACTGGACCACTCTCTAGAATCCAAACCTCAGCATCACCGGGAAGCAAACCTGTACCCTTCAAATAATGTTCAAAGAAAGGCTTGAGTTGATTGGCCTCCGGAAATGAAGCAGACAACGGCTTTACAGGAGTAAGGCTGTCACCTTTATGCGTAATAGCCAGAATTTTTGCAGGGGGGGGAATTTCAACAACCTCGTCTTCAGAAATAATGTCAGGAACATCCACCACCTGTACCATGACGCCAAATCTGGCAATCCATAAGGAGCGTATCACAACGGTTTAATGCATTTAATAACGACACTTAGATTACCGTTTTCCAAATTTTGGCGGAAACCTAGACCGCGATAATGCGAATAACGGTTTCCCACGAAAACCGTTGTTATTATAATGTCACAACGGCTACTTAACAAACCTTTATCAAAAACGTTTTACGGTTTCCAAAAGCTCGTTATAAAATCGCTCTTATCAACGGTTGTTAGACAACCGTTACCAGTTTAAGAAAACGGCATTTCGAAAACCGTTACTAAATTAGTACCAGCAACGGTTTGTGGTACCCGTTGTTATGTTATAGATGCGGGTTTCTTGTAACCGTTATCATTTTTAATTATGAAAGAACGGTTTTTCAATTAAATCGTTGTCACTATTTGATTAGATTTCTCAGTTTGACCACTGCATGCAAAACTTTATCAGAACTTTAATAAATATTCAGTTTGACCAATAATATTCAATTTGACCAAAATAATTCTATAAATATGTCTTTTAGGTCAAAATCTAAATTATCAAACATTTACTATTTAATTTCTCTCTAAAAAAAATATGGCTGGTGTATCGGTGCTACAATCACGTAATCGTTATGCACAGCCTTTTACTTGCATTCTCCATAATCTCCCGGTTCGTTATGATGGGAATGGAAAGGGTTTAAACCCTAATTTTTGGTGGTTGAGGCAAATGCTTCATGACTCCGGTTTCACTGCGGTTAAAAAAGTGTACCCTGTGTCTACAAACAAGCAAGGTTTTATAGGCTTCGCTTTTATCGAGTTTGACGAAGCCAACTGCCATGATAGTTTTCGTCAGGCAAGAACATTAGGGGCTAGATTTGCGGAGAAAGATGCGAGGAAAGAGGACTTTTATTCGGATGCTAAACAAAAGGGCCCTTATCTATGGGTTGCGACCCATGTTGATCATCGTCTGCTGACACATTACAGGAGGCATCACATTCCTGTCAACGTGCCTATGTCATGGGAGAAAGAGGCCATTCCACCAGCTGCGCTGTCCGCTAATGATGAACAGTCGATCTACGACTTGATTTATGCCGAATTTGGGCATGAAGACTATCCTAATTCTTCATTAGATTCTAATTAAGTCTTTAATTATTATCTGACATTTTGAGTTGTATTTGATTATGGTGGTTATTTGAATTAAAGTTTAATTATTTATGTTATTTGTTACTACGTTTTAATTAAGTCCTCACACTCAAATGCAATCCACCAAATAAAATATTATAATGACTAACCTTCTACTTATAATAATAAAAAAGAATGGAAACGACATAATAAGATAATAAGAATTGGAACCGTTATAATAATAATAATAAGGGAAAATGATAACGGTTCTTTGTTAAGCCGTTATCATATTACATATATCAACAACGGTTATTTTAAAGCCGTTGTCATATTACAACAATTAACAACGGTGTTTCTTATAACCGTTGTAAAAACAGATCCACTGTGAAAACTGAAAAGTTTGTGATTTTAGTTTACCAATGGCATGCCCTATTATTATTATTATTGGTTGTTTGACCATTATTCACCTCATGCATGCTTGCACAATTACAACAGTACTTATAAAAACCGTCTTAGATTATGCAACTCTAAAAATAAATGAAATTTCAAAGGTATTAATAATAGAATGACTGATGGTGAACAAGACATCTTTGCCGTCGTCGCCGTCATTAATCTTTATAGCTTAAAAAAGGTAATCTCATTTTCATAGCTATTGGCTTATATATGGGTCGTACTTGGATGATTGATGGTGAAATTGGTGATCCCATTTATAATGATGGAATTGCTGAATTTTACAATTTCGTTAGTGAAAATTTTCATCTCCACTCATCAATCCCTTGCCCTTGTAATAGATCTGGTAATATTAGGGTTTTGCCTATCTCAGATGTCAAAATACACTTAGAAAAGAATAGTTTCAGTAGAGATTATAGGCGTTGGATTTTTCATGGAGAATTAGAGGATGAGGATGGGGAATCTGATGTAGAGGTAAATAATCATACACCGAAGTCTTTGGTTTAGATATAGAGGATGGGGCATATGATGTGTGTGTAAACAATCGTTCACCTACACCTGAAGTTGTTTTAGGTGAGAATTTTGCTGAAGATGATGGATTCGATGATTTTGAAGCTACCGGTGATGGAGAAATAAATGCTGATGATTTAATTGAGAAGTTGAGTCAATCTGAAATGCCTTTATTCACTGATTGTAAGAAGTATACCAAATTGTCCGTGGTGGTAAATTAATATAGCTTGAAGGGGGGAAATGGGTGGAGTGATAAGAGTTTTACGGATCTTCTAGCTTTGCTATGTGACATGCTTCCTGACGGTAATGTTCTTCCGAGCCGGACATTTGAGGCTAAAAAATGATTAGAGAAATAGGCATGGAATATGAGAAAATACATGCTTGTCCCAATGACTGCATATTGTACTGTAAAGATTATGAGAAATTATCATATTGTCCGCGCTGCCTTGTATGGCGTTATAAGACTAAGCAAGGGATCCCAGCTAAGGTGTTGTGGTATTTTCCAATAATACCAAGATTCATAAGGATTTATTTGAATGAAGAAGATGCAATAATGTTGACTTGGCATAATAGTGGAAGGATTGAAGATGGAAAGTTAAGACACCCAGCAGATGGTCAACAGTGGAAAGAGTTTGACGCTAAATATCCTGACTTTGCCAAAGAAGCAAGGAACTTGCGTCTAGCACTCTCCACAGATGGAATGAACCCTCATGAAAACATGAGTACCCAACACAGTACTTGGCCAGTTGTGTTGGCCATCTATAATTTGCCCCCATGGGTTTGCATGAAACGGAAGTATCTGATGTTGTCTTTGTTGATATCTGGCCCTCGACAACCTGGAAATGACATAGATGTGTATTTGGAACCACTTCTAGATGATCTGAAGATTCTGTGGGAAAGAGGGATACCAGTGTTTGATGGTTATAAGAAGGAAAGTTTCAATCTGAGAGCTATGTTATTGGGTACAATAACTGACTTTGCGGCGTACGACGATCTTTCTGGACATACTGTACATGGGAAAGAGGCTTGCCCAGTGTGTGTGTGTGGTGGGGGGAGGGGGGGCGATGTTGAATCATAATATTTGAAGCATTCTCGCAAGCATGTGTACAGGGGAAATCGTCGATGGTTATGCCCTGATCATCATTATCGTAAGCTTCACAAGGCGTTTAATAGGTGTCCTGAGCAACGTGGGAGTCCTCAGATTTTGAATGGTCATGAAGTGTATGAGAAAGTGAAAGATATTGAGATAACGTATGGGAAGAAGGGACCTAAGTTGTCTACTCGTGGTTATAAAAAAAACCATATTTTTTACCAAACTTACTGGCGTGACCTCCCGGTTAGACATTGCCTAGATTTTATGCACATTGAAAGGACGTTTGTGATAATATAATCAATACTCTGCTGAATGTTCCGGGTAGGACAAAAGACAACAAGGCAGGTAGGGATGATATGGTTGAGATGGGTATTAGGCCTGAGCTGGCAGCTAAAACAAAAGGAAATCAGACTTTTTTGCCACCTGCAGCTCATACTCTTTCAAAAAAGGAGAAAAAAGAGTTTTGCAAATGCTTGCATGGTATTAAGGTGCCAGAGGGCTATTCATCTAATATTAGAAGCCTTATTTCATTGCAGGACCTAAAACTTACTGGTTTAAAGTCACATGACTGTCATACATTGATGCAACAACTACTAGCTGTGGCCGTTCGTTCCATTCTACCTCCAAAGGTTCGACATGCTATAATTAGATTTTGCTATTTCTTCAAATCAATCAACAGTAAAATCATTGATCCCGATGAAGCGGAAACTTTGCAGGAGATCCTCGTCACCAATTTTTGTCAGTTTGAAATGTATTTTCCTCCCTCATTTTTCAATATCATGGTTCATTTGACTGTCCACCTAGTCCGGGAGGTTTTGTATCTCGGGCCAGTGTATTTGAGATATCAGTACCCATTCGAACGATTGATGAAAGTTTACAAGGATTACACATCTAATAGGTATCGTCCAGAGGGGCTTATTGCTGAGCGAGCAATTATCGATGAAGCTCTTTCGTATTGTTACGCGTACCTCTTCTTGGATGAGTTAATTGGAGCTCCTACGAATCGTCATAGTGACTGGATGAATGGAAAAGGTGTAAGGGGGCGTGTTTCCAAGGATATGTCATCTGACATGCGACATAGAGCTCATACATGATACTGTCATTTGGTACCAAAAATAAAATACCTAAGTACTACTAACAGAAGTCAGCGGTAAGTATGGTCGATCTCCACAGGGAGGCGGTTTATTATCTACTTGTCTATTTATCTGTCTAATGTCACTAATGGGGGTTTGATAGGTTTTGACTATACTAAGAGATTAAGGCAAGAGGGAAATGAATGCGAGAAATTAACAATAAGGGAAGGAAATATGCTAGGAGTCGGTCCACCGTGGCAGCTATACTATCGGGAATACTGAGGCGATTAGACTATTGATAAGAAGAGCTATGGTCGTCACCTTTCGGTCCTTAAATCACCCTAGAGCGTAAATAGCTTAACTTTCGCCCTCACTACGATACCCTATTGTAATTAAGCAAGCCTTCCCTTCCAATCTTTCGATCCAGGTCGGGGTTAACTAGATAAATTGGTCTCCTGCATGCATTCATTCAACCAGATAACAATTAAATTGCCTAATACAATTCTTATCGCAAGACTAATCTAATCAAGTCAATTAAAACATGCTACCACGGCTTCCCTAATCCTAACATACTAGGAAAATTAGCTAGACATGATTAAAGGGGGAAACGAGAAATAAAGAAGAAGAAAGAACAAATAACATTGAATTAAAGAGAGAAAAGGGAAGGAAGAATTACTGAAATTAATGATCCGGAAATAAGAACAAAGTAACAGTATCAAGCAACAGAGTATTAAAAGTAATTAGTGAGGAGAAGCCCCCTCATTATTTCGACCTCCTATCCTATTTATAAGAAAAATAGGATTATTAACCTAATTGCGGAAAATAAAGCTTAAAAGCCCAGCCCGTCAAGGATTGTTGCTCGATCGAGCACTTAAGGCTCTCGATCGAGTAATATTCCTTAGCATTCCTCTCGATCGAGAAAAATTCCTCTCGATCGAGGACTTCTTTCCCTTTAATCACTCGATCGAGAAGAAGTAGCTCTCGATCGAGCAAATGGACTCTCGATCGAATAGGAATAGTTCTCGATCGAGCACTTCTCAGCGCGTAATTCCTGCTTCGCGCACTGAACTTCAAACGGCTGCCATTCCTTCGTTACTTGGACAAATAGGGCGTGGTTTGTGGCGTCGGAAAGCTAAGAGGATAAGCTTTCACCTCCAACTGGAATCACCTTAATAACTGTTGTAGAACTCGAGATATGGCTCTTACAAGCAGGAACTAGCAAATTGAAGCACTCTCTTGGCTCGCCTAACTTCCTTACTCCAATGCGCATCTCAAAATAGTACTTTCCAAGCTCCGACTCAACTCATCTCCTAAATGCATGTGTAGGGACATGTTTTAGGCTTGATTCCGCATCTCTAAGCTCATTCCTGCAATTAATACAAGAACTTCCAAAGTATGCAATTCGGGGCATATTCGTAGCATAAAACCACGATAAAAGCATAGAAATACGTGCATAAAATAGGCTAAAAAGGCTATACAAAATGCACGTATCAAATCTCCCCAAACCAAACCTTTACTCGTCCCCGAGTAAACTCAAAACTATACGCTAATGGAACGGGAAAATAACTCAGAGCTAGCTTAACTTGTCTACTTGAACCAATTTAATGCAACAAAGATTAACAGTTTAAGCTAAGCAGTCAATACGCAAACGAATTATGAGCTGTTCAGAAATATAGCCAACCTATCGACCTTGCAAGACCAACAAAATCGGACTCTCACGTGGTCACTCTTCTCTCATGAAGCAAAGGGTGAATGTTTATATGTAAAAGAGAGAAGAAAGGACAGTTACTCACCTAACTGCGACCTACATAGCATGCATGCAACAAAAATGAAAGACAATTCAAGTACTAATGCACATACTCCAACCAATAATGTCCGTCACAGCCGAGGGCTTACAAATAATTTGGGAACAGTGAGGTTCAGGTGAGAAAGGGCAAAACATGTTATGGAAATGTGGAGGTAAAAGCGTCAAGCTAGTTCCTAACAGGACCATAGTAAACCATCCGAATCTCAACTGACTGAAAAACTAAGTACAAGTGCCCTTCATTTGGCACACAACTCACCATCCAAATACACTATGTCCTCAAAAATATATGAATAAAACGGAGGAGGGAGACCGTCACAAGATAAAGATAAGCATATACAGTCTCGAAATACAACCAGTTCAAAAATTTGATAATTTTGCTTCCTTGGTTTTCACGTGAATCACCATGTCTTTTTTCATTTTTTTTCTTTTCTTTTTTTTTTTCTTTTATTCACGTATCATCTTTTTTTTCTTTTTCTTTTTTTTTTCAATTCTTTTTTTTCTTTCCTCCTTCCTTTATTTTCCAACAACTCCATACAAAAGAGATACGGCCAAACTGCGGACGAAAACTCATACCACAAAAGAACATACTAACTAGCTTGACTAGGCAGGCTTAGTTTGGGATGTAGCTAATGGGTCAAAAGGCAAATTTGGCTAATGTGGAGCTAAATGGGTGAAAAATATAAGGTAAGGGAAATTTTCAAGGCCCTCCCTGCATGTGACACCAACCACGAACCCGAATATGTGCATTTTGACGAGAAATTGAATGTCATAAATGTGCAAAAGAGACGAACATGCTATGCAAGGAGTACTACTCAAAATTCCTAATGAACTGGTCATGAATGTCACCAGTTATGGGCTCTAAATCTCAGAATTTTTAAGTAGTTTGCCAATTTATAGGTCAAGTCTAAAGCAGTCGACTTATATTTGAACAGAAATTCGTAGATTATGCGTATGACAAAGCTAAAAACTATCAACGGAAGTGCAAGGCTCAAGTAAATTGACAAGTTATAGTGCATTATCATCATGGAAATCTACCGTTCCGACTCAACCTACATGCTAAAATAAACGTGAAATTTGAAATTTTTAAAAAAAATTTTAATTTTTTAATTTTTTAATTTTTTTTATAGGAATTAACAACAATGCAATACGGAAGTGCAATAAATGTGAAAACAGAAATGCAATAAAAACAATATGCAGACGCGGATATGGATGCATAACCTCCCCAAACCAAACCGTACAATGCCCCCATTGTACCAAAACATGGAAAGGAAATGCAAACTGAAGGAGAAGGAGAGTAAATACGGAAAACTCACAAGATACGCAAAATAAGGGACCTCCCCAAACCGACCATGAAATGGGAGGTTGCTAAGAGCCCGGAAAACCGTCTCAGGAAGCTAATCCAAGTCAAAAGCGTGAAAGGGCATCCAAAAACTGCTCGATCGAGGAGAATAGCAGTCGATCGAGTAGTTCCTCATCTTGCATGTGGTCGATCGAGTAGATTAATCACTCGATCGAGTGAATTTAGCAGAAAAAGCTCTCGATCGAGTACAAAAAGTACTCGATCGAGTAATCCTCGATGCATACCGCAAAAACGCAATAAAAACAGCCCGCAAACTAACAAGACAAGCATACCGAGAAAGTTTTATGGTATAAGAACCATTTATTACAATCGAAATAAAATAAAAATGCAAAATAAAATCTCGGGTTGCCTCCGGGTAGCGCTAGGTTGATCGGGTCCCAACTCGACCTTCTTTTCTTCGAGCCTCTATAATTAGTTGCAATCAAAGCACTCAAAGCGCGCGACATTAGATCGTACATCTGCGCATGTGCTACACAGAAGCATAAGTAGCACAAAAGTGGATTACAGAAATAGGAAATAAAGATGTTAAACTTTTTAAGCCGAACAAATTTCCTATGGGCGCTCCTAAATTTATCCACAAAATAGAGGAGCGCGGGAGCAATCGTCAATAAAGTAGGGATTCGTTTTAGATTAACAAAATTGAGACGACAAGGATGGTGAATAATTGCTAATTTATTCGTCCACATGGGAGGGGGTATAGCATTAAAAGAAATAGCGCGAGTCAAATGAGGTAGCTTACTTTGAAAATTAACAATAATAAAATTACCGCTAATTACCTCAGGTAGGTTGCTCTCAACAATGGAATCACTGACAAAAGAATGTAATACCTCATCCGTGCTAGGAGCAAATACCGACTCAGCTGTCCTTTCGTTGCGCTCAGTGGAATTCGTCCCGTAAATCTCAGCCTCAAGTGCATCTAACTCGGCTTTGAATAAGGGGGATTCACCGTAACCGTTATCATCGTCAAAATCGTCATCTAAATCGAACCCATATGATGAATCAAAGCTCCCAATGGCCAACTCAGTCGATCGAGCAGAATAATCACTCGATCGACCAACTTCCTCCTGAATTCCACTCGATCGAGTGGAATTATCACTCGATCGAGCACTTTCTCTTGGCAAATCACTCGATCGACCTATATTAGTCACTCGATCGAGTGATTCCTCTGTCTGGCTGAAATCTTCGCGTGAGGCATTGAAATAAGATAGAAACTCGTCATCCGAGTCATAGAGGTCATCCTCAGCATTGGGTAACATGGTTTCCTCAGGGGAAAGACCGCTCTCAGCAAGGTATACCTCTTCTTCTTGCATCTCAGCTGCTAACTGAGCAACTACAGACTCGAGCTCATCAACTCGCGAGTAGAATTGTCTATCATAATCTTGCTGAGCTTGCATTTGAGATGCAAGTGTCTCCAATAAAGATTTCAGCTCCGTAAATTCTTCTTCTTGTATATCGGGAGGATCTTGTTGCGGTGGCCATTGATAGGGTGGATGTGGCGGCACAACTACAGCTGCTTGACTAGCTCGTCTACGCTGTTGGAACGCGTAGGCTTCGTCATTCCCTGTCAGACAACAAACTGCATCATGCCCAAGCAAAGCACCACATCTCATGATAAATCACCTTTGTTCCATATAATGGGGCATAGGTGACGGGTTAAAGGTACTCAAGCCTTCCCTTTGACGATCTTTCACCTAGAACTGTCTAGGTAGTACCCGTAAGGCCTATCAAAACAGCACTAAACAAAAGATTAGAATGGTCTCAAGGGAAAGAATCCCCTGAGACTAAAACAGATAAAATAAAAAAAATAAACAAATAGCTGCCTCCCCGGCAACGACGCCAAAATTTGATACTATCGTTTCGTACCAAAAATAAAATACCTAAGTACTACTAACAGAAGTCAGCGGTAAGTAGGGTCGATCTCCACAGGGAGGCGGTTTATTATCTACTTGTCTATTTATCTGTCTAATGTCACTAATGGGGGTTTGAAAGGTTTTGACTATACTAAGAGATTAAGGCAAGAGGGAAAGGAATGCGAGAAATTAACAATAAGGGAAGGAAATATGCTAGGAGTCGGTCCACCGTGGCAGCTATACTATCGGGAATACTGAGGCGATTAGACTATTGATAAGAAGAGCTATGGTCGTCACCTTTCGGTCCTTAAATCACCCTAGAGCGTAAATAGCTTAACTTTCGCCCTCACTACGATACCCTATTGTAATTAAGCAAGCCTTCCCTTCCAATCTTTCGATCTAGGTCGGGGTTAACTAGATAAATTGGTCTCCTGCATGCATTCATTCAACCAGATAACAATTAAATTGCCTAATACAATTCTTATCGCAAGACTAATCTAATCAAGTCAATTAAAACATGCTACCACGGCTTCCCTAATCCTAACATACTAGGGAAATTAGCTAGACATGATTAAAGGGGGAAACGAGAAATAAAGAAGAAGAAAGAACAAATAACATTGAATTAAAGAGAGAAAAGGGAAGGAAGAATTACTGAAATTAATGATCCGGAAATAAGAACAAAGTAACAGTATCAAGCAACAGAGTATTAAAAGTAATTAGTGAGGAGAAGCCCCCTCATTATGTCGACCTCCTATCCTATTTATAATAAAAATAGGATTATTAACCTAATTGCGGAAAATAAAGCTTAAAAGCCCAGCCCGTCAAGGATTGTTGCTCGATCGAGCACTTAAGGCTCTCGATCGAGTAATATTCCTTAGCATTCCTCTCGATCGAGAAAAATTCCTCTCGATCGAGGACTTCTTTCCCTTTAATCACTCGATCGAGAAGAAGTAGCTCTCGATCGAGCAAATGGACTCTCGATCGAATAGGAATAGTTCTCGATCGAGCACTTCTCAACGCGTAATTCCTGCTTCGCGCACTGAACTTCAAACGGCTGCCATTCCTTCGTTACTTGGATAAATAGGGCGTGGTTTGTGGCGTCGGAAAGCTAAGAGGATAAGCTTTCACCTCCAATTGGAATCACCTTAATAAATGTTGTAGAACTCGAGATATGGCTCTTACAAGAAGGAACTAGCAAATTGAAGCACTCTCTTGGCTCGCCTAACTTCCTTACTCCAATGCGCATCTCAAAATAGTACTTTCCAAGCTCTGACTCAACTCATCTCCTAAATGCATGCGTAGGGACATGTTTTAGGCTTGATTCCGCATCTCTAAGCTCATTCCTGCAATTAATACAAGAACTTCCAAAGTATGCAATTCGGGGCATATTCGTAGCATAAAACCACGATAAAAGCATAGAAATACGTGCATAAAATAGGCTAAAAAGGCTATACAAAATGCACGTATCAATACATACGTTCTATTTAACGATGATCATGTCCAGCCTTACACTACGGAACACCAAAGTTACCTTAAGGGAAAACACCCTCACAAGAACGAAAGGTGGTATGCAAATGAGCATTACAAGCAATTTAGTGACTGGTTTAAGGATACTATTTACGATGATGACAACCCAATTGATGATTGCTCAACCAGCCTACGACATCTCGCTTTCGGTCCTGATGCTCGTGCAACTTTTTATAGCGGGTATGCGATCAATGAGTACACTTTCTACACCCGCATTCAAGATGAGGCGAGCACAATGCAAAACAGTAGAGTTTGCGTAGATTCTGAGGCAATATACTTTGCTAGTTCAAAGGATAAAAATTCTATTTTGGGTACAATGCAATATTATGGAGTTATTAAAGAGATATTGGTTTTAGACTACATGGATTTTGAGATACCTCTATTTCGGTGCAAGTGGGTTGACAACAACAATGGTGTTAGAGAGGATGATATAGGATTCACATTAGTAAATTTTGACAAGGTTGGAAACAAGGACGATCCTTTTATATTAGCGTCACAAGCAAAACAAGTGTTTTATGTTACCGATCCTATGGATAATAAGTGGTCAGTTGTTCTATCTTGCCATCGCCGAATTCCAGATGATGAAGATGTCAAATTTGAAGGACTTGATAACAGTGCTATATCACAATTTGGTAATGATGTTGAAAATGTTAACATTCCAAACATATATACACGGGATGATCATGATGAAGGTATTTGGGTTAATGAAGAAACTAGCAAATCTGAAAAACGTTCTCGGCAGCCGCGAAAATATCAGCAATCCAATCAAGATATCTTACGTCATGTGTAATTATTGTCTTGCTGTTATATATCAAACTGCTGTTGTAAACTTTTTCTGCTGTTGCAGCGGGTGGGTTACGGAAAAATCGTATCAAACAAAATGAATTATTAAATAAAACGGTTATACCTAAACCGTTGTTCAGGACGTGTACAGTTATAACGGTCCAGGCCGTTGTTATCTATATGAAAATGATGCTTTATTTCTTGGCGGTAAAATCAAACACAATGAAATATAAAGTAAAATGGTTATACCCAAACCGTTGTCTGTTCGTGTACAATTATACCGGTTTAGGCCGTTGTTATGTATATAAAAATGATGCTTTATTTCTTGGCGGGAAAATCAAACAACATGAAAATATTACAGACAACGGTTATTTCAAACCCGTTGTAGATAGTACTAAACAATTACGGTTTAAAACAAAACCGTTGTCTGTTTGGGAACAAAATACAACGGTCTTTCTTCTACCGTGTTTATTACTTTCCAATAAACAAGGTCTTGCAAGTGTTATTATTCACACATATATACTCTGAGCTTCCCCTCCCCCACATAATATCCTCTAACATTGAGCTTCCCCTCAACCACCAGACTACCCCATCGCCATCGCAGTCATCGTCATCGTCGTCATTGCCGCCGCCAGATCAATCCGGATTCTCCTCTTTAAAGAAGTAATAAACCCTCCTCTCTAGAGATTTGTTTGTTATTATAAGTATGCATTGTTATTATTTGTTTATTAATTTCTGCTTTAGATATGGTCCAAAAGCGGAAAAGAAACGATGGAAATGCGTCAGGCGACGACTCAGGTGATGAGAATAATTTGCAACACACTGTGGGTCGAATGCGCCACAGGGTTTCCCTAGAAGCAATAAATTCAAAGATACCTAATCCTTTACAATGGGATAAAGATAAGGTACTGCCATATGGTGAGTATGCCGGGTATTTTGCGAGTTGGATTGGTTGTTGTGTAAGACAATATGTGCCTCTCGGTACGCCGCGTATAAACCAACTGAGTAAAATACGGAACACCATGCTAATAAACAAAATAAAGGTATGTATATACAATAATAAATGTTTTTGCTGAAATTAAGTTACTACTTGATTTGTGTATTAACCAAAACACTTGTACCAACTAAGTTCATCATATATGCAGTTAGCTTACGTTGTCCCCGAAATGTATGGTAAGTACCTAAAAAAAAGACAGGGGAAGCCCTCAAATCTTGGAAGTTAAAGATTGCTGAGAACCACTTGTTCAACAAGGAAACCGGAGAGATGAACAAGAACCCACCAAAAAAAAGTATCTGTATGTCAGTGAGGACCAATGGGATAACTATATCGCTTATAGGTAGTCTGACAAGTTTAAGGTAACTTAATAATAATAATAAGTAAAGAAGTATACTTAGTTTAGTGTTTGGTCATGCTTACGTTTCTTGATACAATTTATTTGATGAAGGATATGAGTGAGAGGAACAAGACGAACATTTCAAAGAAAAAGACCGTCTTTTACGGCTCCCGAGGTGGTTATTGATTGATTAAGAAGAAACTTGTAAGTACATAATTCTTATAGTATTAGACTATTAGGTGATGAATGTTATATATATTCATAGTAATCATACATATTTTGAGAGGATATCAATGTGATGACTGAATTGTAGGCAAAGCTTGGAAAATTCAGTCGTCACGACGCTTGGGTGGAAGGTCACACTCCTAAGAATCTAAAGACAGAAACTGAATATGATAAGGACATCAAAGAGAAAATTGTAAGTTTGAATAAATATGTCACTCCTACCACTGGTAGTCGGAGTTATATAATTGTGAGTTGCTTAATGGTTTTATGTGTATGTAGAGAATCTGTGAGAAGGGAGTACAGGAAGGACAATGGAAGCCTGAAGGACGTGATGACATTCTTGCTAGGGCAATCGGCAAAGCAGAGCATCCAGGTCGTGTGAGAGAGGTAGGAACGCATGTTGGTATCACTAAGTATTTTGGGAAAACTATTCGACGTGGTGATGATTCCAAGAAGGTAATCTATAAATACTGTATTTGAACCAACGTAATTAATTTACAACTATATATGCTGACATTAATTTCTACTACACAGCTACAGAAAATAGCCAGGTTGATGGTGAGAATGTTGGAAACTGGGGAAAAGCCATCAGAAAAGGAGTTGGATATGGTTCAACAAGTCATAAAGGAAGTAGAGGAGGAGGATGAGGAGGAGGAGGAGCAGCAGGAGGAGGAGGAGGAGGAACAGGAGGAGGAGGAGGAGGAGGAGGAGGAGGAGGAGGAGAAAGAGGTAATAATATTTATGTCTTATATATATATATATATATATATATATATATATATATATATATATATATATATATATATATATATATATATATATATATATATATATATACAATGTGTTATATGATTTGGAAAATCAGAACGTGTTATGTGGACAAGTGTTAATGTACAGAAGGAAGCCGAGGATGACATGACAAGGGAGAAGGAAATGGGAAAGGAGACTGAAGTAGGAGCTGAGGATCGATATCAGGCAGTTGAAGAGGAAGAGGATGCCAGGAAGGCCGTGACACAGGATGAAGTGGAGGTAGTTGATGATCAGATGTTCTTCTCAACACCGAAAAAGGTAATAGCTGCTAGTTTATAATTATTCATATCATACAAGTTTTTTACTTATGAAATTTATTAAAGGTAGTGAATGTATGTGTACTAATTAATTAAAGCTGACGTGAAGGGCGATTGCAAGGTGGCTTGTCATCTGTCCTATTTACAGGGGAAACAGAAAGTTGTTGTTGCCAGGGGATACGTGTTCAATTACGACCGGCTTCAACAAGTTAAGGTTCATGGTATACCCCTTCATGACAAATGTAGGAAAGTGGAAGTGTTCCAATTATATAAAGACGAGTATGGTGAAGTAAAAGTACCATTTCCTAATGAGGAGGTCACTTATTTTAAAGAAGCCCTAAGCTCTTATGTGCAATGGCCTGCCAACCTCATCAATGTTGTCATCCCCGAGATACCTATATGCAAACGTTAATTATTACTTGTTCTTTAAATAGATTAGGGTACGAATATTTGTTGGAATATGTGTCCTCCGACAATAATGCGATCACAATTGTCGATCATATTGATCACATGTTTAAATCTCATTACAAGAATACGGAAGGGATGATACATAATATATATAGTCAACTAGTCCACACATATCGGTAATGATTGGCTGGCTAGAGTTTGACATTACTGTCGTGCGACGGTGGTGATCAGTTGATCCCTTGAGTTCACACCTAAAGGACGATTCCCTTAATTGAAAAGGTTAATTAATTGTATACCGATACAGATTAATTAATTCCTTCAAATTGAACAAATTATTATCATAAGAGAGAAAAGTGACATCTTATTATAATGTGATTAAATGAGATTTTATTTAGTAATTTAAGAAGTTATATTACTAATATCAATCGGTGTTTGCGAAACACGCGAGAAGAGAATGATGAGTTAGTTATAATTACAAGATATTGTGAATTATGCTAACTAGTAATTAAATGACCATTTTATGAGAAAGTAATTTTATATTACTAGTCAATTTGTTAAATATGATTTATTTAATTTGTAAATGATATTTAATTTGTTAAATATGCATTTTAAATTAAAACATGACATAAGACATGTCACATGTCACATGACATACAATTGTACAATTGACAAAAATAAAATGGACTCCATATTACACACATAAACCGAAATTGGTGGGCACTGTGAGATGTTTTGTCTTTTTCCATTTGTCTTATTCATTTGTCCAAATTGCATGATAGTGACATGACAATGCAAAAGACTTACACCTATTCGTCTTGTGAAGACAAAAAGAAAAATAATTATGGTCTATTACCTCTAGAGGCCACCGGTTTTATGAGCATCATTTGGAGAATTTTTCCTCTATTTTTCATTATTCTCTCATGTTCTAAGAAAACATAAAAACTTCTCTCTTGTTCTTCACAAAATTCATTTTTGTGAATCTAATTTGTTTAAATCAAACACTAATAATATTAGAAGTAGTATATGAGTATTAGTAATAGATTTTAAGGTAAACTACATTACAAACATCTAGTACATGTTTATTTGTGGGATTAAGGGATAGTCTTGGGTGCAACTAATTGGAGGGCTTCTATTTTGAGGTCATGTATGTTCATCCAATATTGGAAAGCTCAAGAACTAACAAGAAGGAGATCTTGTTGGTGCCCATTTGACCGAAATTTATTTGGTGAGAAATTGATTTTCTTATCTCTTTTGTTTTAGTTTGCATGCATAAGATTTGTAATTAATTTTATGACTAAATTAATTTAGAACATATAAGAATATGTTAGTTAAGAGATCTAGATTTCTAACAAGCGGTATCAGAGCACAAGGTTGTTTGCATGCAAATCGGTTATTGTTTTTCCGAGTTATATGATTAACAAACAAAACTTATAAATTTGTGTTTATTATGAAATATCACGAAATTTATTATGCATGTTAAAGTTTCTGGTCCTAAAATGTTTTAGGATATTTTGGTTTAATTTATGGATTTTATTGTTCATTTTATATAATATTGGCATTAAAATGTGATTTTTATGATAAAAATGTCATTTTTGGACGAAAATTAGCTAAACTTCGAATTTTCCAGTGGTTTTTGGATATGTTTTCACATATATTATTTTTAGATGATCTGGAAATGTTCAGAATTTGTTGAGTAATTATGCTCGAAATATGGATTTTTCATGTTAAAAATCGAATTTAGATGAAAAATAGGTTAATATGAGAAATATTTCGAATCTGGTCATAGAAATTTAGTATGTTGTCACATACAATTTTACAAGATGTGTGTAAAATAATAGGCTATAATGAAGTCTTCATGCATGATTTATGGATTTTTGATGAAAAATAGCATAAATAGTGACTTAATTAGTGAAAAATTGCTAAAACATACTTCATGACTAAGGAAAAACGTCACATGTTGCATTTTATTATCTTTTTCAGATCTAAATTTGAAAATTTGATGAATATAATTTTTCTCATGTTTTTATGATTTTTATTGATAAATCCGATTAACCGCAACATTGTTTTTCCCGATAACTTTCGAAATTTTTAACCTACGTTTTTGAACATTATGAGTGTCATGGTATTTTTCCAGAATGTTCATGAGTTTAAATTTCAAATTTTGAATTTATTTGAAATTTTTGTGATTTATTTAAAGTTTATAGCATTTTTATTGTAATTTTGAGTCCATTAATGAACAATTTTAAGTAATATAAGTTAATTATGGTCAAATAGTTAGTGGAGACTAATTTTGAGTCCTAATAGGTTAGGGTAATTAACTTGTGCATAAATATGAATTTATGTAATTATCGTGATTATAAAAGGTTGAATCACGCAAATCCGTAAAAACCGTTAAATATACGATATTGGCTCCTTAAAAGCAATTTAGCATAATATTGGGCATGTTCATACATATTATAATGCTGCATTTTATTTATGATTGTCATAATTTTATTTTATGTAATTTTTGAATTATGTAATTTACTTAGTATGGCCTTAGTTTTTAATTGGTATTACCCGAAATGTATGGGAATATCGATTCGGTTGTAATTTATTGTGATCTCGTATCACCGTTTTGTAATTTAATAGATTTATTTTATTTTAGTTACAAATGTATAGTAGGAAATTATGTAATTTGTTATGTAATTTATTTATTCCGGAGTTCCTTGAAGACGGTGTCACTTAAGGAAGACGATACATAAAGACGGTGTTACCTCGAGATGCGTGCCAAAACCGAAGTTCTAGGGACCAATGGAGTTGGTTTCCGAATATGTAATAGTTAATTAGATTTTCTATTTTAGGAAGGCCATACTAGGATTTAATTTATGCTTTGCATTTTATTTATATGTCGCATGCATCGCTAAATCGCCATAACTAAAACATGCATCATCTTTTAATCGAGTATATCGACCGTGTCAATTATAATTATCATAGTTCACCGCTTTAGTTCACTTAAAATGTGATAGATAATAAATTGACATGACCTCTCGCTAAAATAAACAATTGAGACTTAGCCTTACCAAATAGTAGAACCATGAAAACCTATTTCGTGAGGGAGTGCACTCGTCCACACCGGTGTACAAACCTTGTTACGTAGGGGAAGTGGGTGATAAATGTCTATCCACCGAATTCATGTTGATGAGGGTTTTATCGGCCACACCGTGCCCAAGTTAATGTGGGTTTGGATCATGGACACATTTATTCGAAATTTGGATTGAACTCAACAAAAGTTTTTCGATAAGGGTTTTATCGGCCACACCGTGCCCTTGTTGAATATGTTTTGGGCTAAAGATAAATGTTAATGTAATATTATCGACCAAGAGTTCTAAAAGTAGAATCGATTAAAGCGTTAATCCACCGAATTATATTGATAAGGGTTTTATCGGCCACACCGTGCCCAAGTTAATATGAATTTGGGTCTTGGAATCATTTATCATAGTTGGGTAGAGGTCACTATGTAAATGCTTTACTTGTTATTTACAAGTATTATTAAAATGATAAATGTCAAGTTTTCCACTATTCCGTTATCATATTGTTCTATTTCTTTACCACATTTCATATACGATATCATTTCGTTTTTGATTCAAATCTCCATTAAAACATCGTAACTAAAGACAAATATGAATTTTCTTCTAAAACCTCAAATGAACCATTGCTAAGGATCTCTTGTAAAGAGTATAGATTAAAGTTATTCATTATCAAACAGGTTTTTGATTCTTGACTAACACATCTACTTACAATAAATTGTTTCTAATTTTGGTAACTAAATTTGTTGGAAATCAAAATTGACCAAAATAACGCAACCACTTCAATGAAAGTTTTAAGACTAAAACGAACAAATGAAGAGTAATCTTCATAAATTCAATTTTGCTTCTCAAAGCAAAGACTCATTAAAATGAGTGGGAGCATTCTCTTAAACCGTTAAGATGAGGACGAGGTTCAAGAAGTAAAGATAATAATGGAATTGATACAAGGTAATGTTAAAAGTAAAGTTATTGAGAAATGACGATACTAAACCTATCAATCCAGACCAATAAAGTTTCCATTGTCTTAAATGTTGGACACAAGAAAGGAAACTACCCCAAATTATTGAAGAATCAACAAGTTAGTTGTGGGACATCTAATGGGACCTTCTTCTTTAATTGTTTATTTGATTAAACATAAATTTTGCTAGTACCACTTCGTCAATATTAGAAACCAGTGGAGGTTTTCATCATTGTATTCGACACATAAGATGATTAGAATATGACGACTAGCAACAATAATGTCGAGAGATAGAGTAATTGTGTACTCAATCTAGTTTTAGATTTAAAGTTATACTTAATTGTGACTATTAAGTACATAAACTCTAAATAAGAATACAAACTTGTTAAGATACAAAAGAGGTTTCACTTTTGTGACCCTATACACCACAATTTGATGTATGGCTAGCCCATTATCAAGGTGATTATATTCTAAACCAAACTAGAATGATATGTCATGTAGATGATGTAAGACTCAAATTGGTAACCCAAGATTAAACCTTAAATTTTGGAATGATAAACGCAAAGAGTTATCGAGTACTCTTGAAACCATTAGATTGTTAATGGTATATGCGTATCTTGTATTCAAAGCAAGATATCTCGTGCCTTTTGGTTGTAAAGGAGATCGAGGTTGTAAATCATTGATCCAAAATAGGTTGATCATTTTATTTTTACCAACGATTTAAGTTGACACTAATGTGTTCACTTAATAAGGTAAATAGAGAAATCTTTGAAGAAGTTTAAAAGTATTCAAAGAATCACGATTTAGTCGTGATGGGATTATCCAAGTGAAGACTTTGATATAAGCCAAATAAAATGTGATATAGTATCACAAGTTAATCTCTCTAAACACGCATTATGGAATAATGTGTGGTTGGATAAGAAATCAAACGCTATTCGATATAGTTTGAACTTCAATCAAGTTACTTTGATTTACTTGATTCTTTTGGGGATTTTATCATTTTGTCTAAATTATTTTTCCACTAAAACTAAAACGAATCATATGAGATATGATATGGTAAAGTACCATGTTTGTAAGTTTTCACAAGAAACAAATGCTCATTTTTCCCTTTTCAATTATCACGAGTACGACGGGTTTGCGGCTCGTGAAGCTGTCTTTCTAAAATACAAGTTTATTTCTAGAAGACAGAGTGGGATAAATTATTCAAGAGCCACAAAAGAATGTTATGTCGCAAGAAACTGATCTTTCTTGGCTACATGAGACGTTTTGTGTAAGACATTGTTTCTTTAAAACCTAGGAGGTTAAATTCGTCACTTGTTAAAGATGATGAATTCATTTTACTTTTAAGAAAGTAAAGAACTTACAAAGAAATTGTTTGATTCAAGTTGATTACTTCTGGAAAGTAATGGATAAATGACTTACATAAGAATGTTTAAGTCACAACTCACTACAAGGCTTAGAGCCATGAAAATCCGAAATTAAAAGGCTTGATTAGTGACAAAGGGTTTTGCACTAATAAAGAGATATTTCAAAGCAAGATTGGTTGCAAAGGGTTTTGCACTAATTGAAATGCTTAAGTCTATTTGGATCTTCTTAGGGATTGTGTTTCATTATGAGGATATGCATACAACAAGTGAATCTAAAACCCACTTCTTCAATAGAAGGAATGTATTCAATACATGTCATGAGTTTTATAGATCCTTACAATCCTAAGATAATGTGAAACTTAAGAGAGGATCTTAAGTAGGACATCAATGAGTTGGAATCAATGATTTGATCATGTTATAAAACTTTTCTCGATAAGTCGAGAAGTTGTTTTTATACATGAAGTTTAGTGGGAGTTACGGAAATTTTAATTAGTCTTATATGTGGATAACATATTGATCATTGCGAATGATTTAAGACTTTTGGAGTAATATAATACATCTTTAATATCTAGATTTATGTAGATGAATCCACATGATATTAGCGTCAATAAGAAGTCTTATGTTGATAAGATTCATGACTAGTTTAATTAAATTGAACATATTTGATTGATTCCATTTGCTTCCGCTGCTGAATCAATTAAATAGGAAATGATGTATAATACTTCATATGCTTCGAGTATGATGAATTGTTTTAAAATCGAATTTAAGTAATCTTTACCAAGTAAGCCATAAAGATTACCCTCAAGTGCTTGCAGAAGCATTAAGGAAGTAAAGCAAAGTGTTTTTGATGCAATTTTGTGTAAGGGAGTTACACAAGTGACAATTGACAATTGAGATTGCGCATGGTTTCTGACAAAACCATAATCAAAACACATTAGGATGGTTAAGATACCATTGTGGCTATGTTAATTAAGAAGTAGATTTTCTAGAATCGTTCTAGGCAATAAAGAACAATGAGAGATATTTATAACGGAAATTGAGTACACTTGCAATCGTGAGATGTGCAAGAGGATGAGTCCCGCACACTGTGAAAACAGTGGGAGCTATTCTTTGGCTAGAGGACCTATGTCTTGATTGAATCTCGACACGTACTCAGAAAGTTTTGTAATGCAAATATATACATTACAAAGGAAAATGAGTATGTAGTAAGGTTTAGTAAGGTACAAGAAGTTGATAAAACCTACTAACCAAAGCCTTCTCAAAGGCTAAACATGATGAGTTATGTCATTTCAATTGAATTGAAATGAACAACTACATACAAGATCAAATTAGATTATAGAACATGAAATAGTAAACAGGCATTGACTATTCATATGTGATAATCGCATTTGTCGTTCGAGTTTTACTTTAAAACTCTTTTATTATACTTTGTTACATCCAAAGGGGTTGTAGAGACAACATTGAACCCCGTTAAAGTGAACACGGATTAACATTGTATTCGCCCATAGTCACTTGTATGAGGTGACGTCTCGAAGTGACTAGAGTGTGATGCGATTGATGGCAAGTTCAAGTGCCATAGAGTCATGTGAGATGACTAGTCGATCACATAGGCAGACTGTTAGGAACACTTTGTCGGGCAGTGACCGCTTATAGAGTTCTGGCAAATTTATAAAGCCTGGTCGTGGCGAGAGCTACTATAGTATTCTAATGAGTCGATTCTTTTGACTAAAGACTGTTCACCTAAGATGGCACAGTTTCAGATTAACTTTGATTTGTGTTACTACGACCTTCGTAAATGGGGTCAAATGGGCATATTTTGGGTTATGATGGCTGTGGCTAGTCGAAGGGAATGAGTGCGATAGAAATTGTCCATCCCCTTATCAGGGTTAAAACAATATCTCAGGGCCACTCGAGGAGTAATGAACTGGAAAAGCATGGCCACGCTCGGAAGGTATCTATGATAGATAAATCCGGTCAATCAGTTATTCTCCAGATCGAGGAAACCACTCTCGATATGATCACTTGTAAGTACGACCTGAAAGACACCTTGCATTGAGTGGGAGATAGTAATAGGACAAGAGAATTGGTGATGCACACTTGTCGAGGACAAGTGGGAGATTGTTGGAATATGTGTCCTCCGACAATAATGCGATCACAATTGTCGATCATATTGATCACATGTTTAAATCTCATTACAAGAATACGGAGGGGATGATACATAATATATATAGTCAACTGGTCCACACATATCGGTAATGATTGGCTGGCTAGAGTTTGACATTACTGTCGTGCGACGGTGGTGATCAGTTGATCCCTTGAGGTCACACCTAAAGGACGATTCCCTTAATTGAAAAGGTTAATTAATTGTATACCGATACAGATTAATTAATTCCTTAAAATTGAACAAATTATTATCATAAGAGAGAAAAGTGACATCTTATTATAATGTGATTAAATGAGATTTTATTTAGTAATTTAAGAAGTTATATTACTAATATCAATCGGTGTTTGCGAAACACGCGAGAAGAGAATGATGAGTTAGTTATAATTACAAGATATTGTGAATTATACTAACTAGTAATTAAATGACCATTTTATGAGAAAGTAATTTTTTATTACTAGTCAATTTGTTAAATATGATTTATTTAATTTGTAAATGATATTTAATTTGTTAAATATGCATTTTAAATTAAAACATGACATAAGACATGTCACATGTCACATGACATAAGACATGTCACATGTCACATGACATACAATTGTACAATTGACAAAAATAAAATGGACTCCATATTACACACATAAACCGAAATTGGTGGGCATTGTGAGATGTTTTGTTATTTTCCATTTGTCTTATTCATTTGTCCAAATTGCATGATAGTGACATGACAATGCAAAAGACTTACACGTATTTGTCTTGTGAAGACAAAAAGAAAAATAATTATGGTCTATTACCTCTAGAGGGCACCGGTTTTGTGAGCATCATTTAGAGAGTTTTTCCTCTATTATTCATTATTCTCTCATGTTCTAAGAAAACATAAAAACTTCTCTCTTGTTCTTCACAAAATTCATTTTTGTGAATCTAATTTGTTTAAATCAAACACTAATAATACTAGACGTAGTATATGAGTATTAGTAATAGATTTTAAGGTAAACTACATTACAAACATCTAGTACATGTTTATTTGTGGGATTAAGGGATAGTCTTAGGTGCAACTAATTGGAGGGCTTCTATTTTGAGGTCATGTATGTTCATCCAATATTGGAAAGCTCAAGAACTAACAAGAAGGAGATCTTGTTGGTGCCCATTTGACCGAAATTTATTTGGTGAGAAATTGATTTTCTTATCTCTTTTGTTTTAGTTTGCATGCATAAGATTTGTAATTAATTTTATGACTAAATTAATTTAGAACATATAAGAATATGTTAGTTAAGAGATCTAGATTTCTAACAATATTAACATATCGTAAGGACTTTAATCTTTACATTTGCAGAACTTATGCAAAGCCATGATGACAGCTAAAGCAATTACTACTACGTTAACGAAGGTTGTTGCAGTCAAGCCTGCTTATGATTCTTATTATGAATCGTGTGAATATAAGAAAAAGATGAAAACTGCTTCGCTGAAGGCTTTACACAACCTGGCTGTAAAGAGGGCACCTACAGGGGTTATAGTCATGATTAACATTTGATGTGACCAATATTTGAGCATATTTAGTCCCCAAATTAGCCTCGTTCCTATGCTTTTTAATGCATATTTGGGTCATTTACTATCTTTAGTCCTTTGTTTTGCATATTCTTTGAGGTTTTGGTCCCTTGGTAGGAGAGGAGTGCAAACCTTGCATTTTTATGGCAAAATAGAGCTAAATTGATCAAATCTAATGATCAAGCATCAAAGTAAAGACAAGACTAGAAGGCCTTTATAAATAATGTAGATGATGGGCAATGACGAAGAAGATCCTTGCATCTCCGACAAGATCCCGGAGGATTGTTGGAAGAAGAAAAGAAGAAAAGAAGAAAAAGCTCACTGGACTGGAATCCGCTCCTCCCAGCATCGGGACGCTCATCCAAGAGCCACAATCCGAGCGTCCCAACACCAGTCCGCTCGTCCAAGAGCTTCAGAATCCGCTCGTCCCACCTACCAAGCCGCTCGTCCACCACCTGCACAATCCGCTCGTCCCGAACCTTTGGACGCTCGGATTGTTCTCCAATGCAGCCCGACTTCTTCTTGTTCTACTCGGGATGTGCATATTTTCGAAAGACTAGCAAAAAGGAGACTCGCATCTTTCTTCGAGAGGAGCATTTCCTCAACTTTTTTTAAGGAATTAATCGTCATATAAGCCCTTAGTAAACGTAATTTGTGCACCTAATCCCCATTATAAATACCCCATTATACTAATTAGATTATCATGTTTTTCTTATCAATCTTTAGTGTAGTCTATATTATTCTAATCTCTCTTTAATCTTGTAATCAACGTTTAATCAAGTATTAATACAAATCTCATTTCCTTAATTTATCTATTGTTCATCTTTTATTTTGGGTAATTGAAGATTATTTGGATTTATTTGGAAGATTGACAACCTTCCAATCATTCATCAAGTACTTCTATTATTCTTTGCTTATTATTTTGGAATCATCATTAGGTATAATTCTCTTAATCCCTTTTTAATTATTGTTAATCATCTTTACTTATTCATCATGTTTTGCTTTGTTGATATGATTGACAACCTTGTTAACATGTTAAACTTGATAATGAGTGAGTAGTTTCCCTAACTAGGGTTAATGGGGAATTAGGGGAACCCAACATGGGGAATGATTCATGCTTAATCTAATATGTTCACATAATTTATTTGCTTGCTTGTTGTGATCTCAACTTATGCACATGTTATGTTTGATAAAATGCGAGCCTATAAATCCTTGCATTTTTTACCCATCACTTACCTTTTCAATGAGACTTGTAAGACATAAACCAACTCGAGTCTCATTAGACCATGCATATAGTTTAGTAGGGAGGATTAAGTCGACATGTAGGTGTTGTACAATCTAATCGATTCGGCTCCGGGACCCAAACCTTCCTAGGATTGTAAGATATAAACCAACTCGATCCTATCACAACAATAATTGCTTGCTTATAATTTGAGAATATGTTTGTATGATCAATTCCCATGAATCCCCTATGAACCCATGACACCCTAGTGCTTTTAATCAATTGTTTACATCTCATTTTAGTCATCTTGCTTGTTTACTTTTATTGTTATTTAGTTTAGTGATCTTCTTATCTCAACCCAAATTGTGACACCCTTAGACACCACTACTTGCAATCGAAAATCCTACATCAATACCCGTCCCTTGGGATCCGACCTTTACTTGCCTCTTTACTAGTAGTAGAGTTGTTTGTGAAGTTATAAATATTGTTTTGGTCTAGGTGCTCCTAACGACAAGTAACCGAAATCTAAGCTCAAAGCGGACCGACCAAAAATGGCGCCGTTGCCGGGGACGGTGTTAACTTGATTTGATTTTCTTTGATTGTTATTAGTTGTGTCTTTCTTTGCCTTGGGGAAGTAAAACTCCTCAAGGTTTGTTCTAATTGTTTTCGAGTTGTTTGATATTTTGCATGTCTAGAAGATCACAAGGTAACTTGTTACCCATTGATCACGAAATTGAAAGGACTTTGACAACCAATAGAAGACTTGCTAGAAATACTTTGAGAGGTATTGGTGAGGTTGTAGATATTCAACCAAATACTCTTGAGTTCATCAACCCTTTTGCAAGAGAAGGTGAGGAGAACCCAACACAAAATCAACCACACAATCAACCCACAATGCCTAATTTTCACTTCCGACTCTCATAGGGAGAAATTCATTCTCTTTGCTAAGAAAAGCATCACGCCTACTAAGTTTATTTGTGAAGATGCATTGTCAAAGTTGGGTGTCCTTGAACAAACTAAGACCTTTTTCGAGTCTATGGGGTTAAGTAAATTGTTTACAATGCAAGAATTGACATACCCCTCCCTTACCTTGGAATTTTTGAGTTCTTTGAAAGTCACAAGGGTGGAGACTCGAACCGTCATTGAGTTTCGTCTTGAAAATGTTGATAGATGCTTATCTTATGACGAATTGGGTAAGATATTTGGCCTTAGTGATAGTGCAAAATTTACAAAGATGCCTACCAAATATGACCCCGCTCCTCTTTGGATGGCAATTTCCGGAAGGAAATACACACGTTTTCATGATTGTCGTGCTCTCTTAGTCCACCATCCGGGCATTAGAGTATGGCATAAGGTAATTGGAAATACTTTGATAGCTAGAAATGGCACTAATCATCTTACCAAACTCGATTTTATTCTTCTTGAGTCGGCTTTGAACATTGGGAGAGAATTTACCAAGCCATACAATGCTTTACGACTTTTGGTTGATCGATGGCTTAATGTTGATTGTGGCAAAGAAGGCACGACCTTTATTGCCAATGGGGGACTAGTTACCTATTTGGCTAAGCATTTTAACCGGGATTTCAACAACAATAACACTTATGCACCGGTAAAAGGTAGCCATCTTATCGATTTGCCCACCATGATTCTAAAGTTTAAGTGGGTCTAGAACGATACTCTTGACAACAAGTTTGGGTGGTTGACAAATGAAGCTAGATCCTTCACTTTGCCTAGCAAAATTTGCCGATTGAATGTTCACCGACCGAACTACCTTCTCCCACTCTCCGAAGAGACTGAGTATATCATTCAACACCAAGGAGACGAAGTTGCCGAGCCCTCCTCCTCCATTATCACCCCACCTTACCCATTTGAGTACCACTAGTTCAACCCCAAAGATGCCAGGCGGGAAATGATTACTTGACTCTACTCATGAGGGAAATGCATAAACAAGCTTACAATGAAAGAGTTGATGCTTACAAGGCCCAATATCCGCCCCTTCTACATCTAGCTAGGCAAGGACTTCTTGATCCATCTTGTCCTTTGCCTAGTTAGGCGGATAGGGAAGTATTCTTTCCTAGCACTTCTAGTGGTGGTAGACCGGGTGGAGAGGAAATGGTTGTTGATGAGAGTGGTGACCAAGAAGGAGAAGAAGAAGTTCAAGAAGAAGAGGAAAGTGAGGAAGAACAAGGAAGTGAAAGTGAGAGTGGACATGATTCCACATCTATGGAGGTTGATGATGCCTCAAGCGAGGAAGATGATGATAATGATGATACGATGGGTGAGGACTAGCAAACTTTTAGAGGCTCCTACATTCTTACACCTCCCTTATGGTTTGTCTACTTCTCTTGTTTTTCTTTTATCTTGATCATTTTATTGGAGTCCTAGCAACATTGGAGGACTAACACCTTGGCATCATTAAGGTGTTCATTTTTATTGTTCCCGACTTGAAAAATCCAAAATAACAAATTTTAGTTTCATGCATTGCATTCCATGTGCATGAACTCCCCCGAAATTCTTGACATTAGAAATAATGTCTATTTTGGTTTGGGGAAGTCCATGCATATGCATTGGGAGCTAATCTAAATTATGCTCTCCGCCATAACAAAAACACATGCATCATGTAGTGTAGTTTAGTATAGTTTGCATTTAGTTTAAAAATCATGCATTTTCATTGCATAATTTCCTATCGTATTGGCCATTCAGGACAATGCCCATACTAGTGTGGGGATGGGAAATTCTAACTTGACTTTTATACAAAATCCAAAAAAATCAAAAAAAAAATCCAAAAAATCCAAAAAAATTGAAAAATTGAAAATCCAAAAACATGTTCACTTTCCTTTGTAGTGTAATCTTGTATATATATTGTTTTGTATGTATTGTGTTTGTTCATCTTTTTTCACATTGATCGACTACGCCACATCCGAGACATGAGGATATTGAAGACCGCATGGTATGATCTTTCCAATCTCCTTTTTCCTCTCTATGTTAATGACTATGTGGCTTTATTTTGATTGATGCGGTATAAACAATGTGAATCTAGGACTTGCATTTAGATTATTTATCATATTAGTTGGTAGAAGCATATGCATTAGGATGTATAAATCTTAGTTGCATCATGGCATGTAGTTTGGATGTTAGAAAAATTTTGTGAAACCGTCTATTTGGGAAGCTTGACAAGTGTACATAGGCCCTAGTAGATACTTTTTCTTCTTAATACTTTGCTTGTTAGAATACTTGTAAAACACCCTAGGATGTGTCATTCTAGTATCCTTTGACCCATGGATTAAGGCCTAGTAAAGAGTACCTTGTGGTGTGATAACTCCTTGGCTACCGTTTATTCCAAGGTGACCCTTGAAACCATGCAACCATCATCCATGTTCTACCACAACTTTGTCATCAAAAAGGGAATGGGCACAAAAATTGTTCAAAAATATTGAGTTCAAGAAATGAAATGAAAAGTCAAAAAGTTTGCAAAATGCATCAAAAAGAAAAGAGGAGTCCAAAAATAATCACTCTTATGCTTCAAATATAAGGCACCCTCGTTACTAATTGGGGTGACTTTGAAAATGTTCAAAAGAAAATGCAAAAGTTGAAAGTTGTCAAGTATTGAAATGCCAAACATCAAAAGAAATGGCAAAAAGAAAATGTTCTCAAATGTTATATGCCACAAGAAATTGGGGGAAAACAACAAAAAAAGCAAACTCCCAAATGAAACTCAAATCTTATTGATCCCTTTATCCATCATATCCATTTTTGTGCATGGTAGAGAGGGGACGACCCTTCTTCTTGTCTAGGCAAGAAGGGGAATTCCGCGATCCTCCAGTGTTTCTAACATCATAGGGAGTCTATTCTTGACAAAAGCATTTAACGATTGAGGACAAAGGTACCCTAGATTGAAACAACTTGGAGGTGATTTATTGGTATCCTTCTAGGCTTAGTAGTTTGAATAAACCATATCTATGAAGGAGTGTGTACCCTTGAATTTCTTCCCCTTTAGATAAATTTCGCCACTTAGATGAGGAAAGTGGCTATTCCTTTTGTAGATGCATCCATTACTTGATTTTGTGTGCTTTAATGATTAGGATGTGTCGCCATTTTGGCAAGACCCACCTTGCCTTGCAAGAAGGCATCCTACCTCATGGTTGTCTTTTGGTGAGTTGAAGGGGCGGAGTGAGACCCGCTAATGTCTCATATCGGCTATATTAGTAGGTTAGTTTAAATCAGGGTTCTAGTTTTGTCACCTCTTTACTCGGGATGAGCAAAGGTTCGGTTTGGGATATTTGATGTGACCAATATTTGAGCATATTTAGTCCCCAAATTAGCCTCTTTCCTATGCTTTTTAGTGCATATTTGGGTCATTTACTATCTTTAGTCCTTTGTTTTGCATATTCTTTGAGGTTTTGTTCCCTTGGTAGGAGAGGAGCGCAAACCTTGCATTTTCATTGCAAAATAGAGCTAAATTGATCAAATCTAATGACCAAGCATCAAAGTAAAGACAAGACTAGAAGGCCTTTGTAAATAATGTAGTAGATGGGCAATGATGAAGAAGATCCTTGCATCTCCGACAAGATCCCGGAGGATTGTTGGAAGAAGAAAAGAAGGAAAGAAGAAAAAGCTCACTGGACTGGAATCCGCTCGTCCCAGCATCAGGACGCTCGTCCAAGAGCCACAATCCGAGCGTCCCAGCACCTGGCCGCTTGTCCAAGAGCTCCAGAATCCGCTCGTCCCACCTACCAAGCTGCTCGTCCACCACCTGCACAATCCGCTCGTCCCGACCCTTTGGACGCTGATGTGACCATTATTTGAGCATATTTAGTCCCCGAATTTGCATTGTTCCCATGCTTTTTAGTGCATATTTGGGTCATTTATTGTCTTTAGTCCTTTGTTTTGCATATTCTTTGAGGTTTTGTTCCCTTGGTAGGAAAGGAGTGCAAACCTTGCATTTTCATGGCAAAATGGAGCTAAATTGATTAAATTCAATGACCAAGCATCAAAGAGAAGACAAGACTAGAAGGCCTTTGTACATATTATAGTAGATGGGCAATGATGAGAAAAGATCCTTGCATCTCCGACGAAATTCCCGAGGATTGTATGAAGAAAAAGGAAGAAAAGAAGAAAGGAAGAAGCTGACTCAGAATCCGAGCGGATTGCCCTCTGGACGCCCGTCCAAGACAAGAAATCCGAGCGTCTTCCTCAGAGGGACGCTCGTCCAAAACCACCACAATCCGCCCGTCCACCCACTAAATCCGCTCGTCCAAAAGCCAGACAATCCGCTCGTCCCGTGCCCTGGACGCTCGGATTGTGTGACAGCTATTCCGTCTTCTACGTGCTCTATGAAGGATGCGCATACCTCGGAAAGACTAGCAAAAAGGAGACTCGCATATTTTTCTGAGAGGAGCGATTCCTCAAGGACTTAATCGTCATTTAAGCCCTTAGTAAACCCTAATTTGTGTACCTAATCCCTACTATAAATACCACAGTAGTCTAATTAGATTATCATGTTCTTCTTATCAATCTTTAGTGTAGTTTATATAATTTTAATCTCTCTTTAATCTTGTAATCAACTTTTAATCAAGTCTTAATACAACTCTCATTTCCTTAATCTCTCTTTTGTTCATCTTTCATCTTGGGTAATTGAAGATTATTTGGGTTATTATTGAGAGATTGACAACCTTCCAATCAATCATCAAGTACTTCTATTATTCTTTGCTTTATTATTGGAATCATTAGTAGGTATAATTCTCTTAATCCCTTTTTAATTATTGTTAATCATCTTCATTTATTCATCATGTTTAACTTTGTTGGTATGATTGACAACCTTGCTAGCATGTTCAACATGATAATGAGTGAGTAGTTTCCTTAACTAGGGTTAATGGGTAATTAGGGGAAACCAACATGGGGGATGATTCATGCTTAATTTAATATGTTTTCATAGTTTATTTGCTTGCTTGTTGTGATCTCAACTTATGCACATGTTATGTTTGATGAAATGCGAGCCTATGAATCCTTGCATTTTTTACCCATCACCTACCTTTTCAATGAGACTTGTAAGACATAAACCAACTCGAGTCTTATTAGACCATGCATATAGTTTAGTAGGGAAGATTAAGTCGAGTTGTAGGTGTTATAAAATCTAATCGATTCGGCTCCGGGACCCAAACTTTCCTAGGATTGTAAGACATAAACCAACTTGATCCATCACAACAATAATTGCTTGCTTATAATTTGAGAATATGTTTGTATGATCAATTCCCATGAATCCCCTATGACCCCATGACACCTTAGTGCCTTTTATCAATTGTTTACACCCCTTTTAATCATCTTGCTTGTTTACGTTCATTGCTATTTAGTTTAGTGATCTTCTATTCCAACCCCAAATTGTGACACCCCTAGACACCGCTAGTTACAATTGAAAATCTCACTTCATTACCCGTCCCTTGGGATCCGACCTTTACTTGCCTCTTTACTAATAGTAGAGTTGTTTGTGGAGTTATAAATATTGTTTTGGTCTAGGTGCTCCTAACGACAAGTACCGAAAACTAAACCTCTCAAGAGGGTTCGACCAAAAATGGCGTCGTTGCCGGGGACAGTGTTAACTTGATTTAGATTTTCTTAGATTGATATTAGTTGTGTCTTTCTTTGCCTTGGGGAAGTAAAACTACTCAAGGTTTGTGTTAATTATTTTCGAGTTGTTTGATATTTTGCATGTCTAGAAGATCACAAGGTAACTTGTTACCCTTTGATCACGAAATTGAAAGGACTTTGACAAACAATAGAAGACTTGCTAGAGGAACTTTGCGAGGTATTGGTGAGGTTGTAGATATTCAACCAAACACTATTGAGTTCGTCAACCCTTTTGCAAGAGAAGGTGAGAAGAACCCAACACAAAATCCAACACAAAATCAACCCACAATGCCTAAATTTTCATCACATTCCGTACCAACCGAGGAGAACCTACCCAATGGTACTCCCACACCACAACACTTAACCGGAAATTTCATTGCCAAATCCGCATTTATCCAATTAGTCGAAAGAAGCCAATTTGGGGGGATGCCTAGTGAAGACCCTCACTCTCACATGGAGACTTTTTGTGACTATTGTGATGCGATTTCACAAATCGGTGTAACTCAAGACCAAATTCGATGGGTCTTATTTCCTTTTTCTCTAATTGGCACCGCAAAACAATGGTTGAATGGCCTTGATAAGGCTACTCTCGGAATTGACTCTTGGAAGAAATTGGCTCTAGCTTTCTACAAAAAGTTCTACCCACCGGAAAAGACTAACATGCTAAGAGCTCAAATTACGGGCTTTAAGCAAAGAGATGAAGAATCTTTGTATGAATCTTGGGAGCGATTCAAGGGAATTTGTCGCTCATGTCCTCATCATGGACTTAGCGAGTGGTTCTTGGTACAACAATTTTGGAATGGTCTTTATGAAGACTCGAGTAACATTCTCAACATGGGATGAAATGGTATGTTCACCGAAGTTGACGATAATCAAACTTGGAACAAGATTGAGGAAATGACGTTCCATAATTCACAATATAGTAGACCTCGCAAGGCTACTAGAGGAGGAAAGCATGAAGTGGACTCTATTACTCAATTGGGTGCTCAACTTAGTGCTCACATTGATACCATCAATTTGAAGTTCGAAAAAGCTATGGCTAGACTTGAAGAAGCCTCAAAATCACCAAAGCATCATGTTAATGCCATGACGACATCTTCATCAATCCCAAGTGGGATATGTGAGAATTGTGGAACTTTGGGACATGACCAAAGTAAATGTAGAGGAACAAATGAACAAGTGAATGCTTTTCAAGCATACAAGAGTGGTACCCCTTATTCAAATTATTACAATGAAAACACCAAATTCCACCCAAATCTCTCATACAAAAGCCAAAATGTTCAAAACCATCAACCAACATACACCCCACCTCCCATGAGAAACCAAAATCAAAGACCCTTTTACAACTAAAACCAAGGTTACCAAAATCAAACTCCATACAATCAACAAAATGACCAAGGTTTTGATGTTCAAAAAGCGGTCCTTCAAATGCAAAAGAATCAACAAGAGTTTTTCACTCAAATGCAAAAGGATAGTCAAGCAAAGGAAATCACCATCAACAACATTCTAGCCCACACCAAAATGTTGGAAACCCAATTGACTCAACTAGCATCTTCAAGTTCATAAAGACAAAAGGGGCAATTACCACCTCAAAGTAATCCCCCAAGACATGAAACGGTTAGTGCCATTCACTTAAGGAGTGGTACGAGGTATGAAGCACCGAAGAAGCAAGTTGAGGATGAAGTTGTGGAAGCTAGTGACAAAGAAGAAGTTGTGCAAAACTCCAAGGATGGAGAACCATGAAAAGAAGAAGTTTCAAAGAAAAGTGAAGACAAGGCCAAGGAGAAGGAACCCATTGTGATTAGACTTCCTTTTCCAAGTCGTCAAGCTAAGCCCAAATTTGATGACCAACTTGGAAAATTTATGGAAATTGTGAAGAATTTGGAAGTCTCGATTCCTTTTACGGAATTAATCAATCACGTGCCGACCTATGCAAAGTACATGAAGGACATCCTTACGAAAATAAGTCAATCCGGAAGCTTGAGACTATCGCCTTCACTAAGGTGAGTAGTGCAATCCTTCAAGGGAGTTCACCTCCGAAACATAAAGATCCGGGAAGCTTCTCAATACCGTGTACCATTGGCGACACAACGATCAACAAAGCTTTATGTGATCTAGGGGCTAGTGTGAGTGTTATGCCGTATTCTGTAAGTAAAAGGTTAGGGATGGGAGAGCTTAAATGCACCAATATCATACTCCAAATGGCCGATAGATCGACGAAGACACCATTAGGGACATGGGAATATGTTCCCGTAAGAGTTGGGAAATTTTTCATCCCGGTGGACTTTGTCATTGTTGACATGGAAGAAGACTCCAATATTTCAATCATTCTAGGTAGACCTTTCTTGCACACCGCGGGTGCGGTAATAGATGTGAAGCACGGAGAGCTCACTCTAGAGGTGGGAGATGAGAGCATAACTTTCAATCTTGACAAGACCATGAGAGCTCCCCGTTTGCATGAACCATGTTTTATGGTTGATCATTATAGCCGGAAGGATGATAGGAAGAAGTCGGAATTCCAATGGAAAAAGAAAGTTGATGATGCTCCATCAAAAGAGCAAGGCAATAACAACAAAGAGAGCTTGAAAAGCTCACCCATGACAAGTGAAGAGGATGGCCTTGTTGGCCAAAACAAGAAAGGAGGAGAGTTGTCTCTATCAACTCAAGAGATTTTTAATGATCAAGCAGACGAAGTTTGTGGTCTTTGGGATGATAAGTTTGAAGGGATTTTCAATCCCTACATTGGTAATGGTATCGATCAAGACCAACATAAAGGACAACAAGTGCAAAGATCTATTGAGGATATTTATCATGATAATGAACAAGCTTTTGACTACTTCTTCAAGGTGTTGAGTAACATCAACAACACCTTTAACATGCCCCCATGACATCTCATTAAGGATGAGAGTTTGGTGGAGTCCTCTCCAAACCACCATTTGTAAATATTTTTAACTCCCTAACTTGCATTTTAAATTCTTATATTGCATTTTTTTTTGTCATTTTTGGGTTTTTGTGCCTTGATCAAGATATTCATCATTTTTTAGAGAAGTGAGGGAGGGACTAATGATTTTATTGATGTGTAGTGCTTTAACTTAGTGTGGGGATAGCAATTGCCTAGGCTATTCATGCCTTTGTAGTGCCCCTACAATGAAGAACACGGGATTTGAAGAATGAAAATGACATGGGTTATGAAAGTGCACGGATGGACCTGAATCCGGGAAGACCAGGAGGAATCCGAGCGGCTTAAAGGGTAATCCGCTCGTCTTATAGCAATCCGAGCGTACAAGGAAGAATCCGTTCGTCCTTTTGAGCTGCAAAATCAAAAAATTTGGTCTGTTAGAGAATCCGAGCGTCCCAGCTGAGAAGACGCTCGTCTGAAACTGGCCGCTCGTCTTTGTAGAAAGACGCTCGTCTTTTTGCCAGTGCAGATTAAGCAAAGTTCCTGTAAGAGAATCCGCTCGTCTTCTCTGAAAGACGCTCGTCTTTAGGCGAGTTTTCCTGAAGCCAAATTGAGCAGAATCCGAGCGTCCCGACAGGAATCCGCTCGTCTTCCCCCTGCTGTTTTGAATTTTTCGGGTGTTTTAATACACCTTCCCACATTCATTTCATTCATTCATTCATTCATTCAAACACTACCCATAAACCCCAAAACCCTCATCCTCTCCATCACCAAAAACAAAATTTCCTCAACCAAATTCAACAAAATCAAATTCAAACTTCCTTACAACAACAATTAATCACTCCTTTTGCAACAATAATCAATCCAAGCACCAAAATCTTCAACCTTTGAGTCGATTTTTGAAATACAAAGACAAATCCTTTCATCTTAAATCGATTTGGGTATAATTAGAAATTGAAAATTTTCAATCTTTTCTTGGTGTAATCAACAATGGCAAGAACAAAAGGAGCAACAAAGGCACTCAAGGCAAAGACACTTTCGAAAAGGCAACAAAGCCTTCAAGCAAAGAAAGCTTCAATGGCTATGGTGGTTTCTAGTGCAACTTGGAAGTTCAACAACAACAAGATCCTCCCTTGGAAGCAACAACATCAATAACTCCGGAAATCGCTCAATTATCCAACTATCCGGAGGTAATTTTCATTTCCAACTCCCATAGGGATACATTTGCCAAGTATGCTAAGAAATCCATTTTGTCCATCAAATTCATTTGTGAAGATGCCTTGAACAAATTGGGTGTCCTTGAACAAACAAAAGCCTTCTTTGAAGCCATGGGATTGGGTACATATTTACCATAAGAGAATTGACATACCTCTCCCTTACCTTGGAATTCTTAAGTTCATTGAAAGTGACTAAGGTAGAGACTAGAGAATACATCGAGTTTCGCCTTGCGAATGTGAATAGGCGCATCACCTTTGATGTTTTGAATAAGATATTAGGCCTTAGTGATACACCATATTATCACAAGATGCCCGAAAAGTATGACCCCGCTCCTCTTTGGGAGGCAATTTCCGGGAAGAAATTTGTGAGCTTTCATGCTTTTCGCGCTCTATTAGTCCACCATCCGGGCATTAGAGTGTGGCACAAGGTCATCGGGAATACTATAATAACAAGAAAAGGCACTAATGACTTTACAAAGCTCGATTGTGTTCTACTTGAGTCAGCCTTAAATGTCGGAAGGGAATTCACTAAGCCCTACAATGCTCTAAGGCTTTTGATGGAAAGATGACTTAATGTTGATTGTGGTAAGGAAAGCACCGCTCATATTGTAAATGGAGGTCTAGTTACTCTCTTGGCCAAGCACTTTGACGCAAATTTCAACAAGGATAACACCTATGTGACGATCAAAGGGGGTCATCTCATTGACATGGATGCCATGATTTACAAGTATAAGTGGGTCAAGCATAACTCTCTTGACACCAACTATGGGTGGCTAACCAATGATGCTAGATCTTTCACTTTGCCTTCCAAGATATGCCGATTAAGTGCCCACCGAACAAACTACCTTCTTCCACTCTCCAAGGACGCCAAGTACATCATCCGTCAACAAAGGGGCGAGATTGAAGAGCCCTCCTCCTCCATTGTCATACCACCCTACCCATTCAAATATCAAGAGTTCAAACTCAAAGATGTTGAAGTAGGCAATGATTACATGACTCTACTCATACAAGAGATGCACAAACAAGCTTATAATGATCGAGTAGATGCATACTTGGCCCAATATCTACCCCTCCTTCGTTTAGCTAGGCAAGGACTACTTGATCCATCATGTCCTTTGCCTAGTTGGGCGGATAGGGAAGTTCTCTTTCAAAGCACATCTAGGGGTGAAAGACCGGGTGAAGATGACAATGTCGATGATGAGGTTGTTGATGATGAGGGTGTTGATGAAGAGGTAGATGAAGAAGAAGAGGCTAATGAAGATGATGAAGGAAGTGAGCAAGATCAAGGAAGTGAAGAGGGGAGTGGAGATGATTCCACTTCCATGGAGGAAAATGATGACAATGACGATATGATGGAGAACTAGAAAACTTTGGAGGCTCCTACCCTCTTGAGGTTTGTCTACTTCTTTCTTTGTTTTCTTTATTTTATCTTGATCATAGTTTGGAGAGTCCTAGCAACACGAGGACTAACACCTCGGCCCCATTGAGGTGCTCTTTTTATTGTTCCCATTTGAAAAATCCAAAATGACGATATATAGTTTCATGCATTGCATTTTGTGTGCATGAACTACCCCAAAATTTAAGACATTAGAAATAATGTCTATCTCGGTTTGGGGAAGTACATGCATACGCAACGGGAGGTAATCTAAATTACGCTCTCCGTCATAAACAAAAACCCATGCATCATGTAGTGTAGCTTAGTATAGCTTGCATTTAGTTTAGAAATCATGCATCATCTTTGCATAATTTCCTATCATATTGGCCATTGAGGACAATGCCCATATTAGTGTGGGGATGGGAAATTCTAACTTGACTTTTATTCAAAAAATCCAAAAAAATCAAAAATTTCGAAAAAAATCAAAAAAATTGAAAAATTAAAAATCCAAAAACAAGTTCATTTTCTTTGTAGTATAGTCTTGTATATATTGTTTGTATATATTATGTTTGTCTATCCTTGTTCACATTGATCGACTACGCCACATCCGAGACATGAGGATATTGAAGACCGCATGGTATGATCTTTCCAATCTCCTTTTTCCTCTTTATGTTAATGACTATGTGGCTTTATTTTGATTGATGCGGTATAAACAATGTGAATTTAGAACTTGCATTTAGATTATTTGGCATATTAGTCGGTAGAATCATATGCATTAGGATATATATATGTTAGTTGCATCATGGCATGTAGTTTGCATGTTAGAAAATTTTTGTGAAACCGTCTACTTGGGAAGCTTGACAAGTGTATATAGGCCCTAGTAGATGCTTTTTCTTCTTAAGACTTTGCTTGTTAGAATACTTGTAAAACACCCTAGGATGTGTCATTCTAGTATCCTTTGACCCATGGAATAAGGCCTAGTCAATAGTACCTTGTGGTGTGATAACTCCTTGGCTACCGTTTATTCCAAGGTGACCCTTGAAACCATGCAACCATCATTCATCCATGTTCTACCATACATTTTGTCATCAAAGGGAATGGGCACAAAAAGAAATTGATTTGAGTTCAAGAAATGAAATGAAAAGTGAAAGAAAGTTTGCAAAATGCATCAAATGAAAAGAGGAGCAAAAATAGACTCCTATGCTTCAAATATAAGGCACCCTCACTACATATGGGGTGACTTTGAAAATGTTCAAAAGAAAAATGCAAAAAGTTGAAAAGTTGTCAAGTGTTGAATTGCCAAAAATAAAAAGAAATGGCAAAAGAAAGTGTTCTCAAATGTTATATGCCACAAGAAATTGGTGGGAAAAACAAACAATAAAGCAAACTCCCAAATGAAACTCAAAATTTTATCGATCCCTTTATCCATCGTATCCACTTTTGTGCATGGTAGAGAGGGGACGACCCTTCTTCTTGTCTAGGCAAGAGGGGGAATTTCGCGATCCTCCAGTGTTTCTAACACCATAGGGAGTCTATTCTTGACAAAAGCATTTAACGATTGAGGACAAAGGTACCCAAGCTTGACACAACCTGGAGGTCATTTATTGGTATCCTTCTAGGCTTAGTAGTTTGAAGAAATTGCATCTATGAAGGAGTGTGCACCCTTGAATTGCTTCCCTTGTAGATAATTTCCGCCACTTAGATGAGGAAAGTGGCTATTCTTTTGTAGATGTATCCATTACTTGATTCTATGTGCTTTAATGCTTGGATGTGTCGCCATTTTGGCAAGACCCACCTTGCCTTGGAAGAAGGCATCCTACCTCATAGTTGTCTTGTTGTGAGTTGAAGGGGCGGAGTAAGACCCGCTAATTGTCTCATATCGGCTATGCTATTAGGTTAGTTTAAATAACGGTCCTAGTCTGTGTCACCTCTTTACTCGGGACGAGCAAAGGTTCGGTTTGGGGATATTTGATGTGACCATTATTTGAGCATATTTAGTCCCCGAATTAGCCTTGTTCCCATGCTTTTTAGTGCATATTTGGGTCATTTATTGTCTTTAGTCCTTTGTTTTGCATATTCTTTGAGGTTTTGTTCCCTTGGTAGGAAAGGAGTGCAAACCTTGCATTTTCATGGCAAAATGGAGCTAAATTGATTAAATTCAATGACCAAGCATCAAAGAGAAGACAAGACTAGAAGGTCTTTGTACAAATTGTAGTAGATGGGCAATGATGAGAAAAGATCCTTGCAGCTCCGACGAAATCCCCGAGGATTGTATGAAGAAAATGGAAGAAAAGAAGAAAGGAAGAAGCTGACTCAGAATCCGAGCGGATTGCCCTCTGGTTGCCCGTCCAAGACAAGGAATCCGAGCGTCTTCCTCAGTGGGACGCTCGTCCAAAACCGCCACAATACGCCCGTCCACCCACTAAATCCGCTCGTCCAAAAGCCAGACAATCCGCTCGTCCCGTGCCCTGGACGCTCGGATTGTGTGATAGCTATTCCGTCTTCTACTTGCTCTATGAAGGATGCGCATACCACGGAAAGACTAGCAAATAGGTGACTCGCATATTTTTCTGAGAGGAGCGATTCCTCAAGGACTTAATCGTCATTTAAGCCTTTAGTAAACCCTAATTTGTGTACCTAATCCTCACTATAAATACCCCATTAGTCTAATTAGATTATCATGTTCTTCTTATCAATCTTTAGTGTAGTCTATATTATTCTTATCTCTCTTTAATCTTGTAATCAACTTTTAATCAAGTATTAATACAAATCTCATTTCCTTAATTTCTCTATTGTTCATCCTTTATTTTGGGTAATTGAAGATTATTTGGATTTATTTGGAAGATTGACAACCTTCCAATCATTCATCAAGTACTTCTATTATTCTTTGCTTATTATTTTGGAATCATCATTAGGTATAATTCTCTTAATCCCTTTTTAATTATTGTTAATCATCTTTACTTATTCATCATGTTTTGCTTTGTTGATATGATTGACAACCTTGTTAACATGTTAAACTTGATAATGAGTGAGTAGTTTCCTTAACTAGGGTTAATGGGGAATTAGGGGAACCCAACATGGGGAATGATTCATGCTTAATCTAATATGTTCATATAATTTATTTTATTGCTGGTTGTGATCTCAACTTATGCACGTGTTATGTTTGATAAAATGCGAGCCTATAAATCCTTGCATTTTTTACCCATCACTTACCTTTTCAATGAGACTTGTAAGACATAAACCAACTCGAGTCTCATTAGACCATGCATATAGTTTAGTAGGAAGGATTAAGTCGACTTGTAGGTGTTGTACAATCTAATCGATTCGGCTCCGGGACCCAAACCTTCCTAGGATTGTAAGATATAAACCAACTCGATCCTATCACAACAATAATTGCTTGCTTATAATTTGAGAATATGTTTGTATGATCAATTCCCATGAATCCCCTATGAACCCATGACACCCTAGTGCTTTTAATCAATTGTTTACATCTCATTTTAGTCATCTTGCTTGTTTACTTTTATTGTTATTTAGTTTAGTGATCTTCTTATCTCAACCCAAATTGTGACACCCTTAGACACCACTACTTGCAATCGAAAATCCTACATCAATACCCGTACCTTGGGATCCGACCTTTACTTGCCTCTTTACTAGTAGTAGAGTTGTTTGTGATGTTATAAATATTGTTTTGGTCTAGGTGCTCCTAACGACAAGTAACCGAAATCTAAGCTCAAAGCAGACCGACCAAAAATGGCGACGTTGCCGGGGACGGTGTTAACTTGATTTGATTTTCTTTGATTGTTATTAGTTGTGTCTTTATTTGCCTTGGGGAAGTAAAACTCCTCAAGGTTTGTTCTAATTGTTTTCGAGTTGTTTGATATTTTGCATCTCTGGAAGATCACAAGGTAACTTGTTACCCATTGATCACGAAATTGAAAGGACTTTGACAACCAATAGAAGACTTGCTAGAAATACTTTGAGAGGTATTGGTGAGGTTATAGATATTCAACCAAATACTCTTGAGTTCATCAACCCTTTTGCAAGAGAAGGTGAGGAGAACCCAACACAAAATCAACCACACAATCAACCCACAATGCCTAAGTTTTCATCACATTCCGTACCAACCGAGGAGAACCTACCCAATGGTACTCCCACGCCACAACACTTAACCGGAAATTTTATTACAAAATCCGCATTTATCCAATTAGTCGAAAGAAGCCAATTTGGGGGGATGCCTAGTGAAGACCCTCATTCTCACATGGAGACTTTTTGTGACTATTGTGATGCGATTTCACAAACCAGAGTGACTCACGACCAAATTCGATGGGTCTTATTTCCTTTTTCTCTAATTGGTACCGCGAAACAATGGTTAAAGAGCCTTGATAAGGCTACTCTTGGAATTGACTCTTGGAAGAAGTTGGTTCTAGCTTTCTACAAAAAGTTCTACCCTCCGGAAAAGACTAACATGCTAAGAGCCCAAATCACGAGTTTTAAGCAAAGGGACGAAGAATCTTTGTATGAAGCTTGGGAGCGAATCAAAGGAACTTGTCACTCATGTCCTCATCATGGACTTAGCGAGTGGTTCTTGGTACAACAATTTTGGAATGGTCTTTATGAAGACTCCCGAAACATTCTCAACATGGGATCAAATGGTATGTTCACTGAAGTTGACGATAATCAAACTTGGAACAATATTGAGGAAATGGCGGTCCATAATTCACAATATAGTAGACCTCGCAAGGCTACTAGAGGAGGAAAGTATGAAGTGGACTCTATTACTCAATTGGGTGCTCAACTTAGTGCTCATATTGTTACCATCAACTTGAAGTTTGAAAAGGCTATGGCTAAGTTTGAAGAAGCCTCAAAATCACCAAAGCAACATGTTAATGCCATGGTAGCATCTTCATCGATTCCAAGTGGAATATGTGAGAATTGTGGAACTTTGGGACATGACCAAAGTGAATGTAGGGGAACAAGTGAGCAAGTGAATGCTTTCCAAGCATATAAAAGTGTTACCCCTTATTCCAACTATTACAATGAAAACACCAAATTCCATCCAAATCTCTCATACAAAAGCCAAAATGTTCAAAACCCTCAACCGACATACACCCCACCTCCAATGAGAAACCAAAATCAAAGATCCTTTTACAACCAAAACCAAGGTTACTAAAATCAAACTTCATACAATCAACAAAATGACCAAGGTCTTGATGTTCAAAAAGCGGTCCTCCAAATGCAAAAGAATCAACAAGAATTTTTCACTCAAATTCAAAAAGATAGCCAAGCAAAAGACATCACCATCAACAACATCCTAGCCCACAAAAAAATGTTGGAAACTCAAATGACCCAACTAGCATCTTCAAGCTCTCAAAGACAAAAGGAGCAATTACCACCTCAAAGTAATCCCCCAAGACATGAAACGGTTAGTGCCATCCACTTGAGGAGTGGTACAAGATATGAAGGGCCAAAGAAGCAAGTTGAGGATGAAGTTGTAGAGGCTAGTGACAAGGAAAGAGTTGTGCAAAACTCTAGGGAAGAAGAACCCACCAATCAAGAAGTTTCAAAGAAAAATGAAGAAAAGGCCAAAGAGAAGGAGCCCATTGTGATTAGACTTCCATTCCCGAGTCGTCAAGCTAAGCCTAAGTTTGATGACCAACTTGGAAAATTCATGGAAATTGTGAAGAATTTAGAAGTCTCGATTCCTTTCACGGAATTGATCAATCACGTTCCGGCCTATGCAAAGTACATGAAGGACATCCTTACAAAGAAGAAATCAATCCGGAAGCTTGAGACTATTGCCTTCACTAAGGTGAGTAGTGCCATCCTTCAAGGGAGTTCACCTCCAAAGCTCAAGGATCCGGGAAGTTTCTCCATTCCATGCACTATTGGTGACACTACAATCAACAAAGCTTTATGTGACCTTGGGGCAAGTGTTAGTGTCATGCCATATTCGGTTAGCAAGAGGCTAGGAATGGGAGAACTCAAATGCACCAACATCACGCTTCAAATGGCGGATAGATCGACAAAGACACCTTTAGGGGTATGGGAAGATGTTCCCGTGAGAATTGGAAAATTCTTCATCCCGGTGGATTTCGTTATTGTTGACATGGAAGAAGACTCCAACATTCCTATTATCTTAGGAAGACCTTTCTTGCACACCGCGGGAGTGGTGATCGATGTGAAGCATGGAGAGTTCACCCTTGAAGTGGGAGATGAAACCATCACTTTCAATCTTGACAAGACCATGAGAGCTCCCCGATTGCATGAGCTATGTTTTATGGTTGATCACTATAGCCGGAAGGATGATAGGAAGAAGTTGGAATTTCAATGGAGAAATAAAGTGGATGATGCCCCATCAAAAGAGCAAGGAAATTGCAACAATGAGAGCTTGAAAAGCTCACCCTTGACAAGTGAAGAGAAAGGCCTCATTGGCCAAGACAAGAAAGAAGGAGAGTTATCTTTATCAACTCAAGACTTTTTTAGTGAGCAAGTAGATGAAGTATGCGGTCTTTGGGATGATGAGTTTGAAGGGATATTCAATCCCTATATTGGTAATGCTATGACCCAAGACCATCATGGTGAACAACAAGCGCAAAGATCTATTGAGGATCTTTATCATGATAATGAGCAAGCTTTCGACTACTTCTTCAAGGTGTTGAGTAACATCAACAACACCTTGAACATGCCCCCTTGACATCTCACATTGGATGAGAGTTTGGTGGAGTCCTCCCTAAACCACCATTTGTAAATATTCTAACTCCCTAACTTGCATTTCAATTATTCTATTGCATTTTTGTCATTTTTGGATTTATATTTTTGTGCCTTGATCAAGATATTCATCATTTTGAGAGAAGTGAGGGAGGGACTTATGAATTTATTGTTGTGTAGTGCTTAGACTTAGTGTGGGGATAGCAATTGCCTAGGCTATTCATGCCTTTGTAGTGCCCCTACAATGAAGAACACAAGAATCGAAGAATGAAATGACAGGGGTTACGAAGCACCCACGGATGGACCTGAATCCGCGTGGTCAAGGAAGAATCCGAGCGTCTGAGGGATAATCCGCTCGTCCTGAAGAAATCCGAGCGTCCAAACCATCAGACGCTCGTCTGGTGAAGCTGCAGAAATTAATATTTGGGTCTGACTGTTAATCCGAGCGTCCCAGCCAGAAGACGCTCGTCTCAGTCTGGACGGCCGTCCATCAAGAAAGACGCTCGTCTTTTTGCTGCCAAATTCTGGAATTTCTCCCTGGAAAGGAATCCGAGCGTCTAAAGCAGAAGACACTCGTCTCAGCTGAAGAAATCCGCTCGTCTTTCCTGCGGTCCGCTCGTCCTGTGGCGTCTTTTTCTGAACCATTTTTTGAAGAATCTGAGCATCCCGGCCCCTGGTCCGCTCGTCTCCCACTGCAAGTTCAAAATTAACGGATCATTTTAAAACCCTCCTCTCCCATTCATTCTCATTTCTTCAAAATACAAACACTACCCAAAATCCCAAAACCCTCATCCTCATCCTCTCCATCAACAAAAACAAATTCCCTCAACCAAATTCAACCAAATCAAATCCAAACTCCCTCACAACAAAAATTAATCTCTCCTTTTGCAACAACAAGTGATTCAAACACCAAAATCTTCAAGTTTTGAGTCGATTTTTAGGATACAAAGCAACATTCATTCATCCTAAATCGATTTGAGCATTACTAAAAATTGAAGATTTCAATCTTTCATTGGTGAAATTAAGCAAAGGAGAATGGCAAGAACAAAAGGTGGAAACAAGGCACCCCAAAAGAAGACACTTTCCAAAAGGCAATTAGCTCTTCAAGCAAAACAAGTATCAAAGGCATTGGTAGTCCATGAGGCAAGGTTGGAGGTTCAAGAACAAAATCCCCCTATGGAAGCTACTAATTCAACTCCGGTCATTGAACAATTATCCGATTATCCGGAGGTAATTTTCACTTCCGACTCTCATAGGGAGAAATTCATTCTCTTTGCTAAGAAAATCATCATGCCTACTAAGTTTATTTGTGAAGATGCATTGTCAAAGTTGGGTGTCCTTGAACAAACTAAGACCTTTTTCGAGTCTATGGGGTTAAGTAAATTGTTTATAATGCAAGAATTGACATACCCTTCCTTACCTTAGAATTTTTGAGTTCTTTAAAAGTCACAAGGGTGGAGACTCGAACCGTCATTGAGTTTCGTCTTGAAAATGTTGATAGATGCTTATCTTATGACGAATTGGGTAAGATATTTGGCCTTAGTGATAGTGCAAAATTTACAAAGATGCCTACCAAGTATGACCCCGCTCCTCTTTGGATGGCAATTTCCGGAAGGAAATTCACACGTTTTCATGATTGTCGTGCTCTCTTAGTCCACCATCCGGGCATTAGAGTATGGCATAAGGTCATTGGGAATACTTTGATAGCTAGAAATGGCACAAATCATCTTACCAAACTCGATTTTATTCTTCTTGAGTCGGCTTTGAACATTGGGAGAGAATTTACCAAGCCATACAATGCTTTACGACTTTTGGTTGATCGATGGCTTAATGTTGATTGTGGCAAAGAAGGCACGGCCTTTATTGCCAATGGGGGACTAGTTACCTATTTGGCTAAGCATTTTAACCGGGATTTCAACAAGAACAACACTTATGCACTGGTAAAAGGTAGCCATCTTATCGATTTGCCCACCATGATTCTAAAGTTTAAGTGGGTCAAGAACGATACTCTTGACAACAAGTTTGGGTGGTTGACAAATGAAGCTAGATCCTTCACTTTGCCTAGCAAAATTTGCCGATTGAATGTTCACCGACCGAACTACCTTCTCCAACTCTCCGAAGAGACCGAGTATATCATTCAACACCAAGGAGACGAAGTTGCCGAGCCCTCCTCCTCCATTATCACCCCACCTTACCCATTTGAGTACCACGAGTTCAACCCCAAAGATGCCAGGCGGGAAATGATTACTTGACTCTACTCATGAGGGAAATGCATGAACAAGCTTACAATGATAGAGTTGATGCTTACAAGGCCAAATATCCGCCCCTTCTACATCTAGCTAGGCAAGGACTTCTTGATCCATCTTGTCCTTTGCCTAGTTGGGCGGATAGGGAAGTATTCTTTCCTAGCACTTCTAGTGGTGGTAGACCGGGTGGAGAGGAAATGGTTGTTGATGAGAGTGGTGACCAAGAAGGAGAAGAAGAAGAAGTTCAAGAAGAAGAGGAAAGTGAGGAAGAACAAGGAAGTGAAAGTGAGAGTGGACATGATTCCACATCTATGGAGGTTGTTGATGCCTCAAGCGAGGAAGATGATGATAATGATGATACGATGGGTGAGGACTAGCAAACTTTTGGAGGCTCCTACATTCTTACACCTCCCTTATGGTTTGTCTACTTCTCTTGTTTTTCTTTTATCTTGATCATTTTATTGGAGTCCTAGCAACATTGGAGGACTAACACCTTGGCATCATTAAGGTGTTCATTTTTATTGTTCCCGACTTGAAAAATCCAAAATAACAAATTTTAGTTTCATGCATTGCATTCCATGTGCATGAACTCCCCCGAAATTCTTGACATTAGAAATAATGTCTATTTTGGTTTGGGGAAGTCCATGCATATGCATTGGGAGCTAATCTAAATTATGCTCTCCGCCATAACAAAAACACATGCATCATGTAGTGTAGTTTAGTATAGTTTGCATTTAGTTTAAAAATCATGCATTTTCATTGCATAATTTCCTATCGTATTGGCCATTCAGGACAATGCCCATACTAGTGTGGAGATGGGAAATTCTAACTTGACTTCTATACAAAATTCAAAAAAATCAAGAAAAAATTCGAAAATATCCAAAAAAATTGAAAAATTGAAAATCCAAAAACATGTTCACTTTCCTTTGTAGTGTAGTCTTGTATATATATTTTTTTGTATATATTGTGTTTGTTCATCCTTTTTCACATTGATCGACTACGCCACATCCGAGACATGAGGATATTGAAGACCGCATGGTATGATCTTTCCAATCTCTTTTTTCCTTTCTATGTTAATGACTATGTGGCTTTATTTTGATTGATGCGGTATAAACAATGTGAATCTAGGACTTGCATTTAGATTATTTGGCATATTAGTTGGTAGAAGCATATGCATTAGGATGTATAAATGTTATTTGCATCATGGCATGTAGTTTGGATGTTAGAAAAATTTTGTGAAACCGTCTATTTGGGAAGCTTGACAAGTGTACATAGGCCCTAGTAGATACTTTTTCTTCTTAATACTTTGCTTGTTAGAATACTTGTAAAACACCCTAGGATGTGTCATGCTAGTATCCTTTGACCCATGGATTAAGGCCTAGTCAAGATTACCTTGTGGTGTGATAACTCCTTGCCTACCGTTTATTCCAAGGTGACCCTTGAAACCATGCAACCATCATCCATGTTCTACCACAATTTTGTCATCAAAAAGGGAATGGGCACAAAAATTGTTCAAAAATATTGAGTTCAAGAAATGAAATGAAAAGTAAAAAAGTTTGCAAAATGCATCAAAAAGAAAAGAGGAGTCCAAAAATAAGCACTCCTATTCTTCAAATATAAGGCACCCTCGTTACTAATTGGGGTGACTTTGAAAATGTTCAAAAGAAAATGCAAAAGTTGAAAGTTGTCAAGTATTGAAATGCCAAACATCAAAAGAAATGGCAAAAAGAAAATGTTCTCAAATGTTATATGCCACAAGAAATTGGGGGAAAACAACAACAAAAGCAAACTCCCAAATGAAACTCAAATCTTATTGATCCCTTTATCCATCATATCCATTTTTGTGCATGGTATAAAGGGGACGACCCTTCTTCTTGTCTAGGCAAGAAGGGGAATTCCGTGATCCTCCAGTGTTTCTAACACCATAGGGAGTCTATTCTTGACAAAAGCATTTAACGATTGAGGACAAAGATACCCTAGCTTGACACAACTTGGAGGTGATTTATTGGTATCATTCTAGGCTTAGTAATTTGAAGAAACCATATCTATGAAGGAGCGTGTACCCTTGAATTGCTTCCCCTTTAGATAATTTCCGCCACTTAGATGAGGAAAGTGGCTATTCCTTTTGTAGATGCATCCATTACTTGATTTTGTGTGCTTTAATGATTAGGATGTGTCGCCATTTTGGCAAGACCCACCTTGCCTTGTAAAAAGGCATCCTACCTCATGGTTGTCTTGTTGTGAGTTGAAGGGGCGGAGTGAGACCCGCTAATTGTCTCATATCGGCTATATTAGTAGGTTAGTTTAAATAAGGGTCCTAGTTTTGTCACCTCTTTACTCGGGATGAGCAAAGTTCGGTTTGGGGATATTTGATGTGACCAATATTTGAGCATATTTAGTCCCCAAATTAGCCTCGTTCCTATGCTTTTTAGTGCATATTTGGGTCATTTACTATCTTTAGTCCTTTGTTTTGCATATTCTTTGAGGTTTTGTTCCCTTGGTAGGAGAGGAGCGCAAACCTTGCATTTTCATGGCAAAATAGAGCTAAATTGATCAAATCTAATGACCAAGCATCAAAGTAAAGACAAGACTAGAAGGCCTTTGTAAATAATGTAGTAGATGGGCAATGATGAAGAAGATCCTTGCATCTCCGACAAGATCCCGGAGGATTGTTGGAAGAAGAAAAGAAGGAAAGAAGAAAAAGCTCACTGGAATGGAATCCGCTCGTCCCAGCATCAGGACGCTCGTCCAAGAGCCACAATTCGAGCGTCCCAGCACCAGGCCGCTCGTCCAAGAGCTCCAGAATCCGCTCGTCCCACCTACCAAGCTGCTCGTCCACCACCTGCACAATCCGCTCGTCCCGACCCTTTGGACGCTCGGATTGTTCTCCAGTGCAGCCCGGCTTCTTCTTGTTCTACTCGGGATGCGCATATTTTCGAAAGAATAGCAAAAAGGAGACTCGCATCTTTCTTCGAGAGGAGCATTTCCTCAACTTTTCTTAAGGACTTAATCGTCATTTAAGCCATTAGTAACCCTAATTTGTGCACCTAATCCCCATTATAAATACCCCATTATACTAATTAGATTATCATGTTCTTCTTATCAATCTTTAGTGTTGTCTATATTATTCTAATCTCTCTTTAATCTTGTAATCAACTTTTAATCAAGTATTAATAAAAATCTCATTTCCTTAATTTCTCTATTGTTCATCCTTTATTTTGGGTAATTGAAGATTATTTGGATTTATTTGGAAGATTGACAACCTTCCAATCATTCATCAAGTACTTCTATTATTCTTTGCTTATTATTTTGGAATCATCATTAGGTATAATTCTCTTAATCCCTTTTTAATTATTGTTAATCATCTTTACTTATTCATCATGTTTTGCTTTGTTGATATGATTGACAACCTTGTTAACATGTTAAACTTGATAATGAGTGAGTAGTTTCCCTAACTAGGGTTAATGGGGAATTAGGGGAACCCAACATGGGGAATGATTCATGCTTAATCTAATATGTTCACATAATTTATTTGCTTGCTTGTTGTGATCTCAACTTATGCACATGTTATGTTTGATGAAATGCGAGCCTATGAATCCTTGCATTTTTTACCCATCACTTACATTTTCAATGAGACTTGTAAGACATAAACCAACTCGAGTCTCATTAGACCATGCATATAGTTGAGTAGGGAGGATTAAGTCGACTTGTAGGTGTTGTACAATCTAATCGGTTCGGCTCCGGGACCCAAACCTTCCTAGGATTGTAAGATATAAACCAACTTGATCCTATCACAACAATAATTGCTTGCTTATAATTTGAGAATATGATTGTATGATCAATTCCCATGAATCCCCTATGAACCCATGACACCCTAGTGCTATTAATCAATTGTTTACATCTCATTTTAGTCATCTTGCTTGTTTACTTTTATTGTTATTTAGTTTAGTGATCTTCTTTTCTCAACCCCAATTGTGACACCCTTAGACACCACTACTTGCAATCGAAAATCCTACATCAATACCCGTCCCTTGGGATCCGACCTTTACTTGCCTCTTTACTAGTAGTAGAGTTGTTTGTGAAGTTATAAATATTGTTTTGGTCTAGGTGCTCCTAACGACAAGTAACCGAAATCTAAGCTCAAAGCGGACCGACCAACATTGAAAAGGAAGTTATGGGCTTAGCTGATATAGCCATACTGGACCCGAAGCAACTGATGGAATTTGTCAACCTTGACAATTTAGATGCTGTTCACAGTTTGATTTGGATGCAGTAAGTTTTATTAATAAAACTATTTAGTCATTTCCATTTACGAATAAGGATGTTTGTTTAAATTATCAATTACAATAACAATCTTCGTTCTATGTGGCATAATAGGTACCTCAATAATCAGTTCGCTGAGTGGAAGGTCCCAATTCACGCCTACGGATTCTTGAGTCCTAAGGCGTTCTTTGTGCACAGAATTTCATACGAAGAATAAATCAATAGTATCGCTTGTTGGTTGATGTCGTCCAAAAAAACTATGGCTTGCCTCCTACAATGAGAATATGTATGTATAGTACATGATTATTTTAATGAATCACGGTTCTATAAATTTATTATTAACATGCTTAAATGCATGTAAATGAACTAACAGTTCTATGTCCCAAAATGAATAGGAAGCATTGGGTGCTACTGGCAATCCAAGTAGAAACAAAAAAGCGAGTAATCGGATTGACTCTCGCGAAGGCAAACCCTCTGACAGTTGTGTAAGGATGATAACTGAGTAAGTTTACAACCTTCAATAATGTCATTTGTTATTGTATGACTTGAGCCATATATATGCAAATAACAATGGCATGTGTGTATATTTATGAATTAGTGTTTTTGAAGCAAAAAAAAGATTATGTCCACTTGGGAAATACGAAAGCAACACTAATCCCAATTTTATCATGCCAATAGTAAGTGTATTCTTAATAATTACTCGTATCATTTAATTAATGTTTATGCGAGCGGTTGATTATCTAATTCAGTTGATTTTTGTGTGATTTATATAATAGTCTCCTAAAGCACCAGACGACAAACAATCCGCCTTTTACGTTTGTTAGTCCATGTGGAAGGTTATCGACGGAAAACTTTCTACCATTTCGATACGGGTTAGTGTGATTTAAAAACTATTTCAGACGTAAATTGAGTTCAATTCTGTATACTTCCATGTATTATATCTATTTTGATTATATATATTTTGAATTGTAGTTTCCACTAATACTCAACAAAGCCCTAGAATATTCGCCAGAGGACATCAATCAGATGAGAAATATGTGGGCCAGTTATGTTGTTTCATTAGCGGAGTCTCAATAGTTTGCTCATGCTTTATGTACATGTGTGTTTGTGTATATATATATAGAGCCATTGTGTATTGGCTTCTTTTGTTTTTTTGAGGAAGTTGTGTTTTATGGCTTTTGATCATCCTGTTTGTACTGTTTTGAAACTAGGTTTAATTGATCACGAGGTGTAATATTTTGATGCAGGATTGAATTTTTGCAGTGCACAGCTGCTGGAATGCTATTTTCAGCAGCAGCTGAAAATAGCATTCCAGCAGCTGCTACAAACGCTGCTGAAAAAATAGCATTTCAGCAGCTGCGAGAACAAGCTCAAATCATTTTTTTTAAAAAAATAAAAATTTAAAAACGATAACGGTTATAAACAACCCGTTGCAAACAATTATTTGACAACGGTTTTATTTAGATAAATAACCGTTGACATCTTTTCCCTCCCATTCAAACCGCCAAAAATATAAGATAACGAACGATAACCGTTGTCGAGTTCAAAATGTTAAAAACGGTTTATCTAAGAAGAACCGTTGTCAAAGTTTCATCAACTGATAAATATAACAACGGTTTAGCACGCAATAAAACCGTTGTTAAATTTTGATATTTATTTAAATAAGATAACGAAATGAACCTTTATCATATATAATATTTAACAACGGTTTTGGAACCACTAAACCGTTGTCAAGAGTAAACTATGACAACGGGTTTGAAACTGTTATTAATATTTAATAACGGTTTCTTAAAAGTATACCCGTTGCCATAAACATATTTAACAACAGTTTTATAACGATTCTTGAGTAGTGATAACGATGTTATGGATCCGTTATTGATTTTATATAACGGTCGCGTGTTTGTATATAACCGTGGTATATATTTAACAACAGTCGTTGCAATAACGGTTCCGTGTTTCTATTTAACCTTTGTAATTGAATTATTTGACCGTTATTGGATGTCTTATTTGGCGTAGTATACATACCCAGTATTTGTTGAATCCCCAACAAACACCCGATGATTATCGGACTACAACATGCTTAGGAATCGCTACTTTTAATCGACAGTTTGTATAATTATAAGTCGGAAAACTCAAAATAATTTCGAAAACAAAGCATTTTCAAAACATTTCAAAAGTACCTGGAGTGTTTTATGCACGATGACGGGGTCGCAATGACACTAAATAGAGTCAAAACCGACACCGGATCAAAAACCGACTCAAAATTCAAATCCCGACTCCAACAACGAGTCAAACCGAGTCAAACACAAAAAACAAACATCACAAAGCTTCCATGTTAAGTATGCACGGTATACTTGAATGGTCAAGTACAACAATCATGCCATCCAAAACCTAGGATAAAACAAATCATGATTTCAAATGCGTGATAGTGACAAGACAGCTCGAAGACCTGCGAAATGGCTCGCGCCTCTTCGAGTAGCCCATGCGGCCACGTCGCTAAAAACGCAAATAACCACTCAATTCTATATAAATACCCCTCAAATCCCACCATTTGAAGGTACGCGAGTGTTTGCCCCCTCATTTCTCCCTTAAAATTCTAGACTCGACTTCTCAAGTCACAAACCGACACGTATTTTCGACCTACCGATCGAAAATACAAGCCATACACATTGTTTCGTACCGTCATCGTGCATTAAATTACTTGACCGGCCATTTCGACCAACTACACAATCACTAAACAAAACAAATACTCTTTACATTGCTAAAACGGTTTTCAACCGAGTTTTCCGACCTAACAAGTTTTTACACTTTCGTCGATTTCTCGCCTTCGACCTAGCATTTAAGTATGAGGGTGTAATTAATCCTCTTCTTTCATGTCATTTTATCTTTTTTTATGACCTTAACATGCTAAAACATTCATAACATGGTCCAAAATACGGATCGAGTGAGCCAAAACCGAGTTTTGACCGGAAACAGAAGCCCCTAGTCACAACTAGGTGGCTCGCGCCTCAATGGGCTATCCAGGTCAGAACTCAAACGTGTTTGAGTTCATTCTTTCGATTTTCATTTCATTTTACAACCGGTTTTTACCATTTCAAATCATTTTTATGATAAATTTCTTTAACCATAAATCATGTTCATCCTTGGTTCCTCATAGCATGACTGTTTAATCTGTGTTTTGGTGATAACATTTGATTAATTATATTTTAAAAGGTATTTTAAAACCTTTTGTTAATTTGTTACATTTTCAAAAACAACCATATTATCATACATGCATAATCATCCTTGGTTCCACATACCATGTCGGTTTAAATCCGAGTACGATGATGAACATTGAGTAATTACAAAACAATGAACTTAACACAATTAGTTCATAATAAACATTTTTCAAAATTATGTTGGAATATGTGTCCTCCGACAATAATGCGATCACAACTGTCGATCATGATGATCACATGTTTAAGTCTCATTTTAAGAATACAATTGGGAAGTAATATTTTATCACAATCGGTCCACACATATCGGTAATGATTGGTTGACTAGAGTTTGACATTACTGTCGTGCGACGGTGGTGATCAGTTGATCCCCTTAGGTCATACCTAAAGGGTAACACTCTTAATTGATTATTTAATTGATCGTATGACGATACAGGTTAATTAAATTACTTAAATTGACGGACGATTTTGGAAGTAATATTTACGTATCTCATTATAGTTTGATTAAATAAGATACGGTCTAAGTGATCGAATTGTTTTATTACTTAGATGAAATTATTGTTTACAGAAACAATTGAATTTGAATGAATAATTTATTATAAATACAAGATGTTGTGATTTATAATTGGTAAATCATTTTGGTACAAGTAATTATGAATTACTAAGTCGATTTTGTACATGACGTATTTTTATTAATACGTTGATTTTTAATATGTTAAAAATGCATAACAATTTTACATGACTTGTGACATGTGATAAATTGATAAATTGACAAAGATAAAATGGAATCCATTTTATCTTATATTGACCGAAATGGAGGGTGATTTAGGCTAAATATTGTGTTAATTAATTTTTAAGTCGAAAGCATAATCATTTACCTAAATACTAGCCATGCATACCTAGTTACTCTTGTGAAGAACACCTTGGTCTTGTATTGGCCATCACCACTTCCTCCCCCCCCCCCCCCCCCCCCCCCCCCTACCCGGTTTTGTCATAGAGAAAAGCCAAGGGTTTTTCTCTATAATTTACCTAATACACTACATAAAAAGATTAGTGTATTATTCATTCTTATAACATCTAAAAAAATAGAGAGTTTTTAGAGAGATTATTACTTCTTCTTGTCCCTTCTCTTAACCAAAAATAAGAGACCAAATTCAATATTTTGGGTCAATTTTATTAAGATTAATATTGTTCTAGTATTAATAATATTAATCTTTTAAGGGGTTACTTTGGGTATTCATCTTTGGGAGAGATTCTATCCTTGAATCTTTGTTCATCCATATTAGGAGAGCTCAAGAACAAGTGAGTAGGAGAACTCATTTGTGCCCAATAATCCGAAATTTCTATTGTAAGAATGACGATTTCTTCTTCATCTTTATTCATGTTTGCATGCATAAGATTCAAATTAATTTTATGACTAAATTAAATTGAAACATATATGAATATGTCGTAATAATGAGATATAGATATCTAACAAGCGGTATCAAGAGCCTTAGATTGTTTGCATGCAAATCGGTTATAGTTTTTCCGAGTTATACGATTAACATATAAAACATATAAATTTGTGTTTATTATGATATATCACGAAATCAATTATGCATGTTAAATTTTTTGGTCCTAAAATGTATTTAGGATATTTTGGTTAATTTATGGATTTTTATTGTTCATTTTATATTATAATGGCATTAAAATGTGATTTTATGATAAAAATGTCATTTTTGGACTAAAATTAGCTAAACTTCGTTTTTTCCAGTGATTTTTGGATATGTTTTCAGATATATTATATTTTGATGACCTGTAAATTTTAATAATTTTATGAGTTTTTATGCTCGAAATATGGATTTTTCATTATAAAATCGAATTTAAATGATAAAATAGGTTAATATGAGTAATATTTCGAATCTGGTAATAGAAATTTAGTATGTTATCACATGCTATTTTAAAAGATGTGTGTAAAATAATTGGCTATAATGAAGTCTTTATGCATGATTTATGAATTTTTGATGAAAAATAACATAAATAGTGACTTTAATTAGTGAAAAATTGCTAAAACATACTTCATGACTAAAGGAAAAACGTCACATGTTGCATTTTATCATATATTTCAGATCTAAAATTGAAAAGTTGATAAATATAATTTTTTCTCATATTTTTATGATTATAATTGATAAATCCGATTAACCGCAACATTGTTTTTTCCCGATAAATTTCCAAATTTTTAACCTAAGTTTTTGAACATTATGAGTGTCATGGTATTTTTCCAGAATGTTCATGAGTTTAAATTTCAAATTTGGAATTTATTTGAAATTTTTATGATTTATTTGAAGTTTATGGCATTATATTGTAATTTTAAGTCATTTTATGAACAATATTAAGAAATGTAAGTTAATTATTGTCAATATGTTAGTGGAGACTAATTTTGAGTCCTAAGATGGTTAGGGTAATTAACTAGTACATAAATATGAATTTATGTAATTATTGTGATTATAAAATGTTAAATCATGCAAATCCGTAAAAACCGATTAATATACGATATTGGCTCCTTAAAGGCGATTTAGCATAAAATTGGGCATGTTCATACATATTATAATGCTGCATTTCATTTATGATTGTCATAATTTTATTTTATGTAATTTTTGAATTATGTAATTTTTACTTAGTATGGCCTTAATTTTTTAATTGGTATTACCCGAAATGTATGGGAATATCGATTCGGTTGTAATTTATTGTGATCTCGTATCACCGTTTTGTAATTTAATAGATTTATTTTATTTTAATTACAAATGTATAATAGGAAATTATGTAATTTGTTATGTAATTTATTTATTCCGGAGTTCCTTGAAGACGGTGCCACTCAAGAAGGTGATCCATTAAAGACGGTGTTACCTCGAGATGCGTGCCGAAACCGAAGCTCAAGGGACCAATGGAGTTGGTTTCCGAATTTGTAATAGTTTATTAGATTTACTATTTTAGGAAGGCCATACTAGGATTTAATTTATTCTTTGCGTTTTATTTTATATGTTGCATGCATCGCTAAATCGCCATAACTAAAACATGCATTATCATTTTAATCGAGTTTATCGACCGTGTCAATTATAATTATCGTAGTTCACCGCTTTAGTTCACTTAAAACGTGATAGATAATAAATTGACATGACCTCTCGCTAAAATAAACAATTGAGACATAGCCTTACCAAAAAGTAGAAACCATGAAAACCTATTTCGTGAGGGAGTGCACTCGGCTTTACCGGGGTACAAACCTTGTTACGTAGGGGAAGTGGGTGATAAATGTCTACCCACCGAATTTATAAAGATGAGGGTTGTTTTCGGCTTTACCGATGCCCAAGTTGATGTAAATTTGGATCATGGACACATTTATTCGAAATTTGGGTTGAACTCAACGAAAGTATTCTCGACGGTTGCCGGACGTGTTTTGGGCTAAAGATAAATTTTAATGTAAATTTATCAACCAAAAGTTCTAAAAGTAGAATCGATTAAAAAGTTAATCCACCGAGTTATATTGATAAGGGTTGTTTTTGGCTTTACCGATGCCTAAGTTAATATGAATTTGGGTCTTGGAATCATTTATCAAAGTTGGGTAGATGTCACTAGATAAATGCAATAAAACTTGTTTAAATTAAATTTTTACGAGTGTTATTATTATTTTGAAAATGACATATGTTTTATTCCTTCAATTTTCGTTTTGTAGATCGCATCTATTTCTCATAACAAATGGCCAACAAATGGCCACTCCAAACACCAACGCCATACCTCTCACTAATACTTCATGGCTCCGATCCTTCATGGATCGTTGTAAACTTGAAAAGAATGGGTCAAATTTCTCCGATTGGGATGCCCAACTCAAATTAGACGCCCAAGGTGACGACAAGCTTCGTTACCTCACCGAGGCCTCTCCACCCGAACCTAATGCTAGGTCGAGTGCCGCTACTAGGGAAGCATATGAGGCTTACCACAAGGAGTCCGCCGTAATGAAAAATGTGTTGATATTTGCGATGGAGGCGGATCTCCAAAAGAGAGCCTTTAAAATGGGCACCGCTAATGAAATCTATTCCAAGCTTGTGACAATGTTTTCACAAACTCCGAGGATCGTCCAATATGAGGCAGCCGCGGCATTCTTTGATCTCGACTTTAAAGAGAGCCAAAAGGTTAGCCCTCACGTGCTCAAATTAATGGAGCTAGTCGAGACTTTGAAGATTCAAAAGGTTGAAATCCCCAAAGAGCTCATTGTATATTGAATTCTACACTCCTTATCCCATGTCAAGGCATATGTTCAATTCCGGGTGAATTTTAACATGCAAGACAAGGACGTGTCTCTTGAAGAGTTGCACAAGTTACTTGTGCAAGCCGAAAGAGACATGGGGTTAAATGTTAACCCACTTAAGGATGTGCTTAACATAACCACCAAGAGCAAGGGGAAGTTCAAAAAGAATGGGAAGAAGGGTAAGAAGCAAGCTCCCACTTTCACCAAGGCTAAGACTTTTGAAGCTAGCACTTTCAAGACCAAGAAGGGTCCTCTTGATAAATGCCATTATTGTAATGGTGTTGGACATTGGAAAAGGAATTGTTCCAAGTATCTTGGTGACATCAAAGCTGGAAAGATCACTCCAGTAGGTAAATGACTATCCTTTCTTTTATGTTTCTAATTCAACTATGGTATTGTGATACAAAGTTGTGATAATGTATCCCCTTTTTATTGTAAATAGGGCCTCCACCAAGCAAGGACAAGGGAAAAGAAAAGCAAGCTTGAGAAATCATCAAGAAGCTAGGAGTAGCTTCCATGAAGCTTGGCTTTTTATTGTCTTATTTTAATTTATGTTTCGGATTTTTAGAACTATTTTGATTTCCGTGTTCGACATGGAAATGATTGATCCTTTCTAAACAATTGTTGTATTTTGGATTATGGTGGCTTGGTTTGCAACCCAAGTCACCCCTTTTATCGTATTTTCCTTGTTCTAAAAATTCGTCTTTATATGCTTGCACATAGAAACACACTACTACAAATGAGCACTTGGGCCACGGCTAAGTTCGTGGCGCAAGTACTAAATTTCCGTGGCTAAATCATTTTGCCACGGGAATACCTACCGTGGCGCAAGTGGCCGTGGCAAAGGGCTAGCCACGGGAAAAACAAGAACGTGGCTATTATTGAATTTTTGGCCACGGATTCTCTCGTGGCTAATAACTCCCGTGGCCAAAGAAATTTCCCGTGGCGAAAAAATAATTCCCGTGGCAAATAATATATATGAAAATTAAATAAATATAACGTAAAATAATTTATTTATTTTTCACAATGGGTATTTTATCATATACGGAACCGTGACAATCTAGGTAATTGTTTCGCTAGTTAACTTGATTCATTTAAACGTTATTTCGTTTCACGAGTCATGCATTTGTGAGCATCGGGGAGGCTTCCCAGAAGGTCACCCATCCCAACACTACTCTCACCAGAGCACGCTTAACCGTAGAGTTATTTTGATGTGCCACCGAAATTGAATGTTACCTTTGTTGATATAATTAGCACTTTGAATCCTTTTAAGTTTATTTTTTTCTTTCAAATGTTACCTTTAGTACTATTTAATTACATAAATATTACATGTTGTACAATTTTTGCGAGAAAAACATTATTTTGGCCGAAACAATTAAATTTTCGACATTAACCTCCTGATTCATGATTTTGACATCATTTTTTTTGCCCAAGTCAGTAAACCATTTTCTCCAAAAAGTAAAATTAATTGTGTTTTCCTAACATTTTTTTTATTTCTTTTGTTTATCGACATACTTATTTTCATTTCTCATGTACTCATTTTTTCGTATATTTTTCTTCGCAAATTCTATTGTATAACCGTTGTACCTGCGATATGAAAAATGAGACCATTTTTTGGTAAAATAATGACCGCTTTTTATAATTAAAGGTCTTTTTTTCCCCAAAGTGATCACTATTAACCAAAAAATAGTCATTTTTTTACCCAAAAACCACGAAAAAGATTATTGTACAAAAGAATTGCTTATTTTCCTAAACTGATTTCTCTTTGTTATGATTTATCGTTTCTTTTCTTAAACTTTTCACATTATTTGCACATGTGACTTTAATTTATTATAATTTATATATTTTTCCGTGTGATGCGCTCATTTTCAATGAAAAAAAATTTCCCAATTTTTTTTCTCAGCAAGTTAAATTTTACGTAAATTTTTCACGGTATCCTCGAATTTTGACAGATTACATATGGTACCCTTTTTTTTAAAGTTTTTACATATGGTACCCCTGTATTTACGTTTTTCAGTCTCAGAATACCCTTTGACAAACTTCTGTCATAACGCCGCTACTCATATGCCTTTTGACGCCTTTTTTTTGTTATCTAATACACTATCAATTCATCATCTAATGATACCTAAATCCTTATTTTGTCTAATAAACTAACATTTAGTACCTAAATAATATAACAATAACAACATAACATACACAATTACTCATCAAATTACTTATAGGAGTAACGACGTTATGACGAAATTTCCCCAAAGAGTATTCTGGGAATGAAAAAGGTAAACACAAGGGCAACATATGTAGAAACTTAAAATAAGGGGTACCATGCGTAATCTGGCAAAGTTCGAGGGTACCATGGGAAATTTCCGTAAATTTTATATCAAATTCAAATTTTTCTATAAATATCCTACAAATAAAGTTGGAAATACAATTTTGAATGAAATAGTTTAACAATATATTAATTTTGGATTTTCAAAGATAGATGGTAAATAACTTTTCTATTCAATTTGATATGCTATATCTTTAAATGTGATACGATCATTTAAGATTGTTATTCAATATTATAAAGTTTAATTTAAAAAAGTAAAAGAAATTCACGAGTTTAATAAACAGAGTATATATTAAAACAATTTTTTTAAATTATCAATATTTTGAAAAACCTACAAAACATAAATGTGATCTGTAAAAAATCAAAAAATTAGACGATAAACTTTTCTTTGCTTGCATATAAGTTTATAAAATTTTAAAATTTCTTATTAAAGTAAATAAAATAATAAAAAATATTAATTAAATTAATCAAAGTGTTTCTAAATTTTTATATTCAAATGTATTTTCATATTATTATATTTGATTAAATTTCATTCAGATTTAAGTCGGAATACTCGCCACGGGTGTTTGTTTGTTCGTGGCTAAAAAAATATTTGCCACGGAACAATTCGTGACTAAATAAAATTTCGCCACGGGTGTGACATAGGCCGTGGCTAAAATGATTATTTGCCACGGGTGTAGCCTAATTCGTGGCGGAAGTGACATCTTGCCACGGGAAAAGTTATCCCGTGGCATAAATTTTTTTCCAAAATAATGAATAAGTTTTTCCCGTGGCTAAGCAAAATTTAGCCACGAATTTTGAGTTCCCGTGGCATAATTCGTGGCGCAAGTGATAATTTGTTGTAGTGACATATGATCATCCACTTAAAGTGATCTAATAGACAACTATAATGATGGGATTCATTATATGTCCACAAGCTTAAGGCTTGTGTATGATCAATTATAAAGTGATGTTGAGTTGATGAACTCTCTTAAAGGAATGTCAATCACCAAGTACACTTATCAAATCTAAAACAATTAGTCAACCTATGAGATAGTCCTCCTTATACTTCAAAAATCATCATTTGTGTCTCATAAGCTATCTTTGAATCTCTAGTGTATTTATTCTAAAGATAGAGTGGGAGAAAAATGAAGACACAAAGAACACAAAGCAAATTTGTATACTTGTGTAAATGAGATCTACGCAAGAAAGAATGATTTGTATACCTATATAGATAGTGTACATGAATAGATGAGATCTATGGTCTCGAATAGATGAAATCTACATGACAAAAGAGACCAAGTGAAATAATCAAAAGAATATGTTCTCAAGATTACTATAAGAGGAGACCAAAATAAAGTTTTGGAAGAAGAATGACTAAAGTAAAGTCTTAACAAGAGATTTGGCTAGTTTATGAACGACTTTTAACCAATAGTTTGAATTTTGATATTTACTTAAGAGCCTAAATGAAACTAAGTTGCATCCGCGAAAATAAATGAGATTTATGACTAAAAGTTGCAAAGAATGATATGCCGATATCCACAAGAGCTAAGTTAAGTGTTAACCACGCTAGTGTCATTACTTAACCTCATTAATGAAAATGAAATGGTTAAACCTCCTTCCGAAAAGGGTATTTTGAGAAGGACGTGTATTAGATGTAATTCACATTTAAATAATGACATTGCTACGCATCATTATAAAATGAATGAGTTAGAGATTAAAAATCTCTTTCCATAAGTTTAAGATTGAAACCTTTTCTAAATAGGTATTTTGAAAAGATATGTTGGGAACATTTGGTTTTATCTTAATAACTTGGCAAAGCATAATATATTTCAATTCTTAAAATGTTTCGATTGAGTAGTCAATTACGAAACATGTGGAATTAAGTGGGAGTTGGAAATTATCATGTGAAGACATGGAATTTAGTGGGAGCAATCATCTTATAAAATTGATAACTCATTACTCATTGAGAATGACGAGCTAATACTATCTTTCACAAAGAAGTATTTGAGTTTTCAATTCTGGATGAAAATGGACTATGATGAATCCAAACACATCATGAGATGTTGGATAAGTATTGAGATATACACATCGAATCAACGAGAAACATAGGTTATTCATGTCGATGAAAATGGAATTGCCATTAGCAGTCATGGTCATTCATTGAACCTAAGAATGGTTGATTACATGATTATAAATTACTAATGTTTCCGCCATTAGAATAATCATGCACATGTCCAATAATGAATCATATGCATAAGAGCATGATGAATTATTGGCAAGCCATAGAAGAATCGTCATGAATTCTCAAGGAGAACAGATGAGCGATTCCAGTGTTGGACAGAACACTCTGTTATGTGTCAAGAGGTTGCACATATTGAAGTTCGAACACACGTAAGGATTTATGAAATTCCTAAGCTATTCAAGCTAAAAGGAGAAATAAGAAGTTTGGAAAGATACTTAGTTAAAGTAAGAAGTTACTCAAAACTAATATTTTCTAATATGCTAGGACTTATGAGAAGTGCTAGGCTAATCATCTTGACAATTGTTGCAAGACTCTACAAAACGTATACCTAGTGCATTGTGAGTGGGTAGAACACTTGACCATTGCAAGTTATATCATCCACCATAAATTCGTTGGTTATGTGATAAACAACCAGAAAGTTCTTTCAAGATAAAGAACCCAAACCTAGGTTGGGAACCTATATGTGTACTTGGTAAGGTTCATGCTATGAAAGATATTGTGAATATAAAGGAAAATGCAATAAAAGAAGTTTGAACACATGGACACATGGTATGTTAAACTTCTATTGCAATCGACTAGTGTTTACACACTTACGATATACATCACAAGGTTGTAATTGTTGGGAAATGTGTCCTCAACAATAGTGCGATCACATGATTTAAATATCATTATTAAATCTCATTTTAAAGAATACAATTGGGAAGTAATTTTGTTACTGTCAACTGGTCAACATATATCGGTAATGATTGGTGACTAGAGTTTGACATTCGTCGTGTGACGGTGGTGATCAGTTGACCCCCTAGGTCATACCTAAAGGGCAACACTCTTAATTGATTATTTAATTGATCGTATAACGTTGCGAGTTAATTAAATTACTTGAAAATTGACGGACGATTTTGGAAGTAAAATTTACGTATCAAATTGAAATGTGATTAAATGAGATACGGTCTGAGTAATTAAATTGTATAATTACTCGGATGAAATAAATTGTTTAATGTAACAATTAAAATGAATGAATTATTATAAATTCAATCAGTTGAAATTTATAAATGGTAAAATATTTTGGCACAAGTAATTATGAAATTACTAAGTCGATTTTTGTATGTGACGTATTTTTATTAATACGTTGATTTTTAATATGTTAAAAATACATAACATATTTATGTCACATATGACATGTGACACATTGACAATTGACAAAAATAATATGGGATCCATATTATGTAAAGTGCCGAAAAATTGGGGAGCATTAAGCTAGTTAATTGTTTTATTTAGTTGATAAAACATAATGATTAAAAAAACAAGTCTAGCCATGCATGCCTATTGTTCCTTGTGAAGAACAATTTTTCCATGCATTGGCTCCCCAATAGCTCTCCTCTTACACGGTTTTGGGGAAGAAAAACTATCATTGTTTTTCTATAATTTTTACCTAATAATATACTAAGTGTAGTGTATTATTTTCATTCTAATATTATCATCCAATATTAATTTCTAGTGAGAAGAAAAATCCCCATCATCTTCTCTCATAAAACCGAAATAATATAAGTGTTTTATAAATTTTTGGTTCAATTTTCTACCTAGATTAATATTATACTAGCTCAAATAATATTAATTAGATTAAGAGAAAGCCTTGGGTATAAAGCTTAGGGAGAGATCTTATACTTAGATCTTGTTCATCCATAAGGAAAGCTCAAGAACAAAAGAAAAGGAGATTTCTTTTGTGCCCTTTAAATCCGAAATACCCATTGTAAGAACATGATTTCTTCTCTTTGTTATTTTGTTTGCATGCATAAAATCCGTTATTAATTTTATGACAAATTATTTAGACATATAAGATTATGTTAATATGTAAAAAGATCTACATTTCCTTCAATCGGTATCAGAGCCACGGTTGTTTGCATGCAAATTGGTTAAAAGTTTTTCCGAGTTATATGAATAACAAAATAAAACTTGTAAAATTTGTGTTATTATGATATATCACGAAATTATTACATGCATGTTAATATTTCTGGTCCTAAAATGTTTTAGGATATTTTGGTTAATTTTTCGGATTTTTATTGTTCATATTTTACAATAATGGCATTTAAATGTGATTTTATGAGTAAAAATGTCATTTTTGGTCGAAAATTAGCTATACTTCGAATTTTAAGTTGATTTTTGGATATGTTGTCAAATATATTATTTTGAGATAACCTGCAAATTTTCATAATTTTTGGACTTGTTATGCTCGAAAAATAATTTTTTCATTATTAAATACTGATTTAAGAGAAAAATAGGTTAATATGAGTTAAATTTCGAATCTGGTCATAGAAAATTAATATGTTGTCACATGCAATTTTACAAGATGTGTGTAAAATAATTGGCTATAAAGAAGTCTTTTAGCATGATTTATGAATTTTTGAAGAAAAATAGCATAAATAGTGACATTATTAGTGAAAAATTAATAAAACATAATCTATGACTTAGGAAAAACGTCTAATGTTGCATTTTATTATATTTTTCAGATATAAAATTGAAAAGTTAATGAAAATAATTTTTCCATGTTTTTATGATTATTTTATTAAATATCGATAAACCGCAACATTGTTTTTCCGGAAAATTTTCGAAATTTTTAACCTAAGATTTTGAACATTATGAGTGTCATGGAATTTTTCCAAAATGTTCATGAATTTAAATTTCAAATTTTGAATTCATTTGAAATTTTTGGATTTATTTGAAGTTTAATAGCTTATTTTTGTAATTTTGGTCCATTTATGAACAATTTTGTAAATAAAAGTTAATTATGGTCAAATTACTAGTGGAGACTATATTTTGAGTCCTAAGTGGTTAGGGTAATTAACTTATGCATAAATATGAGTTTATGCATTTTTGTGATTATAAAATGTTGAAATCACGCAAATCCGTAAAAACCGAGTAATATACGATATTGGCTATTTAAAAGGCGATTTAGCATAAAAATTGAGCATGTTCATACATATTATAATGCTGCATTTTTCTTTATGATTGTCATAATTTTAATTTATGTAATTTTGAATTATGTAATTTTACTTAGTATGGCCTTAGATTTTAATTGATATTTCCCGAAATGTATGGGAATATCGATTCGGTTGTAAATTTTTATTGTGATCTCGTATCACCGTTTTGTAATTTAATAGATTTATTTTATTTTAGTTACAAATGTATAAATAGGAAATTATGTAATTTATTATGTAATTTTATTCATTCCGGAGTTCCAAAAGACGGATTACTTCAAGAATGGCGATACATAAAGACGGTGTTACCTCGAGATGCGTGCCACAACCGAAGTTCAAGGGACCAATGGAGTTGGTTTCCGAATATGTAATAGATTAATAGTTTTTCTATTTTAGGAAAGACCATACTAGGATTTATTTATCTTTATGCTTGCATTTTATTTTATGTCACATGTATCGCTAAATCGCCATAACTAAACATGCATTATTATTTTATCGAGTTTATCGACCGTGTCAATTCGAATTATCGTAGTTCACCGCTTTAGTTCACTTAAAACGTGATAGATAATAAATTGACATGACCTCTCGCTAAAACAACTAATTGAGACATAGCCTTACCAAATAGTAGAAACCATGAAAACCTATTTCGCGAGGGAGTGCACTCGGCTACCCCGGGGTACAAACCTTGTTACGTAGGGGAAGTGGGTGATAAATGTCTAATCCACCGAATTCATGTTGATGAGGGTTTCATCGGCTACCCCGTGCCTAAATTAATATGGGTTTGGATAATGGACACATTTATTCGAAATTTGGATTGAACTCAACAAAAGTAATTGATAAGGGTTTCATCGGCTACCCCGTGCCCTTGTTGATGTGTTTTGGGCTATAGATAAATATTAGAGTAATTTTATCGACCAAGAGTTCTAAAAGTAGAATCGATTAAAAAGTTAATCCACCGAGTTATATTGATGAGGGTTTCATCGGCTACCCCGTGCCTAAGTTGATATGAATTTGGGTCTTGGAATCATTTATTATAGTTGGGTAGAGGTCACTATATAAATGTTCATATCTTGTTAAATTTGCAAGTATGATTTAAAAAGACAAATGTTAATATTTCCTTTCCTCCATATTTGTAGTGCATTACAATGAATTCATCAAATGCTACCGCACCGATAACCATTGAGTCATATCACCATGTTCTTGACGACGTATGCTCCAACAATAATTTCGATACAACTAGAGAACTTCATTTCGGGATAGGTTCGGATGGAAACCTTAATTTCATCACCACTTCTAAACCACCCACTACTACTAGACCTCGTGTGAGTCCGTCTCGGGAAGACTACCTCATACGATCTATAGGGTCTTTATCTCTGGAAGATAAGGATGCCAAAGCTAGTGGGAGCTCTAGCAATCAAGTTCTTGCTTCAAAGGGCAAGAGGTTCAAGAAGAAAGGAAAGAAAATCAAAAACTTCAAGCAAGTTAATGATGAGTGCCATTATTGCTATGGCATGGGACATTGGCTTAGGAATTGCCCTATGTATTTGCGAAATATAAGGGAAGGACTCATTACTCCAAAAGGTACAATTCCTAAAGAAATTTATGTTATTGATATAAATTATACTTCCACTACGACATGGGTACTAGATACCGGTTGTGGTTCTCACCTTTGTAATCATTTACGGGGTTTAAGAGATGTGGAGAGGCTTAGCAAGGGAGATGTGGATCTTCGACTTGGAAATGGAGCTCGGGTAGCGGCCGAATCCAAAGGAACTTATGTTCTAGCTTTGCCAAACGGTTTTGAGTTGTATTTGCATAATTGTTTTTATGTTCCTACGCTCTCTAAAAACATTATTTCAATCGCCATGCTAGACATGGACGGTTTTTGTTTTGTCATTAAGAACAATCGTTGCTCTATTTCTAGGAATGATTTGGTTATTGGCCAAGCTTCTTCCATAAATGGCATTTACATTTTAGAGACCTCAAAACCGACTAATGATATTTATAACATTCAATCAAAGAAACTCAAAACAAGTGACCCAAGTGAAGCGTTCATTTGGCATTGTCGATTAGGTCACATAAACGAGAATCGCATCAAAAGATTAATTTCTACTAATGTGATTACACCATTTGATTATCAATCATTTGGTACATGCGAATATTGCCTACTTGGCAAAATGACTCGTAATCCTTTTAGTGGTAAAGGGACACGAGCTAGTGAGCTATTGGGACTCATACACACCGATGTATGCGGACCAATGAGTATCACCGCTCGTGGTAATTATGACTACTTTATAACCTTCACCGATGACTTAAGTAGATATGGGTATATCTATTTAATGAAACACAAGAGTGAAGCATTTGAGAAATTCAAGGAATTCCAAAACGAAGTAGAGAACCAATTGAACAAAAGGATTAAGGCACTACGATCCGATCGTGGTGGTCAATACCTTAGTCTTGAATTTGATTCACACTTGAAAGGTTGTGGCATTATATCACAACTTTCTCCACCCGGAACACCACAACTGAATGGTGTTGCCGAAAGGAGGAATCGAACCCTACTTGATATGGTTCGATCCATGATGAGTCAAATCGAGTTACCGAACTCGTTTTGGGGATTTGCAATCCAAACTGCAATTCTATCTTTAAATAATAGTCCCACTAAGGCCACCGAAAAGACTCCATTTGAGACATGGAAAGGAAGAGTTCCTAATCTATCCTATATGAAAATTTGGGGATGTGATGCTTACGTCAAGGCTAAACCCGACAATAAGCTTGCCCCAAGATTCGAAAAATGCATCTTTGTAGGTTATCCTTTGACCTCTCGAGGTTACTACTTCTACAAACCTCAAGAAAACAAAGTGTTTGTGTCTACTGAGGCTGTCTTCTTAGAACGTCAATTTATTTCTAAGAGACAGAGTGGGAGAAATTTTGAACTTGACGAAGTTCAAGAGCCACAAACCGAGGTAGAGACGCAAGAAGATGTTCCTTCGTCGTCTAACGCGGTTGCACCTCCTCCACTAAGAAGGACGGGCCGAGTTATTCGCCATCCCGATCGATATGTGGGACTTATCGAAGAAGATGGAACGCTCGATGTGTTGCTTATGGAAAGTGACGAGCCCGCCACCTACAAGGCCGCAATCTCTAGTCCTAATTCCACCTTATGGCTTGAAGCCATGAAATCCGAAATGGATTCTATGCTTGAAAACCAAGTTTGGGACTTGGTAGATTTGCCTAAAGGGGCAAGACCCCTCCAATGCAAATGGATATTCAAGGTCAAAAATGGCATAGAAGGACATGACGATGTCTACAAAGCTAGGCTGGTAGCAAAAGGATTTACCCAAGTCCAAGGTCTCCATTATGATGAGACCTTCGCCCCCGTAGCCATGCTAAGATCCATACGGATTTTGTTAGCGATCGCCGCATTTCATGATTATGAAATTTGGCAAATGGATGTCAAAACCGCTTTTCTAAATGGGCATTTAGAAGAGGAGGTGTACATGATACAACCCGAAGGTTTTGTTAATTCTAAAAATCCTAACAAAGTGTGCAAACTTAAGAAATCCATTTATGGTCTTAAGCAAGCATCTAGAAGTTGGAATCATCGATTCAATCATGTTATAAAAGAAAATGGTTTCACTCGAAATGTTGAGGAACCATGTTTATACATGAAATTCAGTGGGAGCAATGTTGTGTTCCTAATTTTGTATGTCGATGACATACTACTCATTGGAAATGATATTCCAATGTTGTCTTCTGTTAAGAAGTGGTTAGGTAACCACTTCCAAATGAAGGATTTAGGAGAAGCACAACGCATATTAGGTATCCGGATCTATAGAGATAGACCCAAGAGGATATTGGCACTAAGTCAAGAATCTTATGTTGATAAGATTCTTCGACGATTCAGCATGGACAAATCCAAAAGGGGTTTGGTACCTATGGTAACCGGAACGATATTGAGCAGGACTCAATGTCCCTCCGAACCCCATGATGTTGAACGCATGAAGTTGATCCCTTACGCTCGCATTGTTGGATCAATCATGTATGCCATGATATGCACACGTCCCGATGTCTCGTATGCCTTGAGCATGACGAGTAGATATCAAGGAAATCCAGGTGAGAGTCACTGGATTCTTTGTCAAAAACATCCTTAAGTACTTGAGAAGAACTAAGGACTCTATCCTTGTGTTTGGAGGAGACACTGAGTTGCGTGTTACAGGATACACGGACTCAAGTTTTCAAACAGATAGAGATGACATGAAATCACAAGCTGGTTTCGTGTTTATGCTCAATGGTGGTGCCGTAAGCTGGAGAAGCTTCAAGGAAGTCAGAATCGCGGATTCAACAACGGAGGTCGAGTACATACAAAGATCGAAGTCGCCAAGGAAGCTATGTGGATCAAGCAATTCACGGAAGGTCTAAAAGTAGTACCTACCGCCGATGATCCCATCACTCTCTATTGTGATAATAGTGGGACGATCTTCCAAGCTAAGGAGCCAAAGTCTAGTAATAGATCTAGACATGTACTTAGAAAGTATCATGTAATAAGAGATTTCATTGAAAGAATGGAAATTGCGATTTGTAAGGTTGGGACGGATGACAACATAGCCGATCCGCTCACCAAGCCTTTATCGCAGCTAAGCATGATGGGCATGTTGCGTCCATGGGACTTAAACGTGTACCAAATTTTTGTTAGATTTTGAAATGAAATAAAAGTGTTGTTTTTGTTCATGTTCATAATCGCATTTGTCTTTTATCTTTAATTTATACTTTGTTACATCCAAACGGGTTGTAGAGACAATTGAACCCCGTTAAAGTGAACATGGATTAACATTGTTTTGCCCATAGTTACTTATATGAGGTGACGTCTCGAAGTGACTAGAGTGTGAGGCGATTGATGGCAAGTTCAAGTGCCATACCGTCATGTGAGATGACTAGTCGATCACATAGGGCATCGTTAGGAACATTTTGTAGGGCCTAATGACCGCTTATAGAGTTCGGCAAATTTATATAGCCTGGTCGTGGCGAGAGCTACTATAGTGTTCTAATGAGTCGATTCTTTTGACTAGAGACTATTCGCCTAAGATGGCACAGTTTCAGATTAACTTTGATTTGTGTTACTACGACCTTCGTAAATGGGGTCAAATGGGCATATTTTGGGTTATGATGGCTGTGGCTAGTCGAAGGGAATGAGTGCGATAGGAATTGTCCACCCCTTGTCGAGGTTATAACAATATCTCAGGGCCACTCGAGGAGCAATGAACTGGAAATGCGTGGCCACGCTCGGAAAGTATCTATGATAGATAAGTCCGGTCAATCAGTTATTCTCCAGATCGAGGAAACCACTCTCGATATGATCACTTGCAAGTACGACCTGAAAGACACCTTGCATTGAGTGGGAGATAGTAATAGGACAAGAGAATTGGTGACGCACACTTGTCGAGGACAAGTGGGAGATTGTTTGGAAATGTGTCCTCAACAATAGTGCGATCACATGATTTAAATATCATTATTAAATCTCATTTTAAAGAATACAATTGGGAAGTAATTTTGTTATGTCAATGGTCAACATATATCGGTGATGATTGGTCGACTAGAGTTTGACATTACTTGTCGTGTGACGGTGGTGATCATTGACCCCCTAGGTCATACCTAAAGGGCAACACTCTTAATTGATTATTTAATTGATCGTATAACGTTGCGAGTTAATTAAATTACTTGAAAATTGACGGACGATTTTGGAAGTAAAATTTACGTATCAAATTGAAATGTGATTAAATGAGATACGGTCTGAGTAATTAAATTGTATAATTACTCGGATGAAATAAATTGTTTAATGTAACAATTAAAATGAATGAATTATTATAAATTCAATCAGTTGAAATTTATAAATGGTAAAATATTTTGGCACAAGTAATTATGAAATTACTAAGTCGATTTTTGTATGTGACGTATTTTTATTAATACGTTGATTTTTAATATGTTAAAAATACATAACATATTTATGTCACATATGACATGTGACACATTGACAATTGACAAAAATAATATGGGATCCATATTATGTAAAGTGCCGAAAAATTGGGGAGCATTAAGCTAGTTAATTGTTTTATTTAGTTGATAAAACATAATGATTAAAAAAACAAGTCTAGCCATGCATGCCTATTGTTCCTTGTGAAGAACAATTTTTCCATGCATTGGCTCCCCAATAGCTCTCCTCTTACACGGTTTTGGGGAAGAAAAACTATCATTGTTTTTCTATAATTTTTACCTAATAATATACTAAGTGTAGTGTATTATTTTCATTCTAATATTATCATCCAATATTAAGTTCTAGTGAGAAAAAAAAATCCCCATCATCTTCTCTCATAAAACCGAAATAATATAAGTGTTTTATAAATTTTTGGTTCAATTTTCTACCTAGATTAATATTATACTAGCTCAAATAATATTAATTAGATTAATAGAAAGCCTTGGGTATAAAGCTTAGGGAGAGATCTTATACTTAGATCTTGTTCATCCATAAGGAAAGCTCAAGAACAAAAGAAAAGGAGATTTCTTTTGTGCCCTTTAAATCCGAAATACCCATTGTAAGAACATGATTTCTTCTCTTTGTTATTTTGTTTGCATGCATAAAATCCGTTATTAATTTTATGACAAATTATTTAGACATATAAGAGTATGTTAATATGTATAAAGATCTACATTTCCTTCAGTAATATGGTATTGACTACCCAGATGTGATGTCGACATTCGTCGTTTGAAGTTATTATTAACTCACCTTATACTTTGTTACATCCAAACGGGTTGTAGAGACCATTGAACCCCGTTAAAGTGAACGCGGATTAGCATTGTATTCGCCCATAGTTACTTACATGAGGTGACGTCTCGAAGTGACTAGAGTGTGATGCGATTGATGGCAAGTTCAAGTGCCATGAAGTCATGTGAGATGACTAGTCGATCACATAGGCAAACTGTTAGGAACACTTTGTCAGGCCTTATGACCGCTTATAGAGTTCTGGCAAATTTATATAGCCTGGTCATGGCGAGAGCTACTATAGTATTCTAATAAGTCGATTCTTTTGACTAAAGACTGTTCGCCTAAGATGGCACAGTTTCAGATTAACTTTGATTTGTGTTACTACGACCTTCGTAAATGGGGTCAAATGGGCATATTTTGGGTTATGATGGCTGTGGCTAGTCGAAGGGAATAAGTGCGATAGGAATTGTCCACCCCTAGTTAGGGTTATAAAAATATCTCAGGGCCACTCGAGGAGTAATGAACTGGAAATGCGTGGCCACGCTCGGAAGATATCTATGGTAGATAAATCCGGTCAATCAGTTATTCTCCAGATCGAGGAAACCACTCTCGATATGATCACTTGCAGATACGACCTGAAAGACACCTTGCATTGAGTGGGAGATAGTAATAGGACAAGAGAATTGGTGACGCACACTTGTCGAGGACAAGTGGAAGATTGTTGGAATATGTGTCCTCCGACAATAATGCGATCACAACTGTCGATCATGATGATCACATGTTTAAGTCTCATTTTAAGAATACAATTGGGAAGTAATATTTTATGTCAATCTGGTCCACACATATCGGTAATGATTGACTAGATTTGACACATTGTCGTGCGACGGTGGTGATCAGTTGATCCCCTTAGGTCATACCTAAAGGGTAACACTCTTAATTGATTATTTAATTGATCGTATGACGATACGGGTTAATTAAATTACTTATAATTGATGGACGATTTTGGAAGTAATATTTACGTATCTCATTATAATTTGATTAAATAAGATACGGTCTAAGTGATCGAATTGTTTTATTACTTAGATGAAATTATTGTTTACGGAAACAATTGAATTTGAATGAATAATTTATTATAAATACAAGATGTTGTGATTTATAATTGGTAAATCATTTTGGTACAAGTAATTATGAATTACTAAGTCGATTTTGTACATGACGTATTTTTATTAATACGTTGATTTTTAATATGTTAAAAATGCATAACAATTTTACATGACTTGTGACATGTGACAAATTGATAAATTGACAAAGATAAAATGGAATCCATTTTATCTTATATTGACCGAAATGGAGGGTGATTTAGGCTAAATATTGTCTTAATTAATTTTTAATTGGAAAGCATAATCATTTACCTAAATACTAGCCATGCATACCTAGTTACTCTTGTGAAGAACACCCTGGTCTTGTATTGGCCATCACCATCCCCCCCCCCCCCTACCCGGTTTTGTCATAGAGAAAAGCCAAGGGTTTTTCTCTATAATTTACCTAATACACTACATAAAAAGATTAGTGTATTATTCATTCTTATAACATCTAAAAAAATAGAGAGTTTTTAGAGAGATTATTACTTCTTCTTCTCCCTTCTCTTAACCGAAAATAAGAGACCAAATTCAATATTTTGGGTCAATTTTATTAAGATTAATATTGTTCTAGTATTAATAATATTAATCTTTTAAGAGGTTACTGTAACACCCCCATACTCCGAGTGCCTTACCAGGACCACTCAGGTATGAAGACATCACCATCTCGGTCGCCCGAGGTA